>NC_141368.1:25685841-26354887 GCF_963921425.1 Dryas octopetala | reverse complement strand
CCTAAACGCTTATTTATCTCATTCATAAACTCTAAAACAACGTGCTTTTAGAGGAATAGGGTACTCTATGAGCAAAGAAGTAGAGGATTTTATTTGTCTTCCCCCACTTTATTTTGTCATCAAACACTAATTATTTCAATAACACTCAAAAAAGGTTCTACATGGCCTACTTTGATTAACGTTTACGTTGCTCTATTGCATACTTAATAATTGTATGCAACGTTAATTTTTCCTGTTTGTAAGAAATTAAGGGTCCGTTTGGTATCATTTCTCAAAAAAAAATTCAAAAATTGAAATACAATCCAAAAATATGAATTTTATTTTGAGTTTTTGCAAAAATTTGATAACCGTTTGGTAGTAAATTTGAAATTGAATTTTAAAAACATCTGTATTAGACAATCTTGCTATTTTCACTCAAGCATTTTATCAAACACCATCTAGATATTTGAACCAACCATCTCCCTTAATCTTCGATGAAAATTTCTGCTGATCCATATGTTAGTGAAAAAGATTAAGAAATTTTATCAGGCCCTAATCGATTCAAGCTCGATACACATCTCCAATCTTCATGCTCTGCATCTTCAACCTTCAAGCTTTGCATCCCAACCTTCAAGCTCACCAAAATTAAAGAGGATGGAGGTCTGGGCGGTTTGTGGAGGGAGATGAAGCAGAGTTGGTGGTGAGGCAGAGAAGACGTGCGACAGAAAAAAAAAAAAAAAAAAAAAAAAAAAAACACCTTTGAAAACAATGTTTAATCATTTTTAGAAAAGGGCTTGTTTTTGAATTTTTTTTTTTAGATATTCATTTTAAAAATAGTCTACCAAACACATTTTAAAATTTAAAAACAATTTTGTGTTTTTAAATACAGAAAATTGTTTTTAAATAGAATACCAAACAGGCAAACACACCCAACTTGTCACTCCTCCACTTGGCCAATTTGATCTATTTAGCTTTTCATTCGGGCATATATATCCGGTTTATATACTGAGAATGTCTTTAAAATATTTCTTTATGATAGATTCATATGTTGTTAAAATATTCTTTTCTCCTCCACATTCTACGCATAGAGCATCAAATTCCAAATTCTGGGTTCAAAGAGACATTATTGTACTTTGTCCCTTAGAAAAAGTGGAAACAAGAGAGAGAAGAACAATTTTCCAATCACAATGAAGGTGGACTCCAGAGAGAGAGAGTGAGATTAGGAGAGAGATGTACATTAATAAAATATATATTAGGTTCTTTTTATTAAGGGATTTTTTAAATAAAAATTATTTAAAAGATTCCTTATAAGGCCTACACCATATAGTATTTTAACGATATGTACCATTTATTTTTTAGGTTTCTCCGTCTCTATTTAAAAATTATTTTTACAAAAAAATTAGATAAATTTAAAACCATTAAGTTATTTAATTTGATCAAATAAATAAACGAACAAAATATTTTCGATAAATACCTAAAATGATGACAATTTAATCAAACAGGTAAATAGTTTCTAATTCAGGTAATTTTTTTAAAGAAATGGTTCTTCAATGAAACATGAAATGTAGACAGTCCAGAAGGTATTAATGAAGAATTCATTATTTAATAGTAAATAAGAAATCATTTATCAGACTTACTCCACATTATACTTTAATGTATAAACTGTTTATTTTCACAAGAAAATAATAGTGGCAATAGTCAAAGCTAACGTAATAGTGGCATAAGAATGCAATCCAGATGGCATATATATCAGTATATGGGCTTCTTAATCAAGAAAGAATGCAATACCAAAATTCGCATGTATTTGGCTATGGACCTATGGTTGTTAAAACCCAAAAGCTGAAGCCAAGTGGTTTAGATTATTAGCAAAAAAGAAAAAACTTCAAGTTGTCTAATTTTAAAATAAAAACTATCTCTTTAAATGTCAAATCAATCATTATTCCTATTATAAGTAAATTCTTTCCACATAAAAATGTACTTGAGCTATGTTAACTTATTTTTTATTTTATTTTTTTACAAAAGAGGATGAGGATTAGGACATGGAAAAGAAGAGAGCGATAATTGAATTATGGGCATGGGTATGGTGTAGGAATAAGTGATCTACCATTCAAACTATAATTTCTTGCAATGAGTTTCTGTAAAATCCATCCGATTTGTTTGGAGAAAACAAAAAAAGCATCATTCTATGGTTGCTTTGGGTTTGAGTTTCGTATCTGTCTTTGTCTAGCAAAAAAGAAATGCGAACAAAAACCCCCTTGCCATAATGAAGTTCACATACGTGTCTGCTTTAATTTGGGATACCATAGTTCCTTTGGAATAACAACGTACCCTCTTTCACCTTCCAAATTTTACAATTTCTTGTTGTTGTGTCCAAGCTCAACTATATCTACGAATTCTATTATTAGATCAAAAGTGTTGATGCAAATTCTCGTAAGGTAGATGCAACAACTTAGATATGCTGATCTGGCTGATCAAGTGCTTTGCTGGATGATGAAGTGGATGCTGGTTGAGATCTTCCTGTAGACAAAAACAAGATCAAAGGAGATGGACCGGTGTGGTACCAGCCAAACACACTCCGATGATGAAATCAGTTGTGGTGTTTGATGGTGGGTGATGAAGAACAAAGGAAGAACTTAGGAGAATGGGAAGAACAAGGCAAATGTTTTGGGTTATTCTCAGCAAGTTGGGTAGGCTCTTTTTGTAGAAGGGAATGCAAGTGTTTTTGCGTGTATATTGGTGGATTGCTAGATGCCTCATTTTGTGCATATCTGGTGTCTTATATAGGCAAAGGAAGACTTAATGATTAAGTTACCTGCATGTCAATGAATGGTTGCCAGAGACCCACGCACCTGGTCAGACCTAGTTGCATGCTCAGCTGCTTGCTTCCTCAGCATTCAATGCTGTATTGAATGCTCCATTAAATGCAAGGTTGGAAGGTTCAGGTAGACTGCTCCAACATTCATGAATGCAGGCCTGATATTCTATCTGTCAGAAGAATGTGTCAGGTGCATTTAAGTGTGGCGGTTCATCCTGGTGTGGCCTTCCTGGGAATGGCGGCGGAGAGCCGAGCCGAGCCGATCCGAACACATGTTCTCATGCGAAGACACGAAGCCCATGTATGGTCGGATCGGACAAGGGATTCCAGGCCGAGCCAGTCCCATAAATTGGGGGTCTTTCCGAGCCCTAACTGGTCGACGCCAGAACTCGAAAGGAGATCATCTCCCGTGCCGAGCCGAGCTGAACCGGGATGATCGTGGGAAGATGGACACTCGATCCCTTGGAAGATCATCGGTTCGGCTCGGACCCGGTAGGGAGATCCGGTCCGAGCTGGCAGAGGCGATGCTGGGTGGTGATGACGTGGAGGTCAAAGTTTTGACCACTGAGAGTCAACTCCGAGGTGGATGTCGACCAGCCACGTGTCGAGCTGTGATTAGCTGTTCGGATTGATGTGGATTTTCCCACAAACAGGAGTCCCCCAACTTCTGATCCGAGCGAGCAGTGGTGGATTGGAAGTTGAAGTGTAAGGACAATCCCAAAGGTAGCATGTTGCTTGATCCGAGCCGAACCTTGCGAGCCCAGGTTCCCGAAGATCCGAACACAAGACGACTTGTGATTAGTCAAAACATCTCAGGGACAGGTGAAGAGACGTTTGATTTCTGCATGGGGGAACGTAAGGGTCACCTCGTTATGGGTATTTTTGAATGCTTGACAGGTGTCAAGATCTGGCATGTGAAGCGCCAGAAATGAAGGGCTGAGATTTGATTTGCATGGGATATAAAAGTTGGCAGTTTCTCTCTCTTCCTCTTCACTCTCCCATTTCCAGTTTTTTCTGAAAAACTCTCTCTCTCTCGCCGCAAATCTCCTTCTCTCACCATCGTCCGAGAAGTTGCCCGATCCCGAATCTGACCACGCACGGCGGTAGACGAGGTGGTTCCGAGTGTGTTTGGGGCGGAAACTTTGGGCGGAGGAAAACCAGTAAGTGATTCTCCTCGCTTTTGAGTTTTTGTGTTTTCAGGTTTTTAGGCGTGTGTTCTTGGTGTTCTTGAGAGAAAACTGCTTTTTGATCCAAAAAGCAAGAGAGAGAAAGGTGAGAAGGTGTTTGTAATGTCTGAGACTGACTCGAGTGGCCGGCTCGGCTCTGGAGAAGCCTTTGAAGGAGATAGTGAGGCCGAGATGAGCCGAAGCCCATCTGCGAATGAGGCCGAGCCGAGCCGAAGCCCACCTGCGGGTGAGGCGAGTTGGGACGGCTTGTCCGAAGAATTGGACGAGGCCGGCTCGGCACTGAATCGCAATCCAGGTGGAGAGCGCCGAGCCCGAGGGGACCAAGAAAACCCCGAGATACTGAGTTCCGATCGGGAACAAGGGACGGCCGAAGGAGGCGACGAAGAGCCTCTCGACGTCGAGCCGATCGCGACTATCCCGAGCAGACTCACTTCAGGCTCGGACGAAAGGGATAGGGGTCACGAGGCGTCGACCTCGGCTCAGGGGGTGACGGGGAGTCCGATCGACCCGGACTTCTATGAGGAACTGGCATGGAAGGCCGATCAGATCCCCAACGAGATGACCGAGTACCATCTCAGGGACTTGAGGAATAGATACTCAGTCCCCGACTCCGTGCTGATGAGGTTGCCGATCGAGGGGGAGAAACCGAGCCGACCCCCGATAGGATGGGTGACCATGTACCCGGAGATGTTTGAGAATGGGGTTCGGCTTCCCCTGCACGCCTTCCTGCAGGACTGGCTCGCGACGATCGGCGCGGCGCCACACCAGCTGAACCCGAACGTATACAGGATCATCCTGTCCATGCATATCTTGTGGCACAAAGTGCACAAGTGTGTGCCACACAAGGATGTCCTGTTCTGCTCTTACGCACTGAGGTCGAAGAACACCGAGCTCGGCTTCTACAACCTGCAGGCCTACTCGGGGCCGTTGTTCTCGGGCAACCCCTCCTCTCAGAAGACCTGGAAGAGGAGATATTTCTTCGTCTCCGGGGATTGGGAATTCTCAGATCCGAGCAGACCCGCCATGGCTCGGGTTCCGAGAGCTTTTAGGATCCCAGGTGGGCAACGGAAGACTGGGGCCGATCCGAGGGCAATTTATATATATTTTGTAGTGATTGTATGTGTATTTTGTGGCTAACTCCTTTTGGTTTCATCCTTGCAGTCAGCTGGGGCAAATACAAACTCCGAGGCGAGCTGAAGGATCAGATCGCCGCGATCAGAGACTCGCCGACCGAATACCTGTCCACCAAGTTCCTGCTCGGACCGACTCAGATCAGTTTGAGTGGGATCTCCTGGTTTGTACCCAGGTGGAATCCGAGAGCGGAGAGAGGTATGAGTTCGGCAGATCTTGAGGCTCGGCTCAGGAAGAAGGCGGCGAAGAGCGTCCAAAGGAAAGCAGCGGGGCGGCCCCCTACCGAGCCGGTTCAGGCTCCTGCCCCAGCGGCAGCCCAGCCCAGATCTCCTGCGCCGAGACCGGTTCGGCAAGCAGAGAAGAGGAAAGCTCCCCAGGCCGAGGCCCCGGTGGAGAAGAGGGCTCGGGCCGAGCCCGGTGGTTCTGGTGCCGGAGCTTCTGGTTCGGCGCCCCTGAAGGCGGTGGAGGTAGACCCCGGCCTCGAGCCGTTCGTCACGGGCCTTAAGCGCGTGATGACCGCGAGGGTGCAGGAGGGGCTGTGGGCCGATCATGGCGAGCCGGGCTTCAGCCACCAGGCTCTGATCGCCTCCCGCCAGGCCATGTTGGTAAGTCTCTTTTACTTCGGGTTTCGTCCATTCGCTCGGTTCGGATTAGTAATGGATTTGTTTTTCTTTTTCTTGCAGCTCGCCATGAGGCAGTTCGAAGCTGCCAAAGCCGCCGTCGATGCCGAGGCGAAACTGGAGAGGTTTCGGGCCCGGATCCTGGAGCAAAGAGAAAAGCTGGCCGAGGCCGAGCGGACGGTCAATGCCGAGCGTGAGCGGTCGGAGGGCCTGCAGTCCAGGCTGGCCGGGAAGGAGGAGGAAGTCGCTCGGCTCGGCAAGGAGCTTGCATCCTCGGAGCAAAAGGTAGCCGACCTGGGGCAACTTGCTGATCAGCTTCAGCAAGATGTTGAGGAGGCGGAGCGAAGGGCGGCTGATTCTCGGCGTCGAGCTGGGACTCCAAGCGCGCAGGCACTGGCTGATGCCCACTTTGATGGGTATCAGGAGCTCTTGGAGGCGATCAAAACGAAGAGGCCGGACTGGGATGTCTCATTCCTTGGCGAGTCCGATGACGATGAAGACACCTAGGGAAGTCAACAGGATGAGCTTCCTCCTTCCAATCGTCAAGTCCGCGCCGAAGTCGAGCCGACTCCAGAAGATCCTCCACTGCCAGCACACGAGCCGACCCCGATTCCCCCAGTCCCCGAATCCGATCCCAATGATGAGATGCAGATCGGCGGGGTTGAGGTGGTGCAGCTCGGGGAGGAGACGCCTGAGGAGTCTACCGAGCCGATCCAGGAGGGCCCTGCCGAGCGATCTGCATGATGGCTGATTTTATTTAACTTTTATGTTGTCTTGTTTTTGTTTTTTGTTCCCGAGCCGAAGTGTGGCTCGGGTTTAATTGTTTTTGGAACAATTTGTATTTGGTTTTATGTTGTTTAATTTTATCAGAATTTTCTTTATATGATACAAGTTGCTGTCAGTTCGGCTCGGAAATTAAGCTAAAGACAAAAACTAATAACACATGGAAAAGAAAATGATAAAAGTGAAAACATAATAAGAACCAAGACATTTTGAGATCGGCTCGGCATGCCGATTAAAATGAAAATGAATGGTGATGATAAATTAGAACTTGTCTTCGGATCTCGGATGGGCTCGGCATACCCATTGAGATATTTAGGAATGCAGTTTTTTGAGAAAAATATTCAAACCTACTTTCAGATCGGCTCGGCATGCACGATGAAAGTTTTGGTTGGAGTGTATATTTTTCTTTTAGAAATATCCTGTTGAACGTTAGGACTGTAGGAAGTCGCTTCGGCTCAGACAGGGATTTTTATAGACCTGATAAGTCTGTACCATGCCGAGCATTGGGCCGAAAGTGGCGCGCTAGTTCGGCACGGGAGTTTATAGACCTGATGAGTCTGTAATATGCCGAGCATCGGGCCGGAAATGGCGCGCCCGCTCGACACATGAGTTTATAGACCTGATGAGTCTGTAATATGCCGAGCATCGGGCCGGAAATGGCGCGCCCGCTCGACACATGAGTTTATAGACCTGATGAGTCTGTAATATGCCGAGCATCGGGCCGGAAATGGCGCGCCCGCTCGACACATGAGTTTATAGACCTGATGAGTCTGTAATATGCCGAGCATCGGGCCGGAAATGGCGCGCCCGCTCGACACATGAGTTTATAGACCTGATGAGTCTGTAATATGCCGAGCATCGGGCCGGAAATGGCACTTCGGCTCGGCACATGGGTTTACTATTTTTTCGAAGGAAACACTTAGATCTTTCCTCTTTGCTAGAAGTGTATAGGAGTAGAGTCCCCAGTGTTTGCTTCGAAAAATAAGAAGAAAAATGAATAGAAATGTGTTCATCTTTTCATTGATTGGAATGGGTGTTAGGTCGGACAGTCCCCGATCCTAACTACATTTTTACTGGTAATAAGTCTTCAAGTGTTCAGCGTTCCAGCTATGCTTGAGAGGCTTACCAGCCAGAGTGGCCAGGTTGTAAGTGCCGGGCTTGACTATGCCCGTGATTCTGTATGGTCCGGTCCAGTTCGGATCGAATGAGCTCTCCTTGATGGCAAGAGGATTCTTTTTCATGACGAGATTGCCCAATCCGAAGCTTCTGGGTCTGACCCTTTGATTGTAGTATTTGGCTACCCTTTGTTGGTAGGCGGCTCGGCAGAGATCGGCGTCGGTTCGCCTCTCCTCGATCATGTCCAGGCCGAGCCGAAGTCCGGCGTCATTGGTCTCGGGATTGTACGTGCCGGTCCGGAATGAAGGAGTCCCCATTTCGACCGGGACGACAGCGTCAGTTCCGAACGCCAACGCATAGGGTGTTTCCTTCGTGGAGTTGCGATAGGAAGTTCGGTAGGACCAAAGTACCTCTGGCAGGAGTTCAGGCCAATTTCCCTTAGCCTTATCTAGTTTAGTCTTGAGGGTTTTCTTGATGATCTTGTTGATGGCCTCGACCTGTCCGTTCGACTGCGGATGGTAGGGCGCGGTGAAGCGCAAGTTGATGTTCAGACGTGAACAAAAACTCCTGAACTTCTTGCAGTCGAACTGCTTGCCATTGTCCGCAATGATGGTGTGCGGCATGCCGAACCGGCAAATGATGTTCTTCCAGACGAAGGTCTCCATCCGTTCGGCTGTGGTTGTGGCTAGGGGCTCGGCCTCGGCCCATTTGGTGAAGTAGTCGACTGCTACCACTGCCATGGTGACTTGCCCTTTTGCCTTCGGCATAGGGCCGATCAGATCGAGTCCCCACTGCGCGAACGGCCAGGGGCTGGATATGGAGGTCAGCAACTGGGGAGGTTGATGGGGAACCGCGGCAAATTGCTGGCATTTGATACAAGCGCGAGACAGATGATCTGCGTCCTTGTTCAGTGTTGGCCAGAAGTAACCCTGTCTGATCGTCTTGTAGGCGAGGGCTCTTCCTCCCGAGTGGTTTCCGCATATCCCCTCATGGATTTCTCTCAGCACATCCTGACCTTCTTGGGGAGTGACACACCGCAAGTAAGGCAGGGAGAAACTCCTCTTGTAGAGCTGACCATCGATCATGCTGAACCGAGCCGACCTCGTTTTGATGAGACGTGCTTTATCCCTCTCTGGGGGAAGGATTCCGGAGACCAAATAGGAGATGATCGGCGTCATCCAGTTCGGCTCGGCCTCGATTTGCATAACTGCGGCCTCGGTTTCGGTAGTGCTAGGTCTGTCCAGGATTTCGACTGGAACATGCCTGGCGGATCCGGTGTCTGTGGCCGAAGCCAGGCGCGCCAAGGCGTCGGCTCTGCAGTTCTCTGCCCTCGGGATTTGGGATATTCTGTATTCGCGGAAGTTCCCAAGTAGCAGACGAGTCTTCTCGAGGTAAGCAGTCATGCTGGGCTCTCGAGTCTCATACTCTCCCAGAATCTGATTGACGATTAGCTGGGAGTCGCTGAAGATGTTTAGTTTGGTCGCGCCGAGCTCCTTTGCCAATCTGAGCCCGGCGATGAGTGCCTCATACTCTGCTTCATTGTTGGATGCTTGAAATCTGAAGCGAAGAGCATACTCCATCACAACTTGTTCTGGGGAGATCAGAACAAGCCCGGCCCCGCTACCCATGGCGTTGGAAGATCCGTCCACATAGAGGGTCCAGGTGAGGAGATCAATCTGGCCGCGTTCGCCGATTGTGTTCGGATCGGCTGATGCGGGCATAGCGTCGGCGCGGGGTGGATCCTCCATCGAGGTGGTCGACTCACAGATGAAGTCCGACATGGCCTGACCTTTGATGGCCGTCCTGGGACGGTAGATGATGTCAAACTCGCCGAGCTCGATTGACCACTTGATGAGCCGACCCGAAGTCTCGGGCTTTGCTAGGATTTGTCTGAGCGGCTGATCCGTCAAGACAACGATTGAATGAGCCTGGAAGTAGGGTCTCAGTTTCCGAGCCGAGCTTACCAGGGCGAGAGCCATCTTCTCGAATTTTGGATACCTGGTCTCGGCATCGGCGAGGGCTCGGCTCGTGTAGAAGACGGGATGTTGTACACCGCCGACCTCTCTCACCAGAACCGAGCTGAGAGCCGAGTCTGAAACAGAAAGGTAGAGGAAAAGTTCTTCACCTTCCTCCGGTTTGGATAAGATGGGAGGTTCCCCCATGTGCCTTTTCAGATCTTGAAAGGCCTGCTCGCATTGGGGGGTCCATTCTATGCTCTTCCCTGCTCCCCTTAAGGCTTTGAAGAAAGGGAGGCACCGGTCAGTGGACTTCGAGATGAACCGGTTCAGGGCGGCGACTCTTCCAGTCAGACTCTGGATTTCCTTGCGTGTCCTTGGGGACTTCATGTTGATCAAAGCCTGGATCTTCTCCGGATTGGCTTCAATCCCCCGTTGGCTGACCAGGTAGCCCAGGAACTTTCCTGACCGAACCCCAAAGACACATTTGGCTGGGTTCAGCCGCATCTGATACTCCTTCAGGACTCCGAACATGTCTGAGAGGTCCTTGACGTGATCGTCCGCCTTGATGCTTTTGACCAGCATGTCATCCACGTAAACCTCTACGGATTTGCCGATGGAAGATCTGAACATGTGGTTGACCAGCCTTTGGTAGGTGGCTCCGGCGTTCTTGAGGCCGAAGGGCATGACCTTGTAACAGTACATGCCGCGATCCGTTATGAAAGATGTGCCTTCCTGGTCGGACTTGTGCATCAGGATCTGATTGTATCCAGAGTAGGCGTCCATGAAACTGAGGAGCTGATGTCCTGCTGTTGCATCGACGAGCTGATCTATTCTGGGCAAGGGAAAACTATCCTTGGGACAAGCCCTGTTCAGATCGGTGAAGTCCACGCACATCCTCCACTTCCCGTTGTTCTTTTTCACCATGACCACGTTGGCGAGCCAGTCGGGGTAGTTGACCTCCCGGATGAACCCGTTGTTTTGCAACTTGGTTACCTCTTCAGCCATGGCGGCGTATCGGACCGGATCGTATGACCTCCTCTTCTGACGGACCGGTTTGCATCCCGGGTCAGTGTTCAGCCTGTGGGTGATCACGTCAGACGATATGCCTGGCATGTCATCGTAAGACCAGACGAACACTTCCGCGTTGGCACGGAGGAAATCAATTATGGCGGAGCGCTGCTCGGGGCTGATCTGAGTCCCCACTCGGACGAGCCGATCCGGTGTCTCGTCAGAGATCGGCACTTCCTCCCAAGCCTCGGCGGGAAGGGGTCGAGAATCTGAGCTCGGCTCGGAAGTGAAGTCGAATGTCTCCGCCCTCGGCCACCTGCCGGAATCGGCGATGGAGTCAAGCTCCTGCGAGTTTGGCAGCTGACCCTTCTGCTTGATTGAAGCGGCGTAGCACGACCGAGCCGAGCACTGGTCTCCCTGAATGACGATGCAGTCGTCGCCCACCGGACATTTGATGAGGAGGTTGGCGTAATGGACGATGCAGTCAAGGTCGACCAGAGCCGGTCTGCCCAGAATGATGTTGTAGGCTGACGGTCGCTTGACGACAATGAAGTACGTCATGCAGGTCTTCTTGATCGGCCCCTTCCCGAGCGAAAGGGGAAGGTAGATGTGTCCGAGGGGCTGAACCACTTCTCCCCCGAACCCGACCAAGGCAGGTGTATCGGTCTCCAGCTTATCCTCGCCGATGCCCATCTGCGCGAACGCAGAGTGATAGAGGATGTTGACTGAGCTCCCTCCGTCGACGAAGGAGCGCGCGATGGTTGTCCCGGCCACCTCAGCCACTATGACGACCGGATCATAGTGGGGGAAGATGATCTCGTTTGCCTCGTTTGGCTCAAAGGTGACCGGTGCCCAGTCCTTCCGCTGTCTTTTGGAAGTGCTGGGCTGACCCGCCTGGATTGACAGGGACTCGTGAGCTTGAGCCGCCTGTCTGACATACTCCTTCTGGGATCGGTTCGAGTTCCCCACGAAGGTTGGTCCCCCCCCGATCGATCCGATGGCAGCATCCTGGACCTCGATGGTGTTGGTGGGCTTCTTCGGCGCGGCCTTGGGTACCCTAGGCCCACCGGCCAGGAATTGATTGATCTTACCCGCCCGGGCAAGAGTCTCAATCCCGTCGCGGAGGGCGTAGCAATCACCCGTGACGTGGCCGTGATTGGAATGGTATTTGCAGAAGACGCCCTCCTTGATTTTGTCTGGGGGTGGTCCCTTGATCTCCCTTGCGACTGGGAGTTGGTCCTTGACCTTGGAGTAGATTGTCTCCAGACCGGCGTTGAGGGGAGTGTACTCCGTGTACTGGACAAACTTGGGTCCCTTGCCCAGAAGTTGGCGTGGCTCCTCGGTCCTGGTCTTCTTGGATTGGACCTGGGGTTTGGGAGTTGCAACCTCTCCCTCCTTCCTCTTGGCCGAGGTCGGCCTGGGATTCAGGGCCTCCACCTGAGCATCCCACTCCTCAGCCCGCGCCCACTTAGTGGCTTCGGCAGAAAGCTCATCGTAAGTGGAGGGAGGATTCCTCATCAAGTGGGAGCGGAGTCCCCCGGCGTGCAGGCCTTGCATGAGGGCATTCTTAGCTGACCTATCGTCGCAATCGTCGCACTTCGTATATTCGATGTTGAAGCGGATCAGATAGGCCTTGAGGCTCTCCCCCTCCTGCTGCTTGATGAGCGACATATCGTTCAAGTTGTAGAGTCGTTCGGATACAACCCGATATCTCGCCAGGAAGGCCCTCCGGAGGTCGGAGAAGGAGTCGATGGAGTTCGGTTGGAGGGTTCGGAACGAACCCCGAGCCGAGCCCTTCAAGGTCGAAGGGAAGATTCTGCACTTCGTGGCTTCAGATGCCTGGCGGGCCTCCATGGCGTATCTGAAGCTGTCAAGATGGTCGTAGGGATCCTTGGTCCCGTCATACTGATCCATCTTGGGGGGCTTGGTGTCGCGGGAGACCTCAGCATCCATGATTCTGCTGGTGTACGGGAGGGGAAGTTCCTCCCCGTGGTCGGTTCTACCGGTATACCCCCTGGAGACCTCGACATGTCCGAGCCGATCGTGGACGCTTCGGATTTGGTCCTGGACCAAAGTCCGAACAAGATTTTCCACATTGGGCGGGGTCGGCTCGGCCACATTCTCCCCTGAGCACTCGGCCTGGTTGCCGAGCCTCTCGCTCACCGGCTGACGAGTGAGCCTCTCGCTCGCCGGTTGTCGATCCGACATGATCATGGTAGATCCCAGTCGGTCGCTCACTGATCGCCTCCCCGAGTGAGCTCCTGATGGGGAAGGATCCTGGCTGGCGATAGGGCCGAGTCTATTCCGAATCGGGCCCCTGGTTTCAGTTGAACCGGCCGGACTGTTGGCCCCCAATCTTGATTGGGCCGGGGGTCGTCGGTTTGTATTCGGGTCGGCACGGTTTCCGCCCGAATTCCTGGGGGCATGCTTCCCGAAAGCCGCCTGTTTTTGCTGAAGAAGACGGTGGGCGTTCAGGCATTCGGCCTGTTCGGCCGGGGGCATGTCTTCGAAGCCCGGGAAGACGTAATCAGGATCCTGCCGATCGGTCTGGTCGTTCGGCTCGGCAGGAATGCTTTGCCGAGAAGGAGACGGTGAAAGGACCTCCTGCTCGGTTCGGGTTCGGCGCGACCGAAAACCCGATCCCCCACTGTTCTCGAGCTGAGCACGATGGCGTGCAAGTTCCCCGGCCAGCTCGGCCTGTTTTGCGAGCAGCTCATTATTCTGCTTCAGGAGTGCATTCTCAGCGGCCAGGTGTCGCTGACTCTCCTTAAGGAGTTTGTGAGCGGCTCGGATTTTGGAGGAACCTTTGGACTTTGGCGTCCTGGGGAGTTGTGCTCCCCTCGTTTTCTCAGGTGTCTCAGGCTGATGTTGTTCATCATTCTGAGACGCTCCTGAAGAAGAACTGGTGTCCCGATAGACGGTAGCCATGATGACTTGTTTGAAGGAAGAGCTTAGCGCTTGCAGTGATGAGCACAACGGCTGAAGTCGATCTTCCCACAGACGGCGCCAATCTGTTGATGCAAATTCTCGTAAGGTAGATGCAACAACTTAGATATGCTGATCTGGCTGATCAAGTGCTTTGCTGGATGATGAAGTGGATGCTGGTTGAGATCTTCCTGTAGACAAAAACAAGATCAAAGGAGATGGACCGGTGTGGTACCAGCCAAACACACTCCGATGATGAAATCAGTTGTGGTGTTTGATGGTGGGTGATGAAGAACAAAGGAAGAACTTGGGAGAATGGGAAGAACAAGGCAAATGTTCTGGGTTATTCTCAGCAAGTTGGGTAGGCTCTTTTTGTAGAAGGGAATGCAAGTGTTTTTGCGTGTATATTGGTGGATTGCTAGATGCCTCATTTTGTGCATATCTGGTGTCTTATATAGGCAAAGGAAGACTTAATGATTAAGTTACCTGCATGTCAATGAATGGTTGCCAGAGACCCACGCACCTGGTCAGACCTAGTTGCATGCTCAGCTGCTTGCTTCCTCAGCATTCAATGCTGTATTGAATGCTCCATTAAATGCAAGGTTGGAAGGTTCAGGTAGACTGCTCCAACATTCATGAATGCAGGCCTGATATTCTATCTGTCAGAAGAATGTGTCAGGTGCATTTAAGTGTGGCGGTTCATCCTGGTGTGGCCTTCCTGGGAATGGCGGCGGAGAGCCGAGCCGAGCCGATCCGAACACATGTTCTCATGCGAAGACACGAAGCCCATGTATGGTCGGATCGGACAAGGGATTCCAGGCCGAGCCAGTCCCATAAATTGGGGGTCTTTCCGAGCCCTAACTGGTCGACGCCAGAACTCGAAAGGAGATCATCTCCCGTGCCGAGCCGAGCTGAACCGGGATGATCGTGGGAAGATGGACACTCGATCCCTTGGAAGATCATCGGTTCGGCTCGGACCCGGTAGGGAGATCCGGTCCGAGCTGGCAGAGGCGATGCTGGGTGGTGATGACGTGGAGGTCAAAGTTTTGACCACTGAGAGTCAACTCCGAGGTGGATGTCGACCAGCCACGTGTCGAGCTGTGATTAGCTGTTCGGATTGATGTGGATTTTCCCACAAACAAAAAGGATTGGTGATTTGGTGAAAAGAAGATATATATAATTAACTTCAATTAAATAAGAAACAAAGATTAAAAAGAAAAAAACAGTTTTAGACAATAAAAAACTTGAAAGTCATCTTGTTACCAACTTAAAACAAGTTGATTCATTTTAAGTCTCCAATGAAATAAAAGCGAATATAGCTAGAGTGTTTGGCAACAAAAAAAAAAGTATATAACTAGAGTGGCATGGACAATAAAAAACATCCAAGTAAATTACACTAATTTCTGTTAAATCTTATTTGCATTACTGTAGTCCTTAACTTTTAATATAACATATTTTACCTCCTAAACTTTTATTAAATTCTGTTAAAATAGTCCTTAACGTGAAATCTGCTTTACTATAAAAAAACGTAACATCTGTGCAATTCTTCATTAAAAATGAAAGAGTATCAAGCATGGAACCACATTTTCAGAAGTATAGCAACCACTCCAAAAAGTTTTAATACCTAGATTTTAAAATGTGCAACTTAATTAACACATTTAGACCTCTTAACGGTCCAACTGTCACTTCAATAAGAAATGAACAAAGATTAAAAAATAAGTTTGAAACATTAAGAATTTAAAAGTCATCTCGTTACCAACTTAACAAATAGATCATTTTAAATTTTTTGCCCAGGTAACAAATAGATCATTAACTTTAGGTCTTCAAAGTGAAATATTAGTTAGAGTTGCATTACGAATCACAAACATTAAAAAAAATTACCCTAATTTCTCTTAAATTTTAGTCCATGTCTCACAAAAATTTATCAATAACTTTTAAAATAATTTGCTTTAACCCTACCTAAACTTTTATTATGTGTTTTCAAATAATCCTTAACGTGACGATTGTAGGATTAACAAAAAAGAAAGTGACATGTGTGAAATTTTCCATTAAAAATAAACATGTGTCGAGCTCATCTTTAAGGGTATAGTGGTCACTCCAGAATCATTTGATGAGCCTAGAGTAAGCAACAAGGGATGACGAGTACCTAGATTTTAAAATGTGCTACTTGATTAACTCATTTACATCTTTTATCAGTGTAATTGTCACTTCAAAAAGAACAAAGGATTAAAACATAATTTTGAAACAAAAAAGAATTCGGAAGTCGGATTAGCAAGATCGTTGAAAGCATCCAAGTAAATTACATTGATTTCTCTTAAATTTTGATTTGTATCCCATTCCTCCATAAATTTCAAAGTAACTTTAGTCCTGTTTGTTTCGCGATTCAAAATCTGTTTTAAAAATTCTCTTCCTTATTTCATTTATAAATGACATATATACATGAAAAAAAAAAAAAAAAAAAAAAAGGTATCCTCAAAGGATATCAAAGACCTTTTACTTTACCTCCCCCCACCGTTAAAATTTTATTAAGTGATTTTAAAATAATATTTAATGTGACATCTTCTTACCATAAAACACACGACATTTGGTATTAAACCACAATTTTAGGGGTATATAGTCACTCCAAGCAAAATCTTTTTGGTAATTATATTTTAAAATGTGCTACTTAATTCACTCATTTAACCTCATAGCAATGTAGTTGTCACTTTTTTTTTTTTTTTTTTTAATGGGGAAAAGGCCCGTAGACAAATTATTCATTAATTTTTTTCTAAACGGTTACATCATGGGTCAAATAAGGTGAAAGCCACAAAGGACTATCTTCTACCCATATTAAGGGCTTGTCAAAATCGATGCTAAACTTAGCCAACTGATGGGCTACAGAATTACAAATGTGAGGTTGATAACCCAAAGAGATTGCATCAAACCCCAAAAGCAACTCCCTAATTTCCCCCACCAATTCTCCCTCAGAATTGAAGCATAAACCATCTTGATGAACCAAACTAACTGCTTCAAGAGCATCACTCTCAACTATTAGGTGACTGAAAGCCGCATCCTTAGCCATACAAAGACCATGTATAATTGCTAAAAGCTCAATGGGATAAGCCATAGCCATCATCAAATCCCCATCATGATTTCGGATGACAGAAACAAAAATTTAAAAAATAGGTTAACAATAAAGGATTTAAAAGTCATCATATTCTTACCAATTCGATCAACAAAGGGGGGAGGGGGGGGCTAATTACAAATAAGTCAATAAAACTTTTCACAATTACATTTTAATTAATGTACTTTTCATAATTTCATTTTAATCACTATTGACCAAAATGAAAAAAATATGAATTACAATAAATTAATAAACATATATTATTATTCATATTTAGATTTGTATTAGGTTTGTATTTAATTGCTATTCAGCAAACAACTTAGGGTTTTCAAAACTCGAGACCTAAACCCTAAGTCATAAGCTCTGGAATCCTAAACCCCATTTCTAAACTCTAAACCTCATTTATATACCATGCACTCCATTTTTATACCCTAAACTAAATTAAGGGCAACGTCAAAATTTTATGCCCATAAATAATGAAAAAAAGGAATGGGCAAATTGGTATTTTTCTAATGCACCAAAATACATGACATCATCAAGTGGATTGAGCTTAGTGACTAAAATGGATTGGGCTATTGACTAAAATATAATTTCTCAAAATATACCATTGACTAATATGAGATAGAAAATTTTGTATTGACCTATTTGTAATATTAAAACTTTTTATTGACTTTTTTGTAATTTGCTAAAAAAAACAAATAGAGCATTAATTTAGGCCTTCAAAGTGAAATATTAGCAAGAGTTGCGTTAAGAATTGCAAGCATCCAAGTAAATTACACTGATTTCTCTTAAATTTTGATACACGTCTCACATTGTTCTATGACTGTTAAAACAACTTACTTTTCATTCCCCCCCCCCCCCCACCAAAAAAAAAAAGAAACTTTTATTAAGTACTTTTGAAATGATCCTTAACGTAACACCTATGAAATTTTCAATTAAAAATAAACATGTCTCCAGCATGTACACACATTTTAAAGGGGATTGGTACCTAGATTTTAAAATGTCCTACTTAATTTTTTGGTATCCTTTAGACCTCATATATGTGTGAATGTCACTTCAATGAGAAATAAAGATTAAATAAATTAATAAGTTTGAAATAATAAAAAATTGAAAAGTCATCTTTTTACAAGCTTAACAAATTGATCATTAAATTTAGGTCACCAAAGTGAAAGATTAGCTAGAATTGAATTAAGAATCACAAGCATATATGTATATTACAGTGGTTGCTCTTAAATTTTTATGTATGCTCACTTAATTTGATACTTGACTATCAAAATTAACTTAGTATACCCCCTTCTAAAAATTTTATTAATTACTTTTAATATGGTCCTTAATGTGACATCGTTTTACTAATAAAAACGTGGCATTTTGTAAAATTTTCTATTAAAAATGAACACGTGTCACACATTTAACCACATTTTAATGGGTATAATAGTCACTTCAGAGTCGTTTAATTGGCACCTAGATTTTAAAATGTGTTACTTTTGTTTTTTGTTACATTGGAAAGAATCAAATATTTGACCTATTTTAATCATAACTCATTATCTCACCCTTCATCACTAGTTGAGATAATTCTGAGGGCTTTAAAATGTGCTACTTAATTCACTCATGTAGTCTTATTTTAGTGTAATTGTTACTTCAATAAGAGACAAAGATTAAAAATAAGTTTGGAATAATAAAGAATTTGAAAGTGACCTTGTAACCAGCTTAACAAAATGATCATTAATTTTAGGTATCCAAAGTGAAAGACTGGTTAAAGGTGCATTAAGAATTGCAAGCATCAAAGTGAATTACACTAATTTCTCTTAAATTTTGATATATATATATATATCTCTTTAATCCCTAAATTTGAAATCCTTTAATTTCACGCCTAAATTATTATTAAATGATTTTAATTAAAATGATCCTAGCGTGACATATGTTTTACTATTCAGAAAAAAAATGCCACATTTGTAAAATTTTGGCTCAATTATAAAATACACCTATCAACTATAGGAGATATTTCAGATTGGTCCATGAACAAAAAAATATTTCAAATTGGTTCATTAACTAATAAAAAACTACAAAATAACATATCCATTATGAATTCCGTCAAAAAATATAGTTAAATGTCACGATAACGTGGGTTTTTTGAATGATGTGGACACCAAATTTGCTCCACATGAATTAATAATGTCATATTGATTAAAAAATAAAAAAAACTAACAAAATTTTTAAACTTTGTAAAATAAAATTAAATATGACATCATTAAACGAGTGGTTTAAATTTGGTGTCCACATCATTCAAAAAATTAATGTCAACACTGCCTACACTGACATTTAATGTCCTTATTAACGGAATTTGTAACAGATATTTTATTTTGTAAACATCTATCAATTAGTGTACTAATCTGAAATATTTTTTTTATTCATAGACCAATCTGAAATACTTCATATAGTTGATGGGTGTATTTGTAATTAATTTTTTCATTAAGAATGAACATGTGTCCAGCATGTAACCACATATTTTAGGGGTACAGTAATCACTCAAGAATCATTTGGTAGCTGAAATTTAAAATGTGCTACTTAGTTAACTCATGACCACGTACTTATCAGTGTAATTCTCACTTCATTAAGAAATAAACTTATATGTGAAGTAAACGACTAAAACGCCAAATATATTATTTTCTTTAGTACTGCTTTCTAAGTTCTAACCCTAATTTTTTTTAGATCAATTCATGTATATAAAAGAAAAGAAAAACTTATTTTGAGGTGATAATAACATTCCCTGTGGAAATTTGAATGCTGTGTTTTATTAGTTGTTTCTTTGGGTGCAAATCTCAAGGACACTTTGACTCTAGGACTGCACCAAGAGCTGAAAAAAAAAAAATGAAAATTTTACTATTTCCAACATTTCGATTTAGGTGAAAAGTCACATCTGTTTTTGTCGAAATAACTTAGTTGGAGGGATCGTAAAATTGGCACCCAAGTTCTTTCCACGTGATAGTCCGGCCATACACCATGCTTTCTTTCCCCTTTTAGTATCGATACCCTACAAATATTATAAACATGCAATCAAACAATACCCTAATATATTAAATTGGTTACACCTTTTATCTTTTCTCTTTTTGACTTCCAAAATAGAATGAAAAGAGAAAATTGAAATTCACAAACATTAACAATTAATAATTTTATTTGTAACTTTAAACACTTTAAATATTATTTATAAGTTTTATATGTTTAAAAAAATTAATGAAAAATCACAACCAGTTCACTCATTACATGTCACAAATATTATTGATAAATTATATATCTCCTTCATTGTTCAGATTGTATATATCTGGATATGGGAATGGCTAAAGTTAGGTGATCATTTGATCCATATGGCTCCAAACTTGCTAAAGAAGAGTTATTCGATCCGGGAAGGCATGTTTCTTCATCATCATTTTTTGAAATTAACTCATTTTGACAAGTCATCGTGGATCGTTTCCGGCACGGTAGAGGGTCAGAGATAGCCTCCCAACATCTATAAATAGGGATTCAACCCCCTATTTTGGGTAACTATCTATAAAGCATTTAATTATTACATTTCTCCCTTAGATGTCTGTCTAATTCTTTCTCTTTTCTTAATTAAATAACTCAGAAAGAATATTCTAATTTACCTAGGAGTCATGATTCTTAATTGTTACAGTTAACCACATTCATAAGGAATCACCTCAGGTCGCCTGTTTGAGTTATTCTAATGGTTAATTTAGAAAGCCATGTGCTTGACAACCTACCATATATATTAAGTCAAATAAAGTCTTCCTATAATAAACAGTCTTCATAATCTTTTACCATTATAAATTTATCATATGTAAATATATATATATAAATAACATAATGTATAGGGCTGCCCATCGGTCGGTTCGGATCGGTATTGAGGCTCACTAAACTAAAACCAAAAAATTTGGTATTTTTCGATTTCGGTATTTTTCAGTTTCGGTATTTTTTTGGTTCGGTAATTTTTGGTAAATTTCAGTTTTCGGTTCATTTTCGATTTACTTCAGTATATTTTCGGTTCATTTTCAGTTTACTGATCGGTATATCTTCGGTTCATTTTCAGTTTAATTATAATAACACTAATTGTTATATACCCATATAAATTAAAATTTAATCAAATATAATGCATAAAATATATATAATGTTTGATGAATATATATTTACACGAGTAGTATTGGTAGTTTAGTATAGTACTAGTATTTTACCCTAGTAATAATATATACTAGTATAATTAGTTTAATAATATGTATTAGTACATATCTTATTTATTTAGTATGTATATATACCGATAAATATGAGTGTATATATATGCATTATTTACCTAAAGATGAGATTTTTATTTTCCTAAAAATAATAACATTTACTTTATTAGAGAATGACTCTATATCTTAACTCACACTTTTGATAATATTAATATGATAACATTATACAATTATATTTTTTATAGTTGTTTAAGATATTAGTAGTTTAATATTTATTGTACCACTAACATAATAGTATTATATAAGCATATATAACTAAATTTCGGTAATTGTTTCAGTTTTTTCGGTATATATTTTGGTTTTTTCGGTAATAATCGATTTGGTTTCTTTCGGTAATCGGTCGGTTTACCAACTTTTTTCGGATATTTTCGGTTTCTGATTTCCGATTTTTGAATTGTGAAAATCGGTATACCAAACCAAAAAAATTTGGTTGGTAGTCGGTCGGTTCGGTGAAAACCAAACCAAAGGGCAGCCCTAATGATGTAGCATCCAAGTTGTATTTGCTTGTTGTAACAAATTGTTTTATTGGCTAGAAGTTGTTATCTCGTTAAATTTTGGTTGAGCTTTTGTATATCAAGCCTACGTACACTAGCAGATGCAAGGTGGGGTCAATGGGGTTAATTGATCCCATGAACCCAAAAATACTGGGCTTGAGGTTGACCTCATGAAGCTTGGGTCTTGGTGGCAGGTGTAGGGGCAAGAATGCAAGAAAGATGTTTGTGTAAATGTCTTAAAGAGAAAAGAAGACCAGAGGAAGAGAAAGAAATGGTGAGTCACGTGAAATGCATTGTGAGCTTTTTAATCTTGACCCCATAACGGTTGATTTTTGAATCTATCACTGCCTACCCATGATATCATGATAAAGAGATACCTTAATGCTTATTGATTGTGTTATTTGTGTCATGCACTAACTTGACATAATTATACACGTCAATAGGTTATATCATTTGCGCATTTTAATATTTAAATTAATTTTGTGTTGAATTCAATTTGTATTGAACATAATCACCCAAATTAGGCAGGTACGTAGAACACAATAACACATGTAGCAAGTTGAATCAGCAGCAACTAGCTAGGGTAATGCTATACCAACTTGTGTTGGATCAGAGTTTGGACTTTGGAATTGTTGATATAGCATAATCTTATGCTTTGTTGATCGAGTTGGTTTTTCCCATTTCCAAGGGAGGAGAATTAAACTAGTTTGGACCTCTCTTTGTTTTGTTTTCACTCTGCCAATCGAACACACGACCAGCTGGGTCTTTAGATTTAACCCAAAGCCATTTCTCTTTAATTGGACCCTCTCTAAGATGTTGGTTAGACATACTATTAAATCAATAGCTAGTTCGTGCCTTATGAAGTAGCACTTACTGAAATAATTTGTGCTATGCAGTTTGCCAACGTGGCACTCTTTAATTAATTAATTAAGAATTGTTCGTACTTCCACACAAGGAATAAAATTTCGGGTTTTGAGGAAACTTCCAATTTCGACGGAAATTTCAAAAATTTTTAAATTTCGACAAAAATTAAATGGAAATGACGGAAATTGCTATAAAAATACGGAAATTTTGAATAAAACTTTACTCTATGTTTATTTAACATGTTATCTACTAAATTGATAAAAAACATTGAAGAAACCAAATTATATAGTAGGTTTCATGTGATAGAAGATGAATATAATGCGCGCTGGAGACAAATACTGTTAAATAAAATTAGTATAATGAATAAATAAAATTAGTATATTATTTATACTCTATAATCTATACACTAAACCCTATATATTTTATAATCTATATTCTATATTGTTTAGGATATGCTATATGATATTAGGGTTTATGCCCTTTAAAGTATTTTAAATTATTTTTTATATAGAAATATATTGGAGCTTACTAGTTTAGGGTTTAAAAACAACTAAACGAAACTCCAAAACGGCCAAACAAAAATCCAAATTATTTTTTTTCTTTACAATAGCCCAAAGGCCCCAAACCCCAATCAACCCTAAACCTTTTAATTTTTTTCTCTTTTTTCTTTTTTTTTTTTCTTCTTTTTCTTTCCTTCTTTTTCTTTTTTTCTTTTCTTTTTTTCTTCTTCTTTTTCTTTCTTTCTTTCCTTCCTTTTCTTTTTTTTTCTTTTTTTTTTCTTCTTTTTTTTTTCTTCCTTTCCTTTCCTTTCCTTTCTTTTCCCCGCGAGTCTCCACTGTTTTCTCCTTCTTCTTCAATTCTTCACTTCTTCTTCATCCCCTCCATCTCTCTCTGCATCTCCATCACCAACCCACCCTTACCCTCACCCCTCCTCTTTCTCCCTCCTCTTTTTCTCCCTCATCTCCCCGCCGTCGCCCCCCTACCGGCCTCTTTCTCCCTCGATCTCCCCACTGCCGCCCCCTGCTACCGCCCCATTTTTCTCCCAAAACCCAGCCTTCCAAAACCCAAAACCAATCCTGGATCTCACCGCCGAAAATTTGGGCGAAATTTCGATAATTTCGTTGAAATTATCCGAAAATTTAACAAATATGGGTTTCGATTTCGACACCCCAAAAAATCGAAATTTAACACCTTGCTTCCACGTTAAATTTTCTTGACGCAAGTAAGAATTAAGAAAATGAATGTTCGTGGTAAGCCAAAAGGGTTTGTAAATCCCAATTTAGTACATTCTAAAAGACCAAACCACCCTCATGCATCTTTCACCACCGGTACGACCACCATCACCCTGCTTACACCATCATCGGCCCAACAACACTTGTTTGTGGTACCGACATCACCTTCACCTTCACCTCCACACCACCCCCAACTGCCATCACCTCGCTTTCACCCCTGGTTATATTTTAGGCTTTTTTTAAGGTTCAAAATAAAAAAGGCATGATAGGCTGGTTCACTTTAATGAGCAGAGCACTCGCCAAATTTTTATTTTCTTATTTTAAAATAATATTATTGTCATTTTATAATAATGACTATCAAATAAACATGTCAAAAATTAATAAACGAATATAAACACAAAGTTTATGTTTATGGAGTCACATTCACTATAATTTCAACATTAACAATAATTGTTTGTTATTCTTTATTACTGTTAAACAATAACTATCTGTCTAGTATGTAAAAAAAATAAAATAAAAAGGATACTTAACCAAGAAGACTAAAATGAGAAAGAAACTTAACTCACAGTCTACATGGCCCAATATTTAACTTTCATGATAAAATTATAACCAAGCACTTGACAGCTGCAGTTGCAGCCTATATCTGCAACCTAAACATGTGCATCTGCATCTTATAAACTACATATATATAGAAGCTCAAAATGCCTTTAAAACTGCAAATGCAATGCATCTCAAAAAAGCTACATCCACCATACCTTCGGCAAGAATGTTGAGCGCTCGACATTTTTTTTTATACTGCCAACCGTGTGATGCAAATTTTAATGTCCTTCGGCTTTTTTTAAGCAGATTTTCAGTTAAGAATTTTACATTTTTTTGTCATTAAAAAAATTCATTAAAAAAAAAAAGACACGCTTTGAATTTGCCGAGTGCCTGCACTATAGCATCAGTAGTTCACATTTATAACGTGGGTTTCTCTATTATACTTAAAGATAGGTGTTAATCTTTTAAACATTGCAAATATTAAGCTTTTTTTTTTTTTTTTTTGGGGCAAGATTGCAAATATTAAGCTAGGAGTGTAATGTGAGTTTATTAATCATTTTCTCCAGATTTTGGATCATTAAGTTTACTCTTTAAAATGAGTTAAATGCCTTGTCCCCAAATCTGGACTTTATTTTCACTACTTGCCCAAGAATTTTCCCCTTACGGTCCACGCGTCAATGCCCGTCAAATAAGAGAGAATGAGAAAAGACGAACGAGTCACATTACTCGTCTACAACTCTCTCTCTCTCTCTCTCTCTCTCTCTCTCTCCCTACCTGAAGAAGCCCAAGAAAAAAACTATATAAACCGACTCCCGCTATTTCTGCTTCTCTGGCCAACTATACACACCAACACTCCCCTCTCTCTCTCTCTCTCTCTCTCTCTCTCTCTCTCTCTCACTCATGGACTTCCCTCATCGCTCCTCCGTCATCATCATCGGTGCTGGAGTTTCCGGTGAGCACCGCAAACACACTCTCTCAAATCAATCACCACCGTCGATTTCAATTACCAACTTCAGTACTCTCATTTCTAATTTCTGCCTTAGCTGTTTTTTCTTTTTAATTTCTTTTCATGAATTAAGGTCTGTCGGCGGCGAAGGTGTTGATCGAGAACGGCGTGGAGGACCTGGTGATTCTCGAAGCTTCCGACCGTATCGGCGGCAGGATCCGAAAACAAGATTTCGGAGGCGTCTCGGTGGAACTCGGCGCCGGATGGATAGTCGGAGTCGGCGGTAAAGAGTCCAACCCGGTGTGGGAGCTCGCCGACAAGTCCAGCCTCCGCACTTGCTTCTCTGATTACAGCAATGCCCGCTACAACATCTACGATCGCAGGTCCATAACGACGCCGTTTCGCTCTTTCATACATTTCGTGCCAGTGCAGGAGCATTTTAGCGAATTCGCTCTGGTTTTCTTTTAAACTACGCCGGAATGATTTTACTGGCGCAAATTAGCTCTTAACTGTATCATTTTATGTGTTTCCGCAAATTGCTACTCTGCGCCGTTGGTGAACGAGTTCCTTTCAGAACTCTCCACCGCAGTTTTAGCTATTCTGGCGCACTTTAGAATTTCTGTTGGGACAGTTTCTGTTTTCTCTATTCTGCGCCTGTGGCGAACTTTTGCTCTGAATTCCAAAACTTAATTCAGAGTGGTTTGTCTCTGCATTTTGGCTCCACCGGCTTAAATTAGCGTTCACATGGCTTTGCTACTAGAATGCGCTGTGGGTGGAGAGTATCATATACATAACTGATCGATGAGTTTTGTTTGTGTGCTGCAGTGGGAAGATATTTCCGAGTGGACTCGCCGCGGACTCGTACAAGAAGGCGGTGGAGTCGGCGATAGAGAAGCTGAGGAAGCTTGAAGCCGACCCTTGCTATGGTGGCGACGTCTCCAAAGTTACCGAACCGCCTTCGTATGCCTCCTTTCTCTCACTTCATTGTTTCGCTTTGGCTTCTTCTAAGTAAATTTATTATATTTATTATTATTTATGGGTGTTTTCTGCGAAATTTACCTTGTAACTGAATACTGTGATTTTCTGGATTTTTAATTATTTTATTTTATTTTGTTGATTTTGGGTTTTGATTTTAGTTTTTTTTTTGGTGTGGTTTTGTCCAGTACCCCGAAAACGCCGATAGAACTCGCTATTGACTTCATCCTACACGATTTTGAGATGGCAGGTCAGTTTTCACAGCTCATTCCGCGGCAAATTCTGTGTTTGGTTGCTGAGAAAGTGTAGGGAGAGTGTAGGAAAAGACAAGAAAAATAAAATTCACAATATTTTATTTTCTGGTCATATCCAAATATTTTATTTTAAGGGGCAGAGTGGAATTTTGCTATTATATTTGGGAAAAAAAAACGAACTTTCTTGTGTTGCCTGTATTTCTCTTTTCTTCTGGAATTCGTTTTAAAATTTGATTATGAAATATGTGAATTTGAGAAATGGGTTTTGTTTGCAGAGGTTGAACCCATATCAACCTATAAAGATTTTGGAGAACGGGAGTTTTTAGTTGCAGATGAAAGAGGGTATGAACATTTGCTATACAAAATGGCTGAGGATTTTCTTTTTACCTCTGAGGGTAAACTCTTGGACAGTCGTCTCAAGCTCCACAAGGTACAAGAATATTTCTTTTATTTTGTATTAATCTTATAAATGTATAGAGAATAATCTTTGTGGTCCAAAAAAGGACGTGGCATATGATTACTCAACTCAAATTATAATACATGCATAATTATTATAATGTAAAATTTTAAATTTTAAATAATATCTTAAAAATTGAATGTATATTATAATTTGAGTGTATTTGTAGAATCACAATACACGTGGTGTTATGATAATATATAATAATTTTTCTTAAATTTGGATATTAAATTATGTGAAAGTATTTCATTAATTTATATATGAATTTCAATTCCGAGTATTTTTTGGTGTTATCAATCACCTATGTTATAATATGTTACTCTAAAAATATAAACTTATTACCAACCTATCTTGTAACACATGAAGTAGAATATCACGTGATGTAACCATTATTACAATTACGAGAACAGAGAACTTGCATGACACGCAGGTGGTATCCCCATCCTTCCTTCTCTCTCTCTATCTCTCTCCTCTCTTTCTTCTCTCGACACCAGCAGACAAGTTTCTTTCTACAATTACACCAAAAGAATTTTCATAGTTCGCTCTGTCCTCATTTATTTTAAAACTACTGCCATCTCATTTAAAATCCAAATTTAATACACAAATTGAGGAACCAAGCAAAGTTCTTATTCTAATATTTTCAAAGGAAAATGTGGCTTTTTTGTTCTTTCTTTAGTTACCCAATCATAGGATGAAAACAAAGGGACAGATATGAGTAGGATAAAGGAACAGAAAGTGTGTGAGGAGAAAAATCCCGAATTCTGTTTTTTGTTTGTAAGCGCTGCTTTCCTTTTGCTGTTTGAGATTGATTGACCCAGCTTTGGACTTTGCAGATAACGACGTTTCTGAAAGCTGTTCTTCTTTTCTTATTATATAACAACTATCATTATTATAAAGCCTATTGCAAAATACACTTTCTTTCTTCAAGGGTCAACTAATACTTTAGTTTTATTTTGTATAGACGAGATTGCATCTTTTTATCTTTGCTGCATTATATAAAATTCCTGGTTGAAATTTGAGGCTTCTTTTTGTTTTAATCTCAAATAAATATAATTACTGGACATCGTTATCGATCCAAAACTGACAAAAAAAAAGTCTTTGGAAAACTTGATAGTGTGGATAATTGCTTTTAAAAAGGCAAACTTATGTTCTTCACTTTTTCGTGGGAAGTGGAAACGTGAAAATTGAAATTTTTTTTTTTAAATAAATAATTGATGGACTTTTTAGCTTATTAATTTGGTTCGGACTTCGGGGAATGTAGGCTTAAAATGAATATGAGCTGAAATTCATTTTTTGTAATCAATGTACAGATTGAGCTGTATTTGGCCAGTGGCCGGGTTTTCTCCCCAACCTACTTATTTTTCTTAAGCTAAACCTATGATTTATCTTCCACTTTCGGGTGGAAAGTTTTGGGTGTTTTACTTTTATGCGAATCTTGAAAGCGAAATTGTATGATCAACTTGAAATGCATTTCTTGCTATTCTTTTTGTTGATTCAATGCATTTGTTGCTCTTTTTTTTGATTCATTGAATTTCTTACTATTGAGATTGAGCAGTATTTGGCATATGAATATTTTCTCAGCATACTTTTTATCACTGTAATATTTTAACCCTATTTGATTAAATTATCTATTTCCTTAAAAGTTGAACCTAAAATTATTCATTCACAAGAAAGTACTAGCAGTAGGTGGTGTGACAATTTTAGTTTGAAATTATCCAGAAAAAAGTCGATCTCAAATTATTTGGGGATGACATTAAACAGAATTGGTAAAAAGGGATCTTTGAGCTTCGTTGCACATCTTGATGTGCTGAGACTCTTTTTTGGTTTTAATTTTTTTGAGTAGCTGAACCCCACTTGGTGGCATACATTTGACCCAGTAACAATAATCCTTGATTTCAATCCGACAGCCATGAAGAGACATGATCCTTGAGACCTTTAAAAGCCCTTTTGCCACTCATAAATTAGTAGGCCCCAAAGTCCAAGTTCCCATCACTCTGCAACAGTGTCCATCCATTAGGAACAAAGAACAATAAAGGTTCACGTGAAATGTCAAATCGGCTCCAAATAGGAACACCAAAAACAGGGAGTCCTTGTCACTTTTCTCCAGTTAATGGCTGTTGCCTTCACCTCCTCAATTGCTATAATTCACTGTGAAATCCCATAAATGGATAATGGGTCTGAATTCGGAACAGATTCTTCTTCAATAAATCTTTTCCCCTTTCATTTCTGAATTTCAGATTGCACAGTTTTTCTTAGTTTGACTGCTCAGGATCTTATGTGGTTGTTGCCTTGAACTCTTCACATATTAATTTTTTTCATGGTCAAATTGTTTTTTCTTTTTTTGGCCAAAAAAAAAAAAATTGTTTTTTCTTTCCTTTCATTTTAACACATTTATTACCAAGACGATTTCATGCATGATTTGGGGCAGGTTGTTCGGGAGTTGCAGCACTCGAGAAACGGCGTTACGGTAATGACGGAGGATGGTTGCGTCTACGAAGCTAATTACGTGATTTTGTCAGTTAGCATTGGCGTTCTCCAAAGCGACCTCATTTCCTTCAGTCCACCCTTGCCCGTACGTCTCTTCTCGTTTTGTTTATTTCATTCATGTCTTTAATTGCCAATTTTGCTATTCTCTATTTGGTGTCACTACCAATTGCCATAACTGCCCTTCTTAAGCATAAGATGTGGCACTCACCTATTGGTTCTCAACTTTTGCTATTCACACTGATTTTTATTTGCATTTAGTGGGAGAATCTTGCCCATTCACTTTGTTTGGTCCAACATAGTGGAATCTGAAGAGCTAGGTCCCTAGGTATGGGTTCTGTAGATGGAGTATCCCATTTTTTTTACTTCGTATTTAAGGTGTGGTCCACGGTATTAATTACAATTTAGTTGTAGTCAGAAATTTATGGATAGATGGGCCTCATTAAATAAGGTTCACTGATTGATGACGCAGGAGAAAGATTTTCGTGCTCTGTTTTTATATGCCAATACCATGGATCATAGAATCCATAGAGTTGTAACCCGCTGTCTTTCCAATAGGATGCTCCATGAGGTGCCTTGCTGGTTGGTTCACTACGTGTAGGTGTTGAATGCGGATCAGTATTTGAAAAATAGTGATTACTGCCCTTCGTATGCATAAACAATGAGATAATTGTAGTCTATAGCTTCTGCCTTAGCTTCTTATGGTTCACTATTCACATATTCTTATAACTTTCCGTTACTAATAGCCAGGAGAAAAAAAAGATGTGAGCAAGAATTTGGGAGTTTAAATTTTAAAACTGATCTTAAAATTTGCCTTACTTTATTTGTTAGTGGCTTAGTAGTGCCTTCATAGTTGGTAAAGTTTTGAAGTGACAATGGTTAGTAATACAAAAATCTCAGACAATTTATGAAAATTATCGAGTTTTGATTGCTTCGGGTTGCGTTTATAATGGTTAGGATTGTATTCAAGTGTTCGCAATATTTGCATAACAAGTGATTGAGGCCTTCGTTCTCAAAAGCATGGTTGAATTGTCAACTGCATGTTTTGTAACATAAATTCTTTTAGCAGCTTCTTTGAGGAGTTAGAAGTAGAAGTTATATGTTGAAAAGTATCTAATCTTAGAGCCGTGGCATAGATGCCCTTGAAGCCCAATGCATATGATTTGTGTATTTTCTCACTGGAGTATAAGACCTATATTTATGCATAGTATGGTCTGTTTTAGGCAGATTCTCTGTGTCGAGGATATAATTTAAACTTAACAAAATTGGCTAATATTGCTTATGATTGTATTTGATGGTAGTCCTTTGAAACCTATTAAAACTCTCTTTGGTATTGTTATTGTACTTCGCTTGAAATCATGCTAACATGATGAATTAATTAATGACACAGAGGTGGAAAACAGAGGCTATAGAGAAATGTGATGTGATGGTGTACACAAAGATTTTCCTAAAGTTCCCGTATGAGTTCTGGCCTTGTGGGCCCGGAAAAGAGTTCTTCATCTATGCCCATGAGAGGAGAGGCTACTACACATTTTGGCAGGTTGGATTAAATATCTTTCCTTATTGATGCCAGCTAACATATATATGAATTTGCCATGTTGCTTCCAGCAGATTAATACATTGAATATGTTGCTTTCTGCACAGAATTTGCTACTAGCCTGTCATATTTTCATGCCATTATTAACTATTTAATTTATTAGATATAACGTCCTCATCAAAGATCAAAAAATGACAAGCAATTGTTAATGTCAAGTCTGTGGTTCACGCACCTTGGGAAAACAATAAAAATTAGGATTGCTCAGTTACAGGATATGTGAACACAACCTTCAATATGTAAAATCTTGTTTTGCGCTGGCTGAAGTCTAGCTGCTTCCCTATCCCATTTTTAGCATAATTTGCATGCTTACATTTTATTTGTGTTGACCATTCTATAAACAATACACTAGGAAAGGAACTTTTTAATCAAATTTCATTGATATTATTGCATGCTCAGGGTATATTGCATCATTGTATATGTGGACCATTTTTGCATGGGCTACATGTATCTGAATCAGGATTTCTAGTTATGGAGTTCTCTTTTCTTGATTTGAAGAGTATTGATATGTCCAAATTATTAACCCATCTTCCTACACTATACAATATACATCAGTAAAATTTTGCTTCTGTGGATGTATTTCATAGTAACAGATGTTGCTTTTGCCAATTGTCATTGATCCCTCATTGTGAAATTAGCTTCATCTATATGACAAACTCATTGTGAAATGGGTAGGATCTTCTCATTTCTTTCAAGAATTGTTCTTATTTAAAGATAGTCAAGCTGAGCAATTAGTTGTTGACATTTTTTTTCTTCTTTTTTTGGGGTATGGACAAATTGCTCAATGATTTAGTAAATGAGGTATGCACCTCTTTGTTTACAGACCTTAAAATTAGTTTTGAAACATGATAACGACCTTGTCCCCAGTATGTTGCGTGTTTTTCAGAGTCAGATTGTAACTACGTACCTACATTTCAAATATGGTAATAAATACTATTTCTTTTTCTTATTGCATTATTAGTTTGAATGGTTCTTTCTTTCATGATGCATTGAGATTTCTGTCACTTTCTTAGAGTTGGAAAATGTTGGTTGCAGAGCTCAATCTTTATCTCAGCTGTTGTTCATTTGTTTTAATATTTGGATGGTGTATACTATAATCAAATCTCGAACCTGTTTTCTATTAAAATCATTTTGTTTCGTTTTATTAGGAAAGAAACCATATATTTTAAGGACCACACGTGGCTTGTTTTGGAGGCATTGGGGGATGTCATTGTCTCATGCATTTACATTAATGCTATTTCTTTGACCTATATATGGATATAGACTCGAAACTTATATTGATAAATTTAATATTGGCGTGGGATTTCACTATATTCTCTCCAAGCTGACTGCTAATCTGTTTCCATGTCATCAGCACATGGAGAATGCATATCCTGGATCCAATATCCTGGTCGTGACGTTGACAAATGGGGAATCTAAGCGTGTGGAATCTCAGCCTGATGAGGATACATTGAAAGAAGCCATGGGGGTTCTTAGGGACATGTTTGGACCCCACATTCCTGAAGCTACTGATATACTTGTACCTCGGTGGTGGAACAATAGGTTCCAGAGAGGCAGCTATAGCAACTACCCCATAATCTCTAATGACCAAGTTGTTCATGATATCAAGGTTTGCCATCTCTCCTAGATCTTATACTTCATCATTAGTAGATCCAATTTCACTTCTCTGTTTCTGGTAGCTTAAAAGATGATTGATTAAATCATTATTGGATGCTCCAATCGCCAATACTTTGTGTTCCCTTCATCTTTGGTAAGGCATAATGTGAGATAAATTAGAGAGTAGACTGGCTTGTGTTAAGGAAAATGATTTCTCTGAAAGGGCTATTACATGAAGGGTTACAAACTGAGCCTTTAGATTTTTGATGGGCATATGATAAATCTGAGTTGGAAACGGTAATTAATCTCTTAACTTCTACAAAATCTATTATCTAGTGGAACTTTTCAAGCTATGCTTACTCTATGATGTGATTGCTTATGTGGATTGCCATGCCTATCATTCTCATCCACCCTTTGCATATTGCACAGCGCAAAATAAGTTGTCTAGCCATGTGGTGTGTCACATGACTTACATCATGGAGTAAGAGTGTAAGACAATTTTGTGAAAAAAAAAAAACAAAACAAAAGCCAAAGAAGTAAATTGTAACTATAGCATTACTCATCTAGGTTCATGTATCTCCCTTTAAAGGTTTTACTATTTGGATTGCAGAGCTGGAGAACATATATATACCTCTTTTTTTAGTTGATATCTCTTTTTAAAAGAATTTCCTTGGATCTATAAAAAAAATGGTCAAGCTTAATTAAAAACTTTGAAAAGAATTCACATTAATTAACTTTTCTTCTTTTGTGTCAGGCCCCAGTAGGCTGCATCTTCTTCAGTGGTGAACACACGAGTGAAAAATTTAGTGGCTATGTCCATGGTGGATACCTTGCAGGTCAGTAACTAATCTGAGGTTATTTTGGAGATTATAGGCCTCCTATTTATAAACATAATTCTAATGTCTTATTCTTGGCATGGTGTTTGATGATCAATAGGTATTGACACTGGTAAAGCTTTGCTGGAAGAAATGGGGAAGGAGAAGGAAAGGAGTAGTGAGAACCAAACATTTTTGTTAGAACCCTTGCTAGCATTGACTGGTTCTTTAACTTTGAAACAGACAGATGCTGTATCGAGTCTCAAATGCGACATTCCCACACAATTATATCTAAGTGGCAAAGTTGGCATCCCCAAGCTATATTATGACTACATGGACCTTTAGACAACCCTCATTGTGATGATGAAAACATGTCCATTGAGAAAGATGGAAAGATGGGTTTGAATCTAGTTTCTATTTAGTCCTTGATGCCATTCATACAGTAGAGAATGAAGTGACATACTACAGGAGCAACATATTGGAGAAAGATCATGTGTGGATGTATGCACTGAATTTTTCTCCATGGTATAATAGGTTGGTAATGGTAGACTAAGGATAAGCATGGAGGTGCTAGGTTTTGGATTTCAAAGGGAATTGGTGTGGGGGCATACATACATAATAGTCCATTGTTGTAGTCATTGAAATTAAGGAGAGAAAAAAGGGCGTTAAAAGTTCATATTGTAATTGTACCTGTACTTAATGTTAACACAAGAAAGAACCTCTCTCTATTTTTTTCTTCTAGTATTTCTATTTGGTTATCTTATTCAAAGATTCTTAGGTTAGATTACGTTTTCTCTAAAAAAAATTTGGGTTGCATTTAGAGGGAATTGAACCCTGGACCTAACCTAATCCTAACATTTACCCCACTAACCCTCACCACTTGGGCTAACCTCAAGCTTTACGTTTTCTCTAATTTTGGTTACTAACTAATGTGACGCATTATAATAGGGCAGTTTCTTGCTATAAACAAAAGATGCATAGAGTGTGTATATGTAACATCTCTTAACAATAAAACTATTAGATATAAAATACATTAAAATATAAATAAATTTAAAAAATTATCAAAATAAATTTAATCATAAATCAAAATTGAACATTTTATGTATTCTAATTATTGCTTATTTCTCCAAACTTGGTCTCCAGGTAGGGGAAAACTTACTCCCTGACTATGGACTTACTCATTTCTTGTATATTGTATAATTGTATATAATGTTGCATGAGAAATCACATAGTTTTTTATTTCCATCTATGGCATGGTTTTGTGATGATATTTGTTGTTGCTATTTGTTAGGATATTTTAATGACTTTAGAGTTAGGGGTCACATAGAGAATGACTTTGGGCTTCGATCCCCTAAACTTTCAGAAGCAGTAGTATAGATAGACTAATCGATTTGTCCGACCTATCGAGAGATTAGTCTATGAAGTACGAACCAAGAATGAATACTCTTACTGCAGTACTGAGTTTTCATTTACAGTAAAAGTAGTTGGCCCTTTGTGTATTCGATAATTAGTTAATGTTTCTTGAACTTGGGATCCCTTTGTGAATTTTATGAAGGTTGTTTGAGCATGCATCATGAAATGTTTTTCAACTGGATGGTTATCGGTAATGGCTATTTTGTTGTGACCCTTTTGAATGGTGTTCAATAAATATGTATGTAGTAAATATTTGAGCTTACTAGCTACTTCCAAACCTACTCAAAGTTCCCTGAGGAGAAGCTATGAACGTATGTGATGCTTACCCCTTACTGTACTTGTGTGTGAGTGCAGACCAACCACTGGTTGATGATCACGACTACTCTGGGCTGCGTGACAATTGATCTTGGTTGACAACTGTCATGTTTCCTTTTTAATGTTTCTTTTGGCTCCATATCATCATGTTTTTTCTATGTTTCTTCATTATCTCATTTGTAAATATTATGAATATCGGTACTGTTAATGTAATGTTTGTAAATTGGCAATAACCTAAGACAAAACACGCTTATGTAAGTAACCTAGATAGGTTAGAGTTTGTGAGTCAAATAGGTCAAAAATGTGTCAAGAAAAGTTTGAAGTGAAGCGTGTTATTCAAGGTTCAAGACCAAGTTGAAATTGAAAGGTGTGATTCGATGTTCAATATTCTTAGGAAAGGTACATTGACTTAGAGACCACATTCATTCTAGGTGGTTAGAATCTTATGTATATGTTTTTATCTTGGATTGCATGTGTGTTGATTGTTAAAAATGCTTTCGGAACAAAAAAGTATGAAAAATCGGGTTTAAAATGAATTTTTGGTCTAGAGGACTGATCCTACACTTTGTTCGATCGATCTTCTAAGTTCTAGAAAATTAGTTTTAAAATTTCAACCCAGAGGATCAATCTTATAGCTGAAAGCATTGATCCTAAGGCTAAGAGGATCGATTTCATGATTGGTAGGTTTGTGTTTATGTCACGCCCCCAAATCCAGTGTCAATATTGTACTGAAATATGACACGTGAATTTGTGACGCGAGTTGAGAAAATAAATTTCTCCATTTTCATAAAAATAAAATTTTGTAAAACTTCATAATACAACCTTTATTTATAATTAAAAGTTTGATTACACATAAACTCTGGAAAAATAGAAATTACACTTGTAGAAAAGATAATACTTCGAATTCTTTTATTTTAAGGAAATAACATTCTTCCCAAAACTTCTCATGAGTCTACTCATTTCCTGAAAAATATAAATGTGTAGCATTATGAGTTACACAAACCCAGTAAGAACTAATAACTTAAACATATTAGTATTACCTCAAACAATCACTACTACAAAACAACTTATTCGTGGCGGTCTTAATTCACCAGCAAAAGCAATTTCCTGGTGGAAAAATAGTAAAATCCGCTAGGATTACCATACACTAGCTGATAACGTCTCTGACAGCATAAAATCCGCAGGGAAAGCAGTTTTCCTGACGGACAGCTGTCTAAATCCTCCAGGAAATTGTTTTCACGCTGACGAGGCTTTAAATTTTATATCCGACGGGAAAAGTATTCGCGTCGGATATATCTGCTAGCATTGGTAGTATTCGCGTCGAATATATCTGCCAGAAAGCCTACTGTGTCGGACCAATCCACCGGCATTGGTAGTATTCTCGTCGGATATATCCTCCAGGAAAAATAATAAAATATATAAATAAATTCTTTAACATATATATCAATTAAATCAAGCATAAATAATTCTTAACATATCTAACAAATTTTAACATATTTCTAGCTCGAGCAAATTTTTAACTACAACACATCAACATACAACCACAAAAACAAATATCAAAGACATAGAAAAACCTTGTTGCCAAATCAAAATCTCCACCCAAACCTTGCTGCACCAAAGGGTTGGCCTGCAAAATAAAACACAAAAAATCATAGTTTAGATCCAAATCAAACACAAAAAATCAGACTCAAATCAAAGGCTAGACTGAAAAATCAACCTAAAAATCAAAAGGATGCACAAAATCAAACACCAATTGATCTTTGTTACACCATTGCCGATCGAACTTGAAAAAAGAGTAAAATTTTGAAAATCATAAACTAATATGCAGCAAATTCGTGGAGAAGAAGAAGAAACGAAGAAGAAAGGGAAAAGAAGGAGAAGAAAAGTCTCACCTGGTTGTTGTTCGGGGAAGAAAAGAAGAAGAAAACGCATAAGAAATAAGATGGAGAAAGAAGCAGAAGAAAGAAGGAGAAAGAGAAGAAGTGGCACGATGAAGAAGAAATAGAAGAGAAAATGAAGGAGAAGAAGAAAGAGAAGGGGAGGTGACATATTAGGTCAAGAGCGATCTTGGCGGCCCAAGCCGCCAAGAGTTAAAGTCATGGCGGTCCAATCCGATAGAAACTAATATCCTGGCAATCCAATTCGACATGATTGATATCCACCTTTCTGATGGTAGGATAATTCTCGCTTACTTATTCCTGGCAGATTGGTCCGCCAGGATTGATCAATCCTGGCGGAATGGTCCGCCACATATGATCAATCCTGGCGGACTAAATCATCCGCTAGGAATTCTTGAGAATTCATGTCGGACAAGTCTAATCCGCCAGCATTGTCCGCCAAAACTAATACTATTTGTGGTAGTGAATACTTAAAATCATAAGGATAAAATAAGAACAATCAAGTATGTCAGTCCCTTTTTTTATTATTTATTATTATTTTTTTATAACGGAAAGCTTCATTGAATTAGTTATTAACATAAATAAGATTATAAACGTTGGTGCATAAAATCATCATAAATCATAAGTATTAAATAAGTTTATCATAAGTCAGAAGCGTTGGTGAATAAGATCATCATAAATTATAAGTATTAAATAAGTTTATTATAAGTCATAAGTGTTAGTGAATAAGATCATCATAAATCATAAGCGTTGTATCCATAACCGAATACGAATTCAGCACACTAGGTTCATAATACCAAAGTGTGTATACCTAGAGGTCCATAATACCAACTAAGTATAATAGTGCACTATCTGTAGGGACATGAGCCCTAATTGATCTTCCAATAGTATTTTATTTAAGCACGGGGGCAGTAACTGCCCGGCTTTATAAGCATAAAGTATAGATAAATATTCAAGTATGTAAATATATAAATATTAACATATATTTACATAGAATCTAGCATAACATAAATACTTTATGAGTGAGAGTTTCTTATTTAGATACTTTCTTTCTGTTTGAGTGATTTCGGGAGAGCTGTTTGGAGTTTGGTATTCTGTTTAAGTGAGGGTCAGAAGTTACTGTTTTATAGGCCAAGTTTTGGGTGTGAACCGAACTAAGATAGATCAACAAGTTGTTCTTAGCAGATAAGCTAGCTAGCTAGGAAATGTAGGGTTCATTATAGGAGTCGGCAATGGGCCCGGCCGGGCTGGCGCGGCCCAAATTTTTCAGGTTCGGGCTGGGCTCGGGCTTGAATTATAGGAGCCCAATAGAGCTTTCGGGCTGGGTCGGGCTGAGCTTGGGCTTTAATACACAAGCCCAAGGCCTGCGCCCATCGGGCTTTGGCTTGCGGGCTTGGAGGGCCGGCCGGGCTAGGCCCGAACGGGCGGCCCAGAATGAGCCCAAAGCCTGTTTAGACACATATATATCTTTTAAAAAAAATATGGGATTTTGGCTCTGTTGTGATTTGAACATGAGACCTCACATAATAAGTTTCAACTCTCAACCAACTGAGCTGACTAGTTTATTTGTTAAGATTGTGAATCATAACATATTTAATAGCTCTTTTGTTTGTTTACTTCAATAAATTATTAATATACTTATTAAATTATTATATAATACTATTATGTTAGTAATAGTGTAATACCATAAATAATAAACTTTTAAAATTATATACAACATTACAACTATAATGAAACATAAATGTACATATGTTTTATTATATATTTTATTACATATTTTTATAAACAAACGATGCAATTGTGTTTTCAACGATCCGAACCGTTCAAATTTTAGTTCTTCACTCAAAGATAATTCGTGCAAAAAATGAGCTCAATCGGAGATGTAAAAGTGACCTAACGGTGGTTGAATTAATGAGTGATCGTGGTTTTCTAATGATAATTGAATGTGTAGATGAATTTCGATTTGGTTGATTTTTTGTAAGGATGATCTTTGACTATGAACATAGAAAATGAACGGGTCAGATTGTTGAAATCACGTTATGGTCTTCATAATTATGGAAACAGTAAGGTTTCAAAGGGAAAGTTATTAGAATTATACTCTTCAAGTGTATTTATATGTAGAATCTCACATATCGATCGTGTTTTCAATGATCCGAACCGTTCAAACTTTAGTCCCCCACTCAAAGAGAATCTTTGCAAAAAATTAGCTCAATCGGAGATGTAAGAGTGACGTAACGGTGGTCGAATTAATGAATGATCGTGGTTTTTCTAATGATAATCAAATTTCAAACGGGTAGATGAATTCCTATTTGGCCGATTTTTTGTAAGGATGATCTTTGACTATCAACATAAAAAATGAACGGTTCAGATCATTGAATTAATGAACGATCGTGGTTTAATAACTTTAATTATAGTTGTATTATAAAAGTTTATTATAATAACTCTAATAACTATAGTTGTAAATTTGTAATGTTGTATATAAGTTTTAAAATTTATTATTTATGGTATTACACAGTTTACACTATTATTATTTACTAACATTATATGATTATAGTATTATATAATAACTTAATAAGCATATTAATAATTTATTAGAGTATACAAACGAAAAACCTATTAAATATGTTATGATTCACCAATTAGACAAATAAACTAGTCAGCTTAGTTGATTGAGAGTTGAAGTTTGTTCCATGAGGTCTCATGTTTGATTCACAACATAGCCAAAATTCTATATTTTTTTATTGAAAATATTTTGTGTGTAAATGGGCTTTGGGGCGGGCCTAAATGGGCGGGCTTCGGGCGGACCTAAGCAAGCCGGGCTTCGAGCAGCCCATGGGCTTCCAAAGGGGATGGTCCAAGCCCAGCCCAATGACTATTCGGGCCAGGGGGCGCAAATTTTGGGCTAGATCGAGCTTCGGACCCAATGGGCCGGGTGGGCTTTAGGCCTTGGGCTTTTTGGTGACCCCTAGTTCATTATTACCTCAAGCATCTGCATGTGCTTTTGACCTTATGTTATTGTAAGCTGACCTCAGCTGGGATAACTTCGGATGTGTTTTCTTCATATTTTGTTTTTACTGTTCTATCCCCTATTTAAAGGATAAATTCTAGTTTCTAAAAAAAAAAGTTAAAAGAATTCATACTTATAAACAATTTCCTAGAGTGGGAAACTCATACATTAAGACAATATTCATGAAGATGTTTAAATGTTTTTAAATGAAATTTAGAGAAAACTACGGTTGAAGGTATTTTGGTAATTTTCAGTAAAAATTCATGAATTCGTAAATAAACAAAATAAATTCTACAATTAGTCACATAAATGAAAGCATGATGTAACATCATTTTCATACTCCTATGTCCTATATAGGTCACATGTTAAGCAACAACAAAAATATAATAATAGTATATGTAGAAGGGTATTTTTGTCATTTAATTCAATAAAAAAATGTTTCAAGGTTCGAGTTAGTACAGTTTACACCCTAGTTTGGCACTAGGCCAGAGTCATGGCCAAACCCAAGATTCTAATAATAAATTCCAACTGTTAGCCCAATTCGTTAAGATCAAGCTCAATAGTCGGGCCCAAGTTCAATGCAGTTTTCAAAGCCCAATGGATAAGCCCAAACTGGAAGTGGTACAATTCTGGAAGTGTCATAGTCAATCTCACCAAGAGTCATTAGTGGATTAGGAGTTCTAAATCAAGCAGTTGACTAAGCCTTAGGCGTGAAACAAGCAAAAGCGTCTAAATGCAACAAGGAAAGTGTTTTCTAGAACTCAAGGGTTTCATCACTATATAAAGAAAGCATAAGTGTTTAGAAGACTTTCCAACACATTCAATAGCCAATCAACACAGCCTACAATATCTCAATCAATTTCCAGATTTCAAGCATCTTTGCGTTCTTCAAGTTCTCAAGCCTCCGAGTTCTTTGTTCTTTGTTTGGCTCTGCTAGGGTTTACTTTGTTCCTTAGTATTGATCTTGTTTAGGTTTTTATTCCTAAATTTCCATGTTTGTTTACCATGAGATTTGTCATTAGAACTACAATTGTTACTCGTTTTCATGATAATCAAATTATTCATACATTTTATATTAAAGTTCATTATGTTTTTGTTCATCCAATCACTTAAGCATATATTGTTCGCACTTACGAATTTGAGCACACAGTCACAGAAACCAACGATGATTAAACCCTAGTATGGTATGAGATGCATGATATGTAGGAATTACACCTAATCTTCTTGTAAGTGTCAACAAATGATCTTCTTCTTCTTGACAGCAACTTGATCACTCATAATGCCTATTTCCCAAAATTAAGACATAGTCTAATTCTATTACGCATAGAGATGATTTTAGAATAGGGAGACGCTAAACCTAAACACTAAGGACCCGTTTGGTTCACGGAATTGATTTCGTGGGAAATCAATTCCTTTGCCTTCTATAGGGGAAAAGGAATGTAAAATTCTCATTACTGTGTTTGGTAATGTTGAGAAAGTAAACCAAGATTTAACTTTTTATTTACATTCCCATGTTTGGTTTGGATATGAATAGGAAATAAAATTTGTCTAGTTTTTCAATTATACCCTCATCTATTACACAAAGAATAAAAATAATGTGAAGAGTTGTTTTGGATAAAACTTGGCTTTTTCAAATATTAGTAGGGCCATATTTGCTAAAAAAAAGTGCAATAAATGCTTCCCCAAGATGGGGGAAAACAAAACCCAAGTTGAAAGGAGGTATTCATTTTCTCGCCTTTGGGTGCATCAGATTCTCATAAATTAGGAAATCATTTCCCTTTCCTGCACTTACCAAACGTGGGAATGAAATTAATTTCTCATTCCCAAGCCTCTAAAATTTGAACCAAACGGGCCCTAAAAACTCAAATGGTTCGACCACCTATATTATCCGTATGTACTTAGATCTATTATTATGTGTGTGATAGGTCTCACTCAATTCTTAGTGTTTATGAAGTCTTTTGTAACTTCATTATTCTGGTGTCTAGGTCTCAAAGTATCAATCCATTCGAGTTGACACAAGAGTACAAGGAGCAATTTTCATAAATTAGTTGACCATTTATTTTTGGGGCAAAGAATGCCGAATAAAACGGTAATTATTTACGTGTTAATGGATAAAATGCTAACGTGTACTAGAATTGCAACGATTTATAAATTACAGGACTAAAATTAGAATAATTAAAACTATAGATACTAAAGTGAAATCTAAATCAAACTTCATGGATTAAAAGTGAAATTTAGTCTAATTCTAATAAAGAAACTTCTAAATTTTGGGCTGAGAGCCTGAGATTCTTCATATGGATCTGTCGGTGGGTAACCAAAACGGAGAATAAAATGATTCTGCTTAGAGCAGACTTTGATCAAACTTGAGTATAACTGTAAAGTAGTAGTATCGAGTGAGAGCAGCACTGAGTTTGAGCCCCGAGTTTGGAACAGCTATTGATCAAACTTCAAACCCATTATCACAAAGCTGAAGTCAAAGAGATTCAAAAGCCTTTTATTCAGATTAGAGGAGTTTTGGATCCAAATGTTGGTCCAAGACCGCTCAACCCCAAAACCCTCGAAACAGGAACAAACCCTTCTCGCAAGTCACTTCCCTCAGCCCGAGACCTTCACTTTCCCCAAATGGATCTCCTTTAATTTGGTTAAGATCACCACCATTTCATTCATAACCCTCTCCATAGCCGCCCTCTTCTTCCTCTACAATGCCAATGACTCACCCACCACCTTCCTCTGCTTCAATTCCCACCCCAAGACCCCCAAACCCATTGATTTTCCCAAACTTAGCTTCAGCTCGATCCAACCCATTTCAGATAAATCCTCCAATTACGCTTCTTTCAGTTCAGATAGATGGATTGTCGTCTCGGTTTCGGATTATCCTTCGGATTCGATCCGAAAACTTGTCAAAATCAGAAGATGGCAAGTCCTTGCAATTGGGAATTCAAGGACCCCATTGGATTGGAGCCTCAAGGGAGTGATATATTTGTCAATGGAGGACCAGGCCAAACTGGGTTTTCGAGTTTTGGACTATCTTCCTTATGATTCTTATGTAAGGAAGAGTGTTGGGTACCTTTTTGCTATCCAACATGGTGCGAAAATGATATTTGATGCTGATGATCGTGGGGATGTGGTTGGTGGTGATCTTGGTGAGCACTTCGATTTGAAATTGTCGAAGGCGGATGTGATGCAGGAAAGAATTTTGCAGTATGGTAATGAAAACCCGAATAGAACAGTTGTGAATCCGTACATTCATTTCGGGCAACGGTCAGTTTGGCCTAGAGGATTGCCTTTAGAAAATGTAGGTGAAGTTGGGCATGAAGAGTACTATAATGAAGTATTTGGAGGAATGCAATACATTCAGCAGGGTATATCTAATGGCTTACCGGATGTGGATTCAGTTTTTTACTTCACTAGGAGGTCGGGTTCAGAAGCATTAGATATAAAGTTTGATGAACATGCTCCAAAAGTTGCTTTACCACAAGGTATGATGGTGCCATTGAATTCTTTTAATACATTGTTTCATTCCAATGCATTTTGGGGTTTGATGCTTCCTGTTTCGGTTAGTACAATGGCTTCAGATGTATTGAGGGGTTATTGGGCACAAAGACTATTGTGGGAGATTGGTGGTTATGTTGTTGTTTATCCTCCAACTATATATAGATATGATAAGATTGAAGCATACCCATTTACGGAAGAGAAGGATCTTCACGTAAATGTGGGTCGATTAATTAAGTTCTTGGTTACTTGGAGATCTACTAAGGTTAGGATGTTTGAAAAAATCTTGGAATTAAGTTATTTGATGGCGAAAGAAGGGTTTTGGACAGAGAAGGATGTGAAGTTCACTGCAGCTTGGCTTGAAGACCTGCTTGCTGTTGGTTATATTCAGCCAAAGCTGAAGGTCGTAAAATTGGATCAGCCAAGACCAACCATTGATCATGCAGATCGTAAGGAATTTATTCCTCGAAAACTACCTTCTGTGCATCTTTCAGTTAAGGAATCAGAGACGGTGAATTATGAGATAGGGAATTTAATTCGCTGGAGGAAGTTTTTTGGAAATGTTGTTATGATCATGTTTGTCAGCGGGCCTGTGGAAAGAACTGCAGTAGAGTGGAGATTGCTTTATGGCAGGGTATTTAAAACTGTGGTGATATTGTCAGACAGTGCTAAAACAGATTTAGCTGTGGAGGAGGCTACATTGGACCAAGTATACAAGTAAGTTATCAGTTATGCCATGGTTTCTTTGTTTTTTTTATGTTTTTTGTTTTCCATGCGTGCACACGTGCGTGTGTGTTTATTTAGATCTCATGATGCATGCTAGATTTTGGCTAATTGGCCCTCCATTTTATCTTGTTTCTTTTTGGTTTTTTCTATTCAATCTGCATCTGAACATGAAATTGATATCAAACTATTGCTTGAATAACAATTGAATAAATCATTAGTTTGGGAATCAACATTATATTTGATAGAAGTTGAGGAAAATAAATCTTATTCAAATTCTATGGAAAAGTCGATCTCTGTTAATGTTTCTTCCCCCATATGGTACCTATCCCTGCCAACTTCTACTAAAGTGCTACAGGAAAATTTCATTAAGCATCTTCCACTTTACTGCGACTTCCTTATTCCACAACATCAAATTTCCCCCTGCTGTAACTTCTATAGAAACCCAACGCACAAATAGATGGCTGAACCTTAAGCTTGGAGAATAAAATTGTCTAAGGTCAGCAATTGTTATGGCCTCATTCTGGATGGTGGGCATGTAGATATAGAGTTACTTTACCTATGGAGTTCATTCTCGTCACAAACTGACAAATTTTTTTTTGGAGTGGGTGCCTCACAATTAACAACTTCTAATCGTAGGTAGAACAAAAATTGTTTGGATAAATATGAGTTCGTCTATGAGGAGTTTTTCAGTGATGAATTGTATCAATTAGTTTATTTTGGATGATAACATTCTCCGGACGACGACAAAAATGCAAACAACTTCTGTGTGCATTTCCTTTTATCTAGATATGACTATCAGATCAGTAGACAATTAAAATGGATCTTTATCTTAGATCTCTAATTCTGTGGGGAAAATATTTCTGAGTAGGAAATGTCTACTTAGCAACAATTAAAAGCAGGGCTTTTCTGATTTTATATTGTTGATGTTTTTATCTATAATAAGGCAAGGAAGGACAAAACTTGTAGAAAACTACAGATTTGGACTAGTGTCAGTACACATTATATATTGAGGAACTTTAAGGGTGTGTTTGGAACTTGGACGTGCTTTAGGTAGTGCCAAAGCAATTTTTACAGTGTTTGGTTAAAATAACAAAAACCACCTTTTGGGGTGAAGCACTAGATGTTCTTCTTTAGGATGTGCTGCTTGGTAGTTTCGCAGGAAGTTCTTGGACTTTGAAGGAAAGTTTTTGTGTGCTACTGATGAAAATCTTTATGAACAAAAGCTCTTCATATTGCACTCCTAAACCAGTCCTTAGCCAAAACCTAACAATGCACCTCTTTGCTTCTTAGCGTTGTTTAGTGTGTTTTCTGCTGCCGTTTTTTAACTAGTCCCAAATGGCATGCAGGTATCTCCCCAAAATATTTGACAGGTTTGCCAGTGCAGAAGGATTCTTGTTCCTCCAGGACAATACCGTTCTCAACTATTGGAATTTACTACAAGCAGACAAAACTAAGCTGTGGATCACTGACAAGGTAATGCAAATCCCAAGTACAACATCCTGGCTTTTAAACAAGCACCGACTGATTCATTCTCTCTCTCTCTCTTCTAGGTGCCTCAGTCGTGGATTACAGTCTCAACCAATGGCAAGGACTCGGAATGGTTTTTGAAACAAGCAGACATGGTAAAGAAAGTTGTCAGCACTATGCCAGCTCACTTACAGGTCAGCTACAAGGAGATTTCTGCAAGGGAGCAGAGACTCATAATCTGCAGCTCCGAGGTATTCTACATTCCTCGACAATTTGTTGGGGACTTTGTAGATCTTGTAGGTCTTGTGGGAAAGTTTGAAATCCATAATAAGGTAGCAATGCCCATGTTTTTCATGGCAATGGATTTGCCTCATAAGTATGACTCTGTGCTCAATACAATGATTTATAAGCCAGAGGCATCATCTAGCAACTCTTCAAACATTTATTCTGCTCAAGTCGCAGCCGTCCACCCATGGACTGTTTCCGGTGAGTCAGAATTCATCGAACTCATAAGAGTCATGGCAACAGGTGACCCTCTCCTTATGGAGCTATTTTAAAGTAAAACACAGATGTTGATCCTTGAAAACCTTGTACCATTCCCATTTTATATACGAGGTGTCTCCAAAGAGAATAATACTTGAAGTGTAGAAAAATAGTCATACTATGTCAACTGTGATATTTACTTTTCAACTTTTTATGTTTTGAAAATTTTAAGGGAGGGGCAAGGATGTCATTCTTTTTGTTCAGTTAGTAGGCTTTTCCTTTTCCTTTTTCTTTCATTTTTTCTTGAATTTATGTCACCTGTATGATTTAGTCATTGATGTAAACTACTCCTGTACAATTGTATTTGTGTTGTGGATATATCAAATGAAAAGCATTTATGAGAAGAATCATTACTCTACTGGTTGAACTTCTGATAACCTTGATGTTGCCTGTAGCTTACCATTTTTTCATTTTTTGGAGGTTCGTTTATAAAGTTGCAGATTTAAGCTGGTGTAGATTGGATGCAATCAACCTGTAGTGCTTTATCAATTTATGCTAATCATTATGGCCATAATTAATATACGTCTAATGATCTAGTACAAAAAGAAAAAAAAAACAAATATCATAATTTTGTTTCCTCTTTGATCACATTTGTACCAAAACAGAAATGCCAGAGTTTCTTATAAAAATGAGGCTGATTTTGGTATTCAATTAGGTTTGCTTTTGCTCCTGCTGCTTGTGCTTGTGCTTCTACATCGTCTTTGTCTGTTTGATCAACCAAATTAGAACTAAGTTAACATGCCACTCGCGACGTTATGGGACGTGGCTCTTCGAACATAAGCTCTTCGACCCTTGCATAGAATTTGTCCTCTCAGAATTCTTCATCGGAATTAGAACTAGAACTAACGTAAGGTTGGTTTGCTTGGATATGTTCCAATTCCTCCAGAACTTTTCTCATGGAAGGTCGAGGATACTGTATTTTTGTAGGGGTAAACAAAAAGAGAGTTACTTCCAACGTAATGTTTCTTTTCCTTCTTCAATGAACTCGTAAATAAGGAATAGTTCTTTATCCTTGAAACAGTATCCCAACAAGTTCACTAAGTTGGGATGAGAAAGGCTTCCTAGAGAGTTTACTTGTTTCTGAATTATCAAATATGACAAGCAACACATATTAATTAGCTTCGAAAGAAAGCATAGTACTGAAAAAATTATTGTTGAAAGAAGAAGAAAATGGGTGACACATACACCAAATCTTATCACAAGTCACAACTAATATACCAATCATTGTACAGATATTAAAATCACACCAAGTACTAGCTAGGATTGGGAAAATTAATGAGTTTACCTCATGAATTTATCAATTCATGACTTATTAATATTTCTTTTGTAATCAGTATATTTGTAAACGAGTAATTTTCAAAACAGTACCTGCCACTCTCGAATTTGTGGGTTCAATTTTTTCCTTCACTACTTGTATCTGCTCCTCCAGATAGAAGCAGTTCAACCATATCCCATAATATTCCCACTTACTATAAAACTGACGTCTACATAAAAAATTACTCAAACTTTCCTTGCATTTTATTTTCCTTCTTTGTGAGAGATATTCAATACTTAGCTCAATCATTTTAAAATATTACATTTCATCATGTTTTGCGTGAAGCAAACTTCTTGGGTGATGATTTATTCCACTCACAGTTATTGCAGCTTTTTGATTTTAATAGATGGAGCTTGCGTTGTAGTCTTGCGTTTTAATTTTACTTCAGTTTCTATATTCCCCCCCCCCCCCCCCCCCAAACATTAATTTGCATGTCAATTTCCCACAATTTGTAAGCTTCGTTTATTTAACTTTTTCATCTCCCATGTTGACTGGCTTATAAAAAAAAAATTTAGCTGCTAAAATCAAGGCTTTTCCTCCAGATATTCCTCAAAATCTTGGCTCCAATACTGCAATGTACTGACAATCCTTGCTAATATCAGTGAGTGGTTCGCGTTTGCTTCAACTTTCCGGAATCACAATTGAAATTCTTCCTGTAATTTCAACTGCCAATATTCTTACATGGTTGAATGATTTCTGTTACATCCATGTTCAAGATAAAACAATGACCAAAGTTTATTATTGATACAACATGCAAAGGGCTCTTAGGGTAGTGAATAAACCTGGGACAGGTTGGCTATTTTACAACATAATTCACTTTTTCTTCTCATAATAAAACCCCATTTTTCTCAACTGAAATACTTTTTATACAATGCTTTAGAAATAGCAAAAGCATCTCCTTTTGCCTTCACTGGGTAAAGCTTAGTACCTGCTTGCCAATTGTTTGAGTACGATATCCATTCTTTTCTCCATTCCTCCAACTCAAAGTCTTTATTTTCTCTCAAGCTCTTTGACAAATAACCAAAATAGGTTGAAGCTCGTGGGAGATAGTAGCTTTCCAATAGACCACTCCAGAATTTATTTGCTGATGACAAGGAGAATTGCTATGTTACAGAAAATAATGACAAAGCTTCAAGTTACATTATATGACCTAGAAATTAAGATTACCATAATCATGAAGCAAGCTCTGGTTGGTTTTCGTGTTATCAAACCACATTGTCACCTGTGTTCTTGCATTCCACTCATACTGAAAAGGAGAATAAGAACTTTCGATCACTCATTTTAACACTACTTTATCTACTACATTAGCACTGCTTTAGAACTTGCTCACAGTATCTTGGAGAAATATCTCACTTGACTTTTTCTGATCAATTTGTAAGTTACATCTATAATTTTTTTATATAAAAAATTGACAATGCACTTTCAGAATGCATAACTTGCGCCAAATTCTTGATGTTTTTAGCAAGGCAATAAAGTGCACCAAACTCAGGAGAGAAGACGAGGTGGCCCTTGCCCTTGATTAAACAGAAGATATAAGCCTAAAATAGATATATTCAAATTGGCAAAAAGGAAAATGTTTAGATTAGCTGACCTCGATACTTGGAGTAAGGTTATGTTGCATCATGTTGAAATGTCTAAATTAATTACACGAGGAGCCATATTACCCCCAAGAAATTATGCTAAAAGCAATAGGCCAAATAGGAAAATATTTGTTCTCACCTGCCTCATTTCTGCAGGATTAACTGCCAGCTTTTTTGCACTTTCAAGCCAGGTTCCAAGTAAAAAATTATCATCAGAAGCAAGAAGTACATCAATATCCTTTATGAGTTGAACAAATTTTTGACTGTGGAGACCATAAGCTTTTGCATCTCTCCTCCGAAAAGCTGTCACTGCATCCACATATACTTGGTTTGCTAGCTTTGACAGTGCTTGCCGTGTTAAATCAACCAAGTCATATCTGTTGCAATGCTAAGAATAATTAGAAATTATCCTATTCTTTATTTCCATTGGCTTACTGGTAATGATTGGATTATTGGAGTCAACTGGAACTATCATAATCTATTACTGTCGTAAGTGTCTTATTCAGCTAAGTTTTCCTTTGTCGAGAAATTAATAGATAAAGCATTTGTATTTAACAAGTTCTGGAAGGAAAGTGAACTTAAAGATTGGTTACCATGAATTCTATGAAGTCAAGGAAATCAAAATATATAGTATTTCAATGAACCGAACCGTCTATTTTTTAGGTCTCTTTTCAAAATTCATCCTCGCAAAAAATTAGACAAATTGGAAACCATTAAGCTATCTAACTTTGATCAAATAAATAGACGAATAAAATATTTTCGATAAACACTTGAAATAATGACCTTTTAATCAAACGGGTAAATGATTTCCGATTTAGCTAATTTTTTGCAAGGATGATCCTTCAACGGAGACCTAAAATGTAGATGATTTCGATCATCAAAATACAATGTGGAGTGGGCCCCACAAGAGATCTCTTATTTACCCTTAAATGAAGGATCCCTCAATGGATATATATAAACATTTAGCTTCATATTAATTTACTAACCAGTTAGTTTTAAAGCATTTTTGTATATCATATATATATATAAACAACCAGGGAACAAGAGATTCATTCAGAAGAACTAGAGTTATCATTTGCTTCATACAGGAATATAAGTGCAGTGGATGAAGAGGAAAACATATTGTAACATAAGACTATTATGTTTGCCCTTTTACCTATACGTAAGGCTTCCAGAAAGATCATTTCCAGCATCAAGGAATAGCCGTAAAGCATAGATCACCTCCTGAGTAGAATACCATATATGTGCCTGAGGTAAATAAGAACTAGTTTCTGAGAGTAGAACTCTTCTCTTTCCATCTAGTGCAAAAAGTTGCATCTGGTGTTGTTTTGAAATGTTTGGTGATGGATCCCAGTCAGGAAATTTGACTATGAAATCTGTGTTATGGTCCTGCAGCAAGTTAATTGTCCATATCATTAGTAGTATTTAGGCAAGCCACAGCCGTTATACACAGGAACCAGACAGTTATTTACAACCGCCCATCATGCCTAGCAAAGGTAATTTATTGCAGTTAAAAATTTTCCCAATTCTGGCAAAAATTACAGCTTTGCCTCATCTAAAACTACTTCAAATGAAAGACAGCAAGAAATAACCAAGGCCTTGAAGTCTCAGCTAACTCAAAATCACTCAATAGGTTCATATCTTTGATTCAATTGAAAAATTAGCAAATTTTCCTGTTTAAGTTCTTCAAAAATGCACATAAAACAGCATTCTTTCGAGTCTTGACCAACGTAAACTGCACGTGAAAATAAGTCCTGGAGAAAATCTAGCCTCGATGATGAGTTTTCAATCTTTCGAAACATGAAAACTTTCAAAAAAATAATATTTCACTTTTTAGGGTAGGAAAAAAGGTATAGACTAAGCAGAAGGTATCAACCTTAAAGTGGCATTTTATTTATTATTTTTAGCCAATTCCTGAAGAGATGGAACAAGGTGTTTGCTTGGTTCAATTTGAAAGGTAAATGTGAAAAGGAAGACTTTGAAATTCTCTTCCAGCATTGAAACATACAGCACATTTCTCAAAGTAGGGTGTATTTTTTTCTCTTAATTTTTATGGTATGAACCGAGTTAAAATTAGAAAGGAAAAAAAAAATAATACTAAGAAAGATGTGTAAAAAACTTAATACATGATATCATTTGCCAAAATAAGTGACTCCTTCAAGAATAAGGACTTTCTTTTGCTTGAAAAAAAAAATAAAAAAATAACAAAAAGAATAGCATTATCCCTTAGCAATATCATGAATTGATAAAGCATGGTTATGTTTTTCCCCTTTTTTCAGCCTGTATAATTCCATAGAAACATTGAAAGACCGGATATAATCATTTCCAAAGGGCAGCACAATGGTGCATCCCCTCTTCATAGTTTGACCATTGTACCGGATTATGTTATGAAGGTTAAAAAAGGTCATATAGGCATATAGGCATTGCATCAATTGAGTTTATTGAAAAAACGTACAGCAATTCTATCTGTACAATTGTATATTGTGTGGTGAAGAATTTCCCAAGCTGCCTCTACTTGATGAAATGCATTACCATAGCGTCTACGGGAATAGGTCTTCAGCCAAGCCTACAAAGGCAATAAAGTTAATTGCATGCACACTGAAAATTAGGTCAGTGATCAATAATCAACATAAGGCTATTTCTGTACTCATCTTAATTACATCATGCACCACTTGTGTGTGCATAGCCTTGCAACAATCTTATGAGGCAGGCTTGAAGGCAGGGAAGTATGGGTATAGCTCTTTAACAGCTATTTACAGAATTGAAGATAAAGATAATTAGACATATATGTATCAAGATCAAAATACCATTTAAATTCGTTTAGGCCCCTAAGTAAATATTGCAAGATTTCCCAGGAAGAGAACATGGGAGAGCAAGCAGAGATTACTTTTGAAGTGTTTAGGATTATTGGAGCATCTCTTGACTCAATCACATTTATAAGCTTTGATTTAGACTATACAGTTATTTATACCTCATCATACAGCAAAATTTGTTTTAAATTGTGAAACATCCATCACTTAACTATATTGTCTGTTTCTGCATAACCATGTTGATGGATGAATTGCGAAACAAAATATGTTGAATGTAAATCATAAAAACCCTCATATATCCATGCATTTCGCCTTATACTTTTAGTAACATAGTGAAGCAAGACTCATCATGCTAATCAGTTATCATTTTTATGAATTCGGTAATTTCTCATACACTACCCTTCAAGTGGGTCCTTTCATATAAAAGATCCATCTAGAACTGTAATGTTTTTATTTTTTCTTTTTTCATAAGCTGAACTTCTCAACTTGTGCAGAACATGCATCAACATTGCTTCAATTACAATGATCTTTGGAATATAAGAGAAAGAATCGTCAACCCTTTCCAGATGTCCACATATAGACACCTGTGTCCATGCTGTAGTTGCATATAGCCAATGTAGAAACTACTTCATTCTAATTAGCATAGAAAAATAAATACTTATGCAAATTATTAAAGGAACTAACTGCATCCAAAACTACTTAAATTATTGCACAGCATTCAAAAATTATAAAGCGTTATATGCAACGATCTATTGACTGTTAATCATGGATCTCCTAGCATTACCTCAACTTGAACCTTCTCACTGCGAAATGCCATTTCAGACATCAATTCATAAATAACTGGATTGTGCTCAATTCCTTCCATGCACATGCCAACGCCAACCTATTATAATATCGACAAGTTAGTTAAGTGTGCCTCAAATGAGTAATTTGTTGCAAGATATGCAAACCATTTATGATTTTCATACAATGTCTAATTTTATAAATAACTAAATATATATTGGTCAAAGAACATCATTTATGGACTGAGCCACTGAGGATAGCAAGATACTGCTATTTTCAACAATCTATACTGGTATTAGAAAGTGCAGAGTAACATAAAAAAAAAATAATGTTGAATTCATGGTAATAGGACATGTATGCAAGGTATATGGCATACCATAGTAGAATTTTCACTAGTTCGGGCATCAACAGGACCTGAAGAAATCGCATCCAATATGCCATACATTTCAATGTTTCCACCAAAATTGTGCAAGAGACACCTGATGTACATTAATAGTTGACCAGGTTAAAAAAAACATTTTACTTCTGTGTTGGAACCTACTTAAAATGAAAGCGGAATTAACAAATTAGTTAAGAGTGATTTCTTGGAAGATTAAAAATCTCAATCAAGATGTAAATAGCAGTTGATAAATTTAGAGCCAGTTACCAAATATAAGGAGTGCCATAAAATTGAGATGATGTTCTCCATATTGGTTTGACATCCGCAAATAGATCAAGAACTATCATTTTTCCAAATGGAACAGAATGTAGAAGAGCCTGCAAAAATTGATAAGTTGGTAAAGAATAACGAACAAAAACAACTAGAAGAATGACGGACTGGAAATATCATATTGCAAGAGAATGGAAAGTTTAAGGTGAAAACATGAAATTTTTCTCATCAAATAGAAAGAAAATGAAATTTGAAGCCACTGAATATTGCATAAAGGAAAAGATCATGCATCCTAATAGCCATTTCCACTCTACAAAACCTGGTGTTAGACTATGGAGGGAGCTTGTTCTTCTATTATCACCACCAATACCAAAACCCTGCTTACTATAGTGCTGCCGTATGCTTTCCATGCACATGGCCGGATCATCATAGCTGATGTTTCATTCAATATATTGGACAGTCCCCAGTTTTTCTGGATGCTATTATTTCTAATTTTTTCCCCTCATTACAGCATTACCAAAATGCTTCAATGTTCCACCATGGTTACTACAAATGCTGGATCAGGAATCAAATATGACTGATTCATGAGGAAATCACTTTCACATGTACATCAAATATTAAATTTTTTTTTTTAAGCCTGCATAATTTTGATAAGCAGAGTTATTTTCTGCTTGCAATACACAACAGGTGATATTCAGTGCATAGCATGCTAAGATACGTATCAACTAGTTACAATCTACATGCATACTTTCATTTGAGGTGGCTTCCAAAAAGCAGAGTCCGAAGAGAAGAGCCAACCCTGAAAAATGGAACACCTGTCAACTTGGAATTATTTTATAAATAACTGAGTAAAATTGCTCATAGACAAACAACTCAACAATACCCACAGATGGCAAACTTAGGATTTTCAAAATCTATAATAAATATATATATTGTCATAATGTGATATCCTAAAACCAAATAGAAACACCATCAACTGAATATCATATGAGCTGGATAATATTTTGGATTATTTAGTTAGAGACATATAGTGGATTAAGTCCACCATGCAGGGTTAAAAGTAAAATAGTCATGTCATAAATATATATCAACAATATAGATGGGTCAAGGATTCTACATGATCCACTTAAATTGGTGTTTCTTCATACTAGCTCTGAGATATTAATCAACCAAAAAAAAAAAAAGAGGCTCCCACCTCATAAATTATTAAAATAACAGGCCAAGCAAAGTACACAATATTACATGAAAATTTGACTTTTCTCAGATAATACTATATTGGGGATGTTCAGATTGCAAGAGCTTGTGTTCTTACAATCATATATTTGGAAATAGCTTTCCTAGGGGAGGACCAGAAGAGTAATACATTGAAGAACCCAAAACATACAGGGATGATCTGATAAAGTGTAGAAGCACGAGTTACGACTCTATTCAATCCCAATTAATGTGTTGACAACAAACATGATGTCTAAGTGTCTAATTAACCAAGAATGTACTAATTATCAGTATCATGATTTCAAGTACATTATTTTGGTTAAATTTAAGAATTCTGCAAATGAATCGTACGTTTGAAAGGTACAGTTACACTTTGGAGAGCATAAGATTCTAGTGAGAAAAAAAAAAATTGTTAGCTTGATATATATTGTTGGCTCATTCCCTAACAGTTTATGCTTTTGGGGTTCAATGTTTGTAAAATATGGTATCAGAACTCTGGTTGTAGGAGGTTTTGGGTACGAAACCTCCAATTCTCATCCCCCATTTATTTGTTGATTTGCAATGTGCACAGGGGTGTTGCACCTATATGTTTCTCCTTTTTCTGCATTTGTTTCTCTCCACATCCAAAAAGAGGCTTCATGTGATGTGAAGGAGTGTGTTAGCCTAATATGCATTGTTGACCTATTCCCCAACAGTTCAAAATTTGAGGTCCAGTGTTGTCTAACAAAAATGATTGTCAGAGATGTAAGGAGGAATATTATTGTTATTATGGGTCTCATTTAGCTTACCCCATTTTCCCCCCAAAAGCATATTTGAGTGGAGATGAGTTTAGTTCAACATACACTGGATAGCAAATTGACAGACAAATTTATCATCAACATGACCAGTAAATCAAATATTTTTATCAGATGCACCACTTGTTGCAAACTTCCTACATAATTGAAATCATGAGGTCCTTCCATCATATAATATAGGGATAAATTTTCAAACAGGACACCTATTTTGGGGTCAATCTTAGTTTAGGACACCAGTTTGAGTTTGTCTTAGTGTAGGACACATATTTAGGGTTTGTGTTAGTTTAGGACAATCCGTCAACTCCGTTAACTTTTTCGTCAAAAAAGAGATAATTTGATTATTTTATATTTTTAAAACAAATAAAAATTAAAGAAAAAAGAAAAAAAACTAAAAAAATCATTAAAAAGTTTAAAACTAAAAATTAATTTAAAATAGATTAAAACTAATAACAAAAAAAAAAGCAAAAAAAAAAAAAAAAAAAAGATGCAGTAGATCTGGTTCACCCCCCTCCCCCCAGCCTCCGCCCCGCCCCGGCCCAGTCACACCCTCCACCGCTAGCCCCCATCGCACCCCCTCCCCCCAGCCCCGGCCCCCGTCGCACCCCTCACCCAGCACCAACCCCCTCCCCCCCCCCCCCCGCCCGCTTTCTTCTTCCCCACCCAAAACCACCCCTTCCTGTCTCTCCCCAACTCAACCCGGTTCGCCCCCTCCCCCCAGCCCCTGCCCCATCACACTCCCCACCACCAGCCCCGTCACACTCCCTAGCCCCAGCCCCCGTCGCACCCCCTCCCCCCAGCCCCAGCCCTCGTCGCACCCCCCACCCAGCACCAGGCCCCCCCCCGCCCGCCCGCCCGCCCGCTCGCTTTCTTCTTCCCCACCCAGAACCACCCCTGCCTCTCTCTCCCCAACCCAACCTAGCCCCTCCCCGACCACCCCCCTTCACCCCAACCCAGCCTGCCCCGCCCCTTCGCAAGCCCCCCCACCCAGCCCCGAGAGAGAGAGAGAGAGTTTAATTCTTTTGTTTTTTTTTTTTCAATTTTAATCTTTTTAGTTTTTTAGTTGTAATTTTTTTTGGTTTTTTTCAGTTTTTATTTGTTTTAAAAATATAAAATGACCAAATTATCCCTTTTTGGACGGAAAAGTTAACGGAGTTGACGGATTGTCCCAAACTAACACAAACCCTAAATATGTGTCCTACACTAAGACAAACCCAAACTGGTGTTCTAAACTAAGATTGACCCCAAAGTAGGTGTCCTGTTTGAAAATTTTTCCCTATAATATACATCAATTAAGTAATGAGTGGATAGGACATAAACGATCATAAATTGTAGAATTATATCATAAAATTTATCATAAGTAGACTCAAACAGGAGAGGGGGGGGGGGGGGGAGGAGTTTGAAGAAGTTAGAAGCATACTTGCATTAACCACACAGCATCCTTATCACCTTTCAACATTGCTTTATACACAGCAGCTCCAAGTGATGAGATATAAGCTGGATCATTTGTAGGTGGGGTATTTTCATTGAAAGTATCACTGCATTAAATATAGTATCATGTACTTAAACAAACTTAGCATGAAAAATTTGAACAATCTAAAAATATTCAAGGAAGATGTTTAACACTTGTTTAGAAGGATAAATCTGAAACAAGAGCTATGTTTCAACTGCTTAATAAAGCTTAAGGAAGATACAGAAAAGGCCAGCCTAAGTCTGGTCTGAAAATTGCAGATCGGTTGTGCATTAAGGTTCAGAGAAACCAAGGGAAACAGCCTAGGCTTGAAGCTAGAACTGGCCTTAGAAAAGTAGATGTATAAAATGCAAAAGATAAAGTAGTTTGAGTTGGAAAGTAATATGTTTAATAATATACTCCAAAATTTCAATATTTTATATATCATGAATAAATGAGATGAGTCCCAAAAAGGACAAAACATAAGGGAATAAATAAGAGAAATTACCAGTTATAGATGTCTGTCACATCCCCATATTCTGTAAGAGATAAATATGAAATGTAAACCAAGTAAATATTTCAAACAACCAGAAAATAAAGCAAGAAACTGGAGACATCATGTATGAGCCAGCCAGTCCAAATCCTCCATAAGCAACTATTTATGTACAAATCAACTTTAACATTATAATTTCGATCAATCATAAATCAATATACTAAAAAAATTGTGCTTTACTTTCACACAACCCTCAAATTAAACAAGAAACTGGAGATACAATGTATAAGCCATGTCAGTCAAATCCACCATCGGAAATTATCTATGCATAAGTGAACTTTAACAAGGCCCCCTTTCGTTTAAACAAAAAATTTAATAATTCAGGTTAAATGATTCATAAATCATACATACCAGGTTGTATCATACGTGTATATATATCAGTTCTGGACAATTTTGGTTGACTATCAAAATTTCATTCTTTTGGAGTTTCCTTTAACAAATGAAAAATAAAGTTGCACTTCCACCTAGACAAATGTACAAATTGAAAAGAAAAAAATACAAGCATACACCTGTCCATGCAAGTACCAACATGAGGGTGCATGTATACATACTAACAAGTGTATATGACGTCCATATGTGTATATATACAAACTGAACATGCATGTACAAGGTTATGTTGGAATCAGATACATGTATAGTTGCCAATTTTAGTAAACTTATTAATATGTCTTTTCTGCTATTAGAAGTCCTGCATAACAAGATAAATGATGCAATACTTGGTTGATAAACTAATGGGAAAGAAACTACAGCATTTTTAAGTAATAATTAATAGACATGAAGCACACCTTCAACTTGTCGCCTAATAAAAGCCGTCCCAATTTCAACAAATAAAGGATCAGAAGGATCAAGCAGGTAAGTACAGCACCAACGAGGATCACCATTAACAGTGTTCCTAATTATAAGAAGAAAAAAGGGAAAACCTCAACAAAACATATAGCAGCTCATAAAAAAAGGGAACTATTTCCAACTTCATAAATTAAAGTCAAAATGAGGTTAGTAAATGAAATGTGAATCCAAATATTTCTTTATTTTTTTCCAAGCATTTCGTTGGATATGAAGTAATGCAGTTAAGGAATTCACAGTCCATTAAAGTCACCCAAAGCTATGTCATACGGGGCCTGTATAAAGTGACATGATGATATTACATGCTGTAAAATAAAACATGGGATACCAGTCTCCAAGTCTGGTTATATTTGCTGAAGGATACATCTTCTTCAAAGTTGCAGGAACATTTCCAGAGAATGATGGCAGCACTGGAGCAAAGAATAGCTTACACATGAGTCATCAAATTATCAATGACATTAAGTTCTGTCACTAAATACAATTATTTAAACAGAAAGTAGTTTGAAAGAAACATGTAAATTAATGTTACTGGTGTAGGTGGAGCATGAAGCAACAACAAAAAATTTTCAATGGGGATTTTCAGTACAGAACTTGAAATCACCTGGAGTCATGCCTAGCTCTAACATCCGAGATAATATCTGTTTCTGCAAAACCAATTGTTGATCCAACCAATTCTGTGATAAAGGCCCACCCCACCTGTGATAAGAGTAATGTCAGGTCCTTCAAACCAAAAGCACATGATCAAGTGTACAAGTAAGATCAAGTAGAGCCTGCTCACTATTGTTTGTTATTAAAAAAATTTAAAATAAAAAAATAAAAAATAAAAAGAAGAAGAAGAAGAAGACTAGTGCACAGAGTAAAATAATCTTGTACTTGAGAGATTCTAAAATCACCTCCACTTACGCATGTAAATTTCCCATGCGAGCCCATGCAAGGAAGGCAGGTCCACCAAAGAAATCATTCAAATCTTCCTTACTAATATTGAAATCCTACAATAAAAATGTTCTAGTCAAAGGATATTGATAGCCTAATGAGAAGAATGATTAGACCGAGAAGGATACTGTTCTTGTGTATTTAGAAGGCATAACCGCATAAGTGCATTGTTTCGAAGCAAAAACTATAACAGAAGATAAAACTAGATCTCAGATATCACAATTAATCATCCATGTAGCAATTATATATTAAAAACTAACAAATTTTAAAAGGTTTTCTTTTGGCTGGAATTTAAAAAGGTTCATGAAAGAGCAAAATGACACATTGTCCTGTTAATTGGACATTTCAGTGAAGCATTAAAGCATACAACTTAAAAAAAAAACCAATGTAGTGTACTAGAATTTTCTTAATAGTACCATTCTTCACTTAATTAGAAGTTAGAACTGAGGGCATAAACTTTTTCTTTAGAAAATTGACCCAACAGTAAGCCCTAAAAACAAAATATAAATCATCTGTCATTACCAAGCAAGAAAACAAAGAACAAGACGAACATATACACAATACATTGTAGCTTAACACACAAATCTAAGCTCTGCAAGTCTCTTGTGTTGGATACTCAAGGTTTTGAGTGCCCTTCTTTTATACATGGCAGACATGTGCTAATGAAGAAATTCATGCTCCTATAAGAAAGCTATACAAGATAACTCTATGTACAAGTCACAACATGATGGAAGACATATAATGTAGAAGCCTACAGCTTGATAAACACCTTCACATATGTAAGATCAATTATCAATTACCATGAAAACTTTCTGCCAAATTGATTCTTGCCCTGTGAATGCTAAAGGCAGGTTAATCCCCTGAAGAGCCATCCAATCTATTTCTTTTTGCCATCTTTCCCAATCCCACCAAACAAAGGAATCTGCAAAAATGTGTCACATCACAAGGCTATTTATCTACCGATGTCAAGATACAAATATCAACTAATGTTAAGAGTATTACAATTTATGTCATTTTTTAAAAATGAAAATTAAGTAGACTTTCTTCATTTCTTAATTAGCTTTACATCCCCTTTTCATGGTTTATTACTCTTAGTGAGGTTTGAGTTGTCAAAACAACCTCTTTAGAAACAAGGGTATTGCTGCGAATGTACTGTCCTTCTAGAATTCGCTTTAGTGAGGTTTGAGTTGTCAAAACAATCTCTTTAGGCACCCTTTTTTTGTCTCTCAATGCCCCATAACCACAGTACAACAGTATATAGACAATCTGATTGAAATGAAAGTGGATACAAAGAGTCACTACTCACAGCTGGATGTAACAACATTTTGGTAATAGTTCCACGGGACAGGCCGTTGAATTTCCAACTTGTCATCTCTTACACGAGGTAGTGATCCTGGATTGGGGATGGAAGCTATCTGAACACCACCGGTCTTGTCCCAAGAAACATGAGCACCACACGAATACTTCAAATACCAATGGAGACCAGATACAATTTCAACTGCTGTGGTTCCCTGAATCCTGGAAGAGAACCATAATATTCATTTAATTACAATTTTGGATACCATCATCTTCTATTTTCTCTCTTTTTCTGTCCTATTTTCTCTTTCTTACTCTCTTTCCATTTCCGATAGACGGTACAGAGGAAAGTTTCAAAGAAAACTTGAGGAAATTTTTAAACCTATAGACCTGTCTATTCCTTAGAAAGAAGAAAGACATTATTCAAGCTATATTGTGCATAGCCTATCCTTAATATCAGAAAATCACAGGAATATAATATTCCAACAAACTTTTGACTTAGCAGTTCTCTGTAAATGAGATAAGTAAGCTAACACAGATGTGTAAAAAAACACGAGGACAATAAAATAGGGTATGAAAATATTCCTTCTAAAGTTGGGGAGGCACCAATTGAGGACAAGATAAGAGGAGCCATTGGGTGGTTCAGATGCAAAAAGAGATATGAACACATTAATAAATGTACATTCATTTAAGTGGAAGGAGCGACAAAGGGTAAAGACAGGCCGACAATGAAATGATAGAAGTTGCAAGGCCGTATAAAATCTGTCAGAATGGATATGATGATTAAGGCTCTAAATTCTAATAGATAATATAGCGTTCAATCTAAATGCCAAAACGGATAATAGTGTTAATATATCTAGCTCTTCGGATTAATACATCCTCCTATACTTTATATGAGATAAATAATACATCCACATTGTCAATGCAAACAATTTACAATATGAGAGCCAAGGTGACAGTGAAAAATGAAAACGTCTAGTCAGAAAACGTTAATCCATCAGTAATTGGTTCTGATGGATAGCATCTTCTTCAATGACCACTCTTGATGAACTTTTAATAAATACATAAGATCCAATCAAATTTCAAAATGCTTAACAAGTTTACAATAATGTTGAGAGCCAAGTATATCCGGTCCTCAAAACTTGCTATGAATTCAAAGAATGGAATGAAAAGAGCTAGAATGTTAACTTTTACAAGTTCAGAAGCTTTTTGGTAACAAGTTTTGAAACTAATTTTAGTCTTTATAGACCGAAACTTCACATGCAAACGCATAAATAAAAGCCAGAACTTTTTTAAGATAAAAATTGGCAGATATAAGCTTAGTATCTGTAATAGAAAATTTGAATGCATATTACAGAAGAGATGTAGCATGTATGTACGTAACAGTTTCTTAAAATTTCGTTGTAAGACTGGAAAAGAAGAAAAACTATATTTTGGAAAGATTAAATTCAACATACTGTATCTCAGGACCGTGTCGGCTTGACAGATTGTAATTGGTTAACAAAAAGCAACTGTGTCCACCACAAACATCCTGGTATTCAAATTTGAAACAGTCAGGATGATTACTTATAAATAAAGCATTTAAATAAAGTCACTGATGAACACAAGGAAAAAACCAAAAAATAAAAAATAGATTTCCGAGCAAGAAGTTGTCGGCAATCATTCATCAGAACATAAAGCAGTTTAAAGGGGGGCAAGTAGTTGTCTAGAACTAAATAGTTCATTACAATATCCAAAAATTTCCAGCTACACTATTTTAGAAATTTATTGTACCAGGTGAGTTAGACTTTGGCACAATAGCACTGGTGATGTTAAAGACAAATTTCTCCTATCTTTCGTCAGCAAATAAAAGGAACATGATAGAGATTGAAAGAGGAAGAAGCAGAAAAAAAAAATTCAGATTGAAAGACACCCTTTCAACCAAAAGAAAGAATACCATAAGGAAAGTAAAAAAAAGGTAGAGTAAATAACCAGAAATTCATTGTTAACTGATAAAAAAATAATAATAATATCTTGGACAGTGAGTTGACTATGAATGATGAAAAACCTTTAGTTTAAAATTTTCTTATGTTCCTATATTTTCTCAACAAGCAAACAGATCGCACTACCTGATAGAGATAGATCATAAACTGAATTATGCATGCACTGATACACATACTTATTCCTTGAAGACTACATCTAAAGTTAAAAGTTCTACTTCTTGTTTTTCTTGTCCTGCTCTCAGAAACCAAACAGAGTTTCAGAAAGAAAAACCAAAAAAATAGGAAATTAGATAAAGGAACAACCAAACAGTGTAGGAGATTGTACAAGAAAGAGGGTAAGCAAACAGAGGATAGACATAAAAAGTGATAATTGAAGAACACCCGGTGAGACATTAATTAAGCAGAAAACCAAGAATAACCCAAAATTAACTAAAAAATGATAGATAAAATATATGACTAAATATCGATTATTCATGTAAAGCCGGTAATATAAATTTTTGAAGACCCAGTTGAAATGAAGCAGGAATAAAACAGAACAGAAAGTCAAACCTAGAGTTCAATAAGAAAAGATTGAGAGAGAAAATGATAGTACCTTGGTGACAATCTTGAAATCGAAACTGTCTACATGGGTAGGAAGCAATCTTTTCAGAACAGCTTTGGCTGCAGCTTCTTGAACTGAAGCAGATGACCGTTTAGAGTCCAGACGACGTAGCAAAGCCTCAATTGCTTCTGGTTCTGACAGAGCTTCTAGTACAAGTACAAGAATCAAAATCAGCAGCAACTGGGTTTTGAAATTGGGCATGGTTTGGTTGGTTTGGTTGTGCTTCAGAGGATGAGCGAGTGATAAACGCTCAATTTTGTAAAATTATTCATTTTGAAGAAGAAATGTGAAAACGCATCGTTTGTTTGCCGGTTTTTTGGTGCCACGTGGGCATTTGTAATGCGGAGTTGCCGATGTAAAGAAAGGTTGATAATTACTATTAGAGTACGGATAGGATTCTATATTTGTATCCTAAATTTAAATCTTAAATATTTGTGCCGGTGTATCATATATTTATATAAAAGATCATTCTACACTCATTTATTTACAATAAGTAAAATACTAACACATGCACTACCATATTATTTAGGATCTAAATTTGTAATATAAATTTAAAATCTATGGCATTATTCATATCGTTTTACAACATTCATCGATTCTTTTATTTTAACAGTTAGCAGTTACAAATTCAATACAACGATGATTATATATTGTTTTACAAATTATTTAGCAACTATGAATTGAAAGGTGATAAACTCAGTTTTCTTCGGAACATTTGGTACTTATTATGGCTAAAAATGTCTCAGCCACATGTCAGATCGAGATTAGCACATAATTTTAAGGCATAAATTCAATTTAGACACATAACTATATATGATATTTCAACAGGGTCCACGAACTTTCAAATATTTCAAATATACACCTGATTTATTATGTAAATTGAAAAATGAAATTTCGTCCATCAATTTATTGAGAGATCAGTTAAATTTCAGCTTGGCTTTTGCTAACGGGGATTAATTGGCGACGTGGCACCAACTCAGCATACATTTCCCGCCAAATGAGCAACACATGTCCACTTGACACGGGCTCACACACCCATCACCTCTTTCCCGCTCGTCGAACGCTCTCCTGACCATTTAGTCTCCAAAAAACATCACGTTTTCCCCCAAATTCGAATATAAATCCCTCACTTGTGTTCAACGAGCGAGAAAGAGATGACGAGTTTGTGGACCCGTGTCAGGGGTTAGGTGGACCTGTGTCGCTCATTTGGCGGGAAATGAGCGACACGGGTCCACCTAACTCCTGACACGGGCCCACAAACTCTCTCTCTCTATTATTATTAAATTGTGGGCCTGTGTCGCTCATTTGGCGGAAAATGTTTGCTGAGATAGCGCCACGTCGCCAAATAATCCCGGTCAGTAAAAGCCAAGCTGTCATTTAACTGATCTCTCAACGAATCAATGGACAGAAACTCATTTTTCAATTTAGATAATAGATCGGGTGCATATTTGAAATATTTTAAAGTTCATGGACCCCGTTGAAATAGCTTATATAGTTATGTGTCTAAATTGAATTTATGCCTAATTTTAAACTCCTTTCTAAATGCAAGTGTGCCCCCAAGCAAGTCTTAACCTAACTTGGAAAAGTATGTTTTTTGTGAATGTTATATCTAACCTTTTGGTTATATTTTGAATTTCAAGTGGTCGCTTGACTAAGAAGGAATTGAACATAATCAAGGTTCTTTTCTTACCTAGCTTGCCTAGGACTTCACTGGTCTACTCTTGTGGTGATGGTGTGTGAGAATTCAAGATTTGGACAATTAGTTGTAACAACGATAGACTCAAATAAAGTAGAATACTTTGAATAAAAATATAAACTTGATTTCATTAATATTAGGCTGAAACAAAATGGTGGTTTTGACCACAAATCTAGCCATTTTCAAATGTTGCTCATTATAAACATAAACAAGGAAATAAAATTGGATCTAAGTGACTTAAAGACAACAAAAATTAATTTAACTATTTGACGAGAGCTTAATAAAAAAAACTATGAGCTATGAAGAATAGAGAACAAAATTGCTTTGAAGAACGCTTAAATATGCATTTTGGCAGTGTGCTTGGGTTTTTGTGTTTGTTGAGGTTGTAGACCATGCTCCTTTTATCTTCTTAGTCAATTATTTATAGTGAAGGCTGGCTCAATGACCTAGATTTTCCCTTTAGGATTGCTAATTGTCTACAGTTAGATTGGGCATGTACGGATTGCTACGAGTGACAGCTTTTGCCAGGTTTCAATCCAAATAACCGTTATTTTTGTCTGGAAAATAGCTCTCGACCAAGCATGATTGAGAAGTTCCTTCGCTTCAGCTAGAATTTATCTTGGTCTAGTCTTTGGGCCTTGTTATCAGTCTTTGCCTTTTGAGCTTTAAAGTTAATTTCAAGTTGGGCTTGTGATGCCAAGTCCATTTCCTTCTTGGGTCATGGGTTTCAAGTTTTATAGGTTGTTTCCCTTTTTCTCTACCCATGCCACGTGGTCGACCCAAATTGTGGAGGTTCGAACATTGCCCCCCCCCCCCCCCCAATTCTGAGGTTCTCGACCGAGATGTGGCCAAAAGCAGAAGAATTGGTTTGTCCTCGACTTCTCTTGTCACTAGTTGTCTTTCAATTTGATTGGATTTTGAAACGTTATGTTTTTTTGACGAAGGGGTCTTGACTAAAAGTAACTGACGTGACCCTTTGATTTGCATCTACTACCCACACAGTCATTTTGCACGCCTCGCCACATGTCATGTCCTAGTTGGCTCTGAGTCTCCTCGTACAATGTTGGCGGTCGGGGCCATGATTACACAACAAAACCCTAGGTTGATTTAGACTATCATTATGTCTATGTGTTTCAATATGCATTAAAAACCTCCTTTTTTTTACCTTTAGACCTTTCATCTTCTCGACTAGCCCTATAAAAACCATACTTGAGTTGCCATTTTCTCTTTACGCTTTTAAATCTTCCCAAAATTCTTACCATTTTCTCTCTATGTTTTTTAGTTTTTTGAGTTGCATGTTCTTGAGTGTGTTTGGGATTTCTTTGAGTTTGATCTTCTATTCCTTCTAAGTTCTTCACATTATCTCATTTATATCATATGGGTTACCTTCGCTCAAGCACTGTAATGAAGAAAATAGAGGTCGAAGCTAACATCCTTTAAATTGTTGTTCATGTGGCGATAGGTGATACTTAGGGATAGGCAATCACCTCTTCCTTTATTTCTTTGAAGGATAATTGAAGAGTTGTGGCTCTCAGTCCCTGCTTCCAAGAAGAAGTCCCTTTTAAGATTGGCGAGGCCTTCCAACTCTTCTACAAGGACTACTCGATGTATGTTCTATCACAGCGGCCATTGGGGAACCTAGACTAGCACTAAATCTCAAACCTTATGGCCTACTTCTTTTGAAGTTTGGCATAAGGGCCAGTTTGAGATTGCTGTGTGGTGAGAAAAAACTGTTGTGAGGTAAAATAGCTGAGTGTTTGGTAAACTGTATTTTTAAAATTGTTGTGAGTGTTAAAAGCAGCATTAAAGTATTTGGTAAATTTTGATGTAAAAATGTTGTGACTATGTATAATGACCAAAATAGACATGATGCTAGAATGTTTTTGTACTTTAATTTTCTTCTACAAACTAGCCTCTTGACTGACATCAAACCTACTTTAGATTAATATTTTTTGTTAATTAAAGGGTAATTATGATTGTTTATATTTTGATAAAGCCTTTTCACATATAAGGAAGGCTTTCCATTTCTTTATTTAGGTATAGTTAATTTTTTAGCTCAATTACAAAAAAAATCAAATTAAAATAACAAAAAAGAAATATGAAAATGAAAAAAATTGGATCTCCCTCGTGGACCCAACCCCACCCCACCTCACCTCTCTCCCTCTTCCCTTATTTCCTCCATTCTCTCGATCTCTTCCCTCATCTAGCTCACCCTTCTTTTGTCGCCTCACCTCTACTTGTCTACCCTCTTCCTCCACCTCTCCGTGGAAGAGTTCTTTATATAGAGAAAAATGGAATGGGTCTTATTTTTCTTTTTCTTCTTGAAAGAGATAAAAAGAAAGAAAGGAAACCCACACAGCTGGGACATGGTTTGGGGATTTGATTGGGTGCTGGTGGTGATCTGACTAGTGGGAAGCAAGAAAAATGAGGACAAAAGAAGAAAGAAGGAAAAGAAGAACAAGAAGGGGTGGAGGGTCTGATCATGGGGCGGGGGTGGTATTTTTAGTTATTATTTATTTTGAGTGAAGGCATTTTGGGTAGTGAGACTTGCTTTTCCTCATAGAAGTTTTAGAAAGCACCCCTCACCTTGCTTATTCTTAACCCTAAAAAACTACTGTCTGCAACCCCCACTTTGAAAATAAGTTGCTTTTACTTTTTTTTACCAAACACCTAAAAGTGCATTGTGGTGAAAATAAGTTACTTATTTCCACCACAAACTCAACCCCAAACTAACCAGGCTGAGAAAAGTGAAGTGTAAGAATCCCTCGGCATCAAGGATGCCATTCTTCTTTCTCTCAAGGCCATGACTTTTGATCGGCTGTTTCTTGCCGCTGCTCTATGTTTTTGGTCTTTGGCTACTAATACCTTCAATCTCCCTAAGGATCACTGCCCCCTACCATTCTTGACATGGCGGCCATTTTCGACTTTTGGCCACATGGAGATCATATCACTCCATTTTATAAACAAGAGGTAGATGATGGTGTTAACGATAAGCTCAAGGTCACTGTAAATTAGAAGGCCAAATTTAAATTTAATATTTGGTCAGCTGGTCGAACAGCTAGCAATTTTGAAACCTTCATTAAGCGATACAGCTAAACTTCCGACGAGATTAATGATGGCGAGCACTTGGTTTTCCTTCTTACTGGCTGAGTAAGTTCGTTTTTTGCTCTAAGGGTCTGTTTGGTTCACATAATTAATTTCCTAAAAAATCAATTCCTATGCATTTTTCAGGGGGGAAAGAAATAAGATTCTCATTCATATGTTTGGTAATGCTCAAAAAGTAAACCAGGAATTACCTTTTTCTTTTCATTCCCATGTTTGGTTTGTGCAAGAACAGGAAATAAAAATTGTTCAGTTTTCCAATTATACCTTTATTTATTATATATATAATGTAAAGAGTTTGTTTTGGATAAAATTAATATTATCAAATATTAAAAAGGGTATAATTGTGTAGAAAAAGTTTAATAAATGCTTTCCCAAGGGGAGGGAAAACAAAACTCAAACTGAGACAAGAGATTCATTTTCCCCCCTTTGGGTGCATCAGATTCTCATGGGCTAGGAAATCATTCATATGCCTACACTTACCAAACATATAGAAATGAAATTATTTTTTCATTCCCGCCCTTCCAAAACTTGAACCAAATAAATTCTAAGAGTAACAAAGTGGTGAAAGAGTTTGCTATTCTGGCTAATGCTTTAGCCCTCGACTGACCACTTGCTCTCAGCTTTTTTGTTCTCGTCCACCTCTATTATTGCTTAAGGGAGATTGTTGTTGGGCGAATGGAGGTTAATGTGGGAGATCTACTTTGGATGTTCCAGGTATGGCTCTAGAATAATTTCTCGTTTATCCGTACCAAGAAAGTCTCACCACTGCCAAGCAAAATTATTTCTGAACATTTGGTTTCACTTCAACTGGCGGACTATATGACCGATCAATGTTTTAAGTTTTTCTTTGCTCAAACCAGCATTTCCTATAAACACATATTTTCTGTAGATCATAAACATCAAGAAACACAAATAATATGATCAATTGAACAAATTAAATAAATACCAAGAACACATACATGATGCCATAATGAACAAGTCTTCTCCTCTCTACAATCCTTAATGCAACTCAATATGGAGCTGAGAATATTTGCAGGGTCATATTGTGAAAGCATGAACTTGTTCTTATATAGTGGTGTTGAGATTAGAGTCCTCCTATAAAGGTGTTACTTGTACATCAAGTACCTCTAACCAAAAACCTACTAGAATAAGAACTCCTAATACATGTCTAATTAGGACTTAGTAAATCCTACTAATCAGACCCTTAATCCTTGTCAAAGTAGAATCACAACTTGACAAGAACATCCAGATTGACTTAGTATAGCCCTTTTCCGAACTATAAGTCATAATGCTTAGTTGATTCCTAATACATCAGTAGTTAGTCCATTAGAAATTCTTGCATTCTCCCACTTGAACTAATTACCAATGATCAACAAGAACATTACAAAAAAACAATCCAAAACTCCTTTGTGATCACACAAGTTATACAAGACAAAACCTGCAACGTGATTTGATCAACTACTGATTTACATGGAACCATAGAAAAATCTTGCAGTACAGAAAAGGCAAGTATCCCATGACCACCAATGTAAAACAAATAATCTCACAAACCACCTGATAGACATGTAACAATGTGCTTGTTCTGAAAAGATTCGTAACCTAATGCACATCTGTCCATTCTTGATGATTCATAACAGAATCTACCTTAATTAATTGCTTCAAAGAAGTCTGTGAGTTCCAAAATGAAACTGCATTTCATACATGTCTTTCAATTAAACTGATTGACACAAATAAATAGCTATTTTCATAAAGTCACAATTCTGTAAATTGAAATAGGAAACAAAGTAAGGTTTCTCAATTATTAAAACCATAACCAAAATCAGTAAACTGACAAATGATGCATTCATCTGAATGTGCACTTAAACATCATATCTGGGAAGTTAATAACCAAAACAAGTTCATAAACCAAAACTCGAAATTATCAAAACAATGTTTGAAAATAAATAACAAACTCCCACTAGTCTACAACATCAAAAGACTCTAAAACTCACATTCTTGTAACATGTTCTTTGAAAACTCATATAGGCATAGTCTTGGTGAAAGAGTCAGCTAGCCTATTGTGTGTCAATGTTGACTACATGGACTTCACCATCCCTAACTTTGTCTCTAAGCCTAAAATTAGATAAGTAAGGTATCAGTCACATAATGAATAAAAGGATTCATTATTATTACTCCACACTTGGCCAGTGAGAAGCACATTGTTCGTGCTCATGCTTTATTTCAATTTTCTATTCTTCCTCATGCACTATTTTACAGATTAGAGTATAGCTCTTTACAATTTAACAAATACTTAGGTTCTTATCAATCCAAGTGTCCTATACCAATCATGTAAGTCATTAATTCTCAAATCAAAGCATGGATAAAACTAAGTCACAAGAGACAACAAATTAGAGTACAACCTCAATCTGGAAGATGACATTATCAACGGCGCCAAAAACTTATTATCATTCTACCTCAAGTGCAATGTTGTTAAGTTTTAGTATGGAAATGGAAGTAGGGGGTTGTCGTACCAAAGAGATTGGATTGAGATTTCAATCACAAGCTAGATTGATTTTAGGGTTATAAAATTAACAAACAACCTACTATGTACTATGGAAATTCAAGACTAAACATAATGGTATGTGCAAATGTGTAGTGTTGAGTTGTTGTTTGGTTGATAGATGATACGTAACACTAGAATTTGAAACTAACAAATGGAAATACAAGCAAATTTAAGTACAAATTAAATTCAATGATGATGAAGGATTTGGGGTTATTAGGGGTTCACACTAACCTTCCCATGTAACAAACAATGCAATTAGTGATTATGCCAAATTAGATAGATTAGATTCCCTCCTAACCTCCGATCAAGGTAAATTAAGGCACATCCTCTTTCATGTAATCAACTATCCCAACCAAGGTGATAGGTAACTACCTAAGATTAATGTCATAGCAAACCCTAGGTGCATAAAGTTCTAAGGATGAGGAATCTAAGCAATTAAAACAATCCAACCAAGGTGCTTTTAAATTATCATGCTCTTATGCAACAAGCTTTAGAAACTAAAGGTTACCAATCTCCAATTTCTACATGATAACATTTCTCATATGCACAAGTGGTAAATTCACACATACAAGTCATGATCTTTAAACTAGCATAAGAGCATATATATCCAAAATGACACTTATATCACAAATCACAAAGTCATTACATGGGTGGGCTATGACTACATATATCCCTAGCCCCAAATCAAGAAACTACTCACTAGCCATAGAAGTCACAAACAACATCGCAAATTGAAACATAAATTGAAACAAGAAGGAAAAGAGAAAACTCTAGATGTTGAAGCCAAGCCCCCAAGGGATGTCACTCCTCCAAGGATGCCCAAAATAGCTTCTTGTCCCAAGTGCCTCCAAGCTCCTTTTGCAATAATGGTGGTGAATATGGTAGATGAGTGTTGTGATGATGTTTGGCTTTTTGGAGAGGAAGAGTTGATAGATGGAAGATGGAGAAAAGAAATGATGAAGATAGATGAGAAAAAGCTAGGGTTTTGAAAGATGGAAGATGAGATGTGTGTTTTTGAGATGAGATAATGAAATGAGTGAAATTAGAGAGGATGGAGGGGGGAGCTCGAAAATGAGAGAGTGTTTTATGGTTTGGGTGAGTTGTTATGTCTAGAATATGTGACTACGATTAAAAGGAAATGAAGGGATAAGGTTTGGTTAATTCAAAAATAAGAATATTTCATCTTATCCTTCAATGGATGATCCTTAAAGAATGTTGAGATAGATAGATGTTCTCTTTGTCTCATTTAGAGCCTTCACATTGTGGTTTCTGAATTTTGCTTAGAACGGGCAAATAAAGGGGAAGGAAAGAGAGCATGTGATAGACAATTACCAAAAATGGAAAGATGCCTTGGAACCACTTTATCCTTTTGCTGATAGGATTTCTGAGCTGTCTTTGGAGAGCAATTTGGAGACATTAACCAACTCAGAAATTTACGTTTTATATATCAATAGAAAGCCCTGGATGTCTTCTTTCCAACCATATATTATATGCCTCAATCCAAGCTCGAACCAAAAAGTTATGCCCCACACAATGCAGCTGATTTAGTTCTCCTCGGGTGCAATTTTGGGCTAACTTTGAAATTCAAAATGAACACCTTAGAAGTCTTCAAATGTTACGAAATTTAACCTGGAATAACTTCAAGGTGTTAGCTTATATTTCCAATTGAATTTATGTTAAATCTATTAAGGAGAATAAATGGTGAAATTTCTCATTTTATTGCTCAGAATCTAAAAACACAAAACTAAATGAAATTTAAAGCTTTTAATCAAATGAACTCACAAAAACTAAGTAAGAGGAATATTAAAGGATGTGAATTTATGAACATATCAGTGCCATTATCTAAAACAATAACAACAAGAATTTAAAACAATTTCTTTCCTTACCCAAGCTCTAAGTAAGTACACTGTAGTGAGTAGGGTCATACTTCTCTTTGTATTTTGGTTCATTCTCCATTTAACCAAAAAGGTTCAGTATTTAACAATCAATAACATGCTCAATATAATACATATGGTAGCCATGTACTTAATGTACACCTATAATTATGAAAAAAGTAAAATAAGACTTACAATATGTCTTCACAAAATGACTTCATGCCTAAAAAGCTGCAAAACTAAACTTATAGAACATGACCTATATGTATTTCCAAAAAAATTATTTCTTTTATGGAAATCAGTAACTTGTGCATAAATTATTGCAAACTTTTTGTGGGTAAAGATTACAATAAATTAATAATTTGTCAAGGAATTAACTTTACAAAGAGACTAGCTAATATATTCAAAAGAATTTCATGATAAATCTATTCATGTTTGGCATAAAATAATTTAATTTATTATCTCATTCTAATTAGTCTAATATCTAATAACCTTACATTAATAATTTGTCAAGGAATTAACTTTACAAAGAGACTAGCTAATATATTCAAAAGAATTTCATGATAAATCTATTCATGTTTGGCATAAAAGAATTTAATTTATTATCTCATTCCAATTAGTCTAATATTTAATAACCTCTCTGTAGGGAAAAGTTACCAATCAAATAACTAATTGCAAATTTTAATCTCCTTGTAATCTTAGATACTGTGGCCATTCTAGAATAAAACATAAATATATCATAAGTACCAAGTATAATACCTTATTCGCACATAAATATTTGGTATATCATGTAAAAACCAAACTTTAGGCTATATGCTCATAAAACTTTATGAGCTATAATATCCATAAATAAAAACAAACTGATATTGCACAAGATAATGAGGTAAGCAATCTTTATTCATATTAGAATCCAGTAACCGAGATTTATTAAGTCTCCTAGAAATAAATCCATTTACTTATTCTGCATGGCTTTATATATTATAATGTTTAGTCTTTAATAATCGGTGATAAGTCCATATATCAGCCCACTTGGACTATTATCAATTATATAATCGATAATAATATCAGCCCAAAACCAGAAAAAATAATCTTAAGTGCACAAATAAGGGTAAAAGGTTAAGTACTAAAAATTTAAAAAAGTAAAAAAAAAAAAAAAAAAAAGAGGAGAGAAATGCGAAAAGCAAAGTACTCACTAAATAGGAGCAAAGGGTTTAAACGTAATCCAAAGGGTTTTAGAAAAAGCCAACGGTTTCTTGTTTACACAAAAACCCTATCAATTCGAATATAATAGTTTCTGAAAATTCCATGCTTCTTCTTCTTCACTAAGAGGCTCATGGCTGCTCTGGCTCACGCCCTGCTATGCATTCCAGCTCGCTGTGGCCTTTGCCGAGCCATTAAACTCAAGGAAGATTACAGGGTCTGCGTTTGGGGCTTTGCCAGAGAAATCAGTGCATCTGGAATCGCCATTTCTGCCGTTTCAAGGAGGAAGGTTGATAATTTCACCGCCCAGTGGGCACTGAATGCAGTTCAGACCCTCGTCGTCGACAATGGTCCAGCTCGTACCACTGTTGAAATTCCCGTTACCTGTTACCAGGTCACGGCTTCATTTAATTATTTATTTACTTATCTGTTATTTTCAGTCTTTCTCTATTTTATCTAGAATATTTGGTAAATTGTTTATTGATTCAGTTGTTATTTGGTGGGCTTTCTGTTTTTTGTAATAATATTCTGTTGTCCAAGCTAAGCTAAGTAATTCAAGAAAGCTGAACATGTGTTTGAAGCAGGAAATTATTCACTTATGAAGTTAGTTTTGGCTATTCAGCTCAGTTGATAAACTGCATTGAAGCTCTAGTAAAGGCTGTGTTTTGGATTTGAACTTTCCCATAAGGAAATATCTTGTCTTTGGTATTGGGTCACAAAATTCATACATGTTACTGGACAATCGGATAATATGTAAATGTATACTCATACGAAATATAATTCATTAGCTAATATTATGAGCTTTGATCTCTTTTGCAATTGTGCAATTGGATGCTAATTGTGTAGCCAATAATGAAATTCATAGAGTTTTTAGATTGAATATGATCCTAACATTTAATTCTCTACGGTGTTATTAGCCTTGTCTGTGCTTGATAGATTTCTAAGTTGATGTTTTTTTCTGCCTACATTTTTAATTTATTCATTCTTTTTCCCCTCTTTCCCATATTCTTTGTGTTTCTTAGCCAATTTTTGGGCAGCACAGAGCTTGAACTATTGAACATGCTCTCATCCTTATAGTGGTTATCAGAGTTTGTGTAGCATATGGAATTTGTGTGATGTCTGCTAGTGGAAACATGATTATGAAATGTGTTCCTTGTGCTAACATATTCATGTTGTCTAAACTTGCAGCTTATTGGTCTTCCTGATCAAGCTGAGAAAGATGAGGTTGTTAAATCAGTACTGGATTTGAAGAGTGCTGAAATTGAAGAAGGTTACACCATGGACACTATTAAATCTCGCAAGGTAGGGAGTAGGGACTTGACAGTGTAATTTTATTGTAAATTATCCTTCAATCTTAAATTCATTTTTCTTTTTTATAACAGGTGGTAAAAACTTTCTTCTAAGTTGTCTTAGTTTCTTTTCATTTTTTTGTCTTTTGGGTTTCTTTGCAGGATCTTTTAATGGATGTGAGAGATAAGCTTATTTTTGAGCCAGAATATGCTGGTAATAGTAAGGAAAAGATCCCACCTAAATCCTTCCTTCGAATCCCTTGGTCATGGTTGCCAGCTGCTCTTTGCCTCCTTCAAGAGGTACAGCTTTGTCGTTGTACAGTGTACTTGGTTTAGTGTAGGCTTATTTTTCAGCTTTTTTGTTTTTGTTTTTTTTAATATCTATTTAATTTTTTAAAAAATGATATTCTCAATCACTAGTTGAAGAGGGACATTTTTTTCGGAAATTCATTTAGTGTAGTTTGTAGTGAAATTCATTTTGACTCTGCTTTTGAGTGTGGATTTGTTTTTAGGCACTCTATCATCTTCGTGTTACATTTATTAAGTGTTATTTTTTCTCTCGTTTGCAATGTTATAGAATTTTTGTTTCTTGTTTTAATTAGAAAGACAAACATTCATGGTTTTGGAAATGGATATTATTGGAATTCTCCGATCCAGGTTGGGGAAGTAAAGCTTGTGCAAGATACTGGTCAGGCAGCTGTTCAGCATCCAGATGCTAAGCCGTATATTCATGATATTCTTCTTTCTATGGCACTAGCTGAGGTAAGGAATGTCAGAAAGTGGTCAGGATCTTGTACCATCCTTTTTGTTGCAGCCTCCTTTTAATATGTGCTTTTATTGAAGTGTGCAACTGCAACGATTGGTTTTGAGAAGAACAAGGTTTCCCAAGGATTTGAAGCTCTTGCTCGTGCTCAGTGTCTTCTAAGGAGTAAAAAATCTCTTGAGAAAATATCATTGCTATCTCAGGTAATGCTCACATCCTCTATGTGCTTTTCCATCAACAAAATTATCTGATTATTTAATAAGGCATTTGTTGGTTCAGTCTACTATAAGCATCTGGTCCATTTCTCCAAATTGGGAGAGAAGAGAGTTGTTGCATATTCTATTTTGTTAACTTCTTCCCTTGTAATATTGTTGTGCAGATTGACAAAGCTAAAACTATATGCGAGTTTCTGATTGCATCAGAGGGTACTGATCCAAAACTTGCAGAAGCTTTTTGCCTGTTCATTCTTGGTCGGGTATGTTTTTCATTTTCCTCTTAATTTTATATGTTTCATAGAAATACTTTTGGGTATCATGCAGAAGCTATGAATTGCCTTCTCCTTTTTATTTTGTTTTTTCAATTTTTGTCTTGTGTTTCCTCAATTGAATACATGGTGATATATTGGCTTCAGGGTAATGAGGCTGCATTTGTTGAAAAGCTTGAAAAACTTGATATAAACAAAAATAAGTTGATACAGTCTTTATGTAAACAAGGCAACCTCAAACAAGCCCTACAACTCCTCCCTCATGAGCCCAACCCCTCCCAACAGACCTACGAGCTCTTAATCCTTTCTTGCACCCGCCAGTACTCTCTCTCCGATGGGCTGGATGTGCATCGTCACCTTGTCGATGGTGGGTGGGACCAAGACCCTTTTTTGGCCACCAAACTTATTGAGATGTACTCAGAGTTGGATTCTATTGACAATGCACGTAAGGTGTTTGATAAAACTCGTAAGAGAACTATTTATATGTGGAATGCACTCTTTAGAGCGCTTACGTTGGCAGGTCTCGGAACTGAGGTGCTAGATTTGTATCGAGGAATGAATACAATTGGGGTTTCATCCGATCGGTTTACGTATACGTATGTACTCAAAGCTTGTGTTGTTTCAGATTGTTTGAGTTCTCTCCTCCAGAAGGGGAAAGAGATTCATGGACATATTTTGCGGCACGGATATGGTGCACATGTTCATGTTATGACCACTTTGTTGGATATGTATGCGAGGTATGGTTGTGTTTCATATGCGAGTAGTGTATTTGATCAGATGCAAATTAGAAATGTCGTTTCATGGAGTGCTATGATTGCATGCTATGCAAAGAATGGGAAGCCTTATGAAGCTTTGGAACTTTTCCGGGAAATGATACTGGAGGCCCATGATTTTCTTCCCAACTCTGTGACAATGGTTAGTGTACTTCAAGCTTGTGCAGCTCTTTCTGCTTTGGAGCAGGGGAAGTTCATCCATGGATATATTCTCAGAAGGGGTCTTGATTCAATCCTTCCGGTAATGAGTACCCTTGTCACAATGTATGCCAGATGTGGTAAGCTTGAGTTGAGCCAGAGAGTTTTTGATATGATGAATAAGAAAGATGTTGTTTCATGGAATTCCTTGATTTCAAGTTATGGCATTCATGGATATGGAAAGAGGGCAATTCAAATTTTTAAAGACATGATCAACCATGGAGTATCACCGAGTCACATTTCATTCGTTAGCGTCTTGGGGGCTTGTAGTCATGCAGGTCTTGTTGAAGAGGGGAAAATGTTGTTTGAGTCTATGGTTAAAGAACATAGATTATATCCCAGCATTGAGCAGTATGCTTGTATGGTGGATCTTCTTGGTCGTGCCAATCAGTTAGATGAAGCAGCCAAAGTCATAGAAAATATGCGGATTGAACCAGGAGCTAAGGTTTGGGGTGCTCTTCTTGGATCATGTAGGATACATTGTAATGTTGAACTGGCAGAGAGAGCAAGCAAAAGGCTATTTGAGCTTGAGCCCAGGAATGCTGGGAATTATGTACTTCTAGCTGATATCTATGCTGAAGCCAAAATGTTTGATGAGGTAAAAAGAGTGAAGAAGCTTTTAGAGGCTCGAGAACTGCAAAAGGTCCCAGGTCGCAGTTGGATTGAAGTTAAAAGGAAGATATATTCGTTCATTTCTGTTGATGAGTTTAACCCACAGATGGAGCAGATCCATGCGTTGTTGGTTGAATTGTCAACAGAGATGAAGGATCAAGGATATAAGCCGCAAACTAAAGTTGTCCTTTATGATCTTGACGAGGAAGAGAAGGAACGAATAATATTAGGCCATAGTGAAAAATTAGCGGTTGCATTTGGACTCATCAACACAAAAAATGGAGAAACCATTCGGATTTCCAAGAACTTGAGGTTATGTGAAGATTGTCATAATGTTACAAAGTTCATTTCCAAGTTTGCCAATAGAGAGATTCTGGTTCGAGATGTGAATCGCTTTCACCATTTCCGTGATGGGGTTTGTTCATGTGGAGATTATTGGTAGTTGCAAGCAATTATTTATTTATTTATTTGTTTTTTTTTTTTTTTTTTTCATAATAACTAAAGGATAGAGGTTTTGGAGATTATAGAGATCTTAAAGATGTATAGTGTATAGTTGGAACTTGGAACACTCTGTAGAATTACACATATTCCTTGCAATCTTCATCAATAAATGTTGTTTGTAACATTTATGATTTAGATTCATAAACTGGTTATTGTAATCTTCTAACTTCATAGTCTTGTTTGTACTCAATTGGACTTGCACAATTATTGATACAAAACTTGATCATGGCATTAAGAAAAATAGTTAACTAATTTTTCACACGGTTTGTATATGTATCTTCCCATGATCTCTTTTTTTAATTTGCATTTTGTGTTAATGATGCCTTTCATTTGATGAGCTAATTCGTACCATTTGATTTTAAATTATAATCATGCTAACTCAATCAAGCCATAAATTTTTCTTATAAAACAGAATTAGGAAATGCTACTTTTCTTTTGGTTTATTTATTTTGTTTTTTTGGTGAATGAGGGCGTTCTTTTGGAATCTTAATGTTTTTAATGACAATATAACATGGCATATTAAACAAAATTAAAAATTGAGTTCAAACTCCAGTATAGCATTAATACCAAAGCATTAGTTATGAGAAGTTTCATATTCTATGCAGATCAGAAAGGTTTTAAATTGAACATATACCACAAAAGGGAGTGGTCCTTTGGGTCTTCTTCTTGCATTCCTTGTGTGCTTCATTCGACACATGCTGACATGTTTGAGTCTGAGTCTAATGACAGACAGAGCCGAATAAATAACTAACAAATGCCCTGCTCCAAATTCTAATGCTCTTCTCTTCCCCTACGATCAAGTATTAAGCATGCATCATTTCATTAAATAGAATTTGTTGGTTATGAAGTCACAATATGAAAGTGAGATTAAATCAACATAAAATTGTTATTATTTGGTGGAAATTTTCTTTCTTTGGTTTTCTCCGTAACCAAACGAACAATAATTCATCAATTCTACAACTCAGTAATGCTAATAAATATCAAATTCATACAGAAGTCAATTTGAGAAAGAGATAGAACTTGAAGCGCTTGTGTAGGCGAGGATAAGCATTACGAGAAACTTGGTAATTAAACGTCAAATAATTATTCTGTATAATCATAATATAATCACGCAAGTGTTATAATATGTAAGAATATTATTTAGGGGAATGCTATCCACCTTCTCTACCGATCTTCTCCTTTATTATTCACACTCCACATTGTATTTTCATGATTGGAACCGTTCATTTTTTAGATCATTTTATGAAGATCATTTTTGCAAAAAATAAACTAAATCGGAAATCATTTGATTGTGTAATTGTGATCAAATAAACAAACGGTTTTTGTAACAGTATGATTTACCGTTTGTTTATTTGATAATGATTAAATGACCAAATGATTTCCAATTTAATTAATATTTTGCATAAATGATCTTCAAAAAATTATCTAATTAAAGAACGATTTTGATCATGAAAGTATACTAAGGAATGAGAATAGTAAAGGAGAAGGTTGGTGAAGAAGGTAGATTAGAGAATGTGGATAGCATTGCCCTATTATTAATACTATACGTAAAAGTATAACTTGTTGTCCACCATTATTTATAACACGTGATTAATCGATTACAGTACGTGGCTGTGTGATGGTTATATACAACTTTTCTTAAACACTACTTCGACTTTAATGGTGCAAGCTTTTGGCCATTGCGATACGTTTTATACTATTTTTGTTAGGGTTGTCCTTTGGTTTGGTTTTTACCGAATTGACCAAAATTTTTTAGTTTGGTAAACTGATTTTTACAATGCGCAAATCAAAAATACGAAAAAAGTTGGTTTGGTTTTGGTAAAAAAAAAATTGGCAAACTGACCGATTATCGAAAATTATTACTGAAAGAAATCAAATCGATTATTACCCAAAAAATCGAAATGTATACCAAAAAAACTGAAACAATTACCGAAATTTAGTTATATATGCTTATATAATACTGTTATGTTAGTTGTACAATAAATATTAAACTACTAATATTATAAACAACTATAAGAACATATAATTATATAATGTTATCATATTAATATTATCAAAAGTGTAAGTTAATATATAGAGTCATTTTCTAATAAAGTAAATGTTATTATTTTAGGAAAATAAAAACTTCATCTTTAGATAAGTAATGCATATATATATATATATATATATACAGGCTCATTCTGTTGAGGTATACCTCAACTTATTTATGTTGATGTATGACCTTGTTGGGGCCCACACGAGTCGTTTTGTGTCGATCCGAACCGTTTGCAAGGATCATCTTCATTGATAGATCATCTTTGCAAAAAATTAGCCAAATCGGAAATCATTTGCCTATCTAACTTTGATAAAACAAATGGACGGTTTCATCGAAAATATTTGGTTCGTCCATTTATTTGATCAAAGTTAGATAGGCAAATGATTTCCGATTTGACTAATTTTTTGTAAGAATAATCTATCTATGGAGATGTAAAAATTGAACGGTTTGGATCGACACAAAACGACTTGTGTGGGCCCCAACAGGATATACCTCAACATAAATAAGTTGAGGTATACCTCAACATAAATAAGTTGAGGTATACCTCAACAGAAGGAGCCTGTATATACAAGAATGCTCTAAAACTAACTAGTTAATAAGTTAATACAAAACTAACCACACTGTTGGGCCCACTGCACAATGTAATTTCAAAATCCAAACCGTTTATTTTTTAGGCCATGCTTCAAAGATCATTCATGTAAAAAATCTTCAAAATCGGAAGTCATTTAGCCATTTGATTATAATAACAACTATTTCTATGCTTTTATCGAAAATACTGATCGTCTATTTATTTGATCTCTATTAGATGACTACATGATTTTCGATTTAGTTGATTTTTTGCAATGATGATTTTTGAAATATGACCTAAATAATTGATGGTTCGGATTATGAGATTAGTGATGTGGTGGGCCCAAAAGCATGGTTAACTTCGTATTAACTTGCTAACTGGTTAGCTTTAGAGCACATATATATATATATATATATAGTGCTCTAGAGCTAACCAGTTAGTAAGATAATATGACGCTAACTATCATTTTGAACCCACTACACTATAATTTTATGATATGGATCGTTTATTTTTTAGGCTTTCATTCAAAGATCATCCTTAGAAAAAAGTAACAAAATCGGAAATCGTTTAGCCAACTATTGGTAAGCTAATTGTGCTCATGTAAATGGACGAACACAAGTTTTTCAATAAAAGATGAAATGATTGTAATGATAATCAAATGACTAAATGATTTCTGATTTAGTTAATTTTTTGCAAAGTTAATCTTTAAATGGAGACCTAAAATATGAACGGTTTGGATTATGAGATTATATTGTGTAGTGAGCCCAAAATGATGGTTAATATTGTATTATCTTACTAACTAGTTAGCTCTAGAGCATTTTTGTATATATATATATATATTTATATATACACAGACCCCTTTCGTTGAGGTATATCTCAACTTAAACATGATGATGTATGGCTCGTGGGACCTATTTCGCATTGTAATTCGATGATCGAAGCCGTCTATTTTTAAGTCTATATATAAGGATCATCCTTGCAAAAAATTAGATAAATCTGAAATCATTTAACCATTCGATTAAAGGGCCATCATTTCAAGTATTAATAGAATTCATATATTCGTCTATTTATTCTATCACAATTAGATGTCTTAATGGTTTCTGATTTACCTAATTTTTTGTAAGGATGATCCTTGTATAGAGACTTATAAAATAGACGGCTTCGATCATCAAATTACAATGTGGAATGAGTCCCACAAGTTATACCTTATCATGTTTAAGATGAGGTATACCTCAACAAAAGAGGCCTATATATATATATATATACTCATATTTATCGGTATATATACATACTAAATTAATAGGATATATACTAGCTGATATACATTACTAAACTACTTATAATAGTATATATTACTAATATTAATATTATTGCAATTAATACCAGTACTATACTAAACTATCAATACTACTCATGCAAATATATATTCATCAAACATTATATGTTATGCATCATATTTGATTAAATTTCAATTTATATTGGTAATTATATCGAAAATGAACCAAAGTAAATCGAAAGTATTTGATACCAAAATTACCACAAACTAAAGTTTATAAAAAATTACTGCACCGAATGTAGACACTGAAATTTCGGTAGAATATCACTAAAATCTCAAATCAAGCCCAAGACTTCCTTTCTCCAACGGAGCCAAACGCTCCAAATTCCAAATAGAGTCAAACGCTCTAAACAACAAATCAACGAGGAAGCCATCAAGCCCAACACAAGGCCGGCTCCCTGTTATCACCTGTCTTATTCAAGATCAAGTGTCTACCACCCTTGAATCAAAATCAAATCGAGAAAGTGATCAAACCCAATACAAGGTTGGCTCTCTCTCAAATATTATTTTGTTCGAGATCAAGTGTCTACCATTTTCGAATCAAGATCAAAACGGATCGAATCAAAAGAGAACCAAAGATTGTAACCTCAAAATCATAAATACAAACACATATACTTTGTATATTTTTCTCTTGTTATCACATTTACAGAAAAATTGTGTTTACACCGAAAAATACCAAAATCTTTTATTTTAGTTTTGGTAAGTCCTACTCCTAATATCTCACCGAACTGACCGATGAGCAGTCCCTAATTTTCCTCTTAAACCGTACCAGATCCAAACGTCGCCGTTTGCACTGGTTTTTAAAAGGAAAATTCAAAGGAATGACGTGCTTTGTTTGGACGTTGGAGGAACCCATTCCTGGTGGCTTAGAGGAGATCTTGGTGGCTGTAGACGAAATTGGAGGTGATGTATTATTTATCTTCTTCTTCTTCTTCTACTTTTTTACTGTTGTAGTGTTGTTAGGTTGGTTTTGGCTGCAATTTTTTTCTTTCTTTTAAATGTTTTGCCGGCAGATTTATGCTCAAACTTATTTTGGGGTTTGCTGCAATTCTGCTTCTTCCGCATATTTTTGTTTCGAAACAAAACAAATGCCCAGACTTATTTTGTTGTGTTGCTAGTGTTGTTTCTAGTGTTTCAAATATTTGTCTTGCTAGAATTTGAAGCAGTAGGTTTTACCTTGTTGTATACAACATGTGTGTGTACTGTGTAGGTTTTACCTTGTTGTATACAACATGTGAGACACACACATGTTGTATACAACAAGGGATAAGTAAGTTTTAGCCTTTAGTTTGTACCAAGTTTCTGTCAGCGCCAAAAGAGAGAGAAAAAAAAAAAATCCAACCCCACCTAAGGCACTATGACTATTTTCCCAAAAGAACTCAACCCTCATTAAGTTTTTCTATGTGTTAGAGATTGGAAGAAGATGAGCAATCTAGCTCATTCTCTTCATGAAGAAGAAGAAGAAGATGACCAAGGCGAGGTTTTCCTTGACGAAGCCGACATCATTCATGAAGTCGATGTGGATGAAGAAGGTCCTCTCACTCTCTCCTTATATTTGTATACAATATATGAAATAATATTTGTTAATTTCTTGGTCATGTGTTGTGGGTTGCAGATCTTCCTGATGCAGATGCAGATGATGAAATTGTTGGTATGCCACTTCACTAGAACCCATTTTCTTCGGCATGTAATTCCTTATGTATGATATGGGTTCTTTTTTTCTTTTCTCATGAATTTTATTTGATTGATTGGTATGGTATGTATGTTTTTATTTGTTTCAGATGAGGCTGATGATTCCATGCACATTTTTACGGGTCACGCCGGTAAGAGCTACCCTTTTTTATGCATTTCACCCGTTGTAACACACACATTATGTTTTCTTAATAGTCAATAGCGACTTCACTACAAGTCATAATAGTCTAAGTGAATTACATTATAGAAGGAAATTGCTAGGGAGACCATCTCTTTGTACCATCTAGTGTACCATCTCTCTAATAGAGGTGGGCCATTATAGAATTGCAGTGCATTGTAGCATTGACTACTGGTTGATGCTTTGCTGCTTAACTCGGGCCTTGCCATGTCTTGGATTACTTAGAAATATAGTGTATCAAGTATCTTCCTTTTCTGGACAGGTGAACTTTACACAGTTGTCTGCAGCCCAACAGATCCTACGTTAGTTGCAACTGGGGGTGGAGATGATAGAGGGTTTCTTTGGAAGATTGGACAAGGAGATTGGGCTCATGAGCTCCAAGGTAGGTGTACATGTATGAGAGAATTGTGTACTTTGCATTGTTATCCATAATTATTTGCTTTAGTATAAACCCAATTTCACCTTAGACCCCTAGCTCCAGAAGTAGTACGCTGTATACATTTATTCGATCATATGTCCACTTTTCGTCAATTTAACTTCTTGGAAGCTGCTCTGCAGGTCATAAGGAATCTGTTTCTGGTTTAGCATTTAGTACTGATGGACAGTTGCTTGCATCTGCAAGTTTGGATGGAATTATTCAAATTTGGGATGTAACATCTGGAAATCTAAAGAGTGCTCTTGATGGTCCGGGAGGGGGGATTGAGGTAAGATTTTGGGCAGAATTTCTGTACTATTGCTATTATACCATAAATTAACGAAAATTTAATATGGACTATGTGACTTCTCAGTGGGTCAGGTGGCATCCTAGAGGGCACCTGGTCTTGGCTGGTTCGGAGGACTCTACGGTTTGGATGTGGAATGCCGACAAAGGTTCCTATCTTAATTTATTTTCAAGTCATGGAAGTAGCGTAACTTGTGGTGATTTTACCCCTGATGGTATGCAACTATTCTTTCTTCTTGATGCTTTTCCCCCTCTTTTTAGTAAACTGTAGTTATTACCCATTTCATATTTAAACTAATTTGAAAAGGTCTTTTGCTGGTTGCTTAAGGTAAAACAATATGCACTGGTTCTGATGATGCAACTTTGAGAATATGGAATCCTAAAAGTGGTGAGAACATTCATGTGGTACAAGGTATGTGTTTGGATTTTCATATAAAATTTTCTATATTGTTCGTCCTTACAAATTAAAGTAGTTGAAGTTTGGGAGCAAAAAGCAATACAGAAAAGGTAGAATGAAAAGTTAAAAATCCAAATCATAATGATGTATTTCCTTGCTTATTGGGAAATAGAATTAAGTTTAAACATTTGAAAGCTAGGCTTTGAAGATGTGGAGAAGCTTGATCTCACTGCTTATTCTATTTATGACCAATTGATGGTGCGATGTTTTCCAACTTCATTAAGAACCCTGCCTTTCCAAAACCCAAAATATGAGGAAGTGGGACAGCCTCTAAACAAAACGAAGATGAGAATGACACACAGGTATTGTTTTAATATATCCAAGGAGAAATATACATCAGGTTCTGCAACAATCATGCACACAAGGTTCAAAATTTCAGCTGGTGTACTCTTATATCAGCCGAAAGTTTATTTTTTATAAGGTGCCAATACCGAAACTTGGGTGGAAGGTCTATCCCTCCACCTTTTCCCCGAAATTGATTATCTATAATGAACTTCTTTCAAATTTTATGTTTTCCTCCTCTCCTAGTTCAATCTGTTTCATAACATAATTTATCCAAAGTATCTTTTCCTGAATAATCTGTTTCATAACATAATTTATCCAAAGTATCTTTTCCTGAATTTCTATCATTCCTTATCTATTGTAAGTTATTCCTTTTGGATCTGAGCATGCTTATGGTTCTATAGTCCTGAGTATTCCAGTTCCATCATCGTACTAGTTTATTTTAAAATGAAGTGACAGAAGATGGTACTTGTTTGTCCTTTGATTGGCAATTTTGACACATTTTGTGTTCTAGGTCACCCGTACCATACTGCTGGACTGACATGCTTAGCAATAAGCTCTGATTCAACTCTAGCTATTACTGGTTCTATTGATGGTTCTATCCATATTGCAAACATAACAACTGGAAAGGTATGATGTATTATTCAATACAACTGGAAGGATGTTTGGTCGTTAGTTCCCTGGTTTAACTTCTATAATTATCAGGCCTTTAATATTTTATTTTATTTTATATTAATTTTATTTTTTTTTTCCAATGAATAGGTCGTTAGTTCCTTGGTTTCACATTTAGATTCAGTCGAATGTATCGGACTTGCACCAAGGTACAATCAATCCTCTCAGATTCTCTCTCTCTCTCTCTCTCTCTCTCTCTTGTTGAGGAGGTTCTATTTATGTTACAACAATAAAAAAGGAAAGAAAAATGGCTTCTGCATTTGATGATGAGCTATAGAAACAACATGGACACTTGAATTTCGCAATAGTGTGTCCAAGTGCCAATTTCAGAAAGACCACCCTTTCATTGGAGCAATTTAAAATTTTCTTCTGCTTGGATCATCTACAAGTCGTTGCGTCAACCACATTTCAAGAATGCATGGTTTTATCAACTATTAGCCTGACCGATCAGGATTTGTGGCACACTTGCGGTGAATTTTTAATAATCATAATGAAAAGTTTCATGTAATTTTTTTGTGAATAACCATGAGTTGTGTTGACCATTCTATGACATCAACAGCTATACATGAGGCATTGGGGAGAATATCAAACTTGGGAGTTTTTCAACTTAAGCCTTGGTTTATTTGGAAACAGTGGAATCAAACCATGCAGATGCAGTTAACTAACTATTTCTTTGTTTATAAGCAAATGTGTGTGATCCCTTTGATCATGGCTGTTTGATCTCAAGATGTGAATAATATGAGTGACTCTTGCTACAATTATCTTTGTGCACATCAATTTAATGAAAGTTGAATCGTTGGATACTTATATTGATCTGTATGGAATGAGTTAAATTCTTAGGTCCTGCAAGAATGGTTTTGAAAAAAAGAAAAAGAAATGTAGTTAAAGAATTTTGAAATTTTGAAGTTAGTGAACTATGTGTAGTTTTTGAATCTTTGCAATCAGTGCGACTCAAATGTAGTATACTGCCATTATACTCATGCCTTGAATTGTATTTGTGTATGACAGCTCCCCTTGGGCTGCAACAGGAGGTATGGATAATAAGCTTATTATCTGGGATTTGCAGCACTCATTGCCCCGTTCCACATGTGACCATGAGGTGTTTTGGAGTTTCATCCTGTATCATTTATTCTTCTTTTTACATATTTCAACTGATTACCAGCTTGTTTGGTTCCAGTCAATGTCAATGTGTTGGCTGATAATACTTCAGGATTTTAAATCTCCGCAACTGGTCTAATGGAAGAAATCTTACTTGTGGTCAGGATGGAGTGACATGCTTGACATGGCTTGGTGGATCAAGGTACCTAGCAACAGGTTGTGCGGATGGGAAGGTTCGATTATGGGATAGTCTCTCTGGTGATTGTGTGAGAACCTTCAATGGGCACAGTGAACACATTCAGTCTCTCTCTGTATCTGCCGACCTGAAGTTTCTTGTTTCAGTATCTACTGATGGAACTGCCCGAGTTTTTGAGATTGCAGAATATGAGTAAGCAAAATAGTCTTCTTATGTTTGTAACAAGGATGGTCTTAGGGTTCTTTATTACATTTTTATGTGAACAATCCAAGATGAAATCAATACATATGCTTTTCTGGTGGCACAATCTGAGAATTCTCCTCCAAGTTGCTGAATGCTAAGCTGAACCAAGTCTTGCAAACTGTATAGGAACTATGGGATTCCGCCAAAGAATAAGACTCTAAGTAGAGGTTAAGAAGAGTAACATGCAGGCAGAGAGAGGACCAGTTAAACAATAAAGACAAAGAATGTCTGTGTGTGTAGACAAGTCAGATTGCAAAAATGTCACTGGGTATGTTGCTAGAGAGCCGCAACAAGAAACCGAAGCACACAGTGACACAGTTGTCTTCGCAATCGGTGAATTGGGGTTGTGCTTGTTTGGCTGTTTGATACAAAAAAGGAAGGAATAGGCTATCCAAGTATCCAAACATAAGTTTTAAATTTTTTTTCATGGTGATTCATTTTTTAAGAGCTGCAAGGTGCTATTTGGAGCTCATTCATAGTTTAGGGTTGATATTTCTCGTTTGGTGCATAGAATAGGATTAGATAGGATAAATAGTTAAATTCATGTGCATTCAAGAAAGAACATGGAGGGTATTTTCTAACTTGAAAGAAGAAGATGAGAAGAACATGAATTATTTAATCTTACATTTTGGGGGGGATTAGAAGGGATAAGTCTCTCCTTATGATTAGTCCATCTTAATACATCTTATTTCTTTAAGTTAGAAATTTCTTATTTGAATATACATGAATTTAGTCATTTATCATATCTAATCATATCCTACTAATCATATCCTACGCATTCAACGAGGCCTTAAAATTTAGGGACTAAACTCCTAGAATAGAGTTTTTTAACGTGGAACTAAGCTTCAAAACTTTTGCTAAATTAGAATCTTCGTTATATTTAAGAGAATGATGTGTGTGTATGAGTTAATTTCATTTGACCCAAAAAAAAAGTACCAAGTTATTTCAATTAATGAACATCACAGTTGGTTAATCATCTAGTCTCTCTCTTGGTTGGTTGGTTATAAAGAATTAGGAGTATGAAGGAGATGGGTTTTGCTATGACAATTTTGATATGATCGTGGGAGCAGAGAAATGGTTTTGCAATATATATGAGAATTGGTTACATAACTAGCAACCTAATATGAAATATATGAGAACAAATTACATAACTTACAAACCTAATATAAAATAGGAAGACTTAGAGTTCAGTCCATTTTATGAGTCTTTATTACACTAAGATCGGTAGTGATTTAGAATTTTTAATTAAGTTCTTTTATTTTTTTTCTTTGACAGTTTTATGTTAGGTTTTGATTCCGAGATTTTTGAAAGAAACTTGCAAACCTAATATAAAATAGGAAGACTTAGAGTTCTGTCCATTTTATGAGCCTTTTTTAGACTAAGACTGGTAGTAATTTAGAGTTTTTAATTAAGTTCTTTTATTTTTCTTATTTGACGGTTTTATATTAAGTTTTAACTCTGAGATTTTGGATACAAAGCCTACTCTATATCCTAAGAGGTGAAATACCCTTCAAATCGCGGAAAAACTTATTATGAATTAAAAGAATTTTTTTATAAATTAAAAAGACTTTATTATGAATTAAAAAGATTTTTGAAGGAAACTTGCAAACCTAATATAAAATATGAAGACTTAGAATTCAGTCCATTTTATGAGTCTTTTTTAAACTAAGACCGGTAGTAATTTAGAATTTTTAATTAAGTCATTTTATTTTTCTTCTTTGACGATTTTATGTTAAGTTTTAACTCCGAGATTTTGGATACAAAACCTACTTTATATCCTAGGAGGTGAAATAACCTTCAAATCGCGGAAAAACTTTATTATAAATTAAAATAATTTTTTTATAAATTTTAAAACACCCACAGTCTCTATGTAAAAACTGTTTTTCTAAATTATCTAAGCCTAATTATCTCTATAAAATATATAATCATATGAAATAATTTCCCATCATTAAACAAGCATAAAGGAGTTATGAGTGAAGTGCCAATTACATCAGGCACTTTTATTGCTACTAAAAGAAAGCAAATAATTATGGAGAATGAATAAGAAAATAAGAGAAAAATTATAATAACACACACAACAACATAATTTATTTATTTTAAGCTCAACAGTGAACTGACTATAAGGTTCAAGTGTATATGCATACACATGGAATCCCCCAGGGCTGGGAGCAATCCCCCATGTATGGGATCCATCCCCATGACTTCCAATGTACACTTTTACTAGTTTGGTAAAAACTCTTTTTATAATTGAGCCATAAAGAGCTGAACGCAACTTGTAAGCATTTGGGGCTTGATAGTATAAATTTAAGAAAGTCTCAACACCAACAATATTATTTTCATCATCTCTAGAGAAATTTAGCAGAAAACACACTTCCAAAGACAACATGCCACCAACTTGTGCAGCAAACAAGTTGCTGTCAGCTGCATAATTCAAACCTTGAGGAAGCCCTTCTCCTTGAGGCCTTCAACGGTGTCCCTAAGACTTACTTCCAATGGAAGGAAAGTAACTCCCAAACCTTTTGCTTTCTCCTGGGATACTTGATATGTTGCGTCAGAAGGTTTGTCATCCTCATATCTGATAACAATGAAATAAATAAAAAAATAAAGAAGATGAATTTTCCTTGGAAATATGCCACATTCAGGGAGTTTTCATTAGTGGCATATTTAACTAATATGAAAATTGGTAATTTGATCTAATGCAGTATTATGAAGAATCGAACCATATATGCTACAAAAAATTCTAAACAACAACCGCAATTAAATTCTTAGCCAACGTAAAATTTCAAGTGAGTTGCAAATGTAAATTAAATTTTATTCTCAGTATATGGAATTCTTTCAAATCCAAATGGCAAAAAAGGGCAATTTGTGCCAGTGTCAATGCATCGTGATATGATAACTAATCTTTTCTTGCTGATTTTACTGTAAACGAGTAAGAAGAGGAGCTCAGACCCTAATAAAGATGCACAACATTTAAACTGAGTAGAACACAGCCTCTAATAGACGAGTTAAACGTGTAAATTGGTGGAATAAAGGAACCCTTTTTTTATTTTGGCCGGGGTGGGATAAAGAAACCTTAATCAATGGCAACAGCACCAATTTGTGGCATCTTTGCAAATGATAACTTACTTTCCAGGAAGGCAAAAAGTGGGATGAAGTTTTTGTAAAATCCTCAAAGCCTCGGAAATGGGTGTAGCATGTCCAACTAAACAATATCGTCCACTAGCTGAAGGAACTTCAAATGCTTGAATATGAGCAGAGGCAACATCTCTAACATCAGTAGATAGATATGTGCCGGTTATTGCTTCATCTGCATTAAAAAATAAACAAAAGACTAAAAACAAATCTACTGCTTGCATAAGAATCATTTCAAACAAAAGGGTTGAAAATATTCTACTGGGCCATTGGAATTTAGTAGGTCTGAAAATTGTTGATGAAGAGGTGGAAAACCAAAATGGATAATGTATAAAGATTAAAGCATTTCTCATTAAGTACCCCCAGGCTCCATATCTTGAAATAAGTTTAACCCAAGCAGTAAGATGACATCAACCTATAAGTTTCAGGCTGCTCTAGATCAAAATGTCGGAGTACTTTTATATTTCTGTGAACTACTCTGTACGGAAAGAGGTTACCATGGAAATCCCAAAGGAAATAAACTACTTATTCTGATAACAAAAAGAGTAGGTAGGAAGTGAATTAAGTAGGTAGGAAGGGATTTAATTCACTTTATCAACTAGAATTGTAGAAGCTCTGGACAGATTAGTTTTATATTTCAAATGACTAACTTTAAACTTTATTTTGTTACTCGAACCAACATCTAGTTACTTTAATTTTGGATAAACATTCCTACTTTAAGCAAATGTTTTGACACATCTAATTTTCTGAAAAATGACCTGACTTGTCATCACCCTCTTCCCTAACCAAGCAAGATAAGAAAGAAGTTGCTGAAATGTACCTAGATTCAGAATCATCTCCACAGAGAGATTAAGAGTTGGCTGCAAGAGTGGACCAATCACATATGGTGGATGTATCGTAACCAAGTCAATCCCATTTCCTTTAGCAAATTTCCAAGCAGCCTCCTCGGCTAAAGTTTTTGAAAGCAGATACCATTGCTGAACAAACAAAAGAGGAAGTTCATACTAAACCAAGATATACTGCTTTGTCTTATGTTATGCTTACCAACAATTTTTGCTTTGACTTTGATTTATATTAGTACAACATGCAACCAACCAATGTTTTTAAGTGAAGAACTAAGATAAATTTTTGGGGTAAGAAAAAACTGGGATATTTATTGCTATATTGCTCTTAGAACAAGAAAAAAGAATGACATTGAATTATAGCTAAAAAGCTGATGAACCAATGATTTGGATGGAAGAAGTGCCTGATTGTATAAAGGCTTTGAGGAAAAACAATTGCAATGATTCTTGCTTTTAACCAAAGTTTAATGATTTCAGTGAAAAAGGAATGCAGAAAAACTTGAAAGCTACTTCTGTAGGAGAAATACGGCAGATTGCACAATTATTCACCTCTTGCATAATTGGACCAAGACATTTGTTAAGTTGACAAGTTAAATTTTGTTTCTAGTAGTCATGGAAAATATAACACAGGATCATGAATAAAAGCTGAAACTTGGAAGAAGATAATCAGTATGTGAACATATATACGTACCTCCAACTTCTCACATACAAGTGGATCCGAAAACCATGTTTCATCAACTACCACATCAGGGGTCAAAGGTCTTCCATTGAACAAAACTGAAGCCATAGAAGATGTTAAAACTACCCTCTTCACAGTAGGAAACTTTACGCATGATTTAAGAACGTTAAGCGTTCCCTTTACTGCAGGGTCAATTAATTCTGCCTGAGATGTGGAGACAAAGAATCATTGCAGTTTTTACAACGAAAAAAAGTTTTGAAAGTATTTTGATTCTCTAATAAAATACACACACGCACACACATTCACATGATTCTGCAAAGATGGAAATAGAATCCGTATCATTTCCCACTTTCAGCAAACCCAATCAAATTCGTCAAGAAACATCTAAAATATTTCTGGGAATTTAATCCCATCCAGTTCTCCAATGAGAAAGATGGGCAAAGTAAAGAAACTGCTAAATTATGAAGACAAAAGATGTAGATCATAGTTTCTGTCAATGGGAAATAAGGGAAAAGATCATAAAAATAGCTCCAAAAAAAATTGAAACAAATAATCTGAGGGTCAGATTGCCACAGAAAGTTAATAAAACGAAAGAAACTGAAGCAGTTGGTTTACATTTCTCATGGTTTAGTGGTTGTAATTCTTAAATGGGTAATGACAATTGCCTCCGTTACATGTCTCTAAAAGTAAATAGAACTGCCTTAGATAAAGATTTTCAGATTCCTGTTCTAAGTTCGTTTTTAGATTGGAGACAATAAAAAAATAATGCTGTAAAATTTTATATCCGCTTGTTGGTAAAGGCTTGACAAAATTTATTTTCAAATGTTTCAGCAATGTCAGTTTGACTTTGATTTATTAACTGTTGGCTCAAGATGCACAGAGTATGATTCATGCCAGATGAATTTACAAAATTATGCAAAAGGCAGTTACAAGAATAGTAGAACATTTGAAGTATGAAGGTAAAGGGATGAACCTGTGGGTCAGTGACTGAAAATAGTACAGGTGATGCTGTATGGAAAACACCTTCACACCCATCAACTACAGTGTCAAATGATCCTTCTTCTAACAAATCTGCTTTGAACAAATGAAGCCTTTCTTTTGCTCCATCAAGTACGAGTAAGTGTTCTGTTTTCTTTGGGTCATCTGTGGCATACATATAAAATCATTTGTAAAAAATTAATAGATCATCATTGCAAAAAATTAGTCAAATCGAAAATCATTTGTCTATCTAACTTTGATAAAACAAATGGACGGTTTAATCGAAAATATTTGGTTCGTCTATTTATTTGATCAAAGTTAGATAGACAAATGATTTCCGATTTAGCTAATTTTTTACAAGGATGATCTATCAATGAAAATGTAAAAAATGAATGGTTCAGATCGATACTAAACGACTTGTGTGGGCCCTAATAAGATATACCTCAATTAAAGAAGTCTATATATATATATATATATATATAGGCCTTAAATCTTATATACATCTTTTGTAAAACGTACAATAACCAAACCAAAACCAAGAAGTTGAAAATATATCAGATTTATGAATTGGAAGAAGTGTTTTGTTATAAGAGGTAATTTGTTATATATATAATTGGAAGGTCTGATTCAGCTTCCGACTGCCACTTAGCCTACATGCATGCAGTCAACACATGTGCAAATTAAATATATTTGAAACTCCCAATATTTAGATAGATCTATGTTCCGAGTATATATATTTCCAAATTTTTAAATCCGAAATTTTGTCTTGAGAGTTGTTTACAAAGATTTCAGACAGAACTGGAATTTCCAATCTATTAACTTGCACCCACCTCTGATTAATATAGAATATATAGGAAAAATACTTAAATTTCAAGAATCACACTACAAATTAAGAGTTGAATATATATATATATAGGACTTAATCTTATATACATCTTTTGTAAAACGTACAATAACCAAACCAAAACCAAAAAGTTGAAAATATATCAGATTTATGAATTGGAAGAAGTGTTTTGATATATAAGAGCAAAGTTAATTGAGAAAAAGAAAAGAAATAGTATCGTAGTGATTATAGTACTGACTTGGGTCACGAACGGTGGCTTTGACGATATAGCCTCTTTGTAATAAGAGCTTCACCAGCCATGATGCTATGAAACCCGAAGCTCCTGTTACACACACAACCTTCTTTGCCCCTCCGCCCATTCTCTCTCTCTCTCTCTCTCTCTCTCTCTCTCTCTGTGTATATATAGATAGAATCAGTGACGGACCAAGTTGTGGGCTAGAAAGGCTATCTTTGCACCAGCTTTTTATTTGACCAAAAAATATAGTTTGTCCCCAGTCCCCACCCCACTTCCCTTTCCTTTCCTCTAATCCTCTCTATTCGCGTTGATTAATCAAATTTGTTGTTGGCTTTATTCTTCACGTGGGCCAGTGAACTGGAGAGAGTTGGAGTCTTGGAGAGGTATGCATGCAGCTTGGGCTTCCTTTCTTGACCTTCTTTATTCTTTGTTTCTTTTTGGGCCACAATTAATTCTTCAAATAAAATAACACACATCAAAATAAAATAAAATCTCAACAACAAATAAAGTAAAGGACACCCTAATTTAGTTAAAACTTAAAATGAAATAAAATCTATGAAATAAAACAAAAACTACTAAAAATCATTAATTAACTAAATAATCAAACCAACAATTAAAATACTAAAAATAATGACTAAAATGTATAATTTAGGGATAGAAAATATGTTATAAATTAAGCCCAACAGTAATCCTATTATACTAATTACTAATAAATCTATTTAAGCTCTTATATTTTATTTTTTTAGCCATTTAGGGATTTAGCTATTTAATTAGGGATTCAATTTTTATGCAATAATTGTAGTATTTCTAATTTACTCTTAAATGTTTGTAAATTGAATGAGAATTAATATTTAATTATCCAAATTGTTCAAAAAGTCAAGGAAAACTCTTGTAATTTGTTGATGTACATTTAAGATTAGACCTATAATTAAAAGAAACACAACATTTCTACTAAGTAGAACTGTAGAAGTAGAACACAACCTGTACGTTATATAATAGTAAAACATGTACATTACTGAAATAAAGTATCCAATTTGTGGCATTTTCGCAAATGATAACTTACTTTTCAGGAAGGCAATATGTGGGATGAAGTTTTTGTAGAATCTTCAGAGCCTCGGAAATGGGTGTAACATGTCCAACTAAACAATATCTTCCACTAGCTGAAGGAACTTCAAATGCTTGAATAAGAGCAGAGGCAACATCCCTAACATCAGTAGGTAAATAAATTGAACTGGTTATTCCTTCATCTGCATATTGAAAGAAACAAAAGACAAAAAACAATCCATTGCTTGCATTACAAGAATCATTTAAAACAAAGGGGTTGAAAATATTCTACTTGCCATCGAAATTGAGTAGGTCTAAAAATTGTTGTTGACGAGGTGGAAAACAAAAATGGATATTTTATAAAGATTATTGCATTTCTCATTAAGTACGTGGCTCACAGGCTCCGTATCATAGAATAAGTTTAACCTATGCAGAAAGTTGACATCAACCTTAAGTTTCAGGTTGCTCTAGATCAAGATGTCGGAGTATTCTGTGAACTTTTCTGTACAGATAATAGATCAACATGGAATTCCTAAAGGAAGTAAACTACTCATTTCTGATAACAAAAAGAGTAGGTATGAAGGGATTTAATCCACACCAGCAACAACTCAACAAGAATTGTCTTAGCTCTGGACAAATTAAATTTATGTTCCAAATGACTACAAATTTATTTTGTCACTTCTCTTCAACATTACTTTTTTTTTTTTGGTCGAATCTGCAACATTACTTTAATTTTGAACAAACATTCCTACTTAAAGCAAATGTTTTGACACATCACACATTATTTGCTAAAAAATGGCCTGACTTTTCATCATACTTCTCCCTAACGAAGCAAGATAAGAAAGATAGTTGCTGAAGTACTGTACCATTTTTGAGATTTAAAATCATATATGTTGGATTTATTGTAACCAAGTCGATTCCATTTTCTTTAGAAAATTTCCAAGCAGCCTCCTCTGCTAAAGTTTTTGAAAGATAATACCATTCCTGGACAAAGAAAAAAAGGAAGTTTTAGTTCATACTAAACCAAGATATAAAGCCTTGTCTTATGTTAAGAAATAAGCATGACTCAATATCAAATATAAACCCAAGTATCAGATGAACAATTTTGGTATATTGTTAAGTGAAAAAGAACTGAGATATTGTTAAGTGAAAAAGAACATGCATCAAACCAATATTGTTAAGTGAAAAAGAACTGAGATATTTAATGCTATATTGCTCTTAGAACAAGAAAAAGAGTGACATCAAATTATAGCTAGCTAGAGAGCTGATGAGACAATGATTTGGATGGAAGAAGTGCCTGACTTTGTGCAGGCTTTGGTGCAAAACAATTGCAATGCTTCTTGATTTGAACCAGATTTCAATGATTTAAATGAAAAAAAGAACACCTAAAAGGAGCCGAAAAAAGAAATATTGAAGGCCACTACTTAGACATCCTGAACTCCAAGATGCAGAAAAACTTGAAAGCTACTTCTGTAGGATATATAAAGGAAATTAGACAGATTGCATACTTATTCATCTCTTACATAACTGAAACTAGACAATTGTTAAGTTGACATATTAAATTTTGTTTCTAGTAGTCATGCATGGAAATATAGCATATGAATCATATGATCATGAATAAAAGGTGAAACGAGTAGCACATACGTACCTCCAACTTCTCACAAACAAGTGAATCTGAAAACCATGTTTCATCAATTACCACATCAGGGGTTAAAGGTTTTCCATTGATCATAATTGAAGCCATAGAAGATGTTAAGACAACCCTCTTGACAGTAGGAAACTTTACGCATGATTTAAGAACATTAAGCGTTCCCTTGACTGCAGGGTCAATCAATTCTGCTTGAGATAGCTTAGAAAATTTTTAAAGTCATAAGAGAACCAACCTTAGAGCGGGGTTGGTTTGACCGAAAAATTGGGAATCGACCCAAAACTGGGTCACTAGATACCTGAAATAACCGGACCGAGTGGGAACCGAAATCGAGACACCAGTTCGTCGCCTGAACCTATCTTCCCAGTTCAGTTTCGATTCCTAGACTTTGGAACTGTCGGTAAATCGAATCGAACCGAGTATATAAATATATAATAAAATTAATATAATTATTTTAATTGAACCATATATTTATTATGTAAAAATGTTGAATAATATATTTTTATAAGTTCTTATACCTTATATATATAATTTATAGTCATGCATGGAAATATAGCATATGAATCATATGATCATGAATAAAAGGTGAAACAAGTAGCACATACGTACCTCCAACTTCTCACAAACAAGTGGATCGAAAACCATGTTTCATCAATTACCACATCAGGGGTTAAAGGTTTTCCATTGATCATAACTGAAGCCATAGAAGATGTTAAGACAACCCTCTTGACAGTAGGAAACTTTACGCATGATTTAAGAACATTAAGCGTTCCCTTGACCGCAGGGTCAATCAATTCTGCTTGAGATAGCTTAGAAAATTTTTAAAGTCATAAGAGAACCAACCTTAGGGCTAGATCGGTTTGACCGAAAAATTGGGAATCGACCCAAAACTGGGTCGCTCGATACCTGAAATAACCGGACCGAGTGGGAACTGAAATCGAGACACCAGTTCGTCGACCGAACTTGTCTTCCCGTTCAATTTCGATTCTCAGACTTTGGTACCATCGGTAAACCGAATCGAACTGAGTATATAAATTTATAATAAAATTAATAAAATTATTTCAATTGAACCATATATTTATTATGTAAAAATGTTGAATGATATATTTTTATAAGTTCTTATACCTTATATATAATTCATAGTTGGTATAAAACTATATACTAAATTTTAAACCCTATATCTTATATCTCATACCCTAAACCTTAAAAAACTATTGTGTTTTTTAAAAAAATTTAAATCCTATACCTTATATCCTATACCCTAAGACTATATATTCATAGTTAGTATATAACTATAGAAATATTTAGGATATGGTATATCATATACCCTATACCCTAAGGTTTATGATATGGTATAATATTATTATTAGGGTATTTTTAATTAGTTTTTATATAGAAATGTATTATATATATTAAAAAACATATAAATTATATGTTTTATATAAATTATAAAAATGTATTATATAAATTATATAGAAAGGTTATATATATACTATAAACCCCAAAACTCCAAACCCCAAACCCCAAAACACCAAAACATTAAACATATATGTTTTATTACTTTATATATAATATAAACTATACTATAGAGGTTTTAAGGTATATAGAAGATGGTTTAATGACAAAAAAAGAGAGTATATAAACTAGTTTATAACTTTTTATGTTTGTTATAGTAGGGTTTATGGTTCATTATATATATGTTTATTATACTAGTTTACATAAACTAGTTTAGGGTCCATTGATTATTATATGTTCATTATAGTTTGTATTAATGTTGGTATTATAGTATTAGTATGCTATTAAAAACTATTTAAATGAGTTGGTATCTATTAAATTATGTATACAATATATGAAATAATATTTGTTAATTTCTTGGTCATGTGTTGTGGGTTGCAGATCTTCCTGATGCAGATGCGGATGATGAAATTGTTGGCATGCCACTTCACTAGAACCCATTTTCTTCGGCATGTAATTCCTTATGTATGATATGGGTTCTTTTTTTCTTTTCTCATGAATTTTATTTGATTGATTGGTATGGTATGTATGTTTTTAATTGTTTCAGATGAGGCTGATGATTCCATGCACATTTTTACGGGTCACGCCGATAAGAGTTACCCTTTTTTTATGCATTCCACCCGTTGTAACACACACATTATGTTTTCTTAATAGTCAATAGCGACTTCACTACAAGTCATAATAGTCTAAGTGAGTTACATTATAGAAGGAAATTGCTAGGGAGACCATCTCTATGGCCCCACCTCTATTAGAGAGATGGTACACTAGATGGTACAAAGAGATGGTCTCCCTAGCACTACCCATTATAGAATTGCAGTGCATTGTAGCATTGACTTCTGGTTGATGCTTTGCTGGTTAACTCGGGCCTTGCCATGTCTTGGATTACTTAGAAATATAGTATATCAAGTATCTTTCTTTTCTGGACAGGTGAACTTTACACAGTTGTCTGCAGCCCAACAGATCCTACGTTAGTTGCAACTAGGGGTGGAGATGATAGAGGGCTTCTTTGGAAGATTGGACAAGGAGATTGGGCTCATGAGCTCCAAGGTAGGTGTACATGTATGAGAGAATTGTGTACTTTGCATTGTTATCCATAATTATTTGCTTTAGTATAAACCCAATTTCACCTTAGACCCCTAGCTCCAGAAGTAGTACGCTATATACATTTATTCGATCATATGTCCACTTTTCGTCAATTTAACTTCTTGTAAGCTGCTCTGCAGGTCATAAGGACTCTGTTTCTGGTTTAGCATTTAGTACTGATGGACAGTTGCTTGCATCTGCAAGTTTGGATGGAATTATTCAAATTTGGGATGTAACATCTGGAAATCTAAGGAGTGCTCTTGATGGTCCGGGAGGGGGGATTGAGGTAAGATTTTGGGCAGAATTTCTGTACTATTGCTATTATACCATAAATTAACGAAAATTTAATATGGACTATGCGACTTCTCAGTGGGTCAGGTGGCATCCTAGAGGGCACCTGGTCTTGGCTGGTTCGGAGGACTCTACGGTTTGGATGTGGAATGCCGACAAAGGTTCCTATCTTAATTTATTTTCAAGTCATGGAAGTAGCGTAACTTGTGGTGATTTTACCCCTGATGGTATGCAACTATTCTTTCTTCTTGATGCTTTTCCCCCTCTTTTTAGTAAACTGTAGTTATTACCCATTTCATATTTAAACTAATTTGAAAAGGTCTTTTGCTGGTTGCTTAAGGTAAAACAATATGCACTGGTTCTGATGATGCAACTTTGAGAATATGGAATCCTAAAAGTGGTGAGAACATTCATGTGGTACAAGGTATGTGTTTGGATTTTCATATAAAATTTTCTATATTGTTCGTCCTTACAAATTAAAGTAGTTGAAGTTTGGGAGCAAAAAGCAATACAGAAAAGGTAGAATGAAAAGTTAAAAATCCAAATCATAATGATGTATTTCCTTGCTTATTGGGAAATAGAATTAAGTTTAAACTTTTGAAAGCTAGGCTATGAAGATGTGGAGAAGCTTGATCTCACTGCTTATTCTATGACCAATTGATGGTGCGATGTTTTCCAACTTCATTAAGAACCCTGCCTTTCCAAAACCCAAAATATGAGGAAGTGTGACAACCTCTAAACAAAACGAAGATGAGAATGACACACAGATATTGTTTTAATATATCCAAGGAGAAATAGACATCAGGTTCTGCAACAATCATGCACACAAGGTTCAAAATTTCAGCTGGTGTACTCTTATATCAGCCGAAAGTTTATTTTTTATAAGGTGCCAATACTGAAACTTGGGTGGAAGGTCTATCCCTCCACCCTTTCCCCGAAATTGATTATCTATAATGAACTTCTTTCAAATTTTATGTTTTCCCCCTCTCCTAGTTCAATCTGTTTCATAACATAATTTATCCAAAGTATCTTTTCCTGAATTTCTTTCATTCCTTATCTATTGTAAGTTATTCCTTTTGGATCTGAGCATGCTTATGGTTCCATCATCGTACTCGTTTATTTTAAAATGAAGTTGTGACAGAAGATGGTACTTGTTTGTCCTTTGATTGGCAATTTTGACACATTTTGTGTTCTAGGTCACCCGTACCATACCGCTGGACTGACATGCTTAGCAATAAGCTCTGATTCAACTCTAGCTATTACTGGTTCTATTGATGGTTCTGTCCATATTGCAAACACAACTGGAAAGGTATGATGTATTTTGTTGTATTCAATACAACTGGAAGGATGTTTGGTCGTTAGTTCCCTGGTTTAACTTCTATAATTATCAGACCTTTAATATTTTATTTTATTTTATATTAATTTAATTTTTTTTTTTTTTCCAATGAATAGGTCTTTAGTTCCTTGGTTTCACATTTAGATTCAGTCGGTGAATTTTTTATAATCATAATGAAAAGTTTCATGTAATTTTTTTGACCATTCTATGACATCAACAGCTATACATGAGGCATTGGGGAGAATATCAAACTTGGGAGTTTTTCAACTTAAGCCTTGGTCTATTTGGAAAGAGTGGAATCAAACCATGCAAATGCAGTTAACTAACTATTTCTTTGTTTATAAGCAAATGTGTGTGATCCCTTTGATCATGGCTGTATGATCTAAAGATGTGAATAATATGAGTGACTCTTGCTATAATTGTCTTTGTGCACATCAGTTTAATGAAAGTTGAATCATTGGATACTTATATTGATCTGGATGGAATGAGTTAAATTCTTAGGTACGGCAAGAATGGTTTTGAAAAAAAAAGAAAAAAAAAAAAAGAAAGAAATGTAGTTAAAGAATTTTGAAATTTTGAAGTTAGTGAACTACGTGTAGTTTTTGAATCTTTGCAATCAGTGCGACTCAAATGTAGTATACTGCCACTATACTCATGCCTTGAATTGTATTTGTACGACAGCTCCCCTTGGGCTGCAACAGGAGGTATGGATAATAAGCTTATTATCTGGGATTTGCAGCACTCATTGCCCCGTTCCACATGTGACCATGAGGTGTTTTGGAGTTTCATCTTGTATCATTTATTCTTCTTTTTACATATTTCAACTGATTACCAGCTTGTTTGGTTCCAGTCAATGTCAATGTGTTGGCTGATAATACTTCAGGATTTTAAATCTTGGCAACTGGTCTAATGGAAGAAATCTTACTTGTGGTCAGGATGGAGTGACATGCTTGACATGGCTTGGTGGATCAAAGTACCTAGCAACAGGTTGTGCGGATGGGAAGGTTCGATTAAGGGATAGTCTCTCTGGTGATTGTGTAAGAACCTTCAATGGGCACAGTGAACACATTCAGTCTCTCTCTGTATCTACCGACCAGAAGTTTCTTGTTTCAGTATCTACTGATGGAACTGCCCGAGTTTTTGAGATTGCAGAATATGAGTAAGCAAAATAGCCTTCTTATGTTTGTAACAAGGATGGTCTTAGGGTTCTTTATTACATGTTTTATGTGAACAATCCAAGATGAAATCAATACATATGCTTTTCTGGTGGCACAATCTGAGAATTCTCCTCCAAGTTTCTGAATGCTAAGCCGAACTAAGTCTTGCAAACTGTATAGGAACTATGGGATTCCGCCAAAGAATAAGACTCTAAGTAGAGGTTACGAAGAGTAACATGCAGGCAGAGAGAGGACCAGTTAAACAATAAAGACAAAGAATGTCTGTGTGTGTAGACAAGTCAGATTGCAAAAATGTCACTGGGTATGTTGCTAGAGAACCGCAACAAGAAACCGAAGCGCAGTGACACAGTTGTCTTCGCAATCGGTGAATTGGGGTTGTGCTTGTTTGGTTGTTTGATACAAAAAAGGAAGGAATAGGCTATCCAAGTATCCAAACATAAGTTTTAAATTTCTTTTCATGATGATTCATTTTTTAAGAGCTGCAAGGTGCTATTTGGAGCTCATTCATAGTTTAGTTTAGGGTTGATATTTCTCGTTTGTGCATAGAATAGGATTAGATAGGATAAATAGTTACATGCATGTGCATTCAAGAAAGAACATGAAAAATATTTTCTAACTTGAAGGAAGAACATGGGAAGAACATGGATTATTTAATCCTACATTTTTGGGGAAATTGGAAGGGATAATTATCCCCTTATGATTAGTCCATCTTAATACATCTTATTCATTCAAGTTAGGAACTTCTTATTTGAATATACATGAATTTAGTCATTTATTATATCTAATCATATCCTATGCATCAAACTAGGCCTTAGAGTTTAGGGACTAAACTCCTATAATAGAGTTTTTTAACATGGAACTAAGCTTCAAAACTCTTGCTAAATTAGAATCTTCTTTATATTTAAGAGAATGATGTGTGTGTATGAGTTAATTTCATTTTACCCAAAAAATAAAGTACCGAGTTATTTCAATTACTGAACATCACAGTTGGTTAATCATCTGGTCTCCCTCTTGGTTGGTTGGTTGGTTGGTTATAAAGAATTAGGAGTATGAAGGAGATGGGTTTTGCTATGACAATTTTGATATGATCGTGGGAGCAGAGAAATGGTTTTGCAATATATATGAGAACTGGTTACATAACTAGCAACCTAATATGAAATATATGAGAACTACTTAAACTTGCAAACCTAATATAAAATAGGAAGACTTAGAGTTAACTCCATTTTATGAGTCTCTCTTAGATTAAGATCGGTAGTGATTTAAGGCTTTTAATTAAGTTTTTTTATTTTTCTTCTTTTTTTATGTTAGGTTTTTACTCCAAGATTTTGGGTGAACATAACTTCAAGATTTTGGGCTTCACCCAAAATTTCGGAGTTAAAACTTAACATGAAGCCTCTACAAAGCCTACTCTATACCCTAGGAGGGGAAATACCCTTAAAATCGGGAAAAGACTTTATTATGAATTAAAAGGATTTTCTTATAAATTATTATAAATTAAAAGGATTTTCTTATAAATTATTATGAATTAAAATAATTTTTTTATAAATTTTAAAACACTCACGGTCTATATCTAAAAACTGTTTTTCTAAATAATCTAAGCCTAATTATCTCTATAAAATATATATAATCATATGAAATAGTTTCCCATCATTTAATCAAGCATAAAGGAGTTATGAGTGAAGTGCCAATTACATCAGGCACTCTTATTGCTACTAAAAGAAAGCAAATAATCAATGAACAAATGGAGAATGAATAAGAAAATAAGAGAAAAATTATAATAACACACACAACAACAGAATTTATTTATTTTAAGCTCAACAGTGAACTGACTATAAGGTTCAAGTACATATGCATACACATGGAATCCCCCAGGGCTGGGAGCAATCCCCCATGTATGGGATCCATCCCCTATGACGATTTTATTTTTCTTCTTTGACGATTTTATGTTAAGTTTTAACTCCGAGATTTTGGATACAAAACCTACTTTATATCCTAGGAGGTGAAATAACCTTCAAATCGCGGAAAAACTTTATTATAAATTAAAATAATTTTTTTATAAATTTTAAAACACCCACAGTCTCTATGTAAAAACTGTTTTTCTAAATTATCTAAGCCTAATTATCTCTATAAAATATATAATCATATGAAATAATTTCCCATCATTAAACAAGCATAAAGGAGTTATGAGTGAAGTGCCAATTACATCAGGCACTTTTATTGCTACTAAAAGAAAGCAAATAATTATGGAGAATGAATAAGAAAATAAGAGAAAAATTATAATAACACACACAACAACATAATTTATTTATTTTAAGCTCAACAGTGAACTGACTATAAGGTTCAAGTGTATATGCATACACATGGAATCCCCCAGGGCTGGGAGCAATCCCCCATGTATGGGATCCATCCCCATGACTTCCAATGTACACTTTTACTAGTTTGGTAAAAACTCTTTTTATAATTGAGCCATAAAGAGCTGAACGCAACTTGTAAGCATTTGGGGCTTGATAGTATAAATTTAAGAAAGTCTCAACACCAACAATATTATTTTCATCATCTCTAGAGAAATTTAGCAGAAAACACACTTCCAAAGACAACATGCCACCAACTTGTGCAGCAAACAAGTTGCTGTCAGCTGCATAATTCAAACCTTGAGGAAGCCCTTCTCCTTGAGGCCTTCAACGGTGTCCCTAAGACTTACTTCCAATGGAAGGAAAGTAACTCCCAAACCTTTTGCTTTCTCCTGGGATACTTGATATGTTGCGTCAGAAGGTTTGTCATCCTCATATCTGATAACAATGAAATAAATAAAAAAATAAAGAAGATGAATTTTCCTTGGAAATATGCCACATTCAGGGAGTTTTCATTAGTGGCATATTTAACTAATATGAAAATTGGTAATTTGATCTAATGCAGTATTATGAAGAAAGATCGAACCATATATGCTACAAAAAATTCTAAACAACAACCCCAAAAAATATTTAGCCAACGTAAAATTTCAAGTGAGTTGCAAATGTAAATTAAATTTTATTCTCAGTATATGTAATTCTTTCAAATCCAAATGGCAAAAAAGGGCAACTTGTGCCAGTGTCAATGCATCGTGATATAATAACTAATCTTTTCTTGCTGATTTTACTGTAAACGAGTAAGAAGAGGAGCTCAGACCCTAATAAAGATGCACAACATTTAAACTGAGTAGAACACAGCCTCTAATAGACGAGTTAAACATGTAAATTGGTCAGATAAAGTAACCTTAATCAATGGCAACAGCACCAATTTGTGGCATCTTTGCAAATGATAACTTACTTTCCAGGAAGGCAAAAAGTGGGATGAAGTTTTTGTAAAATCCTCAAAGCCTCAGAAATGGGTGTAGCATGTCCAACTAAACAATATCGTCCACTAGCTGAAGGAACTTCAAATGCTTGAATATGAGCAGAGGCAACATCTCTAACATCAGTAGATAGATAATTTGTGCCGGTTATTGCTTCAACTGCATTAAAAAATAAACAAACGACTAAAAACAAATCTACTGCTTGCATAAGAATCATTTCAAACAAAAGGGTTGAAAATATTCTACTGGGCCATTGGAATTTAGTAGGTCTGAAAATTGTTGATGAAGAGGCGGAAAACCAAAATGGATAATGTATAAAGATTAAAGCATTTCTCATTAAGTACCCCCCAGGCTCCATATCTTGAAATAAGTTTAACCCAAGCAGTAAGATGACATCAACCTATAAGTTTCAGGCTGCTCTAGATCAAAATGTCGGAGTACTTTTATAGTTCTGTGAACTACTCTATACGGAAAGAGGTTACCATGGAAATCCCAAAGGAAATAAACTACTCCTTCTGATAACAAAAAGAGTAGGTAGGAAGTGAATTAAGTAGGTAGGAAGGGATTTAATTCACTTTATCAACTAGAATTGTAGAAGCTCTGGACAGATTAGTTTTATATTTCAAATGACTAACTTTAAACTTTATTTTGTTACTCGAAGCAACATCTAGTTACTTTAATTTTGGATAAACATTCCTACTTTAAGCAAATGTTTTGACACATCTAATTTTCTGAAAAATGGCCTGACTTGTCATCACCCTCTTCCCTAACCAAGCAAGATAAGAAAGAAGTTGCTGAAATGTACCAGTTTTAAGATTCAGAATCATCTCCACAGAGAGATTAAGAGTTGGCTGCAAGAGTGGACCAATCACGTGTGGTGGATGTATCGTAACCAAGTCAATCCCATTTCCTTTAGCAAATTTCCAAGCAGCCTCCTCGGCTAAAGTTTTTGAAAGCATATACCATTGCTGAACAAACAAAAGAGGAAGTTCATACTAAACCAAGATATACTGCTTTGTCTTATGTTATGCTTACCAACAATTTTGGCTTTGACTTTGATTTATATTAGTACAACATGCAACCAACCAATGTTTTTAAGTGAAGAACTGAGATAAATTTTTGGGGTAAGAAAAAACTGGGATATTTATTGCTATATTGCTCTTAGAACAAGAAAAAAGAATGACATTGAATTATAGCGAAAAAGCTCATGAACCAATGATTTGGATGGAAGAAGTGCCTGATTGTATAAAGGCTTTGAGGAAAAACAATTGCAATGCTTCTTGCTTTTAACCAAAGTTTAATGATTTCAGTGAAAAAGGAATGCCCAAAATGAGCCCAAAAAAACATATTGAAGGCCATTACTCAGACATCCTGAACTCCAGAAGATGCAGAAAAACTTGAAAGCTACTTCTGTAGGAGAAATACGGCAGATTGCACAATTATTCACCTCTTGCATAATTGGACCAAGACATTTGTTAAGTTGACAAGTTAAATTTTGTTTCTAGTAGTCATGGAAAATATAACACAGAATCATGAATAAAAGCTGAAACTTGGAAGAAGATAATCAGTATGTGAAAATATATACGTACCTCCAACTTCTCACATACAAGTGGATCCGAAAACCATGTTTCATCAACTACCACATCAGGGGTCAAAGGTCTTCCATTGACCAAAACTGAAGCCATAGAAGATGTTAAAACTACCCTCTTCACATTAGGAAACTTTACGCATGATTTAAGAACGTTAAGCGTTCCCTTTACTGCAGGGTCAATTAATTCTGCCTGAGATGTGGAGACAAAGAATCATTGCAGTTTTTACAATGAAAAAAAGTTTTGAAAGTATGTTGATTCTCTAATAAAATACACACACGCACACACATTCACATGATTCTGCAAAGATGGAAATAGAATCCGTATCATTTCCCACTTTCAGCAAACCCAATCAAATTTTGTCAAGAAACATCTAAAATATTTCTGGGAATTTAATCCCATCCAGTTCTCCAATGAGAAAGATGGGCAAAGTAAAGAAACTGCTAAATTATGAAGACAAAAGATGTAGATCATAGTTTCTGTCAAAGGGAAATGAAGGAAAAGATCATAAAAATAGCTCCCAAAAAAATTGAAACAAATAATCTGAGGGTCAAATTGCCACAGAAAGTTAAAACGAAAGAAGCTGAAGCAGTTGGTTTACATTTCTCATGGTTTAGTGGTTGTAATTCTTAAATGGGTAATGGCAATTGCCTCCGTTACATGTCTCTAAAAGTAAATAGATAAAGATTTTCAGATTCCTGTTCTAAGTTTGTTCTTAGATTGGAGACCATAAAAAAATAATGCCGTAAAATTTTATTTCCACTTGTTGGTAAAGGCTTGACAAAACTTATTTTCAAATGTTTCAGCAATGTCAGTTTGACTTTGATTTATTAACTGTTGGCTCAAGATGAATTTACAAAATTATGCAAAAGGCAGTTACAAGAATAGTAGAACATTTGAAGTATGAAGGTAAAAGGGATGAACCTGTGGGTCAGTGGCTGAAAGTAGTACAGGTGATGCTGTATGGAAAACACCTTCACACCCATCAATTACAGTGTCAAATGATCCTTCTTCTAACAAATCTGCTTTGAACAAATGAAGCCTTTCTTTTGCTCCATCAAGTGCGAGTAAGTGTTCTGTTTTCTTTGGGTCATCTGTGGCATACATATACACGCAAGTAACGAGTTGAATAAAGAATAGAAGCCCACTTGATGGGACATTAATGAGTTGAATAAGGAATGAGTGGTTATATTTCTCCCCTTTCTTATTTTTCCATCCATATTTAAATAAAATTGATAATGAAAAATTTATCTTTTTGTAAAATGACTTTTAAAGACTTGACTAAAAAAATAAATAAATAAATAAATATACTCTACTCATATATTCTTTACTCACCCACCTTCCTACAACAATTTAAACTCCATAAGCCCTTTAATCTTTTTCTCTTTTTCTCATATCATTAATTCTTTGATTACTGAATATAAAACTATACAATACAAGCTTAGATGATATGACGACCAAAATCTAAGTTGTCAAAAGTCTCATTAGAAGTACCACATAATAAGGATCACATGAACCAAACACAATGAGACAAATGTCTTAATTAAGCTTCTCTATGGCTGCTAGTATCATTTAATTAAGGTTTGTGCCAGTGATTTGTGTTCATAGTAAGCATATACCTACAAACTAAGAAGAACAATTTTAAGATACATAAAGTGAAATCTGCAAACAATGATTCGACTCCTACAATGAAAGCTTGGGCATCGTTGAATAATGTTCTCGATCACTTTAACAATTGCAAAAAAATAGACTTACATCAATCTTATAATTCATCCCTAAACTTTAAATTAAATCCCTAAAATCAATACTCAACTTCTAAATCAAAAGAAACATTAAATTATAATGAATTCTTGATTTAAAACTAAAAAAAATAATTTAAAAAGTAGGATATAGAATAATCATACCTTTTAATAGATGTATATGCATCAACCAAATAGTATCATTGATTTTGTGTTTTTGTGAAAAACTAGGGTTTATAAAAGAAAGAAATTATAAAAAAGATGGGTACGTGGGTGAGGTGATAGTTAAGGGGGTGAGAAGAGTGTTTAGTGGGTGAGTGTTTGAGTTGGTATATCAAAGGGTACAGTAAGAATAATGGAAGGTGGTAAAAGTGTTTTTATATTTTTAATGGGGGTGTAAAAATAAGGTGGGTTGAGAAATAGAATATGAGAGTGAGAATATAAGCACTCTAAAAAATAGAAGCCCACTTGATGGGACATTTGTATACTAGGGTCATCATTGGGGCCTAGGGTTGGTCCCACAGAGAATTATTGGGTTTGGGCTTCCAAGACTGTGTGGGGCTGAGTCGGGTGAGCCTAAGCCACAATACCCAAGTCCAATGTCCACACGGGCCAGGTTGAGCCAGCCCAATTAAAAAGTTGAATTGGACTTGGTTTAAGGCTTAAATATATTTACAGTAATGCTACACTTACCACATTTTTATACCACAATTTCATACCATCTTACATGGCATTCATACATTGGACACTAAAAATTAAAAAAAAAAAACCTAAAAAAAAAAAACCCTTCCATTAAAGTAATGACACATCAGGTGGGATACAAATGTAGGAAAAAAAATATAGGACAACTAGCATTATTGATATATTTATATTATATATAAAATTTGTGGGAAATAATATAAGGCAAGTTTGGTCCTTTTATCACTTAAGTCCATATAGTTTCTAATTTTTTTAAAAAGTCCACAATCCAATTTATATTTTGTTACAATCAAGTTGAAAATTAAAATTTCGTGACTATGAACTCTTTCTTTTGTCAACACGGGGGTTGCAATTATTTGAATTTTATGACTGTTTTGCTTATGAATTCACAAAAAGGCTATTTCTTCTAAAATTTGGATGAAATTTTAATTTTGGATTTAATTGTAACTAAAAGTAAACTATAGGGACTTGGTTGAAAAAAATGAAACTATGGAGACTGACGTGAAATAAGAGACAAACTACGAAGACTAAATTGGTCTTTTTTTTCTTAAGAAAATAAAATTGATTTATATTTTATAATGATTTATAATGTATATTTAAATTAATTTTACATTGTATATTTTAAAAGTAAGTTATACACTATTAGCCCTTTTATGTTCATCCTATCCAATTCCCAACTTTGTTACATCTGACAAGTTGGATAGGTGGATTGATTTTGTACTTAAATATTGCAAATGACTCAAATTATTATAAATTTATTTTTTCTCACATGCCCTTATTATAAAATTAAACATTTAGGTAACATGTGGATGTCATTATTTCTATCTCTCTCATCACGTGTTTTAATACATACGTAATAAAAGAGAGAGATAACCACGTAGATGTATACACCCATAATCATCATGATATGTAAGTTCTCCTCTTAAATTGATTATAATACAGGATTAAAATTAATGTAATCTTCATTTGAGTGGCTAGACATATAGTCATGATGACTCCTATGGCTGCCATTGTGGAGGAATTTTTGGGTCCTACTATAACCCCACATGTACGTGTCATGATCCCATTAGTTGGGAGCGCCACATCAGACTAACAGGTACGTGTCATGGTAACTAACAGGTGATGTTACTGGAGCATCTAAAAAGTTCTCCTAGTGTGTGGTTGGAACTTAATTGGAAGGTCTGATTCAGCTTCCGACTGCCACTTAGCCTACATGCATGCAGTCAACACATGTGCAAATTAAATATATTTGAAACTCCCAATATTTAGATAGATCTATGTTCCGAGTATATATATTTCCAAATTTTTAAATCCGAAATTTTGTCTTGAGAGTTGTTTACAAAGATTTCAGACAGAACTGGAATTTCCAATCTATTAACTTGCACCCACCTCTGATTAATATAGAATATATGGGAAAAATACTTAAATTTCAAGAATCACACTACAAATTAAGAGTTGAATATATATATATATATAGGACTTAATCTTATATACATCTTTTGTAAAACGTACAATAACCAAACCAAAACCAAGAAGTTGAAAAAATATCAGATTTATGAATTGGAAGAAGTGTTTTGATATATAAGAGTAAAGTTAAATGAGAAAAAGAAAAGAAATAGTATGGTAGTGATTATAGTACTGACTTGGGTCACGAACGGTGGCTTTGACGATATAGCCTCTTTGTAATAAGAGCTTCACCAGCCATGATGCTATGAAACCCGAAGCTCCTGTTACACACACAACCTTCTTTGCCTCTCCGCCCATTCTCTCTCTCTCTCTCTCTCTCTCTCTCTCTCTCTCTCTCTCTCTCTCTCTGTATATATCTTTTTAAAAAAATATATATATTATATACACCAGCTTTTTATTTGACCAAAAAATATAGTTTGTCCCCTGTCCCCACCCCACTTCCCTTTCCTTTCCTCTAATCCTCTCTATTCGCGTTGATTAATCAAATTTGTTGTTGGCTTTATTCTTCACGTGGGCCAGTGAACTGGAGAGAGTTGGAGTCTTGGAGAGGTATGCATGCAGCTTGGGCTTCCTTTCTTGACCTTCTTTATTCTTTGTTTCTTTTTGGGCCACAATTAATTCTTCAAATAAAATAACACACATCAAAATAAAATAAAATTTCAACAACAAATAAAGTAAAGGACACCCTAATTTAGTTAAAACTTAAAATGAAATAAAATCTATGAAATAAAAAAAAAACTAGTAAAAATCATTAATTAACTAAATAATCAAACCAACAATTAAAATACTAAAAATAATGACTAAAATGTATAATTTAGGGATAGAAAATATGTTATAAATTTAGCCCAACAGTAATCCTATTATACTAATTACTAATAAATCTATTTAAGCTCTTATATTTTATTTTTTTAGCCATTTAGGGATTTAGCTATTTAATTAGGGATTCAATTTTTATGCAATAATTGTAGTATTTCTAATTTACTCTTAAATGTTTGTAAAATTAAATGAGAATTAATATTTAATTATCCAAATTGTTCAAAAACTCAAGGAAAACTCTTGTAATTTGTTGATGTACATTTAAGATTAGACCTATAATTAAAAGAAACACAACATTTCTACTAAGTAGAATTGTAGAAGTAGAACACAACCTGTACGTTATATAATAATAAAACATGTACATTACTGAAATAAAGTATCCAATTTGTGGCATTTTCGCAAATGATAACTTACTTTTCAGGAAGGCAATATGTGGGATGAAGTTTTTGTAGAATCTTCAGAGCCTCGGAAATGGGTGTAACATGTCCAACTAAACAATATCTTCCACTAGCTGAAGGAACTTCAAATGCTTGAATAAGAGCAAAGGCAACATCCCTAACATCAGTAGGTAAATAAATTGAACTGGTTATTCCTTCATCTGCATATTGAAAGAAACAAAAGACAAAAAACAATCCACTGCTTGCATCACAAGAATCATTTAAAACAAAGGGGTTGAAAATATTCTACTTGCCATCGAAATTGAGTAGGTCTAAAAATTGTTGTTGACGAGGTGGAAAACAAAAATGGATATTTTATAAAGATTATTGCATTTCTCATTAAGTACCTGGCTCACAGGCTCCGTATCATAGAATAAGTTTAACCTATGCAGAAAGTTGACATCAACCTTAAGTTTCAGGTTGCTCTAGATCAAGATGTCGGAGTATTCTGTGAGCTTTTCTGTACAGATAATAGATCAACATGGAATTCCTAAAGGTAGTAAACTACTCATTTCTGATAACAAAAAGAGTAGGTATGAAGGGATTTAATCCACACCAGCAACAACTCAACAAGAATTGTCTTAGCTCTGGACAAATTAAATTTATGTTCCAAATGACTACAAATTTATTTTGTCACTTCTCTGCAACATTACTTTGGAACCGTCGGTAAATCGAATCGAACCGAGTATATAAATATATAATATAATTAATATAATTATTTTAATTGAACCAAATATTTATTATGTAAAAATGTTGAATAATATATTTTTATAAGTTCTTATACCTTATATATATAATTTATAGTTGGTATATAACTATAGAAATATTTATGATATGGTATAATATTATTTTTAGGGTATTTTTAATTAGTTTTTATATAAAAATGTATTATATAAATTAAAAAACATATAAATTATATGTTTTATATAAATTATAAAAATGTATTATATAAATTATATAGAAAGGTTTTATATATACTATAAACCCCAAACCCCAAAACACCAAAACATTAAACCTATATGTTTTATATATTCTATAAACTATACTACTAGAGGTTTCAAGGTATATAGAAAATAGTTTAATGACAAAAAAAGAGAGTATATAAACTAGCTTATAACTTTATATGTTTGTTATAGTAGGGTTTATGGTTCATTATATGTTTATTATACTAGTTTATATAAACTAGTTTAGGGTCCATTGATTATTATATGTTCATTATAGTTTGTATTAATGTTGGTATTATAATATTAGTATGCTATTAAAAACTATTTAAATGAGTTGGTATCTATTAAATTATCTGTTTTAAATTTTAATTAATTTTAATGAAATTTTTAATTCTCTAAATTCCTAAAACTAAAAAAAACTAACTCTAAGTCTCTAACAAACTAAAACAGTTTTTTTTATTCTTTCCTTCTCTCTCCAGCGTTTTCCACCTCAATAATGCTAGTTGTCCCATATTTTTTCTCCCACATTTATATACTATTTGATGTGTCATTACTTTACTGGAAGGGTATTTTTTTTTCTTTTTTAGGTTTTATTTTTTAATTTTTAGTGTCCAATATATGAATATCATGTAAAATATTATGAAATTGTGGTATAAAAATATGGTAAGTGTAGCGTTACTGTTTCCCCACCCCGTCAGTCCATCACATCTCTCCTCTCATTTTCTCTTCTCTCTCTCTCTCTGTCTCTCCCCCCGTGATTCTCTCTTGTCACTCATCTCTTTCTCACGCCGTGAGCTTTCTCCGGCCACTCTCCCCATACCCGTGAATCACCCAGAAACCCGCCGCACTCAACCACCGAATCGAAACTCTAAAGGCCGGCGGCGAATCCAGTGGTGATTTTGGGCAATTAAAGGTATAGTTTCAATCCTCGTAACCTCCTCTTGCTTTTGGGTGGATTGAATTTAGTCAATTTTGCAGGAATTGAAAATGAAACTTTGACTTCTTCGGTAAACCGGTCTCGGCTCGGTAACCGGACCGAACCCACCCTAGTTCAGTACTGTCCAAGCTGACGTAATTACCATATATTGATATTCTTATTCAATTCATCAACCGAAACCAAAAAAGCCCTCTCCTCTTCACCGTAACAAGAAAAACCTCCAAAAACCCAACCAACTCTCAAATCAAACTCATAATCGAAACTCAAACACGGTTCTCAATTTTGTGATATATGAAGGTATTTGAATGATTGAATTGTTAAATTGTTGGCTTAGCTTGGCAATGTTGAAACCCTAATTTTTCCTTAAATGGGTTTAGGATTTTCTCTGAATTGCTGTTTGTTTCGCTGGAAAATTTTGTGGTTTTGAAGGAGGGAAAAATGTCGACCGATTTGTTGCTGAGGCCGTCGTGTGGTGGATGCGGATCGACGTCGGATTTGTACGGAAGTAATTGCAAGCACATGACTCTGTGCCTGACCTGCGGCAAAACCATGGCTGAGAACCATGCCAAGTGCTTTGAATGTGGCGCCACCGTCACTCGCTTAATTCGAGTTCTCTCTCTCTCTCTCTCTCTCTCTCTCTCTCATTACATACATACATATGTACATATATGTTGAAATCAAAGGTTTTATGTGTTTTGAGGTGTTTTTGTAATAGGAATATAATGTTCGTGCGAGTACTGTCAACGAAAAGAACTACTTCATTGGTAGATTTGTGACGGGGTTGCCGAATTTTTCGAAGAAGAAAAATGCCGAAAATAAATGGTCTCTTCATAAGGATGGACTACAAGGACGCCAACTTACTGAAACCTTGAGGGTATTCAATTCTATTTTTACCCATTTGGCTAATAAGTTCTTGGTTTTGACCCTTTTTTTAAGTAGGTCTGGGAGATTGTGTTTCTATAAGTTGTATTGATTATACTTGTAACTCGAATGGTAGCAGCATTTTGGTATGTGCATTGCAATTTGCTACATATGTTGTTACTTGCTACTTTTGGATTTATAACTGGTATTTTGTGATGGTGCCTGATCTTTATATTTTACTTCAAATTAGTCAGTTTGTGAAGCATTTCATGAACTGTATACTGAAAAGTTATTTCATGAACGGAGATTGAGACAGTTTGCCGTGTTCACTGTTTTCTTAGTACATTAAATTTCATTACGTAGGACAAGTACAAGAATAAACCATGGGTTTTGGAGGATGAAACTGGCCAGTTTCAGTACCAGGGTCATCTTGAAGGTGCACAATCTGCAACTTACTACCTACTAATGTTGCAAGGAAAGGAGTTTTCTGCAATTCCTGCTGGTTCTTGGTATGTGTGACCTATCTCTTTTAGATTTTTTTTTTCTTGTTTTTCTTTTTCTTTTCTTCTGTTTGAGGAAAAGCTTACCATAATTGCCATAGATGGTTATAATTTTTTTACCATTTACTTATCATCAAAGGGGTTTTTGATGACATCTCGTAGGTTCAACTTTAACAAGGTTGCACAATATAAGCAGCTTACTTTGGAGGAAGCTGAAGAGAAGATGAAGAATAGGAAAAAGACTGCAGATGGTTATCAAAGATGGATGATGAAAGCTGCAAATAATGGAGCTGCTGCCTTTGGTGAAGTGGAGAAAGATGACAAGGAGAATGGTGTGGCTGGTGGGAGGGGACGCAAAAAAACAACTGGTGATGATGATGAAGGAAATGCCTCAGACAGAGGAGAAGAGGATGAGGAAGAAGAGGAAAGCAGGAAAAATAGACTTGGACTCAACAAAAGAGGTGGCGATGATGAGGATGATGAAGGTGCAGGGATAGGAGATGACTTGGATGATGATGATATCGAGAAGGGTAAGAATTTATCTTTTCCGTACTTTGTTATATAAACAAGTTATCATGAGCATTATTTTCGTTCTTCCTTTCTATGCTCAATAATTGATACACAATAACATTATTTATCGCCACAAATTTCAGAAGATTTCAGTTTGGTCCTACTTTCCGTGGAAAGATCATGCAAATATAGGCCTAGTGGTCGCATCATTTTTACAGTGTTTTTTATGTGTCTCGTACAAGTTTAATGGTCATTATCCATCTCTTTCAGTAAAGTACTTAATTACTTAATAAATCTGGAAATCTCTTTTAGTTCCATGTTACAGTCATTTATTAGAGAAGCCTTATCAATTGGTTACCTTCTGTTTCATGAGAGTGATTTTTATTTCTAGATCTTGCATCTGATGAAGTCCATTGTACTGAGAGATGGGTCTTACATTGTGGTGGGGAAGATTGGCTAAAAACTTGATCATATAATACCTGTGCTATACTGCTATCAGGTGTTAAATGTTATCCGAGTCTTGTCTAGAAATCTTCTTTTGCATGAAAGGCACCTGATGAAGTCCATTGTTAATTATGTCTGCATTTATATCTACATATACCATTCATATATCTTATAATTCTTCCTTTTTTGTAGGTGATGATTGGGAGCATGAAGAAATTTTCACTGATGATGATGAAGCTGTTGGTAATAATCCTGAGGAAAGGGAAGATTTATTGGCACCTGAGGTTCCAGCTCCTCCAGAAATTAAACAGGTTTGCTGCCCACATGTTCTGTAATTAGTTATTTTGGGGTTTCTGTAGTATGTGTTATGTTGCCTTGTATCCTCAACTCTTCTCGTTAAGTTTAGGGCCTACTATTAAGTATATTGTTTTCAAGATATATGTACAGACCCCAATTTTTCTATGGTCTGGTTGCCATCAATTTTATAATAATAATGGAGGAGGCTTACAATAGGAGGAAGATATTTTCTTGGTAGAAAAAGTACCTTAGACAAGTAATGGAAATAATACAACAAACCACCATAGAAGTGTTCCTGGCTCGGCATCTGTTGGGTGCAAAATTTAATTTGGAAAGCCAGAATAGCCAAAAAAAAAAAAAAGGTTGGGGGGTGGGGGCTGGTTGGAGTGGTATTTGATTTATGACAATGTATTAACTAGAATGTACTTTATTGCTACAGACCCTATTCTGATTAAGAGAATAGTTAGAAACTAATGTTCGGCTTTTATCTTCATATTGATTTGAACTTCTCTTTGAGTTTCGAAAAATATGCTGTGGATTTTATTAACAGCAATCAAAATAAGGAATCTGTCCTGATCTTGCATGGTCAATTTGGGGGTGTGTCTATGGTTTTCCTGCTAGTTTCTTCACATGTTGATATACCTTGTGCTATTTTCTGTTCAAGGTTAAGGCTCAATTTTGAGATGATTCTTCTAAATTACAATGCTTTATGATTTTCGTATTCTGTTTCCACATCTATATGCTTTTTCCACCATGTACCTGGTGCTAGAGTGGTAGGGCATGCACTCGTATTTCATTTCTATCCATGGTGCGAAGGCTTTGTAAGTTGTGGTTCTTTGTACAATTTTATCAGGGTCAGCCCTGCACGTACTGCAGTGAGGCAACTACCTCAAGGCCTTTAAATTTTAAAAAGTCCTTGTTAGGCCTAAGTATTGTAAAATTCTTTTTAAAGCTCCAATCCAAAAATAAGAACCAGGTCAATCCAAATACACTTTTCATGGAAAAAATCTCCCCCAAATGTGGAACGATAAAAAACCCCCAAACCTTTCCTAGCTTCCCCACTTTTCTTAATTGTGTAAGCTTAAGCTGTGAGATGAGTAATCAGGAATATTTAAGTGATGCACAATGCTTTGATGCAATTGTAAAATTTTTGTTTGGTGGCATTTTTTTTTTTTACTTTGCTATGTTAGAATCTTGGTTTTGAGTTCTTATAATGATTTTTGTGAGTGCTCGCCAGAAACCAGAAAAAAAAGTGAATGTATATGGAGGGTCTAGGGCCCCAGAAATCCTGAATTTTATGATCACATTGTATAATTTTTCACAGGATGATGATGACGAGGATGATGATAATGAAGTGGAGGGTGGACTAAGCAAATCAGGAAAAGAGTTGAAGAAGCTACTTGGGCGAGCTGGTGGGCTGAATGATTCAGATGCAGACGATGACGATGACGATGACGATGTAGGTTATTTACTTATTCTCTGGGGTACCTAATTTTAGTATATTTTTACAATGTCAACTTAAAGCCTACACTGCCCATTCATTTTGTAAGAACTACACCAATGGTATGATTATATTTTTCTCCTGCACTAAATGCATTCTGAAAAGTCATGGGGCATTTATGTTGAAGATACCTATTTGGTGTATGCATCGGCTGGGACATTTTTGAAGATTTGCTTTGTACTGTAAAATTGTGTTGCAGTTCTTTCTCCACTAATTGGCCCTTTCTTTTGGTTTTTCCCAGATGGATGATGATATTGGCCTTCCTCAAGTTCCGGCACCAAAACAGAAGGATGCACCAAAAGAGGAACCATCTGACAACAGTCCCTTAAAATCAATGCCTTCTGGGTCTGCTCGAGGAACCCCATCTACCACCAAGTCTTCAAAGGGAAAGAGAAAATTAAATGGTGATGACGCTAAGACATCTAACAGTGCACCTCCAAAGAAGGTGAAGGCTGAAAATGTATGTTTTTTGTCAAAAAAAGAAAAAAGAAAAAGGAAAATGCATGTTATTAACTTTTGTTTCTCGATCACTCTTCTTTTTGGAAGCTTTGAAACCCCCCCATGCTGACTAATGATGGTATTCATTTTTTGCTTTATTTAAATCAGGAACAAAAACCTTCTATCAAAGAGGAGCCTGCATCTTCTAAAACTAGTATGCCACAAAAAGGAACTCCATCAGTCAAAGCGGGGTCAACATCATCTGGTGGACCCGTCACTGAGGAAGAAATCAGGGCTGTTTTGATGCAAAAGACACCAGTTACCACACAGGATCTTGTAGCTAAATTTAAGGCAAGACTCAGATTGCCAGAGGTATGATCTATCATTTTTTTTTTTGACTACTTTTCGACTCATTTTCCAGGCATTTCCCTCTTCTGTATAATCCTCCCTGAAATTAACGTGTGACTATTTCCAGAGTGTCCATTGAAGACATGCTCTCTAATTGGTTTGGTAAATTCTAGAGCAATTATTTTAACAGCGTGCATGTGTACTGTTTAAGATATAGCATTTGTGGCTTAGTTTATCTCATTTATGCTCTCATATGTTTGTAGAAACATTAGCCTCGATACTTTGAAGCGTTGTATTGTTATTCATATTTCTTGCGTCTGTTTATGATGGTGCAGGACAAGAATGCTTTTGCAGAAATCCTGAGGAGAATTTCTAAGATACAGAAGACCAATGGATCCAGTTATGTTGTATTGAGAGAAAAATGATTGGACCCACCGTATATTAGGTTTTAAACAATACAGTTGGCCAAACCTTGTGATGAATCACTGCACTTCTACCCTTGAATATTATGTTTGGTGTACTGTATCTTGACCTGTGCAATTGCGGCTCTATTTCTCTACAGTGATTTTGTATATCAATGAAGTTGGGTTTTTAATTTTTTGTCTTTCCAATGCATAGTGGCCTAGCAAGTCGAATTTAATTGATTGCATTTCTAGATTCATGGTAGTTTAATTGAATTAATTTCACTATCTTCCAATCCATATTAAGCAAGATCCAAATTCGTATTCTTCCTTACCTTGTAGGAATTTAAACTTAATACATAGCAAGCATGAATACACTCTCACACTCCTCCCATTGCTAGGAGAGACATCTTTAACCCTCAGCTCTCAAAATAATCTATTTTTTGACCTTTTGGACACTTTTTGGACTAAAATACCCTTTTGACCCTCCTGTTACGCCTCAATCACCAAGAGCATGATCGAGCTAGGCACCCAACAACAAACCTACGTAGCATAACTCTTCTCTTCTCTCTCACTCACTGTGTCCTCATCTCTGTTAGTGCCGCTGTGCCATGCCGGTCTCCATTTTCCTTCCATTTACAACCTCTTCGATCTTTATTTATCTTTATATGGTATTTTCCACGACCAGACTGCAAAACTAGGAATAGGATTGTGCGTTATATATCATCATCTGAGTCCCTCTCTCTTAGGCTCGATCTGTTGGCAACATCAGTCTTCTCAGTTCTCACTGGCCAATTGGAACGTGCTGGAGCCATTTTTTTCAGCTCTAATTTCATATACATATACAAAACCCACAAAACAAAGTAGCCCTTATTATTAAGCAGTAGTTTTTGGGTTTGCAGTAGCTCTTATTTCTATTTTAAGAGTGTAAATATGAAAATACTTGTATTCATATAATTTTACAAGTATATGTGAGGTCGCATCTATGGATTAATTTATAACACTTAAATTTGTATGTAAAAATGACTGAAATTAAAACAAATAAAAATAAATATATCACACAATTCATAATATTTGACGTAAAAGCTTGAGGGCTGTCTGAAATAATTGATGTAGAGTGCTTATTATAAAAGGTCCATTGACTTTATGTACTAAATTATAATGTTTTTTCATTTCAACTACTAAAACATTTATGTCATTTCAGTTTAGGTACTAAATTTCAGCTTAGGTACCAACTTTAAAAAATATAGTTATATCGAACTGATGACTGTCTAACAGTTATAACTTTTTTATTGATTTATTATTTTTTTCAATATTTGCAAGGCTTAAATTTTAATATTTAGTCTTTGGGTTATAGGATTTCATCCCCCAAACCTAAATCAAAAGTATGAAACCCTAAAAATTTTGATTTTTTATAAATTTTAAATAGTCACAACTGTGACTGTTCGACAATTACAACTGTAACTATTCGACAGTCACAACTGTATGACAAACTGATTTGTGACCTAATCCAAAATGTTTTACTCTAGGTTAGTACCTAAACAAAAAAAAAATTAGTGTCTTGCTGCTTTATTAAAAAACTATTAATATTTTGTATTTAATCCTAATTTTCTATATTATAAATGAGGGGGACTTACATGCCCCGGGAGCTGGTATCCTCTCTCTCTCTCTCTCTCTCTCTCTCTCTCTCTCTCTCTCTCTCTCTCTCTCTCTCTCCTTCTCTCTTTCTCTCTCTCCGTTACACAAGCTTGCCTCTATCACAGGTGCAAACAAGTTATTCTCATTTTAAATTGGCCAAGAAGATATCAAATAAATAAGGCTTATTTATTATTCACCCCCTGAAAATAATTTCAGTTTAACTTCACCTCCTAAGGTTTATTTTATGAATAATGCTATATTTACCACATTCTTATACCATATTTTTATACCATCTTACGTGTCATTATTTTACTGGACAAAGTTTTTTTTTTCTTTTTGGATTTTTGTTTTTATTTTTTAGTGTCCAATGCATGAATGCCATGTAAGTTGCCACATAAGGTAGTATGAAATTATGGTATAAAAATGTGGGATGTCTAGCACTACTGTTATTTTATATCACATTACTCCATGAAACTAATTTTAGTGTATCATTTTACCCATTTTTTATTTTTACAAATTTTGAAAATTAATTAAAAATAGCTTCAGACTCAGAAAAATACACGAAAAATTCCTACAAACTCGTCTTGACTACTAATAATTTAAAGTGCTGCTATTTGCACACTTTCTTTTTTCTTTTTGCACACATTTTTCACACTTTTTCTCATTTCATCCCCTCACACTCCTCTCACAATTAAATTTTCTCAAATACACACCCCTCCCAATTACCATAATATCCCTATTTTATCTATTTTCACAAAATTTCTCACCACAACTCATCACCCAACACACCCCCATAACCTCAGACAAAAAAAAAAAAAACACACACACCCCTTCACCAACCCACTTAGCTCCCTCCCCTTCCCTCTCCAGACAACCTCAGTCCAAAAAAATAAAAACACCCAATCCCCCCTTCACCGGACCACCTCCCTCCCTCCCTCCCTCCCCCTGTTTCACCCGACCCACCCATCCTATCTCCTCCTCACCCAACCACCTCATTCCTTCTCGCACCCTCTCCGCACCACCTCCCTCCCTCCCTCTCTCTCTCTCTCTCTCTCTCTCTCTCTCTCTCTCTCTTCCCCTGCAGCACCACCTCCTCGTCATAGGCCATTCGGCATTGGTCGGCCGAAACTGTTAGTTTCGGTTCTGCAGTCATCCGCCGAACGTTTCCTGGTTGTTCGGTGGCTGTTTGCTGAACAAAACTAACCGTTTTGGCGGACCAGTTCTAAATGGCCTGTGACGGGGAGGTGGTGCTGCTTGGGAGGACAGAGAAAGAGAAGGGTGGTGCGAGGAGGGTGCGAGAGGGAAAGAGGTAGTCGGGTGAGGGGAGAGGGGCTGGGTGGGTTGGGTGAAACGGGGGGAGGGAGGGAGGTGGTGCTGCATGTGGGGAGGAGAGAGAAGGATTGAGGAGGGTGGTGTTGCATGCGGGCAAGAGAGAAAGGGATAAGGGTGGTGCTGCATGTGGGGAGGAGAGAGAGGGATGAGGGTGGTGCTGCATGTGGGGAAGGGAGAGAGAGAAAGGGGGAGGGAGGGTAGTGGTTCGGTAAGGGGGGAAGGGCTAGGTGGGTTCGGTGAAACGGGGGGAGGGAGGGAGGGAGGTGGTCCAGTGAGGGAGGGGAATGAAGGAAGGTGTGGGTCGGGTAGAGGTGGTGTGTGTGTCTGTTTTTTTTTTTTTTTTTGTCTAAGTTGATAGGTGTGTAAGGGTTGTCCTTTAATGTTTTTTCCTTTTGTGTTAATTAGATAAATTCACAAATTAAATTATAGGGGTGTGCACAAAGAAAAAAAAAGGGTGTGCAAATAGCAGCTCTCATAATTTACTATGGGGCCAAATTACCAATTTTTCATCCGAGTGTTTCCAAAAAATTAAAATACTCTCTACTCTTCGGAAATTCATAGGATAATCTTTTAAATTCCCAAAAAATACGAGGTTTGCACCATTGGTGTTCTAAACAATATGTCAATAACACTACCTTTCTTTTGAACACTTGCTATCCAAAAGACCTCTTGGTCTTAAAGAAAATTAAATTTCCCTATATAAAATAAATTCTAGAATTTTCATAAAGTCTCGGAAAAATTATCTAAAATAGGTTTCTGGTAATTTCCAAAATATTTTTAAGAATTAATCTAAGACTTCACGGAAATTTTAGAATTTTTATAGAAGGACATTTATTTTAAATTTCTAGAAATAAATTTGAACTTCCCAAATTTTATGGAAACTCTCAGAGGGAAAATTGATAATTTGACCCCGTAGTAAATTAGAACTAGTCAAGACAAGTCCCTAGGAATTTTCTGTGTATTTGTCTAAATCTGGAGCTATTTTTAATTAATTTTTCAAAGTTTGTAAAAATAGAAAGTGGGCAAAATGATATACTAGAATTAGTTTTAGGGGCAATGTGATACAAAATAAACCTTACGAGGTAAAGTGAGACTTGAAGTTACTTTTAGGGGGCAAACTAGTAAATAAGCCAATAAATAAAGGTTCGTTGACTTTAGGTATCAAATTATAATATTTTTTTATTTTAACTACAAAAATGTTTATGTCATTTTATTTTAGATACTAAATTTCAGTTTAAATACCAATTTTAAAAAATATGGTTATATCGAGCTGTGACTGTTGAACAATCCTAACTTTTTTTATTGATTTGTTGTTTTTTCAATATTTGCAAGGCTTAAACTTTAATGTTTAGTTTCTAGATTATAGAACTTTATCTTCCAAGCCTAAATCAAAAGCATTAAACTCTTATAAATTTAAAATTTTTATGAATTTGAAACAGGCACAATTGTATAACCAACTAATTTGTGACATAATCTAAAATGTCTTACTTTAGGTTAGTACCTAAAATAAAATAAATTAGTGTATTGTTGTTTTGCTTAAAAATTATAGAAAATTAGGATTAAATACCAAATATCAATAGTTTTTTAGCAAAGCAGCAAGACATTAAGTTTTTTTAGTTTAAGTACTAACCTAAAACAAAACATTTTGGATTAGGTCACAAATTGGTTTGCTATATAAGGGTTTAATGTTTTTAATTTAGGTTTGAGAGATGAAGTCTTATAACCCATAGATTAAACATTAAAGTTTAAGCCTTGCAAATATTGAAAAAATAACAAATCAATAAAAAATAACCATGTTTTTAAAAGTTGGTACATAAACTAAAATTTAGTATATAAAGTGAAATGACATAAACGTTTTGGTAGTTAAAATGAAAAAACATTGTAATTTGATACTTAAAGTCAACGAACCTTAAAAATTATTAATATTTGATATTTAATCCTAATTTTCTAAATAAATAAGAGGGTCGACTTTTATTGAATTTTATTGAAAAAATCAAGTACCAAGTTACCAACATGTTGAGTCTGATGGATATATGAAATAAATAAGTATGTAGAGTTTGACTGGGTAAATAGTTTCTCTCCTCCAAGAGGATATTACTATATCTCTATCAGCTATGATCACCTAGTGGAGTAGTACTACTATATATATATATGCTCTTTCTATTGAGGTATATTTCAACTTATTTATGTTGAGGTATGACCTTGTTGGGGCTCACACGAGTTGTTTTGTGTCGATCCGAACCATTCATTTTTTACATCTTCATTGATAAATCATCCTTACAAAAAATTAGCCAAATCGGAAATCATTTGCTTATCTAACTTTAATAAAACAAATGGATGGTTTTATCAAAAATATTTGGGGCCCACACGAGTCATTTTGTGTTGATCCAAACCGTCTATTTTTTATATTTCCATTGATAGATCATGCTAAAGCGGAAACTGTTTTCTCGTTTGATTAAGCGATCAAAGTTTAGGTGTTTATAGACGAACTTATTGTTCGTCCATTTGTTTGATCCAAATTAGATATCTCAATGATTTTCAATTTGGCTGATTTTTTACAGAAATGATCTATTAATGGAAATGTAAAAAATGGACGGATCAACTTTCTTGACATATCCGATTGCTTCAGCACGAAGGAGTTGCCTGAAGAGATTGGTGAGCTAAGTCGTTTAAGAAAGCTCAACATGAGACAGTGCTCGAGATTGCAAGAGTTGCCTGTATCTGTTTTGGATCTTGGGCACTTACGGGAAGGGGTATGCGATGAAGACACAAAAAATGTATGGGATCCCTTCAATTCCAGTACCAGAAACATATGCATAACATTGGCCAAAGACAACATTAACTTGGATTGCTCCCCAAGCGTCAATTTTGAGACTCCTGTCTTTCCTCAATAAATGTTGGAGCAACATCTGTGTGATTTGTGTTGCATTTTTTACCTATCATTCTTCTTTTGTTGGATTTTGTGTATGTTTTGTAAAAACAATGTAAGAGTTATCCGGGATTTGTATAGATTGTGTGTTTTTACTGCCTACTGTTTAAATTATCAACAATTCTAGAGTTATCAAGTTTCCTTACCAAATAATCTGTCAAATCTTATTTGTAAGAGATATCAATGTCATGGAAATTACATCCTTATCATCAGGAATAACAAAATATAACCAAGGAGGCCCATTATCGATCCACACATCACATACTGCTATAAGAATAACATATGGAGATAAGCAAGCTTAAATTTACAAACCTACTAATTAGAGAGACTATTTATTCATGTGTAACCTCGTTCAAGCTTTGTTCCATCTAGATTTCAGATGTATGCAATGCCAAATCTAGTGGAAAAGAACATTGACTATTGCAGTGACTTGGTGGAACAATAAGTCTTCCAAGTCTGTCTCAAAAACATTGATGGGTGCTTTTGGTCAATGGAAATTATTGGAAAGAAAGATGCAGGGTGGTTCCAACCAATTTCTAGGCATCATCAATGTTGTAAAACTGTTTCCTTCATTCTTTTCTCTTCTTTATCAAAAACAAAACATTTTAATGGACCACTCGGATATTTCTGTGGAGCTTTCCTCGTGAATTATTAATACATTCTAAAACAGAGCCCAGCAGAGTCTCTGCAACCAACGAACATATAGTTCTCTTTCTCATTAGGGAAATATCCGAATGGACATTATTCTTGTTCTTCTTTTGGGTCTTTCTGATCAGTGATCACCAACAAAGAGAAAATTGATAGCCTCTCATTTTTTTTTTTTCCACATTTTCTAATCTGGCAAGATATTGCTCTGAATTTGGATGAATCTCTTCAGACACTGTGATGTAGAACAAATGACAGAACAGTTCATGCAACAACTTGACCGCCAGAAGGCCAAAAAAAGGAACAATCTTCAGCCCGGCCCAGTGTCAAAAATGGGCCTATTTTGGCCAAATTCCTTCGTTTAGGGCTTCAAATAAGCAATTTAGTATTTTTGAAAAAGTTTCATAAATTATACTTTATTTCCGTTTTGAATTTCGAACGTCTAGGGTTCTGAACGTATTTAAATAACCTTTTTGGCTGTTTGTAACATTCATTATTATTTTTTTCAATCAGAAAACCTTGAGATTTCTCTCATTTCTCTGGTGGATTTCAGATTCTTTCTTAGGATTAACGCTGGTTTTTCCTAATCTCTTTTAATTGCGTGTTACGTTGCGTCACACTGTTACCTATACTAAAAATGCAGGAACCAAGAGATGTGAATGTTGTTCCGGTAAGTAATATAGAGGCTGTGATCAAGCAAATTGAAGGCAGTGGTGTGGTACAAAATCAAATTCAAACTAAAGGGTTGTGTGCAGTACCTAAACCTTCATCGCCTACAGTTCAATTGGATGCACTGGGCATGCAAGCTAGGAACAAGGGATGTGAATGAGGCATCGGTTTTGATAACGAATATTACAGAGGTAGGGGTCATGCAAATTGAAGGGAGTGGTGTGGTACAAAATCACAATGAAATTAAAGGTTGCCAGGTTGGTATACCTTTGAATGAAATGAAGATGAAGCTTCTTAGGTGATGTTTAGTTTAAAGGAATGTGTTCAAGGCTTAACATCATTTGCTTGGGCCTAGGCCCGAAATCTAAGCCCCTCCTAGGCTTACGGGTTTTTAGGCATCGACTTCCTAAGCTCAAAGACTAGCCCTTCCGGGGCTCCTAGCCCTTGACCTCTTAGGCTCCGGCCCCTTAGGCCCTGGCCTCCTAGGTTCCGGCCTCCCAAGCTCAAGCCTCTTGGGCCCCCGACCCGTGTTAACTCACTCGGATCCTCGAGACAGGTGACATGTGGCGCTCCTACAGTGCAAGTCATCACAAGGGACACGTGTCATCACCGGATTGGTTGACACTCTTTCAAAAGTACTATAAAAGAGGTATTTTCTTGTCACAAAAGGATAATTCAATCAATATTATACTATTCACTCACTCTGCTCACAGATTCTCTGAACACTGACTTGAGCGTCGGAGGAGCTTCGGCCAGTACCACACCGGTGCCCTTCCTGCTCACTTTTGTGTACTTGCGCATGGTGCATTGGATATTATTCTCTCTCCACTATTCACTAGTCGGACCCAGCTACCCGTTCCTACCCCACTTCGACGTGTCATCCACTCAGTGGTAGGTCAGCGGATCCACGTGGTTTGACTCGACGTTGATTGCTTTACCATTTTTCAGCATCAACAGAATGGAATGTTATCATTCCTATAAAAAGACCATTACAATGTTTCTCTTTTTCCTTAATCATCAAAATTCATATATGATTTATGCATACTTTGTGTCATTCTCCAGGGGAATCAAGAAATGACAGTAGGAACAGAGTTTCAAACACCAGCAGCAGCGCAGGAAGAAGTCCATTTTTAGAAACAGACTGATGGGAAAGTTTTGGAGAAATCCAACTTAAGAGCTTTCAGTTTTTCAGAGTTGAAGGCTTCTACTAGGAAATTCAGGCCAGAAGCAGTGGTTGGTGGGGGAGGCTTTGGGATGGTTTTCAAGGGTTGGTGAATGAGAAGACACTTGCACCTTCTAAGCAATTCAAAGGAATGATGGTTGCTATCAAAAAATTTAACCCACAAGGTTTCCGAGGTTTCCCTGAGTGGCAGGTACTGTTTTCAATTTTGAGCAGCATTATTGCCTTAGCTTTATTACTAGTATTAGTATTATTACTATTTTCAATTCCATAGGAATGCAGCAAGATATGGGTCTCACTTGAAAAGATCTGTCGTGTTCCTATTGATTACAAATGTTTAATAACGGTTCAATCATCCCAACCTCATCAAGCTATTGGGACACTGTACAGAGAAAGAGGAGCTACTCCTTGTTTATGAGTTCATGCATGCCGAGAGGAAGCTTAATTGGGGAATCAACTGTTTACAAGTACAAAATCAATAACGAAAACAGAGAACTGAGAATAAATTGTTTTTCCTTGTTTACATCACAAAACTATTATGTTGTCTTGATCTAGAATTTTCATTTTGAGTAGGAAGCGCTACCGTTGAACCACTATCTTGGGACAACAGACTCAAAATAGCTATTGAAGCAGCTCAGGGACTGGCTTTCTTGCACACTTTAGAAGAACAAGCTAGTCATATATACATAGGAATATCAAGTCCTCAACCATATTACTTGATGGGGTTTGCTCTTTTTTATCCCAAGCTTTCTATCTCTCATTTAGTAATATGTATTATGCTCTATTTTGTTACTGAGAAGATAGAAACGGTGGTAGTAACTAGTAACCATATAGAAATATAGCTGCCAATTTGGAATGAATAACTATTTAATGATTTCAAATTCCTTCTGGTTTATTCTTTTTTCTTTTTATTTTCTACCAAATACAGCATTATGTCAGACATTACAGAACATATGTAAGAAATAGTGTTATATCCAGCAACATCTTTATGGCTGCATTTATTCCTGATTTTTTTTTTCTCTTTTTTTATAAGACTTGTTGAGAATTGAATAGAGCACTCTTACACTAGAGCAGACTTTTTGGATTAAGAATTTTCAATGTAAATGACATTGATTAAAGTCCTAACCCTAGATTTTCTTCCAATTTTCCTCCACTATTCTTCCAATTTTCTTCCAGTTCCCCATCAAAGCCCTAACCCTAGATTTTCTTTGTTCCTCATCTGATCTCCTCTTGTTCCCCTTATCCTCTGCCCCGTCTTTTACCCCATGCTCTATCTCATCTCCATCTATGTCTTCCTCCGCTTTATTACTCCCCCTCATTTTCTAACTCTGCTTCTTGATCGGGCATCTGCAGTGGCTCCTCCTAAACGTGTGTCATCACGTATCAATTGGAAGGTGTGTAGAGTTTCGACTTGGGTGCGCGCACCACCTCCTTCCTCCATCTGATTCTTTTTGGTTTATGTTGTTGTGGGTTTGTCGTGCCCACAGGTGTTCTTCAAGCAGTGGCTGCCGTTTCTCTTTGATGTTGCGGTGTTAGATTTTAGGGTTGTTCTCTTTTCTTTTGTAGGATTTTCTTTTGATGTTTGGTTCTGCTTATATAGGGTGACCCGTTTTGAATACTGGTTTTAGAATTTTTGTGAGAGTTGTCTTGTTGGATCCTTCAACTAGCGTTCGACTACTGCCTTCGTGCTCATTAGTGGCCGCGTGAGTCTCGCGGCGATGGCTGATGCTCATTGTTTAAGATTAGGGTTTTTTTGGTTGTTTATTTTTAGGCCTTATGTTGGGTCTTTGTATTGTTCTTGTAACTTTACTTTGATCTAATGAAGTAACAAAAGTCTCATTTCAACAAAAAAAATAAGCCTTTTTTTGGGTAAAGCAAATCAGGTGCTCTGTCTCACATGTACACCTTAAATTAAACATGTCATTTGTGTGCGAAGAGCGATGTGTATAGCTTTGGTGTTATGCTGCTTGAAATTTTGACAGGGTTACGAGTAATTGATACAAAACGCCCTAGGGAATAACATAATTCGGTTGACTGAGCTAAACCACTTCTCTTACATAAAACCTATGGAGCTCCACTCGTCAATCGCTTATTAATTTCATACATTTTAATTATAGTTAACACTTGACATCTATAATTAATATGAAATAAGTTTTCACTATTTATCAATTATAACTCCTAATAGTGAATTGGGGTTGGCCTAGTTGGCCGAGGACAAAAGTTCCCCTCTACACACACCCGAGTTCGAACCCTCTCTGTCCCTTGTAATAAAAAAAAAAAAAACAACTTATTACTCCTAATATAGAACCATGTTGAGCCGACCTAAGACAAAAAATGTAAAGCCCATAAAATTTTGGACCAGGCCGACCCATCAGGCCTGGACCATTTTTATAAGCCTACTTTTTTCATATTTCGAACCATCCAAGAAGCTGCTCTGCTCTCTTGTCTTAAATACTTTGGTTAGGAGACAAATTCCTTGTAAAAAGTCCAAACCAAACCAGGCAGCAACACACTAGGCATGCTGTGGCCTGTGGGCAAAACAAAAGCACAGGCCCAAGAGAAAATCTAAAAGGCGCGAAAGAGAAAACGACCAGGAACCTCAGCAGCAGGCAGAGGTAGGGGTCGGCGGGCCGGGCTAGCCCGGCTCAAATTTTTCGGGTTCGGGCCGGGCTCGGGCTTGAATTATAGAAGCCCAATAGGATTTTCGGGCCGGGCCGGGCCGGGCTTGGGCTTTAATACACAAGCCCAAGGCCCGCCCATCGGGCTTTGGCTTGCGGGCTTGGAAGGCCGGGCCGGGCTAGGCCCGAACGGGCGGCCCAAAATGGGCCCAAAGCCTGTTTAGACACATATATATCTTCAAAAAAAATATAGAATTTTGGCTATGTTGTGATTTGAACATGGGACCTCACATAACAAGGTTCAACTCTCAACCAACTGAGCTGACTAGTTTATTTGTCAAGTTTGTGAATCATAACATATTTAATAGCTCTTTCGTTTGTTTACTTCAATAAATTATTAATATGTTTATTAAGTTATTATATAATACTATTATGTTAGTAATAGTGTAATACCATAAATAATAAACTTTTAAAATTATATACAACATTACAACTATATAAAACATAAATGTACATATGTTTTATTATATATTTTATTACATATTTTTATAAACCAACGATGCAATTGTGTTGTCAACGATCTAAACCGTTCAAATTTTAGTTCCTCACTCAAAGATAATTCGTGCAAAAAATTAGCTCAATCGGAGATGTAAAAGTGACATAATGGTGATCTAATTAATGAATGATCGTGGTTTTTCTAATGATGATCAAATGGGTAGATGAATTTCGATTTAGCCGATTTTTTGTACGAATGATCTTTGACTATGAACATAGAAAATGAACGGGTCAGATTTTTGAAATCACGTTGTGGTCTTCATAATTATGGAAACAATAAGATTTCAACGGGACAGTTATTAGAATTATATTCTTCAAGTGTATTTATATGTAGAAGCTCACATATCGATCGTGTTTTCAACAATCCGAACCGTTCAAGTTTTAGTTCCCCACTCAAATAGATTTTTTGCAAAAAATTAGCTTAATCGGAGATATAAAAGTGGCGTAACAGTGGTCGAATTAATGAACGGTCGTGGTTTTTCTAATGATAATCGAGTTGGTAGATGAATTCCGATTTAGCCGATTTTTTGTAAGGATGATCTTTGACTATGAAAATAGAAAATGAACGGTTCAGATCGTTGAATTAATGAATTGACGATCGTGGTTTAATAACTTTAATTATAGTTGTATATACACATATACATTTATGTTTTATTATAGTTGTAATGTTATATATAATTTTAAAAGTTTATTATTTTATTATTTATGGTATTACATAGTTTACACTATTACTATTTACTAACATTATAGTATTATATAATAACTTAATAAGCATATTAATAATTTATTAGAGTAAACAAACGAAAAACTTATTAAATATGTTATGATTCCCAAATTGGGCTTTGGGTCGGGCTTTGGGCGGGCCTAAACGGGCCGGGCTTCGGGCGGCCCATGGGCTTCAAGGGGATGGCCCAAGCCCAACCCAAGAGACTTTCGGGCTGGGCCGGGCCGGCCCAAATTTCGGGCCAAATCGGGCTTCGGGCCTAATGGGCCGGGCGGGCTTCGGGTGGGCTTTGAGCCTTGGGCTTTTTGGTGAGGCCTAGGCAGAGGCCAGTTGACTGTTGAGCTAGTCATGCCCTTCATCTCTGCCTCGCTTGGATCTCTACCAGGAACCTCTGGTACGTCAACCAGGAGAGTGGGGGTCTCTGGGTTTGAGCAAGCGAAGCTCCACAATCCGCCACCCTATTCGGTTCACGAACCACCCACGGCCACCGGATTTGAGCAAAACCGGTCTGAATCCGACGGGTCGCCAATAAGTTTATTGGGTAAAGTTTAGGTTGAGGCAATTATACGTTTTTTCTTTTATTGTTGTGGTGTTGAGTTTTGTTGTAATTATGGCACTGGAGTTTATCGGAGGAACACTGTTCAATCTGCTGTATGATGGCGTCAAGCAAGCAATGTGCAAGAATGCCAAGTTGAAATTCCTCCTCGGAGATCTCAAATCCACGCTAGACTCTTTATTACCACGGGACATCCAACAGATAGGAGATCATAATGTGGAATTGGGTCTCCCGAACGAGGAAATAGAGAGTCTTAAACTGCAAATGGAGGAAGGGGTGAAGCTCGTTCGGAAATTCTCCAAGTTTCGAATGTGGAACTACTACTGCTGCATAAATGATTACACGGACCAAATTGTTGAACTGGATAGGTCTCTTAAGAGGCTGTTGGAGAAACTGAAGCTGCAGGAAGTAAGGGATGTGAAGGAGCTCTTAATCTTGGCGAGGACAATCAAAGACAAACAAGATGAATTGGAGAGAAAAATGGGAGATATACTGAAAATGCAGCAGGAAACAAGGGATGCGATGCAGAGCTTCGTTTCAGGAGGAAGTAATACAGAGACGGTGCCCCGACAAATTGAAGGGAATGGCGTGGGACAAGGTGATCATCTTAGAATTTTGACAAATTATACAGTTTTCTCTTTCTTTTTTTCTCTGGAGTATCAGTATACAAAGCTTGGGTAACTATTCTATTGTTGCAGTAAATATTGTCCAATGCTTTAGTGAAATTTAGAAAAAGAAGAACTTTCATTCCTTTACAGAACTATCAGTTGGAGAAACAGATAGAGAAATTACCCAATAGAGAATCCAAGTCCAAAAACGTATTTTTTTCTCATTGAAGAATAACATATTCTTCTTTGTATTCTCTTGTATGATCACCAAAAAAGTAAGAGAAGAATGAGTCTTGTGTTGCTTGGCTTCAAGTCTGTTGATTTGTTGTTTCTTGGATTCCAAATGACATTAGGTTGCATTTAGATGTGTGGATTTAAAATGAGGGATTTGATTTGACTACTTAGTTTGAATTGATGGCATCAAACGTTAAAAAGAACTTAAAAAGGAGAGTTATATATATATATATATTTATATTTATATACATCAAGAGGAAAATTTATGTTTGAATGATTTGGAGCAAGGATTTGAAATAACACCTTCCTTATTGAGCATTTGAAATCCTTTCTCAAATAATCAGATTTGTATGTGAATTTTCTAAAGTTAAATTAAGCAATTTACACTAGTGCCAAATGCAACCTTAATGCTATTGGATTCTAAAATTAAGAGTTTCTCACTTTTTTCACATTTTCTAGTGACCCAATATACTGCTCTCTTGTTTTAAAGTTTAGATCGGAACAAATACAAATTTTCTGATTGAGTAATGTAGATAAACTAAAACAAATCCCATTTTTTTATAGGAAACTTAGTATTATTGTTCATTATTTTAGTGTTGGCCGGGTGTTGTAATTATGGCAGTGGCACTGTTAGAGTTTGTTGGGGGGCTGGTCTTGAAACAGTATTTTGGGTGCTTCTTCCATTGAAAATTAATATTCCCTTCTTTATCTCAAGAAGCATTTATTTGGGTTTTTGCCTTTTTGCCTTTTTGGTCTTATGTGATCCAACAAATGTAAGAGAGAATTGAGAACTTTTGTATTGCTTTGTTTTAGTTTCATGATTATTATTGTTTTTGGGTTCCAAATGACATTAATTTGTTGGATTCTAAATTCAGATTAAGATTCCCACTTTTTCCGTATTTTCTATGCAAGTTTTCTGATTTTCTGCGTTGTTGTAATTATGGCAGTGGCATCGGTAGAAGGAAGGGCTGCTCTGGGAGCAGTATTTGGGATGCTGTTTGATGTCGTTTTAGGAGTGAAAGACAAGACAATGATGTTTAAACCCCTCCTTGGAGATCTCAAATCCACGCTAGACTCTTTAAAACCAATGATTGAAGAGATAGTAGAACACAACAAGGTATTGAATCGCCCAAAGGAGGAACTAGAACATTTTAGAATACAAATGGAGAAGGGTGTAGAGCTGGTTCACAAGTGCTCCAAGGTTCGTCTGTGGGTCAGCTACCAACAGTATAAATACACAGACAAACTTCTCGGATTGGATAAATCTCTTCAGAGATTGTTAAATACGCTGAAAATGCAGGTAGCAAGAGATGTGAGGGAGACCTTGGTTTCGGTAAGGAATATAGAGGCAATGATCAAGCAAATTGAAGAGAGTGGTGTGGTACAAAATCAAATTCAAACTATAGGTTGGTGTGCAGCACCTGAATCTTCATCCCCAGCACCTGAATCTTCATCCCTAATAATTGAATCTTCATCCCCAGCACCTGAATCTCCATCCCTAGTTATTGAATCTTCATCCCCAGTAATTGAATCTTCATCGCCCACAGTTGGATTGGATGTACCGAACGTGCAAGGAACATGGGATGTGAAGGAGGCATTGGTTTCAGTGAGGAATACAAAGGCAGGGGTCAACCAAATTGAAGGGAGTGGTGTGGTAGAAAATCAAATTGAAAAGAAAGGTTGGTGTGCAGTACCTGAACCTCCATTGCTTACAGTTGGATTGGTTATACCTTGAACAAGAGTCTTAGACTTTGAACCCCAAACTTGAGACTTGGACTTGTGACTCAGGACTATGATGCAGTGCGACCTAGGACCTTGACTTGAACCAACCACTTCAGATCAAGTACCTCAAACTTGGGACTTTGAACAAGGACTCTAGGCCTTAGATCATGGACCAAGAACCTGTGAACTAGTTCTTGTGATCAAGGCTAGAAATCTAGACCCGAACTTGGGACACCAAACCCCAAACCTAGACCCCAGGCCTAAGACTTGGGACCCCTGACCCAAGAACTTGAGAACTTGGACCAAGACCCCTGCACACGACCTCGGACCCAGATCTAGGACTCGAGACCTCGTATGCAGGACTTGGGACCTCAAACTCCAACCCCGTACATAGGACCACGAACTCAGACCCATGACTCTACACTCGGCACTGTGCCCCAAATTCAATCCCAAACTTGATTCCCAGTTGTAAACCAAACAAATTATATTTCATTTTCATTTCCATTCCCATTCCTATTCTCAATCTCATTCCACCAACCAAAACATCTACGTGGTTTCTAAGTACTAAGCATCCTTCTCATAGATGATTTCTTTCTCTTTATCCATGATCTTTTAATGATCTTTCTTTCTTTGTTTTCATTTAATCATCAAACTTCATATAAGTATATATGTGTGTGATTTATGCATAATTTGTGCCATTCTCTAGGGACATCCGGAAATCGCAGCAGGAACACAGTTTCAAACAGCAGCAGCAGCAGCGCAAGAAGAAGTCAATTTTCGGAGGCAGCAAACCCAAGAATGGACAAGTCACAGTCTTATCTCATAGTAGTCTTTTATCTTGTCTTTCTTTCCCGTTCTCTATATCTTTTTTGTCTTCTTTTTTTGGGTCAGATATATCTTCCTTGTCTGTTTTTTTACTTTTTACTTTTATTTATTGTGTCTCTAAACCTCTAAGTGTCTTTAAAGACTGAACAAGAAGAAGAAAGAATTTTTAGGTTATATTTTCAGATTTGGTGCTTGTTAACTATAAATATGGATATTTTTAGAGATGTTGAATTTATATCATGTAGGAGAGCTGGAAGATGGAAAGAACCAGATTAGATTTAAGATTTCATCACTCTGGATCAACACAGACCGAGGAGTCTGCTCTAGATTTGGAAAGGAATTACTGCAGTCATCCTAATCTGCCTTCGTCAAGTCCACCTGCCCTCCAGCCTTTTGCATCAAGTGGTCAGCACTCTGAGACTGCCTACTTCTCATGGCCTACGTTGAGTCGGTTAAATGATGCAGCGGAAGATAGGGCAAACTATTTTGGTAACCTTCAGAAGGGTGTTCTTCCTGAAACCTTGGGACGGTTGCCATCAGGTCTGCAGGCTACAACCTTGCTTGAGCTGATGACCATTAGGGCATTCCATAGCAAGATCTTGCGTCGGTTTAGTCTTGGCACGGCAATTGGGTTTCGGATTCAAAAGGGTGTCTTAACAGATATTCCAGCCATTCTTGTCTTTGTTGCCCGTAAAGATCGCAGGCAATGGCTCAGCCGTAGGCTGTGTCTACCTGCTGCCCTTGAGGTGGAAAATTTCAGTGTCTTTTTGCTATACTTTGATTTTTAGATTTCACATTATATATTTTGCTATATTTAAGGTTAGTTACATATTATTTATTTAATCATAGGTAAATTAATCTATTTTTTCACATCAATCATGTTGCTGGTCAGAATGATAAGATTTGTTTACTTTTCTATTGGTTGAACAAATGCAATTTTGTAAATTGGTTGAGAATCGTTAAACTATTGACTTGTTAAAAACGTGTAAGTTCTTTTAAGAAGAAAATAATTGTCAGGATTTTTTTTTTTATGAGATGGGTGTCAGGATATTAAATGCTTTATTATTCTAATTGCTTATTTTGATCTTTGACTTGGTTCTTGTTTTGTTTGGTTTCTGCATTTAAAAAAAATGGTGCAGGGGCCAGGAGGTGTATGGTGTGATGTGGATGTTGTGGAATTTTCCTACTATGGTTCTCCGGCTCCAACTCCTAAAGAGCAGCTGTACACAGAGCTCGCAGATGGCTTGAGGGGAAGTGATCCATGCATTGGTTCTGGTTCCCAGGTATTTTCTTATGAAAATTGCTGTCATCTTCTGCAGTAAAAGTTCTGTTGTATTCAAACTAATGGCATGCATGTATAAAGAAAACTTTTATAGAATTTAACCAATTTAAAATTGTAAACTAAAATTAATTCAATCTGACGCAATCCAATAATCCACTGTAATTCAAAATAACAATAATTTGAAAAGGTGTCAGATGTATTTTGTTTTTTAAGAGTTAAATGTTTTAAATAAATTTAATGAAGGTCATGCCATGTTACAAATTTCTCAAACTTACGGGGAATATCAACTACTAAAGAATGTCGAAGCGGGAGGTCTTGAGTTCATACCCCTACCACTGCAACCTCTCAATTTATGTTGAATTTCATGTGTTGCACTCTCTAGTGCTAGGGAGGAACAATAGCTGCCCTACACCCCTACAGTTTAAGCTTTTAGGAGTTTCTGGAATAGTGGTAAACTAACAAAACTTATCATGCCCTAAACCTCAAATTTGTTGATGGGACCTATCTATACACTGAGTTATTTATTTTTCAACTGGTTGCTAAAATCATCTAATCTGTTTTTTGCTTGTTTAGGTTGCAAGCCAGGAGACTTATGGAACTCTGGGTGCTATTGTTAAAAGCAGAACAGGAAACCGACAGGTTGGTTTTCTCACAAATCGGCATGTGGCAGTTGATTTGGACTATCCAAACCAGAAAATGTTTCACCCTTTGCCCCCAAGCCTTGGACCTGGGGTGTATCTTGGCGCTGTGGAGAGGGCAACATCTTTTATTCCAGATGATCTTTGGTATGGCATCTTCGCTGCAACAAACCCAGGTAATGCAGTTCCAAATTTGGGTCATCAGTAAAGCTTACATGCATCTAAGTGATGAGATTGTGTTTGGTGTCCGAGAAAATCAAAGAGAAAGTAAAAGGAAGAAAAGCAATGAATATTCTGTATTGCTATTGATTGTGATTTGTGAATACACTGTTGCTTAAAATACAAAGCAGAGCCGACTTATATTTAATATCAGCTAACTAACAAAGCTAACAGACTTACAGTAATAACCAATCAGTAACTAGCTAGCTAACTAACTGACTGACGTGGACAACTAAAGCTGAGCTGGACATATTGAATGGCTTCGCTTATCACTAAGGTGGCAAATAGTCAACAGTTCTTATTTATGAGCTTGAAAGTGTTTCTAGAAGATAGGGGAAAAAAGGACACTAGGAGCTTGCTTGATTTAGGACCACCATTTTGTGAATACAAATGGGATTACTTTGTTTGATGTTTAAATGTATGTATCATGTGCGTTGCACTCGCAAAATAGCCCAATAGTTTTCTGTCGCAATACTTTAGCTTGTGTCTGCATCGTCTAAGAAACTAAAAACAGTCAACTGATCAGTATCAGGAACGCACAACTTGGTACAAAAGTTTAAGGCAGAACTTCATCCGTTTTATAAATAAATGTATAACTGCAATATGTTAAGCCCCCATTATCATTGCTTTCTCAATGATTGCAAGATACTAAAAACAGACAACTAATGTTTAGCTTAAGAAGGCACAGATTGGCTCAAAAAATATAAGGCATGGCATACTTTGGTTCTGGTTGGTGTACAAACAGTGAGCTGGTTCTACATTGATGAATGTTTACCAACTTGAGGTGGTTAAGTTTAAAACTTTGGATAAATTATCTTCCTTGGTCTTTTCACCCTGTGCTGATTTAGCCTTGTTAAGCTTATTTTCCAGTTAAGAAATATCCTTGATTTCTTTGGTTGATTTCCCCAACAGTTGAGTTGAATTTGAGTAGCACTCTGGAGTAAGATAATTATAGTTTCTCATTTGTCTTTAACTTCACACTTGTGCTAATGGGTTTCTCATTGTGTTCTGACCCCCGACACATGCCCATTACGATTTGGTGCCCCTGCAGAAACATTTGTGCGAGCTGATGGTGCCTTCATTCCTTTTTCCGAAGATTTCAACATGAAAAATGTAACTACAACTGTAAGAGGTGTAGGTGAGATTGGTGATGTCAACATCATAGACTTGCAGTCTCCAATCAACAGTCTCATTGGAAGGCAAGTGACAAAAGTTGGGCGAAGTTCGGGCTTAACTACTGGGACCATCATGGCGTATGCCCTAGAGTACAATGATGAAAATGGGATTTGTTTCTTTACCGATTTTCTTGTTGTTGGTGAGAATCAACAGAGTTTCGATCTTGAAGGTGATAGTGGAAGCCTCATTCTATTAACTGGTCAGAATGGGGAGAAGCCACGACCGGTTGGGATCATTTGGGGTGGGACAGCTAACCGTGGTCGCTTGAAATTAAAAGTTGGCCAACCACCTGAAAATTTGACTAGTGGAGTTGATCTTGGGCGCCTTCTTGACCTCCTTGAGCTTGATCTGGTTACAACCAATGAAGGGCTTCAAGGTTCGTGCTTCTGAACAAGCCAATTGATTTTTCCCTCTTAATTGGTTCTGATATTTTTGTTCTGCCACAACTAAGGTGCTACTACTACTACCACTCATGTTTTATGTCTTCATGGTTACTTGTGAGCAAATTTGCTTCATGACTTTCCAAGATATCAGCACAATAAGCAGTATTCATTTCATATAATCATGAAGAGCAAATTTGCTTCATGATTATTTTAAGGATGTTCTTGTATTCATTTCATATATAAATTTATATTCATTTCTTATCAAAACAGTAAAAATTATCAAGATATAGATTTGTAGATTTTATGGTAGTAAAGTGGTCAAATGCTAAGGGCAAAATAACAGAAACAGTTATTTAGCATGCATGCTCCCCCACCTGGTGGGGCCCCAAAAAAAAGGGGAAAGGCTACAGTTGTGAAAAAAGCTACCTCATCATTAAGTCTTAAATCTTCTTTGTGTGTATTCTTAGAAAAAAAAAGGGGATGGAATGCTATGTTTTTGCTGACAGATGGCTTTGTCCAGCATATTTTCCTGACTCATCTGCTAATTTATTGTTAACACAGCTGCAATCCAAGAGCAACGAAATGCTTCAGCAGCCGGGATTGATTCCACAGTTGGAGAGTCATCCCCAGCTGTCCGGGCTCCATCTAAAGATAAGCTAGAAGATAGCTTTGGACCTCTCAGTTTGAATCTTCAGCAAATTCCCTCGCTGCAGTTAGGTGAGCCTGAAGAGATTTCTCTTTTCTGGGAGTAACTGTCATTACAAGGGGCTGCTTCATTTTGGCAAGCCAGGACTCCAAATGCTCAATTACACTTTATTTCAAAGTGTGAAACTGCAATGAACAACCTTGTGTCACAATCTTCTCCTGCATCAGTTGCTATATTCTTTCTGGGATATCTTGGTAAGGGTAAAAAAGTATAGGTTATATATGTGGAGCACACAATGTTTTATAGAGATGTTTAGGTGGTATCCAGTGTTCATTTTTCTTTGATTAGTATCACTTTGGTGAAAGTCCTTATAGCATAAGCACTCTGAAGTGGGAGGAGTATAAGCAGCTTTTGGAATCCCACAGTATGTAAAATGTTATTTTTGGCAAGCCACGTTGGGTTGTTCAGAGCCCAATTGAAGGCCTCTTTTTGATGGTAGAAAAGAAGGGAGCAAGGTGGAGTACACCATCTGTATAAGTCTGTGAACTCACATTGTGGCTATATTTGTAAATGCCGCTTCAATTAAGATATTCTCTACCATATCTTATTTGTTTGCCATGGGGATTTATCTTTTTCCTTCAAAAAATTTTGAATACCCTGGAAACTATAATCCCTCGGTGTTAATTCATGCAATGGCATATGCACTTATGTAGTTATGTCATCTTCACACAAAGTATGGCACAATTTGACCTTTAGATTAATATGTTTCCGATGGCTAAGATTATGTTTGACATGATGTGGGTTATTAGTTTTTTTTTTTTTTTTGCATAAATTCAATTTAGATACATAACTATATATGCTATTTTAACGGGGTTCATAAACTTTCAAATATTTTAAATATACACCTGATTTATTTTGTAAATTGAAAAATGAAATTTCGTCCATCAATTTATTGAGAGATCAGTTAAATGTTAGCTTGACTTTTGCTAACGGGGATTAATTGGCAACGTGGCACCAACTCAGCATACATTTCCCGCCAAATGGGCAACACATGTCCACTTGACACGGGCCCACACACCCATCACCTTCTTCCCGCTCGTCAAACGCTCTCCTGACCATTTAGTCTCCAAAAAACATCACGTTTTCTCCCAAATTCGAATATAAATCTCTCACTTGTGTTCAACAAGCGAGAAAGAGATGATGAGTTTGTGGACCTGTGTCAGGGGTTAGGTGGACCTGTGTCGCTCATTTGGCGGGAAATGAGCGACACGAGTCCACCTAACCCCTGACACGGGCCCACAAACTCTCACTCTCTCTATTATTATTAAATTGTGGGCCCGTGTCGCTCATTTGGCGGGAAATGTTTGCTGAGATAGCGTCACATCGTCAAGTAATCCCGGTCAGCAAAAGCTAAGCTGTCATTTAACTGATCTCTCAACGAATCAATGGACATAAATTCATTTTTCAATTTAGATAATAGATCGGGTGTATATTTGAAATATTTTAAAGTTCATGGACTCCGTTGAAATAGCTTATATAGTTATGTGTCTAAATTGAATTTATGCCTTTTTTTATTTTTTATTAACACACTTTTAAAAATGTGAAAATTAATACTTATGGGGATACCAACTTTTTAGTCCCTTTGAGGCTTTGAATACTGAGGTGATTTTGGTTGTCTCACGTGAATAACACATCCAGATGTCTTGTATGTGACGGTCACGTGCCATTTGGATGGTCAAAATTGTGACCGTGTAATGAGGTTGGTAAAGGCAATTTGTTAGGCCATCAGTTAGTCATTAGCTGGTGGCGATAAAGATTAAAGTCTGACAACAATCGGGTTTTAACTCAATCAGGCCTTAGACAGTTATACCAAGGCCAGATTTGTTTGCTTACCCAAAAAAATCAGTTTTTAGCTAATTTTTTTAGAGGGCTGCTATTTGCACACCCTCTTTTTTCTTTTTGCACACTATATATATACAGCCCCTCCCTTCTTTCCCTTTCTTTTTTCTCTCGTTCACACCCCCTTTCCCCTGTTTTTTTTTTTCTTCTTCTTCTTCTTCTTCTCCAACCCTCCCCCAGCCAGCCCCTCCACCCAACCCACCTAGCCCCTCAACCCCCTCCCCCGACCCACCCACCCTTCCCTCCCTCCCCTTCCGGCCTCCCCCCTCCACCCAACCCACCTAGCCCCTCAACCCCTGCACCGACCCCCTAGCCCCTGCACCACCAAAACAGCCACCACCACTACTACATTCTTCTCTCTCTCTCTCTCTCTCTCTTCTTGCCCAAGAAAATAGCAAAAAAAAAAAAAGGTGGCAGGCGGTTCGGCAGACCAGTGCCGAACCCGTCGGTTTCGTTCGACATGTAACCGCCGAACAAACCTGGTTCGTTCGAGGGGTACCTGCCGAACAAAATAGCCAGGTTCGGCACTGGTCTGCCGAACCTGTAATTTTTTTTTTTTTAAGTTGGTGTTGCGGGGGAGGAGGAGGTGCTGCGAGAAGGAGAGAGAAATACGAGGGTCGGTGCTGCGGGGAGGAGAGAGAGAGAGAGATGGAGGTGGTCGGGTGAGGGAAGGAGAGTGGGAGGGAGGTGGTCGGTGAGGGAGGGGAAGAGAGGGAGGTTGTCGGGGTGGGTGAGGGAGGGGGAGGGGCTGGGATGGCAGAGGCTTGCGGGTGGCTGGTTTCAACATTTTTTTTTTTGTTCTTTTTTTTTTTTTTTTTTTAAATTTAAAAATTCACATTTGGGGTGGGGTATGTAGTGTTTGGATTAGGTGGGTGTGTAGTGAGAAATTTTTGTGAGATTAATGAGGTTGGGGTATTTTGGTAATGGGAGGGGTGTGTAAAAGAGAAATTTTAAATTTTAGAAGATGGTAGGAGGTGTGTAAGAGAAAAATGTGTGCAAAAAAAAAAAAGTGTGCAAATAACAGTTTTTTTTTTTATTGCGTTTTTAGCTAAATTATGGTACTAATTTTCGACCCTTATTCATTTACAAATTTTTCTATTTTTTATTGTTGTGTCACCTTTAAATATATAGAACATTATTGGGTATAAGATATGCACATGGAATCTATGATGTAACATATATAAGTAAGCAGATCAGCATAATCATTTGACTGATAGAGGGTTAATTTTCATCTTTCTACATTATAAAATTGATTCAATTAACTAGCTTTTTATTATATGCATGTCATCGTATAGCATGTGGTAGTTTGAACAAGACCTTGATTTGTCCTTTGACAAGCACCTTAGACTAAAGTAGATAGATGCTGATTAATTGTTCCAAAATGATGTGATGGAGCTTTAACTTTTAATATTCAAATCAGCTGGTTCCAAAAGTAATTAGGTCAAGGATATTAATTCATATTTATAATTTAACTGAGTATCACTAATTCTTATAAGTCGGAGTGTCATTGGGGAATGTCTAAATCTTAAACTACTTTGAATTTGATGGCTAAGGCCCCAAAGCTTTAGTTGTTGAGGGTAGACTTGGACCTTCAGCTGGTGTTTATTAATTAAATCAATAGAATTGCAGAGAAATCTGTACACTTTCCTGGTGGTAGTTAAAACATTAACATCCATGTTTATCGCATCAAAACTACAGTACTGATATGAAGATCACAAATCAAATAAATAAACAATCACTGAAATCCATATTATTAAATTAAGCAGCACTATCAGATCAACCTATAAACAGTATAAGCCCTTTCTAGATGACCCAGGGGTAGATGTGTTCTGAGTTACCATATAATCAGCTACAGTAATTTCTCAAAGAACATATGTTTTCTGAGAACCTGGGTTACCCATTTCTCTTAACTATTATCTAATAAACCTTTAAGTTTCTGTAGCAGACCACAATGTCTGAGGTTTATTTGCCAAGGTTTGAACCTCTGCACCAAAAGAGAGAGAGAGAGAGAGAGAGAGAGAGAAGAAGAAGAAGCCAACATTCTACTGCCACTGTTTTGCCACTTTGGAAAATTGGTGCTCCTCTGATAGGTTGAAAGATACTCTTTGAATCAAACAGTAACAGAGAAATTCATAGTTTTGAAGTTCTTGCATTATCAAATTACATTTGATGCAACCTTACTGCTGGTTTTTTCATATCGACTCCTAGTGCTGAAAATTCATTAATGTATATTTGTACATGGTAAAACTTAAATCGAAAAGCTTCTATTAAAGTACTATAACAAAGCTAATACATGCATGTTAGTGCAATTGGAAAGAAAGGCTGCATAGATGGTAATATATGTATCTCACTTGCAATTAATTAATGTACCAAATTGAAAATGCAGGTATATATGCTATTTTAGATAGTAAGATATTAGGATTAATTTATATATATATATATATATATATATAGACATACATTGACAACTGTTGCTGTCGCTCAACACCTTAATACTGACTTTAGATAACATATGGAACAAATCTAAGTAGCGATCAAGTCATTGTGGTGAAATTAAAGTAAGCAGATTTCACACTCAGAAATCATTTTTATTATGCCAATATGTCCCAAATGCACAATTTATCTTTCTTAAAGAAAGCAATTAAATAGAAGTGTAGCACTTCAATTCATTCTAGATGTTCCTCTAGATGTTCTCAATTAAGAAAATACTGTAGGATTTGACCACTATTGTAAATATTCTAAAATGTATGGGGCAGGATTGGACAAAGAAACAAATTAATAATCATCACTACTTTGCTTGCCTAATCAAACACAAAATGAACATGAGACATGGGATGTTTTGTCATCATTAATTAGTCCACCACCATTCTTACATTAACATAAATACACAATACAACAAACGAAACATTTCTCATAAAATTCTAGCTACCAGGAAAAGATAGGGTAGTAATTAAGGGGTGTGATTTGGATTAGAAAATTCGAATCCAAAAATTTTCAATTTTGAAACGTTCGAATCAAATTCGAAAATGCCGAATTCCGAAAATTTCAAAAGAAATTGGATTGAAATTTGAATGTTTTTGTAAATTCCGATTCAATTCAAATTCCGATTTGAAAAATTCTAAAATTTTTCAAAAGTATTCCGATTCGATATTTTCGAAATTATGCCAATTTATTTCGTATTTACATTAATATTATATCATTTATTTAGTTTTCTATTATATGTTTCATTAATTTGTTATTTGTTTCAAACATACACATACATATATATTAAAAAAAAACTAATACTATTAATATAAACATATGTATATTATAAATATATGTGCATCATAATAACATAAATACTAACAAAAACACTCACATTTTTGTACGTATAATTACTAAATATTTGAGTTTATTATATTTAAAATTTCAAACATGATATATATATATATCATGTGTGTGTGTGTATCTAGTAGTGACATTTATTCTCACCATGTTGGATATATGAAATCCAAAGATGAATCCCCTCCTCTAAATACTATATATGGGCTATTATACTAAAAAAAAAGTAAAGTGAAGATTTCGGTTTTTTATTTGAAAATTTTGAATTTTTATACGAAAGTTCAGAAATGTGATATTCTGAAAAAATTCAAAAATTTCGAATTGGAATAGAAATTTTATTCCGAAATTTTTTAGATTGGAATTAGAACACCTTATTTCCGACCCGATCCGTCCGAAACACACCCCTAGTAGTAATTAAAACATACAATGAGTTAGGGTACATGGTTCAACTAGTAAAGTCGACTAATTCCATACTGGTTGGGCTAGTAAGTGCCTAATTGGTTAATACAATTGCATATGTCTATGAACAAAACCTAAACATGCTATGGTTGATCAGTACTGTTTTAATTGGTTGGATACTTGAATGTTATATCAGAGCTGGTCAGCTTAACATGACAAATCATACATAAAATCACTCTTAGTCACTTAAAGAAGGGTTCTTTTTTCCACGTCTATGACCACCGAAAAGAGGAGTATATACACTACAAGAAAAATTGTAATAGACATCACTTTTTTAATATCAGTTTTTACATTAACCGATATCGTATATTTTTAGATATTGGTTAATTTTGTAGACGATGTCTAAACTCATTAACATATCACCATTTTTTTTTTTCGATATCTTAATTTTTTCCTGTTGATTAAGTTTTTTAAAAAACTGATATGTAAAAATCATATCTGATATCTATATTTCACAAAAAAAAAACACGGGGGAATTTTTTCCCCTGACTTACAAATTTTGGCTAAGTGTTCCAACCTCAGTCACGATATCCACACACACACATTCCCTTCTATGCAGACATCTCCTTCTAGCTCTCTCACCCTCTCAAACACAAACTGAGACACACACTCGATCGCCGCCATTCTCGATCTCTTTTTCTCTCGCGTCTCGTTCTCACTCAGACCTTGCCGTCGAAGTCGAAGTTGTCGTCGGCGGTCAAGTACGAACTATCTCATCCTCCTGGGTTGCGGCGTCAAAAGGTAAGCTCAGTCTCATCTCTCCTGGGTTCTCTCTTTATCTCTGTCCTCTTCTCTCTATCTTTCTGTCCTCTTCTCTCTTGTTGTTGTTTAGGTTTTTCTTCAAATTAGGGATTTTCATAGGTTCGTTTGCTTCTCGAAATTAGGGGTTTTCTTGGTTTTCAATTTCTCTGTCTTTGAAACAGGATATTGTCATGTATTTAATTCACTAGGAGGATCTGTTACTGAGAAAGATTTGCTAGGAAACTATCTTGCGCGCTATGTTTACAAGTTTTGTTCTCAGGGATTTGTATTTTGACTTTGAATGGAAGGAAATATCTGACATAAATGAAATCTAATTTAACAGGGATTGGGTTGTGTATATTACTCGTACACTGGATTTGTCGTTAAAAATTTAATAGTATTCGTACATTTGGTTACATTACATAATTTCAGGTCACAGTTATTTTTATTTTCTATCCTTTTTTTTTTTTAGTTTCTGTTTGTATGTATTTCCATACAGTTCAGTGTTGAAAAGGTCCATGTAATTGAACTCAAGTAATCTGGATTAAGGTATTTTAGAGTTTGGTGTTTTGCTTGTATGTGTTGACCTAATTACTACTTGCAGGATTCTTTTGAGATCCCTCGAGGTCAAGCTTCTGGAATTGGAGATATTGAACTAGGAACACATGCTTCAATGAACTCTGGAGAATTAGGTTTGGAGACCTTCTTCAAAAAGGTGCTTTAGCTTCATTCTTTTTCTTCAATTTCCATTAAATGCATCCAAAAGAAGAAAACATGATTCTTTTCTTTTGCCCTTCTTTTCAATTTTCCTATAGATAGTTATTCTGTATATGGATATTTATAATAACTTTACCATGTGTTCATCCTTTCTAATGCTTTCATGATATTGGCCACCAGATTCAAGATATTGAGAAACAAAATGAGAAGCTAGACAAGCTTCTGAAAAAGCTGCAGGTATTTATGCTTTCCAATATTTTTTCTCTACATTGCTAGCATCATGGAGTTATTTTATTTGTTCCAGCCTGTCTTACTATTTTTGAAACCTGCCCTGGTCTTAGTTCCTAATATGCTTGGGTCCTATTCTTGGTTTGTAAATTTTTATTACTCTTAACTAGTACTCATTTCAGTGTTGCCTCATGAATGAAGCTGTTACACTTAATTGAGGGTCAATTTATTCTTAAGCTTTAGGCTTTCAGTCCTTCCATTTTGGTTCTGTATTGTTATTAAATTTATTTTTTTTCTGGAATTTCAGATGTTCTTGATGCCAATATGTGGTGTTTTCAATGATATCGTTATTGCATTTCTAGTTATCTAGATATGAGGGAGTTTCATCAAATTGAGAATTTTAAGTTATAAGGTGGTGAACAATTATAATTGTGAAGAACTCAAACATATAATATGTCATGTTGCAGTATATAGCACTTAGAATTTTATAGCAACTGGACGAAGCTTATGAGCTTACTTAACATCATAAACAATTAGAAAGTGCTGCATTTGTAATGATACTTTGAGATATCATGTAAAATGCAGTTTTAATCATTTTCTTATGAAATTTGTATGCAGGATGCACATGAGGAAACCAAGGCTGTGACTAAGGCTCCTAAAATGAAATGTAATCTGAAACTCTTTTATTTTTCAATGCAAAGATGTCATGCTTATGCATATATGTTTTAATGATATATATGCATATTTTCTTTCGAGTTTTTATAAAATTAATGCCAGTTATGGATTAGAATGAAGAGAAAAGAAAAATATGCATGCAGTATAGCAGCAAAAATATCAGAAATCTCTAGTTATGTAAATTGTACTCAAGAACATGTTATGCATCAGTCAAATGTTGATTTACTTTTTGTTCCACATTGCATCCCTTGAAAATGCTTTGTACATTGTAGCCTTTGGACTTTTAAGTTCTCTCTTGTTCTTGGTAGATGTTTGGAATATTTATGCGCTATCCTCTTTTTGTGTTTTTAAGTGCTCTCATGTTAAAAAATAGCATATATCAGGTGTTTATTTGTGGATGTATGGGTACCCTGTTTGTGTGTACTCAAACATGGCACTATAGATGACTACTGCATGTTGGAAAAAAAGGAAAAATCACATCTGTAATTTTTGTCATCCACTGAGTTATCTCTTCTGTTTGCATCCATCAACTTAATTTTCTTTTGCTTTCTCATTAACTCAACAAAGATGATGGATCCTTTTATCATGTGCAGCAATCAAGCAGCGGATGGAAAAAGATTGATGAAGTTGGAAAAATTGCTCGTTTTATAAAGTCAAAAATTGAAGAACTCGACAGAGAGGTAAGACATGACTCAACAGAAAGCTGTTTTTTATTTATTTATTTATTATTATTATTTTTTTTTATGTGATTAGCAGTAATTTGGATTGCTTGTCTGACTGACCTTTTCTTTTGGGTCCAGAATTTAGCAAATAGACAGAAGCCTGGGTGCGGAAAAGGAACAGGTGTAGATCGATCCCGAACAGCGACAACCCTGTGAGTTATACTACAATGTTGCCTTCAAATGTCTTTTGCACCCCCCACCCCCTTTCTCTCCTCCCCTCCTCCTCTTTCTTTTTGGCCTCCACTAGATTATGGGATCACAAATGATTTTCACTCAAACATTCTTGTTGGAGAAAACTTTTATTCCATTTCTTTTAACAATATTGCTCTTCTCCTAAATTAGTATAAGAAGATATCTGTCAGTACTCAAACTTGTGATTAATGGGATTGTATTTGTCAACTCAACTGAATCTAACTATGTCAAGTATCAACTGTTATACATTGTTACAGTGCCTTGAAAAAGAAATTAAAGGACAAGATGGCTGAATTTCAGGTAGGTCACACACATACATCTTCTTTTAAGATTAGTGTTTTAATCTTGTTTCTTTCATCTGCTATTTTGTCATCTCAGTTTTAAATTTTTTAAATGTGCAGATCCTAAGGGAAACCATCCATCAAGAGTATCGGGATGTTGTTGAGAGGCGAGTTTTTACAGGTTTGTACCCTTCACTTGTCACTCAGTTGTGGCTATTACTTCTGAAACTTAATTAGATTTACCATGATCTGATTATTAATTTTTATTTCTTCTTCTTTTTGTGATTATCAGTAACGGGCACAAGAGCTGATGAAGAGGTGAAACTTGATGCGCTGTTGAAATTCCGGTATATCTATACCATTGTTAAAGCTCATGTTCTAATTATTTAACAATGTACAGACAATTGACAGATTAATTGAGACTGGAGATAGTGAACAAATTTTCCAAAAGGCAATCCATGAACAAGGGCGAGGCCAGGTTTGTCACTTTTTCTTAAGGAAAAAAATTTCTGACATATTGAACAATTTAATCAAGTTCCTACCTCACCTCCCAAAGTTGGCTTAGTTTGAACCATTAGATTTACTAATTTGGCTTCTTTTTTATTAAAAGAAAAAAGAAAAATTGTAAGATTTTGGAGATATCAAGTCCACTAGGCCAATGGTGATTAAAATTGATCACATCCGGTAATAATCGGTGTATTATATTTGTAGATAATGGACACTCTGGCCGAAATTCAAGAGCGCCATGATGCTGTTAGAGACCTTGAGAAGAAGCTTCTTGATTTACAACAGGTATCTTAGTTTATGCAATGATGGGTACTATTTGATGAAGACGTTACTATATAATGCATATGTCTAGCCTAGGCTTTGGAATTTTTTAAGTTTGCTTTGTAATTTTGTTTTGCCATATTGACATAATAAAATCAAACTTTTGAATCTTTATGGGATTCTGTAAAAATGTGATGGATCAGTTTGATCATGAGGTTGTCTCATGATGTGTTGAGCCTGTGCTTAGTCATGTAGCTCATTAAGCCAAGTTTTTGTCCACTCTTAATGCCATAATTTCATCAAGTCATACCTGAAGAATAGCCAAACAGCCTTGGAAAAGGGCTTTGCATGCCAATTAAATAGAATCTTTGCCAATTGAATGATATCTTGAGGGCGAGCTTCTTGATTTACAATGGTCATCTTGTTAGTTTTGAATCTCTCTTTATGGTATTTTATAAAACTTTAATGGATCAGTTTGATCATGTGCTTGTCTCATGATGTGTTGAGCCTGTGTATCGTCATATAGCTCTTAGAGCCAAGTATTTGTCCACTTTTAATTCCATGAATGGCTTTGGGAAGCCACAGTCTGATAAAAGAGATGCATGTCCACATTTGTTTAAATATTTTGCTATCCTTTGTACAGTTCTAACTTGGGAAACTTGTAAAAGGGAATTACAGGAGGAAGGGATGGCCTAGCTAGGACTTTGTTGCTGGTTTTTAAGACTTTGTTTTCTGGCTTTGCATCTTTTTAATTTTTTCTGTGTATGTGTGTTTGGGTTGGTGCTGTGTGCATTAAAGAGTGTGTTTGGGTTGATGGTCTGCATTTCTTTTCTATTTCCATTATTTTTTACTTGCATTATTGCTGAACTCTAGCTAGGCTGATACTGTGACTACTCATTTATACTTGCATGATCCATTTTTTGAATCATATATATGTGCAGCCATTTGAAAGCCCTTGCTGAATGCACGAAATGTAGGCCATCTGAATTCAATATATCAGATAAATTTAGATGATATATAACTTACATAAGATTGCAGCCATCTAAATTCAATACTTGCTGCAATCTTATTCATGCTTTTGGCCTATATTTTTTTAATGCCCTTTGGGATCCTTGCTGAATGCACTTTTAAATACTTTGGGATCCTTGCTGCAATCTTATTAATTAATGCACTTTTCTTTCTTGTTTTTCAGTGGAGTAACCTGAAGAGCAAGAGGAGCAGTTACACACAGGAACAAATAGATGAAGTCCGGGTTGAATGGGGAGATTATGTTTCCATGAATTTTATTTAGACTAACATGCATGTTTTTGGTAACTTTTTGAGCATTTTGTTGTAGATATGAAGATATATACTAGCTAGTTCACATTCAAATCTTTTGTATAGGCAGAATTTAGGCCTAGCTGAATTGCACTGTTATGCCTTCATTATTTTTGTATATGTTGGCATGTGTTTAATTAGGATCTAGCTAGCTAGAGATGGATAGTGATTTTGGGGTATAAATGATGAGGGCTATCCATAAGTCTATATGGATTTGTAATCTTATTTTGTTAACTTCATTACTGAGTTTGGATGTTGGATTCATTTATATGAATGGAAGAATTTAAGTTGAATTATGGTGTAGAAGCTTAGTAATTGTTGCGTGGATGGATATTTACCAATTAGTTTTTATCAATATCAGAAGCCTATTGCATATCAGATTATGTAAAAATGCAACGATAAGGAATGAAGTTTCAACATCATTTTTTTAAAAAAAAACCGATATCTAAATAATATTTTTATATCAGATTTTAATTACAAAACCGATATGTTATACACCTTTTATATCAGATTTTAATTGCAAAACCGATATGTTATACAACTTTTATATCAGATTTTAATTACAGTCCCGATATGTTATACACATTTTATATCAGATTTTAATTGCAAAACCGATATGTTATACATCTTTTATATCAGATTTTAATTACAAAACCGATATGCTATACTCATTTATATCTGATTTTAAGTACCAAGACGATATTGAATACATTTTGTATATCGGTTTCAAAATTACTAATGATATCATAAGTATCTTACATATCGGAATGTAGTTTTTAAGATATCAGAAATCATTAATATTTGATAACAATGATGGTATATCATATCGGATTATCAAACAAATACGATATCTAATATAATATAGACATCAGTGAATAACCGATATGTAATATGGGAGAATAGATATCGGCACGCATTATATCGGTTGGAAACCTAAATAGATATCGGTTTATCACTGATATATATGAAGGTTTTTCTTGTAGTGATATAGTTCCACGCTAGAGGAGTCTTGAACACTAATCTCACATTGATAATCAGGTTAAGTACCTAATAGCTATATATACTTATTTAGTCTCTTCACTTAATTATAAGCAAGCTTAATGGGTTAATTAGATACTTCGATAATTTATATTACAATTAGAAAATCTAATATTTCTTCTTATTAATGATACATTCGAAAATAAGATAACACTGTAAATCCATTAGATTCCGAGTAGCATGCTTTTTTTTTCCTCTCTAAGGATGGGTGCTATTTACACACAATAACAATTGAACTATCTGCTGTAAAGTTATAACTTTTGAAATAGCTGGCTTACTACGCTTCTAAGCGAAGGCTTCCTTCGTGCCCAAAAGAACCACTTATTGCCATTCATGTTTTGGTGAAGGCTTTGGCTGCAAACAAAATAGCCTCACATTATTGCTACAGGAATGAATATTTCTAAATTACTAAATTGCCATCTTGGGGCATTATTATGTGGTATTACTAAATTACTAAATTCTTTCTTTGGAAAAAATCTTCCTTGGGGCATTATTATTCCATGACAACAAGAACAGATATTGTCATATTTCAGTGTTAAATTAAAAAAAAAAACTATAAAATTAATAAAATAATTATATTATTATTATTTTCAGATCCATTGGAATTCAGCAGAAGAAGATATGCGTCTCATATCTTTGGTGTTCCTATTGATTACAAAATTACTTGTTTAGAAAGATATTAAATAAGTCATGAGGGAAAAGAATGGTTCAATTATGAATTAACCGTCATGCGTTGAATTAGTCAACATTTAGGAGATTCTGTGTCATTTTCCTCATGTAGTTTTCAACTTGGAAACTTATCTTCTTTGTTATCCTTTTCCATAGCACTAATAATATATCTAAATTGTAGTCGCTCACTTGATTAGTATGATGCTCCATTGTGCCTTGCAAACTTAATACCATTTCTGTGTTGAAAGTTTAAATCATTCAGCTTGAGGATTATAATGTTGATATGGCATATGAATCTAATTCATTGGAGGTCATATCATTCTTTAAAATACCAATCCTATACCTGGTGTGATTTTAATGCCGTATTTTGATTTGTATTGTAGTTATTCAATTTTGTGCACATGCTATGCGTAACCCATTTTCTTCTTCCTAGAATTTTTCAGTATTTCGTTTTTTTTTTTTTAAGCTAATTATGCCTTTGTTGTCATATTTGATAATGCAGTCAGAGGTAGTCTTTCTAGGAAAGCTTTCTCATCCTAATCTCATCAAGCTATTGGGATACTGTTGCGAGAAAGAGGAGCTACTCCTTGTTTATGAGTTCATGCCAAGAGGAAGCTTGAGGAATCATCTGTTTAGAAGTATGAAATCAATGATGAAAACAGATAACTGACCATAAAAGATTTTTGTTTGTTTAGCATCACAAATTTATTATTTTGACTCTAGAATTTTCATTTTGAGTAGGGAGCGGCGTCATTGAATCACTATCTTGGAACAACAGACTCAAAATAGCAATTGGAGCTGCTCGAGGCTTAGCGTTCTTACACACTTCAGAAGAACAAGTCATACATAGAGATATCAAGGCCTCAAATATATTGCTTGACGGGGTTTGTTTTTTTTATCCCTACCTTTCTATCTCTCATTTAGTAATATGTATTATATGCTCTTTTTGGTCCTGAGAAGATAGGATCAATGATAGGAACCATATAGGAATTTAGCTGCCAGTTTGGAATAAATTGACTAATGATTTCAAATTCTTTCTTTAAATGTTTTTTGGCTACCAAATACAGCATTATACTAAAGAGACATTTTAGAATATATGTAGGAAACAGTGTTTTCAGCATCATTTTGGTGCTGTATTTATTTTTGATTTTTTGTTTCCTTTTTTTTTTTTCTCCATAAGAATTGAATAGAGCACTCAGTATGCTAGAGCTGACTTTGGGGATCAAGAATTTTTATTGTGTTTATCACCCATACAGACAAGTTGATTGTTTTTTGTTAGTAACAAAATCCAAGGTTGCTTTCTAGATCATATGAATAATTTGATCATCTATTAGTACATGACATTGATTATACCCTCTTTTTTTGTTTTTCCCCCATCTTCTGTATTTATCTTCTGCAGAATTACAATGCAAAAATCTCAGGTTTTGGCTTGGCAAAATTGGGGCCAGCTGATGGAGAGTCACATGTGTCAACTAGGGTTATGGGCACATTTGGTTATCTTGCTCCAGAATACGTGGAAACAGGTAATGATATCTCTAAAAATGGAAGCTATTTTGGAAATTTTATATATGAAGTATGTGTTTTGTTGGTTTTGACAAACTACTAATTTAATTCTCGGTAAACCCCCTTTCTCAAGGGAAACCATAATATTTACTTTATATATATGTTTCTACTAGGGGTATTGATGAATGAGACATCTTTTAGATGCAAATCTTATGTGAACGGGCATTGAAAGCCATAATTAATATAAGTGCAGCATTATCCTCTGTGGTAAAGTAAATCAGCTGCTGTCTCACAAGATGCCATAATTAACAGGTCATTTGTGTGTGAAGAGCGATGTGTATAGCTTTGGTGTTATGTTGCTTGAGATTCTGACCGGGTTACGCCCCACGGAACAGCTTAATTTGGTTGGCTGGGCTAAATCACTTTTGTGTTATGAAAGAAATTTGAAGACCTTCATGGATGTGCGGATGGAGGGCCAATATTCCTTGGAAGCAGCATTACAGACAGCAGATGTTACCCTAAATTGCCTAGCATCAGATTTTAAAAACCGACCTTCCATGGAAGAAGTTGTGGAGGCATTGGAACAGATTCAAGCAATGGAGGAGACTTACGCAAAGTAGCTACTTCTAGTTCTCAATCCTATGCCCAACAACTTCTTCATTTCCAATATCATGGCACTGAATGAAGTAAAATGTCAATTACACACCTCACGAGACAGAAGTGCTAAGATTGGATTCTACAGATTATGTACAGACATTGAATTTAGAATAATCATCTTCTTTTTTGTTCTGTTTTCCATGTTGATTTTTTATTTTTTGTAGCAATTGATGGAATATATAAACAAATTTTGTTCTTGTAGTCACCATTTGTGCAGAATTGAAGGATTGTTTGTTAAACCATACAGCGTCTATCTTTTTTAACTAGCAATCTTTCGGATTCAATTCAGATTTTACAATTGCTGCTGACTTGACTCATTGTGCCAAGTGCCAACCAGAAATTACAGATTGAGTGCTGCAATATCACATGGTACTTTACTAGTTTTTGGTTACTCATGCTGCAATGCATGGGGAGATACAGAAATTTACAATGTGGGTTTGGATGGCGTTTTCCTAATAAATTAACTGCAGAACCTTATTACAATAATCTTGAATCTTGAGCACAGCAGAAATATGACTACTATGAATCTAAAGCTGCAATAGTAAGCTTCAATTTGGTTCAACGAGTGGTGAACTGGTGATACCATTAACAGCACTGGACACTCAAATCATAATCTATGGATAGTTCCTAAGAGTCCACTTAGTTTCACATTTTCTAACTACCCATTACCCAATATAGTGAAGATACTGCTCTGCTCTCGTCTTAAATAGTTTGGTCAGCACACAACTCTTCATCAAAGCCTTAACTAGGCCCACCAACACAGTAGGCCCAAAGAGAGCAGCCCTCTGTGGGCACAACAAAAGCACAGGCCCAAGAGAAAAAATAAAAGGCGCGAAAGATAAAACTACAATATCCAAAGAAAGACGCTCAAATCGAAACAAAAACAAAGAAAGGGGATGGTGGCCAGTTGACTTTTGAGTGCGAAGCTGAAATTCCTGCTCGGAGATCTCAAATCCACGCTAGACTCTTTAGTACCGCGGGACATCCAACAGATTCAGAGCACAACGTGGAATTGGGTCTCCCAAACGAGGAAATAGAAAGTCTTCAAATACAAATGGAGGACGAAACTCCTGGTTGTACGGTGGCTGTCTGCCGAATGAAACTAACCGTTTCGGCGGACCAGTTCCGAATGGCCTGTGACGGGGAGGTGGTGCTGCAGGGGAGGAGAGAGAGAGAGAGAGGAGGGTGGTGCGGGAGGTGGTCGGGTGAAGGGGAGAGGGGCTGGGTGGGTCCGGTGAAACGGGGGGAGGAAGGGAGGTGGTCCGGTGAGGGAGGGGGAGGGAGGAAGGTGTGGGTCGGGCAAAGGTGGTGTGTGTGTTTTTTTGTTTTTTTGTCATTTTGTCAAAGTTGATAGGTGTGTAAGGTCGTTTTTTAATGTCTTTTCTTTTTACGTTAATTAGGTAAATTCATAAATTAAATTATGGGGTGTACAAAAAAAAAAAAAAAGGTATGCAAATAAAAGTTCTCATAATTTACTATGGGGTCAAATTACCAATTTTTCATCCGAGTGTTTTCAGAAAATTAAAATACTCTCTACTCTTTGAAAATTCATAGAATAATCTTCTGAATTTAAAAAAATACGAAGTTTGCACCGTTGGTCTTCTAAACAATGTGTCATTAACACTACATTTCTTGTGAATACTTTTTACCCAAAAGACTTCTTGGTCTTAGAGAAATTTAAATTTTCTTGTGTAAAATAAATTCTAGAATTTTTTTAAAGTCTTAGAAAAATTATCTAAAATAGGTTTTTGGTAATTTACAAAATATTTTAATGAATTCATGTGGGACTTTACGGAAATTTTAGAATTTTTATAGAAGGAAATTTATTTTAATTTTCCAAAAATAAATTTGGACTTCCCAAATTTTATGGAATTATCAGAGGAATAATTGGTAATTTGACCCCATAGTAAATTAGAACTAGTCAAGACGAGTCCCTAAGAATTTTCTATGTATTTGTCTGAGTCAGGAGCTATTTTTAATTAATTTTCAAAGTTTGTAAAAATAGAAAGTCAGCAAAGTGATACACTAGAATTAGTTCCAGGGGATAATGTGATACAAAATAAACCTTAGGGGGTAAAGTGAGACTTGAAGTTACTTTTAGGGGGCAAACTAGTAAATAAGCCAATAAATAAAGGTCCGTTGACTTTAGGTATCAAATTATAATATTTTTTATTTTAACTACCAAAATGTTTATGTCATTTTACTTTAGATACTAAATTTCATTTTAAGTACCAATATTAAAAAATATGGTTATACCGAACTGTGACTTTCTAACAATCCTAACTTTTTTATTGATTTGTTGTTTTTTCAATATTTGCAAGGCTTAAACTTTAATGTTTAGTCTCTACATTGTAGGACTTCATCCTCCAAGCCTAAATTAAAAGCATTAAACTCTTATGAATTTGAAACAGTCACAACTGTATAACAAACTAATTTGTGACTTGATCTAAAATATCTTACTTTAGGTTAGTACCTAAAATAAAATAAATTAGTGTCTTGTTGTTTTGCTTAAACATTATTGATATTTGATATTTAATTCTAATTTTCTAAATAAATAAGAAGGTCGAGTATTGAATTTTATTGAAAAAATCAATTACCAAGTTACCAACATGTTGAGTCTGATGGATATATGAAATAAATAAGTATGTAGAGTTTGACTGGGTAAATAGTTTCTCTCCTCCAAGAGGATATTACTATATCTTTATCAGCTACGATCATCTAGTGGAGTAGTACTACTATATATATATATATATATGTTCTTTTTATTGAGATATACCTCAACTTATTTATGTTGAGGTATGACTTTATTGGAGCCCACATGAGTTATTTTGTGTCGATACGAACCATTCATTTTTTACATCTTCATTGATAGATCATCCTTGAAAAAAATTAGTCAAATCGGAAATCATTTGCTTATCTAACTTTGATAAAACAAATGGACGGTTTCATCGAAAATATTTGGTTCGTCCATTTATTTGATCAAAGTTAGATAGACAAATGATTTTCGATTTGGCTAATTTTTTGCAAGGATGATCTATCAATGGAGATGTAAAAAATGAACGGTTCAGATTGACACAAAACGACTCGTGTGAGCCCCAATAGCGTATACCTAAACATAAATAAGTTGAAATATACCTTAATAGAAGGAGCCTGTATATATATATATATATATATATAAATCAACACCAAAATCAATGAGTGTAGTGGTTATTAACTTGAAATCTTTAATGACTATTTTAATTTGAGAATACAATTCTTTAAGTTTTATTTGGTTTATGATACTTATAATATTTTCATGAGTTTTACCTTCATCATCATGTTCTGAGTTGTCAGAACCATGATGAGAACTATTATGACATTCATGTTCGGTTGTTCCATTAAACTGTTTTAAAGTTTTGCATATTTTGAGGATATTAATATCTTGTCAAAATTGAACCAGAGGACTAAACAAACTTCAACATATGTCAGAACTTTGTCAGAAGACTAAACCCTAAACCCCTAAACCCTAATATCTTGTCAAAATTGTATATATATGTATATATATATATATATATAGCCCCATTCCAATAAGGGATCCTTCATTTAGTGTTAAATGAGAGATCCTCATGTGGGGTCCACACGGGTCGTTTTGTGTCGACCTGAACCGTTTATTTTTTATATTTCCATTGATAGATCATCTCTGCAAAAAATCAGCCAAATCGGAAACTATTTACCCGTTTGATTAAGCGGTCAAAGTTTAGGTGTTTATAGACGAATTTGTTGTTCGTCCATTTGTTTGATCCAAATTAGATATCTTAATGGTTTCCGATTTGGTTGGTTTTTTGCATGAATGATTTATTAATAGAGATGTAAAAATGGACAGTTCGAATCAACACAAAATGACCAATGTGGGCCCCATAGGGGGATCTCTTATTAAAAGAAGTAATGGTGACCTGCCGAAGACTGGAGCCTCGTAACATGTTGACGAAGACCTCCGAACTGAGGGTTCAATCAGTAGAGGGGACGACTTTGCCTCCCCGGAAGAAGAATAGCCCCGTTCTCTAGCCAATTGATCTCGTTGATCATATAACTGGGAGGGGAATGTGTTACATTAGAGGTGAACGATCAGAGGTATCCACTAATTACCACGATGAGGCTGGTCCCTCTTTTAGTAGACTAAGCTTTGAATATTATCCCTTATTAAAAAGAGGCTATATATATGTCTAATTCAGGTGTGGATGTTCGCACCATGCGAATGTCTCATACTGACCCATCGTTCGGCACTGAACCATTGGTCACACACTCATACCCTATTCCATTTAGCAGGGAGGCTAAAAATAAATGTCAACTACCCACGCATGCAAGAAATGTCAAATTTTCCGTGCAAGAATATCACATGTGGAGAAATGCTAATTGCCTTCTTTTTGTGCCATATGTCTTCTCCTGTTAATTTCATAGTGGAGTCTTTTGATCCAAACCAATCATTTTCTAGATCACTAATTAAATATCATGTCTGCAAAAAATGAACCAAATTAAAAATTATTTAGTTTATCAAATAAATAGATAGTAAACTAACTATCACCAAAAGTGTGTATTTATTTGATAACAATTAGATAACAAAACGATTTCTGATTTGATTAATTATATATAGAGATGACCTTTATAAAATGATCTAGAGAATAAACAGTTCTAATCATAGTACTATTCTACTGAATAAAGAGGAGAAGAGAGATGATACAAAGAGAAAATACAAAAGAATAGACAACTAGTATTCCTTGTCTACGTGACCATGCTGGCAACAAATTTGACGAAAAATTAAATTTTTTTCCATCAAATTTAGACACTAACAAACTACAAGGGTATGATTATCGAAATTGAAATTAAAAGTGAAAAAGAAGCCAAACTACAAAAACTAAAAGGGCCATTTGATCTGGCCAAAAATAAAAGGACCATTTGACAATTTTTAAGAGCCTTAACTAAGATTTCTTTAAAAATAGCATTTCCGACTTCAACTTTTATTTATAGTTATTCTGAAACTTCACAAATGATAGACTTGTAAAGAAACATTAAAATGATGGATATGCTAGCTTTACAGGAAGATTGTGTAAGAATTACATGGATTGATGCCTTGTTTTACTCGGAGTCAATATTACACTAATACTTAAGATACAAGTAATAGGTTTATTAATAAGACATAAATCAGCAAGTCCATCTTAAATAGATTACTTATTTGAGTTGGACTAGGAAGACTTAGTTACCTAAAGGCCTTATGCTATAAACAAGGCAATGATCCAGCAAAATCTTTATAGAGTCCTATTAGGATTGGATTCTGGAGTCCTTGATAGGAGGAACTAGGAATCTATGAGTACTCTATATAAGCACAGGTCCTTGGAAACACAGTTAACACTTAGAATCAATAAGCTCTGCCCCATTGTGTGAGAGGTTAATCCATTGTTGTAATGGCTAGAAGACTTGAACATCTTGACTGGAGGTATTTAATTTGCTAGCAGTATGTCTTCATCAGGTTAGTAGTTAATTATATATTACGGTTATATGCTTATCAGTAGAATCATATTGATGTCGAGTTATACTTGTATCTATTGATTTGTGTATGCTACATAATTTATGTTTCAATTCTCACATGTGGTATGTGAGCCTCCATACACAAACTAGAGATCAAGATAAAGTTGTTTCAGTTTTTTGACCACATGGTTTTGCTAATAAGTTAATGTAACTAAATTTATGCTAATGCTTGAAATCAATATAATATATGTAAAAAGCACTGAATAAATAAAGCATGCTATAGTTTAATCAATATAACAAATTTCATCAAATATAATATTATACATATATATTGGTACGGCTTGCATTATTGGGAATTTGGGAAACACCAAAAGGTGCACAGAGATTAAAAGGAAGCACCATGCGGTGGGTTTTGGGTTAATCAAAGAAACACTTTCATTCAGACCCTTTCCCCATTTGTTTTCTTCTTGCGTTTCTTTTAGGTTCTTCGAAGTTCGAACCCATTTTGGGGGTTTCCTCTTTTAATGTTTTTTTTTTGGCACGATTTTGGTTGTTTTAATCAATGGACTTTTATTTAAGATCATTCCAACACCTATTTCATGCTTTATTTCACCAATTTTTATGGTTTTTTCATGAAATTCGAAGGATTCATCAATGTTAGTTATTGGGTTTTTCCAATTTCAATTTTATGGCAGATTTTGAGTGAATCTGGTAGGCACCAGAGGAATAGAGAGGCAAGTTGTAAAAAGAATAAACTGAAAAGGAAATATTTCATTAATTGTTTGCCTTTCAAGGCTACTGTAGCGATTATTTATACAAGGATAAACCTAGTAGAGCTACTGACCTATGTGAGAACAACTAGAAACATATGCAGACAAGACAATCCTCTATAAAATATCTAGCATAAGGAATGGTCCTGAAAGGTGCAGGTCATACTAAGCTAATGGTAACAAAGTAAATGGGTTATTGGGCTTGTAATAGAGAAGGCCCTATCAGCTCCTCCCCCTTGAGAGCAAGCCGGTCCTCAGGATTGAAATGCAGGAAAATGTTCCATGATAGAAGTGGCATTATCCCAGGTTGCATCAGATGCAGGAAGACCAACCCATTTAATAAGCCAGTGAGTAATGGGAGCATTACCACGTTTGAAGATGCCACGTTGCAGAATTTGCTCTGGTACCCAATTAAAAGAAGAGGTGTAATCTGCTGAAGGTAAAACATGGGAGGTAGGAGTAGAGTCACCAACACGTAATATAAGGAGAGACACGTGGAAGACTGGGTGAATCCTTGCTGAATGTGGCAGCTCAAGTTTGGAAGCAACTGGGCCAATTCGAGCCAAAACCTTGAAAGGGCCATAATACCTTGGACTCAACTTATTAGCGGAACGGTGGTGGACAGAGTGTTGCCGATAAGGGTGGAGACGCAAAAATACCCAGTCACCGATTTGAAATTCTCGCTCAGTGCGCTTTTTATCAACGAAGATCTTCATTCGATTTTGTGCAGTAGCCAAATTGGTCTTAAGTCGTCCTAAAAGCTCATCTCGGTCTCTTAGGATACTGTCCACAATCTGAACTGGAGTAGAACCAAGAAGGTAAGATAGGACTGAGGGAGGTGGATGACCATACAGAGCCTAGAATAAGGACATGTTAATGGAAGCTTGATATGTCGTGTTGTACCACCATTCAACCCAAGAGAGCCATTGAACCCAAGTACCAGGTCGATCACCAACAAAGCAACAGAGATAGTGTTCGAGAATACGATTCAACACTTCTGTTTGGCCATCTGATTGGGGGTGATAGGCGGAGCTGCAACATAGCTGAGTTCCCTGAAGTTTGAAAAAAGCTTCCCAAAAATTGCTGATGAAAATAGGGTCGCGATCACTAATGATACTCTTGAGCATACCATGTAAGCGAAATATATGTTGGATAAAGATATCTGCAACCTTAGCAGCTGTAAAGGGATGTGAGAGAGGAATAAAGTGACCAAGTTTAGTGAAACGGTCGACAACCACGAGAATGGAGTTCTTGCCATTAGAAGTTGGGAGTCCTTCCACAAAATCCAAAGAGATATCCTGCCAAGCACCAGATGGAATGGTAATGGGTTGTAATAATTCGGGAGGTTGGATGAATTCATATTTTTTACGTTGGCAAGTGTCGCATGATGCCACATATTGCTTCACATCTTTGCGAGCGCTTGGCCAAAGAAAGTTATGAGACAAGCGCTTAGGAGTGTCATGGAACTCATGCAGGATCTGGCGCCGCCAAGGAGAGAGAGGGGGAACAAAGATGCGATTTTTATAAAAGAGGATATTGTCCCTCATCGAGAATCCAGTTGGAGCTGAACCGTTGCCAGCAAGAGTTGAAATAATGGCCATAGTAGAAGGGTCAACGCAACATATTTGAGAAATTTCATCCATTGCAGTGAAAATTGGAGAAGAGATTCCCATAACTGTGAGCAATTTGTGGCGACAGGATAATGCATCGGGAACCTGATTAAGTGTGCCACCCCTGTATTCAACAACAAAGTCATAACCCAAGAGTTTCAGTAACCACTTTTGCTGTGCTGGGGTGGTAAACCGCTGATCCAAAATATGACTAAGGGTCTGAAAATCTGTAAGAATCTTAAACTGGAGACCAATTAAATATGGGCACCACTTTTGAACTGCAAAGATAACAGCCAACATCTCCTTCTCGTAGATGGAAAAAGAAAGGTTGCGTTGTGAGAGGGGCTTGCTAAGATAAGCGATCAGATGTCGATCTTGGGACAAAACTGCGCCAATTCCGCCACCAGAGGCATCACATTCCAATACGAACTGTTTAGAGAAATCCGATAAAGCCAAAACAGGAGTGGAACTAAAAGCGTTTTTGAGATTGATTAAAGCTTCCTCAGCGGCTGGAGACCAAGCAAAAGCTTCTTTTTTGAGTAAATCAGAGATTGGTTTTGCCAATAGTCCATAATGTTGAACAAATTTACGGTAGCATCCAGTGCGGCCCAAAAACCCTCGTAAAGCCTTGAGAGTCTTTGGTCGTGGCCAATTCACAATGCAAGAGACTTTTGAATCATCCACAGCCACACCTTGATGGGAAATGATATGCCCCAAACAGTCAACTCGTGATTGGGCAAAATAACACTTGCTAAGCTTGGCCTGAAACTGATGTTGGCGCAATGTATGGAGGACAGTGCTATAGACCAAAATGTCGTCAAAAAACACTAGGACAAAAACACATAAAAATGGTCGAAACACATCATTCATAATAGTTTGAAAAGTGGATGGGGCATTGGATAGGCCGAAAGGCATTACCAAAAATTCAAAGCGACCGTCATGAGTACGGAATGCAGTTTTCGAAACATCAGCTGCATGCATCCAGATTTGATGGTAGCCCGAGCGAAGATCGAGCTTGGAAAAATAAGAGGCACCATGGAGGTCATCTAGCAATTCATCAATAACTGGGATGGGATACTTGTGCTTGACAGTAACATTATTAAGAGCGTGGTAATCAACACACATGCGCCAAGAACCATCTTTTTTCTTGACCAAGAGAACGGGAGAAGAAAATGGACTAGAGCTGGGTCGAATAATGCCACTGTCTAACATCTCTTTAACCAAGCTTTCAACTTCATCCTTGTGGAAATGTGGGTACCGGTATGGACGAATGCTAATGGGCTGTGCGTTTGGCTGGAGTATGATGCGGTGATCTTGGGGTCGTTGTGGAGGAAGGTATCCAACAATGACTAGATAGCAGAAGGAATTGACTCCGATGCAAGCTCTGCCATGAAAATGGGTGGATGGGCCGGGACCAACTGAACCATAAGCCCCATATGCTCAGTTTGAAGAAGACGAGATATAGTTGAACAATTCATCAAGGAGGGAAGAGGGGTAACATTCTCTTTTAAGCGATATGAGCAACCATGAACAGAGAATTCCATCACCTTATTTTTAAAGTGCCAAGAGAAAAGACCCAAATATTCTAGCCAAGCAGCTCCCAACTAAATATCATAGCCAATAACAGGGAGAATATGAAAAGGAACAAAGAATGAGTACCCTTGAACCGAAAGCCGTAATTGAGGGATCAATCCTTTGGTAGTGATGGCCCGCCCATTAGCAACTGTGACTTGGTGAACCGCAGAGTTGTCAATTGAGAGATTAAGGTGTTTGACCAAGCATGGGTGAATGAAATTGAAAGTTGCACCACTATCGATGAATAAGTGAACAGAATGAGTGCTAATGGATCCTTGGAGACATAGTTTGGGGATGCTCTTCATCTGTCATTACAGCTAGAATGGTAAGATTGGGATCGGGGATGATAGTAATATCATCGGCTTGGGTATCGAGAGCATTATTTGGTGCTGCTTCGCCATTGGCTGGAACTATGTCAACCATAAAAAGCTGAGGGTGTTTACAGACATAGCCGACCTTATATTTTTCATCACAATTATAACATAAGCCTTTGGCACGCCTCTCGTTCATCCCAGCTGGTGAAAGGTGTTTAATAGGGACAGTGATGGCCGAATGTGGAGGTTTACTGGTGGTTGGAGTTTTGGGCGAAAATGTGGGATTTTTGAAGTGGGTGGGATGAAAGGTAGGCTTTTTGTGGTGAAGTTCATAGATGTAAGCAAGCTCGATGACTCGGGTAAGGGTGGTGGGGTTGTGGGCTTCGACGTCCGTCCGTAAATCCTCATGGAGACTGCCAACATAGATGCCTTTGAGTTGGGTATTAGACCAACCAGAAGCATGACAAGAAAGTTTGACAAACCGAGTTGTATACTCCTCAACAGAACCGAGCTGTATACTCCTCGAGAAGGATGTCTCTCGAGGCCCAAAGCGATTGAGCAGCAAATCAACAAAATCAGACCAAGATGCCCGAGGATAACGGGTATTGAACCACCGCATCCACAAAGCGGCATCGCCGGACATACTCACTGAGGCCACCGAAACCTTATGAACTTCAGGAATAGAATAATAGTCAAAAAAATGCTCGGCCATAGCTATCCAAGTGTGGGGATCGTCGCCAGAAAAATGAGGAAGATCAAATCTCATAGGCTTAAGGGAAGGTTGTTGGGATGGAAAGAACTGGAGCGAGAGAGAGGGATGGGTGGGTGTATATGGACAGTGGGTAGACCATGGAAAAGAAGAAGGTGATGGGGTAGGGGTAGAAAACGGAATCCCCACTGTGGGTGGAGGGATTGCAACAGAAGTAGTCATGATAGTGGAATAAAAGGGGCGGGCGGTGGGAGGGGCAGTGGATGAAAAAAAAAAAAAAAAGAGGTGGAAGCAAGTGTGGTGGCATAACCCAAGATGGGATTTGGGGATGGTAAAGAAAAATGGATGGAACCAAAGGTGAGAGGGGGTTTGGGGGGGCAGTAGAGGAAAAAGGAGAGGGTGGGGTATTAGCACGAAGTGCTTCAAGCAGAGTGTGTTGAAAGGTAGCAGATTGATGTTGAATCGAGGCTTGGAATTCATGTTGGTGGGAGGATAAAGCTTCAATAGCCTTTGTTAAATTAGCTTTTACACCTGCTTCAAATTCTTCCTGTTAGAGTCTGAAAGAGGCCAAAGACTCTTGGACCTACTGCAACTGTGAAGAGGAATCAACATCAGAGGGGCCAATGGTCAGCTCAATGGGGCCCGATTAAGAACAATGCTTGTCCAAGTGGGAGAATGTAAGAATTAAATGGACTAATGCTTTGTTTTTCTCGGAGTCAATATTACACTAATACTTAAGATACAAGTAATAGGTTTATTAATAAGCCATAAATCAGCAAGTCCATCTTAAATAGATTACTTATCTGAGTTGGACTAGGAAGACTTAGTTACCTAAAGGCCTTATGCTATAAACAAGGCAATGATCCAGCAAAATCTTTATAGAGTCCTATTAGGATTGGATTTTGGAGTCCTTGATGGGAGGAACAAGGAATCTATGAGTACTTTATATAAGCACAGGTCCCTGGTCACACAGTTAACACTTAGAATTAATAAACTCTGCCCCATTGTGTGAGAGGTTAATTCATTGTTGTAATGGCTAGAAGACTTGAGCATCTTGACTGGAGGTATTTAATTTGCTAGCAATATGTCTTCATTAGGTTAGTAGTTAATTATATATTACAGTTATATGCTTATCAGTAGAGTCATATTGATGTCGAGTTATATTTGTATCCATTGATTTGTGTATGCAACATAATTTATGTTTCAGTTCTCACAGGTTGAGCCAAAAAAAGAGAGCTGAAAGCAACTAACTAATCAACTCTGGAGCCGTCTGCAGATAACTTTAAGAAAGTCTGAACAAGAACCATATTATTGTCATCATACTGTCTTTGGATTTTAGTGGAAAACAAACAAGTTTAGTTGAAAAAAAAACTCCAATGAGTCAATGACCAACTTGTGCAATAAACAACTGTTGTTGTCAATTTCATAGTTCAACTTCAAACATTAAGCTAGGAAGCCCTTCTCCTTGAGGCTTTCAACTGTGTCCCCAAGACTTACTTCCAATGGAAGGAAAGTAACTCCCAAACCTTTTGCTTTCTCCTGCGAAACTTGATATATTGGACCAGAAGGATTGCCATCCTCACATCTGCCAACAATGACCAAAAGAGGGGGGAAAGAAAACCCTTAAGAATTGAAGATGAGTAGATCAGACCCTATGAACAATATACTCTTAATTAATGGCAATGGCACCCATTTGTGGCATTTTGCAAATGATAACTAACCTTTCAGGAAGGCACAAAGTGGGATAAAGTCCTTGTAAAATCTTAAGAGCCTCGGAAATGTGTGTAACATGTCCAGCAAAACAATATCTTCCACTAGCTGAAGGATCTTCAAATGCTTGAATATGAGCAGAGGCAACATCTCTAACATCAACCAATCTGTAATTTGACGTGGGTATTGCTCCACCTGCATAAAAAGGAAACAAAAACGATTGTTTGCATCACAAGTAACATTTCAAACACAAAAGGGTTGAAAATATTATAATAGACATTAATTAGAATTTAATAGTCCAGAAGATTGTTGTTGAAGAGATGGAAGAGGAAAATGGATACATCATAAAGATTACAGCATTTTTATCATTAAGTACCTTTCAAGCTCCGAATCCTGGAATGCAATACATTAACCCGAGAGGTAAGTTCACTTCAACTAAATTAATTCTAACTGTCGTGCTATTTGCCTCAACTAAATTAATTTTGACTTTCCATCATACTCTGCATTAATCATGAAAGGTAAAAAAGATAGTTTCTGAAGTATACCAGTTATGAGATTCTGAATCACCTCTACGGAGAGATTAAGAGTTGGTTGTAAGAGTGGACCAATCACAAACCCTGGATGTATTGTAACCAAGTCAATCCCATTTCCTTTAGCAAATTTCCAAGCAGCCTCCTCAGCTAAAGTTTTTGAAAGCACATACCATTGCTGGAAAAAAAAAAAAAAAAAAAAAAAGTTCATACTAAACAAAGATATACTACTTTGTCTTATGTTAAGTATACCTCCACATCCAATATAACTCCAGGTATCAGATGAATGATTGGCAGACTTTTGAGTAATATACACATAACATGCATCTAATCCAACTAATATGTTCTTAATTGAAAAACAATTGAGATTTCTTTTCTATTTTTCATTTCTGGGTGACAAGAAAACTGAGATAGTTTAGTGCTGTATTGCTCTTAGAGTAAGAAAAAGAGAGGTATCAACTGATAGCTAGACTGCTGTCTGCAGATGAGCCCATGATTTGGACAGAATGTGGCTGATTGTGTGCAGGCTCTGGGGCATAACAATTGTAACGTTTCTTGATTTTACAAATAGTTCATCTCTTATATAATTGGATCCAGACCAGTTAAGGTGACAAGATTAAATTTTGTTTCCAGTAGACATGGAAGCATAACAAATTAACAATGAATAAAAGGTGATACTTGGAAAAAGATAAGTATGGGAACATAAATACTTACCTTGTACTTCTCACAAAGAAGTGGATCCGAATACCATGTTTCATCAACTACCACATCAGAGGCCAGAGGTTTTCCACTCATTATTAGTGTAGCCATAGAAGATGTTAAAATCACTCTCCTGACAGTTGGAAATTTTACGCATGATTTCAGAACATTAAGTGTTCCCTTCACTGCAGGGTCAATTAATTCTGCCTGAGATATGGAAACAATAAGAATCGTTGCAGTCTTTACATAACAAGTTTTGAAATTATTTTGCTTCTCTAAAAAAATGCAAACATACGTATGATCCTGTAAAGAGGGAAATAGATTCTACATCATTGCCTAAAACAGAATACTAACAAGTATTCTTGATAAGTATTAATCTGTTTCCTTGTGAACCATGTATATATGTTGATTAATTGACATCTAGAATAATCCTTTCAACAAACTCAAATAGCTTTTGTCAGCCAATGGCTAAAGTATCTTGAAAGAATATAAGAATTAAATAATATGAGGTCAGATTGCCACACAGGGGCCAAATGAATGGAAATAAACTTTATCAGTTGGTTTACACTTTTCATCTTGAAATACTAACAATTCTGAAAAGGGTATTAACCAATGCAATTATAAGTTGTCTACATAAGTAAATACAACTGTCTTAGATAGATAATTTTGTTTTTGTATTTCTGTTGTAATTTTGTCTTTCCGCTTGGTAATTAAGACTTGACAAAACTTATTTTTCAAAAATTTCAGCAATGTAGTTTGGTGTTGAGTTATAAACTTCTGGAACAAGAAGCAGAAAGTAAGATTCCTTCCATCTGAATAAACAAAATAAGCATGAATACTACATAAACTTGGGTGAAAGAAGACCTGTAGGCTGTAAGCAATAGGCAATTACAAGAACTGTAGAAAATTTGAACTATGAAAGTAAAGAGATGAACCTGTGGGTCAGTGACTGAAAATTGTAAAGGAGATGCTGTGTGAAAGACACCTTCACATCCATCAACTACAGGGTCAAAAGATCCTTCACCTAACAAATCTGCTTTGAACAAATGAAGCCTTTCTTTTGCTCCATCAAGTGAGAGTAAGTGTTCTGTTTTCTTTGGATCATCTGTGCCATACATAAACTGAAGTAGTGAGTTACACTAAGAATACATCAAAACACTACTATGTGCACAAGGTAAACATTAAGCACAGTTGGTAAGGCCTAATATTTCATTTTAAAGACTTTATTCCTACTAATTAGGAAGCAATATTTATTTCTAATTGGGATTAATATTTGTATGCAATGCCATGTTAGTAGGAAACAAATTTTTTTCAGATTAAGTGAATAGTATTAGTCAGACTCAGACTATATCAATATGATGATGACATGATATGATTTTTCCACACAAGTTTTCTTGTTAACAGAGGGACGCATCAACTATATTAACAACCCAAAAATATTAAATTGGTAATTAGATACGAAGGTTGGCATTCAAACAAAACACTGTCTGCAACTTTACTGTTTTGTCAATTACCACAAGGGGTAGGATAGTAACTTCATTCATGCATAAAGATTTGGCTAATAAGGTTGGTTACCTAAAGAAAGCTAAAAGCCTTGTCTTGTATAACATAACTGGATTTCAAGAACCACTTGAAAGTTGAAACTGAAGATCAAGATTTCAGAACATGACCTCAGACTCTAGCTAAGATCCTAAACTTTTCTTCTGGTAAATAAAACAAAAAAACTCAGAACTTGAAGAATGAAAAATTGAAAATTATGAAAGAACTGTTTGACTTTGATAACTATGAGGAAGCTTAGAAAAAAAGAAAAGAAAAAAAGAATTAAAACTGATACTGACTTGGGTCACGAACAGTGGCTTTGACAGTATAACCTCTTTGTAATAAGAGCTTCACCAGCCATGATGCTATGTAACCAGACGCTCCTGTTACACACACAACCTTCGTTGCTCCGCTCATCCTCTGTATCCCTCTAAGCTCTGAAGCGTAATTCGTTACAGTTGGTGTTTCTAAGGTGATAATGGAGCTGAAGATGTCAATGAAGGCAACTACACTTCAGTCAAAATTTTATATAAAAGTTGACCAAATAAAAGATTATTGAATAGTCTTGGCCAAAAAAAAAAAAAGATTATTGAATAGTGAAACTCAGTATCGTGATGGACAAAAAATACAAGGACAATACATCTAAAAAGTTGGATTACTTCGACTCTATAGTCATTATTCATGAGCTAGACTCTAGAAAAACTATTATTATTAGGCTTATTTACTATTTTACCCTGAAAGTAACTTTTAATCTAACTTCACCCCCTATTTTACCTCCTGAAACTAATTCTCGTGTATCATTTTGCCCACTTTCTATTTTTACAAACTTTAAAAATTAATTAAAAATAACTTCAGACTCAGAAAAATACATGGAAAATTTTTACCGACTCGTCTTGACTAGTATTAATTTCCTATGAGGTCAAATGACCAATTTTCCATCCAAATATTTCTAGAAAATTAAAATATATCTTACTCTTTAAAAATTCATAAGATAATCCCCCGAACTCCAAAAAATACGAGATTTACACCGTTGGTCTTCTAAACAATAACACTACCTCTCTTGTGAACACTTGCTACCCAAAAGACCTCTCCGTCTTAGAGGAAAATAAATTTCCCTTTATAAAATAAATTTTAGAAAATTCTAGAATTTCCATAAAGTCCCGGAAGAATTCTCTGAAACAGGTTTTTGGTAATTTTCAAAATATTTTTGAGAATTCATCCGAGACTTTACAAAAATTTTAGAATTTTTATAGAGGGAAATTTATTTTAATTTTCTAGAAATAAATTTGGACTTCCCAAATTTTCTAGAAACTCTCAGAGGGCAAATTGGTAATTTGACCTCATATTAAATTAGAACTAATCAAGACGAGTCCGTAGGAATTTTTTGTATATTTTTTTGAGTCTGAAGCTATTTTTAATTAATTTCCAAAGTTTGTAAAGATAGGAAGTCGACAAAGTGATACATGAGAATTAGTTTCATGGGTTAAAGTGATACAAAATAAATGTTAGGGGGTGAAGTTAGATTAATGTTACTTTCAGGGGGCAAACTAGTAAATAAGTCTTATTATTATGACAAAGGGTCCGCATATTTTCAAGGTTTGTTTTTTCAATTTTGGTACTGAGTTTTGATCCTTATCCCACTTAATTAGTATCAAATTATTATAGGTCCGTTGATTTTAGATACCAAATTATAATGTTTTTTCATTTTAACTGCCAAAACATTTATGTCATTTTACTTTATGTACTAAATTTCAGTTTAGGTACCAATTTTAAAAAACATGGTTATATCGAGCTGTGACTGTCTAACAGTCATAACTTTTTTATTGATTTGTTGTTTTTTCAATATTTGCAAGGCTTAAACTTTAATGTTTAGTCTTTGAGTTATATGACTTCATCCCCCAAGCCTAAATCAAAAGTATTAAACTCTTAAAAATTTTAAATTTTTATAAATTTGAAACAGTCACAGTTTAATCACAACTGTGACTGTTTGACAATCACAACTATATAACAAACTGATTTGTGACCTAATCCAAAATGTCTTACTCTAGGTTAGTACCTAAACTAAAAAAAATTAGTGGCTTGCTGCTTTATTGAAAAACTATTGATATTTGGTATTTAATCCTAATTTTCTAAATTATTATTAGTCTAAATTCCATATCCAAATTTGGAAAATTTTATTTCAATAAAATCATATAAATAATTGTTATTATAATCAAATGGCTAAAAGACTTTTAATTTGAATTTTTTTTTTTTTACCTATGAAGTGTGGCTTAAAAAATAAATAATTCAGATTATGAGATTACATAATGTGATGGGCCCGAAAATATAATTAATTTTGTGTTAACTCACTAATCAGTTAGTTTTAGAGAATTTATGTATAGATTATATTTTATAATTTGTCAATGTATGCACTTGGAGAAAAAAAAAATCTTTTGTCAAATTAATAGACGGAATGGTCGTGTAAGATGAGCCAACTTTGTCCTCTCATCCCCTCACATAACCCCAATCATCCACCCGTACACACGAGGGGTCAAAATTTCCCTTGCAACTCCATTCCATCAACTAATTTGACAAAAATTTGGGTTCTTTTCCTTTAATAGTAGGCCTGAGTAAATTATAATAAGGATATAATTTTGGGAAAAGTTTTTAAAAAGGACTTAAACTTTGATTCATGTCAATCTAGGATGCGTATGATGAGTTATATTAATATGCCCAAACTTTAATTTTGAAGCCAATTTGCCCCTTATGTTAGTCTAATTACATTTTTTGTCCAAAAAAAGGTTATGTATGTGAAGTGGTTTGACTTCTATGTTCTTGTATTACAAATAGAATGATGAATTTTACCCCTAAAAAAGTAATCACATGTGTGACATATGATCACCTTTGGATGGAATTTACAAACCGAGTTGATGAAAATTGCATTTTGGCATCAAAAGTAAAGTTGAAGGGGCAAATTGGTACGTACAACTCATGGTTCATATCTTGAATTGATACAAGGGTCAAAGTTTAAGTTATTTTTGAAAAATTTTCCTTATAATTTTTAAAAATTATATGGACAAAAGTGAAAAAAGAGTCAAACTATATACATGGACTAAAAGGGTTATTTGGCCAATATTAAAAGAGCGTGAATTAAGATTTTTTTTTTTTTTGGCCACTAATGAATTAAGATTTCTTTGCAATTTCGACTTCAGCTTTTATTCATAATAGTTATTTTGAAACTTCATAAACGATAAACTTGTAAAGAAACACCAAAGTGATGATATGCTTTACAGGAAGATTGAGCCATATATAAAGAGAGAAAGCAACTTCTTAGCATTTGACTAAATCAACTCTCTCGGGATGTCTGCATATAATTTAAGAAAGTCTGGACAAGAACAATATTATTTTCATCATGATCTCTTTTCAATATAGCAGGAAAAAAAAACAAAAACTTCAATTGCCCCAACATGCGACCAACTTGTGCAATGTACAAGTTGCTTCCAATTGCATAATTCAAATATTGAGGAATCCCTTCTCCTTCAGGCTTTCGACAGTGTCCTTAAGACTTACTTCCAGAGGAAGGAAATTAATTCCCAAACCTTTTGCTTTCTCCATGGATAGCTGATACATTTTTGGGAAATAAGGATTGTCATCCTCACATCTACCAAGAATGACACGAAAATAAAACAATAAAAATCCCTCAGAAATTCACCATGTTCAGTGAGTTTTCAAATTCCTAACCAAATGAAATTAATTGTGAAAGGAGAAAAGGGGTTAGGGGTGGCAATTGTACCCATGGGCCGGGTACCCACAATACCTGTACCCGGCCCGCCTATAAAATTGTTTACCCATGTCCGGCCCATACCCGTAACAATGTAAGCAGGTAGTACCCGCACCCTACCCACACCCGCATCAAACCCGTCTCATTTATTGAGGGTAATACCTATACCCGACCCGATTTTTTTCTTAAATAAATCAATTATATTTTAAAATCCCATTTGCAATACATTATCTCCAATGCATTATTTCCCCTACTTGTTTCTACTTTGCGCACTCTAAGCTGGTCCAAATAAAATGATCTTACTCTGTTTTTCCACTATAAATGGTTTATTACATTGTGTAAAAAAAAAAGGCTGTTCTTCAAGATAATCCCACTACCAAAGGACTCTAGCTGCTTCATAACCCACAGAGCTCATGCCTACAGGCACAGTACACAATACACATATTACATGGTGTTATTAATGGCATACATGTTAATTACCAGAGATTAAATACATTTTTCTATTTTAGTGACATGATTAATTACTCATATATCCAGTTAATTCAACAAATCAGAACCCCATTTGGAAACAAATTATTCCAATAAACATATATAGTATATAACTATATATATTACCTGGTAGGTGATGATCAAAAATGAATTAAAATTAAAGTCCTTAGATATGTAGAGAGATGATCAATAAGTAAACACAGCTTAATGTTCCACAACATGAACAATTGAGTACTGAAACCAAATAGACACAGAGTACTGCTGAAATGCCAGAGTACTACTGGAAAACAAAAAAAAAAGAAAAACCTCGATCATCCTCTAATCTAACAAGATCATCTTCCCAAGCATCATATAATGTATCCCACACCCGAAAATTCAGTCGATCAATCTCATCACTTAGGTCTTCAACCTCTCTATATGTAAGAACTCCACAAACCTCACTTTAGTCAGCATCAATGCAAGGCTCCTACAACAAATCAACCAAATATTTCATTGAAAATCACAATAAAAGTAAAGTAAAGCAAACTACTGTAAATCAAATACATTTTTACCTCATCCACATCTCCATCCTCATCAAATGCACTATCTTTAAAACCTCGGATCTCAGTCTACAACCAATCTCGAGCACACATTGATGCCTTAACTGTATTTGAATGTAGGCGACTACAGTGTGGGCTGACAATTCTTCCACCAGTACTAAATGCAGACTCTAAAGTAACTGCGGACACATGAATGGCCAATATATCTCTAGCAATCTCATGCAAAGTAGGATACTTGATCCCATTAGTCCTCCACCAAGAGAGTATATATATATATATCAAATTATCTTGTCCTAGGTAAGACAAACTCTTCCAAATAATTGTGTAGGATGCTTGATCCCATTAGTCCTCCACCAAGAGAGTATATATCAAATTCTCTTGTCCTAGGTAAGACAAACTCTTCCAAATAATTGTCTAAGTCGGACTTACTATATCTTCACTAGTGGAATCAGAAACAAACAAGTCAAACTTTTCCAAATTACTCTACCAAATCATGTGGCCTTGATGAAGATGCAGAAATTGAAGACTAACTCAATTCATGATTAGATGTAGACCTCAATTGATATTCTTTAACCAAGTCATAAGTAAGTATTCGAACCCTTTCAATTTCCAATGAAGCATATATTATCTTGGAAAATTTGATGAAAGTAAATTTCAATCAACTTCGATCATCTTATACCTTGGATCCAACATGGTGGCAATTGTCATAGTCCCATGAATTATATTCCAATACTTGTCAAACTTTGTTGCCATCTTTTCTGCCATTTCTTTCACTAGCTTCTCTCTGATCAGACTCAAGCCACTCATAAATTATCAACTGAATGTCACAAACATGTGGGAAAAATAGGTTGGCTGTAGGATACTTGGTTCCAGAAAAAAAAAACTCAAGTCACTCTATAAAATAATTGCAATTTTTCAGCAATCACCTTTGTCAATGACCAATCAGCATCACTAGGAACACTTCTATATCCACATTGTTTCAAACGAGGAAAAACATCCTTATATATCAATGCAGTGTTAAGCTTAACATATCTGGAGTTCCACCGGTCTTGTTTTGCAATCAAGAACCAATTTCCAAGTGCAGTCAACTTTCAATTGACGAGCTACCTCATCAAATCTTTCCTCTCTTTTTGGGGTGCCTACCCAATTTGCAACACTAGACCGAATAGTGTCAATACTATGAGTAATCACTTCTAAGCCATCTTTAACTATCAAGTCCAAGATATGTGCAATACAACACATGTGAAATAATCTCTCATCCTAGGAAGCATCGATACGCCAATTTTTTGAGGTATTCTGTATCGGATACCATGATAGCACCGATACGCACTAGATACGGGGATACGCATATCCAAAGCATGCTATACGTATCTGTTGACTTTGACTACTCGATATGACGACGATACTCCAGCGATACTTCTCTGATATGGTCAAGATACAGTCTCGATATGTCTGGGGTATTTTTTCAAGTTTTTTGTAAAATTGGGGAGTCTAATCGCAATTTTAGAAACTTTACAAAAATCAGATCATTAGAGCCCTAATTCAAGTATTCAACGCAGCCATCACTATTCATGTGCGAAATAGAAAAGGAAGCCGAGAAACCTGTTTTCGAGCAGCCATCGTCGTCGCGATCTGTGTCTCTGTCGCGGAGGTTAAATATCGTGGAGGTTAGCTTGTTGCTTGCGTAGTTGCGTTGAGTAATCTGGTTAGCTTGCATAGTTGGGTTGGCTTTGTTTGTTTTTTTTATAACTCTGAAATCTAAATAGTATTGGGTTTAGATGATATTTGATTTTTTTTAAAGTTTAAATATATATATTATTTTAATATCCGTATCGGTGCTCTAATTTTTTAGAAATTTACCGTATTGCGTATCGGTGTGGTGTCACGTACGTATTGGTGCCGTACTTGTATCGATGCTTCCTAGCTCTCATCCAACAAAAGTACATGAAGGAGAACTAAGAGTCAATAAGAGCTAGCAAGTCAATCCTTATCATTAGTTGTGCAATCAACTATCTACAGTTAAATTAGACAACTTACGATCAATGTTCCACTTTCTCAAAAAATCCATCAATACCTCAGAAAGTGTTTTAGCATTATGTGGACACAGCACATATACAAACCTAAAATAATAATAATAAAATGATATATAGTCAATAACAAGCATATTGAAATACCAAATTCAATGACTAGTACAATATATAATATAGTCAAATTTCATATTAGTAAAATAATGACAAGCATATCACCAGTGCCGTTCTTGACTTTTTAGAGGCCCCAGAGCGAAAATCTAAAAAGGGCCCTTTTGTATATAAAGAAAAAAATTATAAAATTATGTAGGCATGTTTTTCATTTACTTTTGCTTGAAAATAAAAAATTAAATGATACTTTCATTAAACATGAGATAATATTATAGTTTGTACAAATTTTCAACAAAAAATTTGGGACAATAAATAATTAAAGTTATAGGGCCTTTGGACATACAAGCTTTGAACAAAAAGTAATTTAAAGTTTGAACAAAACCCTAATTTCTTTGGAGACAATGGAGAGGATATGAGGACTAAAGAAGGGATCAAGAGAAACCGATAGTTAATCGAAGAAGAGCATAGAGCTGAAGCCTTAAGAATCGAAAATCTGATCGAATGGATTGTGGAGGAACTTCAATTGAGGAAGAGAAATTAAGTGATTGAGAGTTGAGAGAGTCTGAGATAGTGAGGGAGGGAGAGAGAGAAAAACAAAAAACAAAACCCTTATTCGTTTAATATAAAAAAACCTTTTGACGTTTAAGCTTTTCAATAAAAAAATAAAAGTCTAAAAACTGAATTTAATTATTACTTTAGTTATTATAAATTTAATTTGAGCCTCTTACAAACTTGGGCCTTTTAGATATAAGCCTTGAACACCTTAGTTACTACTTATTAGGCCTCTACATACAATAGCTTTAAATTTAATTTTTTTAATATTATAATATATATATATATAATTGGGCCCCCCTTGAAAGTGGGCCCTGGGTGGGCAGTCGCCCCTCCAGCCCTTGCTCAGGGACGGCTCTGCATATCACAATATAAAATTCAATTACTCATGGAGTTACCTCAAAATTCGACTTTGCAAGATCCATGAATCGTCAATGAAATGTGAAGTGATGGCCATAAATCCCCGGCCTCTTTTGGTTACTTGTTGTCCACATGTCGGTGGTAATTGCAATGCTACTTTTATTCATCTCTATTAACTTCATAGTCTTCTCTTTCTCATATTCAAAAATCTTGAAAATCTCTCTCTTGATTGTGTTTCGAGAAGGAACCTTAAATAAAGGTTGTAAAGCATTACAATACCTCCAAAACCTAAGATGCTCAACTATGGACAAGGGGTACTCATGCAAGATGATCATGCTAGCAAGCTCCTTCTTTGCATTATCTTCATCAAAATTGTAGGCACCAAGTTTAATAGACCCATCTCCCTTTGTGTTTTCTCCTTCTTCCCCTTTTCGTCCAACACATGAAGCAACATGTGCATGCAAAGATCTAGTCCCATTGGTACTCAATCTTTGCACTTAATTTCTTATTACAATGCTTACACACTGCTTTCATATCCTCATTGATTTTTTGTCTTTTGAAATGCTTCCACACGGTCGATTGTAATATTTGTTGGTAGGAGTTTTGATTGAATCTTCCTACAACGATCGACCTGACCCAGAAATTTAAATTTTATTCATTGTGGACTTAAGAAGCACAAAGGAAAGTTGAGTTATGGGACCCATAAAATTTTTCTAAATTAATTTGAAGACAAAAAATAAATGTTTGGGGAATTTCGGAAATTTATTTGAGGATACAAGGATTTATTGAAATTTATTTAAGTCAATTAAGGTCATTTTGGAGTTTAAATTGAGGAAATTAAAAGAGAGACCTTTGTCCCAAAAGTTTTAGACGGTTAAATATATTTTGAGCTCACGAACACGTATGCGAAAAACAGATCACGAATCCGAGTTACGTATGAAAAATTATGTACGGACAACATAAAAAAGAGGGTCGCAATTGAAATTTTAGAAAAAAGCTGGATTTGAAAAGATGCTTGATCAGAAAAGTTGCGCTGGGGTAGGATTGATCCTACAAGAAACAAGCTTACTGGAGGATTGATCGATCCTCTGGTGCAACATTTCAAGGATGGAAAAAAAAAAAAACACGCGTAGGATTGATCCTTCCAGGGGTAGGATCGATCCTCTGGGACCAAAAACTCTTTTTATACATGCATTTTCAAAGATCCTTCTTTAAACCCGAAAATATTTAAATTAATGCTTATGAACATATTTCTAATCACCTAGAATGCATGCATGGTCTCTAAGCCATATTACCTTAATCCTAATAGAAATTGAACATCGAAACTCACCTTTAGGAAGCGCTTCGAATATGTGACTTGAGAATCAACTTTTGTTTCAAACCAACGATCATGTCCATACTTGACTCACTTAAACATTCCTAAGTAGCTTACAACTCGATGATATTTGTCTTTGGAATTTTCCAATTACAAATTTTACACTTACATCCACCTTCTCAATTAATTCTCAGAAATTCAACTTAATTTTAATATATAGCCTCAAATAATTTACTGAAAGCTTCGAAAAATTTCAGAAAAATTGAAAAAAGAAACAACAAGAATACAGATATAATGGGGGTTGGGCTTGGGCTATGAGCAGGCGGCCTATTACAAATTAAGGATGTGATACGGTGGCTGGCCTAATTAAATTGATCGTTTCGTTTTTTGGGATATAAAGCACGTGCAGCATGAGGCATGAAATCAGAAATCAGAAAAACCCTAGAGTAGAGACGATTGGAGATGGAGACGGAGACGGCGGTGGAGATTGAGACTGAGAAGGAGGTAGATGATGATCGATGATAAGTCTCTATATATGTGTAGCACTCAGGATCCAGATTACCGTTACGTTAGAAAATCCAAGATCCAAGCTCTACAGCCACCATGCTTGCCTACTAGATTTCAAGGAAGACTTCAGCATAGGTTTGCCCATCTAGGAGGTCGAAATTTTTTTCTTGTTATTGCCAATTTCACCTCCAAAGAGGAATGCAAGATTGTGAAGACGCGTATTCTGCTCCCAACTTTTGAGTTTTCCTTCTCAAAAAGGGATACAGCATCTTTCTCCACCAAAATACTGGCTTGTCGTACTTTTGAATGCGATTGGCCTCCCGGAAAATCTGATGAGTCCGATTTAAACCTCACCGATCTGCTTGGTTCTTTTCTCTGTAAGTCAGTAACTTCTTTTCCTTTCATCCCTTGGAATTAACCTTTCACTCTTATAACTCTTAATTTGTACCTATCTTTATTTCATCATATTCATATATATATATATATATATATATATAATATATCAAGTACTTTTTAACTTTGCATCATGTGATTCTTTCCATTACAATTATTAAAAACGGTTAATTGGTTCCTATGGGCATTTTCTGCATTGTTAGACTATCAACTAAAATCAATTAGAGTTTGTCAAGTTATGAAGGTTAATGCTTAAGTTGTTCTCTAATAAAAAGACACTTTGTGATTGAGCAGTCATTCAATTAGTAAGTTTTTTTGTTTTTTGTTTTTGTTTTGTAATTATAAAGGGTTAAATGATGCTTGGTTGGATGTGCTTCTTGGATAAGATTGAAGAAAAATGTGGTATGTTGTCAATCCAATACTTCTTTAAATGAGTTTCTGGCCATCACTTCTTCTAGAGGGAGATCATGCACATGTAGAATCCCCATTCACCCACTTATGATACCATGATGATATGTAAAGTTAAAGTTTAATAATTTGTCGTTCGCTAATCCTATTTTCTAATTAACTCTAATGCTAATTTGATATATGACAAGTCCTACAGTTATGTTACTGCAATCTTTGGCTTAGAATATGGTTGGTCCAATTTGGATGGATCAAATCAATTGGATATATAGGAATATTGCTAGTAGTTTAAACTTTTAATACAATAGTGGGCCTTAATACACTGGCATTATAACAATGGCTAAATAAAATAATAAAAAATAAGAATACTCATGTGTATTGTCAAGTCAAACGATTATTTAATTTTCATATGTTACAAGCACTGTGGCAAAAGTGTTGGCCAGATTCCCAATGCTCCACAGGCTGAGTAATTAACCATGGGATCTGTGGTTAATACTTTAAACCCCATAGATAAACTGTGGGTTATAAAATTATAACCTATGAATCATCTTTGCTGTGGGTTATGACCTACTAATTACCACAGAGCTGTGGGTTATGACCTATTAATTACCACAGAGTTTATGCAGTGGGAAAATCACCTATGGTCTATGTCCAGTTTTCTTGTAGTGAATTTGGCAAGATTGCTTTTTCTTTCAAGTTACTAGCACGTACACTTGGTTTCAATTCACCTTGATAATCTATTATGTGTCTCTTCTCAAAAAAAGAAATCTATTATGTGTGCTCACACACACATATGCACACATATGTCTTTGTATCTAATGCTGCTTGACAGGCTAAGCAAAATGGATAACCAACCTGATTATATCCAGTTTGGTTTTAACTTGTGCTAGATGTGGCACTCCCATTTATCAGATTTACATAGGATTAAGTCTTGTCTGTTGTACTTAGGGCCAGTTTGGTCTTGCTATGAGGAAAAACAGTGTGAATTAAAGTCAGCTGTAAAGTAAAATAATTGAGTGTTTGGTAAACTATATTTTCAAAAGTGCTGTGATCGAGTGCAAAAAACAATATCAAAGTGTTTGGTAAATGTTAATGTAAAAGTGTTGAGACAATGTATAATTACTAAAATGGATATGATGCTGAAAGTGCCTTTCACTTATTTGTTTTGTAAAAATAAAATATTTTTTTACTTGTTTTTTAAATTTGTGGCTACAAATTTTATTAACATTAATTTTTTTTAAGAACAACATTATTAAATAAGTATGCCTATTATTTTTTTAGGTATATTATAATTTTAATCGTACAAATAAAATATCATAATTAATTATTACAATATAAAATATAACTAATAATATACATTTTTTTAATTTAAAATAAAAAAATAAAAATTATAGAAATTAAGAAGCGTATTATGGGTAAAATAAAATATTCACTGTTGTTGTGATTCACTACTTGTTTTTTGTTTTTGTTGTAGGGAGTTGAGAATTGTGGAGATAAGCAATTTTTAATTTTTTTTACCAAACATCAAAACTGCTGTAGGTGATTGAGAATTGTCATTCACAGCAGTTTTTGGGTCCTCCACCGCAATCCCAAACGGGGCCTTAGTGAGTGCACTTATAGTCTACTTACATGCCAGGTTGTGATTTATGATTTCTTTTTTTGATCTTACTATTGTTTTACTTGAGGATTTTATCAAGTTATGCTTTTAAATTTTAATTTGAACAGGTAAATTAACAAGTGAATATCTTACTCAAGGACCATGCAGTCAGGAGTCGAGAGAAATGGGACCGTTTTGTAACCTAGCTAGTTAAGTAGTTAATTTGGACTTGTTGGTAACTGTATGTCCAACAGATTTGAATGTGTATATCCTTGCATGTATAACCTAAGTTAATTTGGAATACAGTTCGGTTCGAAGCTTATTTAAATATGTATGTCTAGTTCATCATATGGTTTTCTCAAGGAAAATCAGAAGCAGTGATCACTTGATCTGTATTCAAGACTAGTGTACTCATTGAGTGAGTTTTATATTCATATATATAATTATATGGCCGAAAAGAATGGTTTTGTATTCAGTGGCTAATTTACTAATCACAAATCCCCTTGTCCTCTGCAATTGCTTTGACTCTGTAACATTGAATATAATCATAAACCAAAATTAGAAGAAAAAAATCATGTAAAAAATATATTCTTATTTGATTTGCACTCATGTCGGAGCTTCCATTGAACCCTTTTTGCCTCCCATGCCATTAACCTTTTCTACTTTTTCTCTTTATGCATTTGCGGGCACCCAGATCTTGGTCTCGAGGAGCCCAACAGATTCGGTACCGGTGTTCTTCTTTACGTATTAGAGGACGTACGTACAGTTATATATAATTGGCACATAGAAAAAATTTCAACGAAATATCATGGCACCAATATTTACAAAATCAAAGGCGAGAAAGTGAACCCGAGTTCCAAGAATAACAACATTAAGAGCTTACAGATTGGTTTTGATCATGTATTCTAATTTTCGATGTTAATAACAAGGTTTTTTTTTTTTTTAGGCCGGGGATGTTAATAACAAGGTTTTGTTGTACTAAATACTACCTAGAACCTAGAATATAGGGTCGGCCGTCTAGTTTTCTGTTAAATAAAAAAAATTAAAAAATTCCAAAGTTCCATTTTATCCTTAAGTAAAATTATGAAAAACAAAATCTACTTAAAAAGCGTTTTTACCTTAAGGTGTGTGGTAGTTAGGGGGAGCATAACACTATTAGACATATATGCGCTGTATTCTTTTTTCTTTCTACTAGGTTTTTGTCCCACATGATTTTTTCTAACAAGGTTTTAACGATGCAGCATTATGTTCATCCAACATCATATTAGTGATATTAAAAAATGTTGTACTCTTTTTTCTTTGTTTACATTTTGTTTCACTTATTGGTTTTTCCTAACAAGGTTTTAATGAGACAACTGTTGGTGAACATTCAAAGTGGAGTGTTGTAAATATAGTAACTAGTGAATGAATGTCAACCAAAATGTGTGGATAATGTCCACTAGTTTAGCGGATGAATGTACTACACTACTAAATGTAAGTTTCTATTTGCCTATAAATAGGCATGCATGCTTATGAAGTAATGAAATACACTTGAATCTCTCCCATCTCTTCCATTCTCTTTATTTTTCTCTCTTGTGTTCTCTTAATTTTCATCAATTTTACAACAAATAATATATATATATTTATTTATTTATAGTAGTTACTAAACTCATCAAGGACTATGATAATATTATATCACTTTTTATTATTGATGTTGACAAAATAAATAATTGACCAAACGTGGAAAGAGACAATTCCATTAGAGTTGAATTTTATTGAAAACGTGGAAAAATTGAGCCTAGTTACAACTTAAACACCAAAACAAAAGTAAAGACTTTAAACCTCAAAAGTTACAAATGAGTGTTTGTTATAAAGCGAAATGAAATCGCTAAGTATGGCTCAAGGTTTCTCCTGTTATATATATATATATGAAGCCACAAAATGTGTTTGGTGCATATGGAGATGAAAAACATGAACTTCAAAGTATGCACTCAACTTATTACATTCAATATGGTCTAAATTGTGTTAGTGTAGTCTTTGATAAATAAATTCGAATTCAAAACTAATATCATTGTAACCAGGGTGTTAAATTTCGAAGTTTTCGGTGAAATTTCGCCGAAAATTTCAATTTTTGGGGGTGTCGAAATCGAAACCCATATTTGCTAAAATTTCGGGATGATTTCGTCGAAATTGTCGAAATTATCGAAATTTCGCCGAAATCGTCGAAATTTCGCCGAAATCGTCGAAATTTCGCCGAAATTTCGACGATGCCCATAACCCATTGAATTTGAGATATGGTATTCTGGTTTTGGAGCTGGGTTTTTGGCTTTTTGCAGAAAAATGGAGAGGTGGCAGGGGGGAGATCGAGGGAGAAAGAAGGGTGGCGGAGGGGGAGATCGAGGGAGAGAGAGGCGACGACAGGGGGAGATCAAGGGAGAGAGGCGACGCGGGCGACGGGGCGAGGGCAGGGGGCGACGGCAGAGGGGCGACGGGGCAAGGGCAGGGGGCAACGACGGGGGGAGATGCAGAGAGAGAGAGAAAGAGAGAGAGAGAGAGAGAGAGAGAGAAGAAGAAGAAGAAATGAAGAAAACAGATGGGGGTTGCTGGAGCAGTTGAGCCTCGGGGGAAAAGAAAGGAAAGGGAAATGAAGGAAAGAAAAAGAAGAAAAAAGAAGAAAAAAAAAAGAAAAGAAAAAAAAGAAAAAAAAGAAAAGAAAAAAAGAAAAAGAAGAAAAAAAAAAAAAAGGTTTAGGGTTGTTTGGGGTTTGGGGCCTTTGGGTTAATTGTGAAGAAAAAAAATAGTTTTGAGTTTTGTTCGCCCGTTTTGAAGTTTCGTTTAGTTATTTTTAAACCTTAAACTAGTAAACTATAATATATTTTTTATATAAAAAATAATTTAAAGTACCCTAAAGGGCTTAAACCCTAGTATCATATACCATATCCTAAACAATATAGAATATAGATTATAAAATATATAGGGTTTAGTGTATATATTATAGAGTATAGATAATATACTAATTTCATTTTATACTAATTTTATTTAACAGTATTTGTCTCCAGCGTGCATTATATTTATCTTATATCACATGAAACCTACTATATAATTTGGTTTCTTCAATATTTTTTATCAATTTAGTAGATAATATGATAAATAAACATATGGTAAAGTTTCATTCAAAATTTCTATATTTTGATATCAATTTCCATTATTTCGGTCAAATTTTTGTCGAAATTTAAAAATTTTTGAAATTTCCGTCGAAATTTCTATCGAAATTTCCATCAAAATTTCCTCGAAACCCGAAATTTTATTCCTTAATTGTAACATATTAAATATAAGCTTTTGAAAAACTTATAGAATTATTCTTGAATTGTACGAGGACATGAATGACTGGTTATGCCATCTAGTGTTTAAGGTAAGTTTACAAAGCATGAAATGGGGGAATATGGAGCTTCAGTAATGCTACATTTACTATATTTTTATACCACAATTATATACCACTTTATATGACATTAATATATTAGATACCAAAAATATATATATACAGGCTCCATCTATTGAGGTATACCTCAACTTATTTATGTTGAGGTATGACCTTGTTGGGGCCCACTTGAGTCGTTTTGTGTCGATCTGAACCGTTTGTAAAGATCATCTTCATTGTACAGTAAAATAATAACACATGTGGGATACAAATGTTCGGAAACAATGGTGGGACAATTAGCATTATTTATGGAGCTTAGAGTAGGCTCCGTAGTCTAATAGAGAAATTAGGTAGAATGATCGAGTAATCTAAAAATGTGGTTTGTTATTTGGATAAGAATTCCCAAAAAATAAATAAAAGAAAAGAGAAGAGATATTAAATTGAAATCCAGCCCGGTGTATTAATGGGTGGAGTTGTTGATCTTTCATCAAGGAGAGAGAGATCAGATGAGGTGTCAAAAAATAAATAAAAGAAAAGAAAAGAGAAGAGATATTACAAAGGAATGCAATCCAGCCCAGGTGTAATGGGTGGCTGGCCTAATTAAATTGAAATCGGAAAACCTAGAGTGAAGCTAATCGAGGGGAAAGGGAGGGAGATGGAGTCGGCGGCGGAGATTGAGAAGTCTCTGTATATCTGTAGTACGGTGTTGTTGGATGATGGTCTCCATAGATACGTTATCCACGCCATCAAATTGAGAGATTTATCCATGGATGATGACGACGACGACGATGATGATGATGATGATTCAAGTAGTGCAACAACCAAGTTGCAAAAGTACTCCTCCACGGGGGACAAGTATCTTCCCGCCTGGATGGGTTGCGGTGTCTGGGGCTCACAAATACTTTTGGCGGGGGGCTTCGAGCGCAAACCGGGTGCGTCCGGACGAAATCATAGCAAACAAATACATGTGTTTGAGACTGATTCAACAAAGAATCCCAACCCCAACATCATGTACGATTGCTTTGCGAATTTCCAAAATGGAAAAGCTACGCCCTTTCTTGTTGAGGTGGACGGGAATCTCTATGCACTCTCGGCTGATTGCTTGGACACTGACCATTCTTTTGAGGTATTCCACCGGAATAGCGGGAGATGGTTCACCCTGCAAGACCTTCCATTGAGCCTTTCGTTTCAACCAGACCCAAATTACTCTAATACTTACTTCACTTATGCAGTTGCGGGCACCAAGATCATGGTCTCCAGCCCAAAACATCCGGTGTACTGCTTTGACGTGGCCATGGCCAATCACAACTTGTCCGAATTGCTAAAAGAAGACTGGAGAATGCTCAATTCCATGTGCTCGGGTGGTCCTTTTCCCTTTCAAGGCAGGGCTTTAGTCCTCGACTTGGAGGACGAGGATGAGTATATAATGTTTAGCTATCAATTTGTCAGTGAAGATATAGGTTGGGCTATAGTAGCCGACCGCATCTTCAATGAATCGAGTCAGCGCATCCAAGTTCTGCACCCACCAGAGTTAAGCACCACAGTTTTGCCTGCTCCAGAATTTATGGAACCACTTATGCAGCATAGTTTTGCCCATCTCGGAGGTCGAAAAGTCTGCCTTGTTATTGCCGACTTCACCTGGCGCAAGATCGATCAAAATGTTCCCATATGTGAGAGGGATTGTGGGATGGAGAAGATGCGTTTTCTGGTCACAACATTTGAGTTTTCCTTTTCAAAAATGGCTAAAGAAACTACAGCTCATGCTTTCTCGGCCCAATTCCTGGCTTGTCCTACTTTTGAATACGATTTGTCTCAAGAATCTTCCATAAACATTACAGCCCAACTGCTTGGTTGCTTTGTGCCCAGTAAGTCCATCAGTAACTTCTTTTCCTCCATTCATATTCCATATCTGTTTCATGTCTATTATTAATATTAATTCAGAGCTTTTTTTATTGGGTAATTATAAAGAGTTAACTTATGCTTGGTTGGGTGTGCTTCTCAGTAGAGGATAAGATTGAAGAAAAATGTGGTCTATTTGTGTCAATTTAACGCTTCTTTCAATGAGTTTCCATCACTTATTCTGGAGGGAGATCATGCATATATATGTAGGGACAAGAATCCCCATTGACCCACTTATGATACGTACCATGATAAGTAAGGTTAAATTTTAATTATTTGTCTTTAATTTGCTAATCCTTTTTCTAATTAACTCTAGTGCTAATTGGATATATGGCTAGTCCTAAAGTTAAGTTAATGCAATCTATGGCTTTGAATTTGGTTGGTCCAATTTGGATGGACCAAAAATCAATTGGATGTAGGAATTGCTAGTAGTATGAACATTTTCTAACACAAGTTGAACTCAGTTGCAAATCTAGTATAGAGATCTTTGAACTTAAATTCATTTCGGCAAATTGCTTTTTCTTTCGAGTTACTACGTATACCGCACATTGTTTAAATTCACCTCGATAATTTACTATATTGTACATACACGTACATACACACACATACATCTACACGGGAATTACTTAGGTCTTGAGTTTTGACGACCTTCTCATTCTCAGTACTAATAATTTTATATTATGTGTCAATACATTGAAAGAATAATAGCAATTACTGAATTATGAGATAAACTTATTTAAAAGAAATGACACGTGTTATAAGATTATTGGTACTGAGGATGAAGGTCCTCAAACCTCACGACTGCAAGTATTTCCCACCAACCTGAATATAACCAGCTTGGTTTCAAACTTGTTCTAGATGCGGCCCTCCCATTTGTTAGGTTTATGTAGGATCAAGCCTTGCCTGTTGTTCTTATGATTTATGATCTATGATTGCATAGATGCGGCCCTCCCATTACCAGGTTGTGATTTATGGTTTCTTGTTTTGATATTACTATTGCTTTACTTGAAGATTTTATCAAGTTCTGCTTTTTTATTTTGGAACAGGTAAATTAACAAGTGAGTATCATACTCAAGGACCATGCAGTTAGGAGTCGAGTAGAAATGAGATCCTTTTGTAACCTCCTTAAGTAGTTAATTTGGACTTGTTCATACTGTTTGTCCAACTTATTAAATATGTATGTTAGTGTAGTAAATTTGGACTTGTCTGTGCGGAACTTATTTAAATATGTATGTCTAGTTCATCATATGGTTTTCTTAAGGCAAATCAGAAGTAGTGATCCCTTGATCTATATTCAATGAATAGACTAGTACTCATCCAGTGACCAACCCACTACCTCAGACCTACTCATCTCCGACGACGCCACAGCCACCACGCTCAATTTATCCCATTTCTTCTTATCTTCTTTCTCACAGACCCAAAACTCAAACCTAGACACAAACCCATTTCCATCACTGCATGTTCACTGTTGTACCCTAAATTGAAGATTTATTCTAATTTGAGTTTTCATTCTCAAATTAAAACCACCATCATCTGAACCCCTCTACAGGAAATCACAGGTACGAGATGTATTTTTTTTCAATTTTTTTACTGTTTGGTTTATGCGTTTTTTGTTTAAATCTTTGTGCAAGTTTGTTATTATTTTCTTAAGTTCTCACCACTACAAACGGAACCCCTCTCCACCGAGTCACTAATCCGGCCTCTGAATGTTGAAGATATTTTAGGAAAATTTCAATTTTTAATTTGTGAGTTTTATTAAAAGACATTTCTATTTTCACCTGCATAAATTATTATATTTTCATTGATTAGGTTTGCTCCCTTTGATTTTAAGGTAATTTTTATTTTATTTTTTCTTGCTCTATGTTTGAAGTTTGGTTTTTATGTATTCAAAATTTGGAGATATTTGTTTTTGAGACATATGAGTATATGACTTTGTTTTATTGAAAATTTTGTTTATAAGTGAAAATAAATTAAGTAATGTAGCGTTTCTAGTCCTCTTGCATTACCACATTATCCACTTGCAATACACTACAAGAAAAAACACTTTGGGCGACGAACCTAGTTCCTCTCCCAAAGTTGATTTTCGTTGCCCAAAACTTTGGGCAACGAAACGTGTTTGTCGAGATTTTGGTCGCCCAAACCATGACGCCCAAGAGTTTGGGCGACGAACTTATCAATTTCGTCTCCTAAGGCATGTGGTTTGTCGCCCAAAATTCGTCGTCTAAACATATTTTGGACGACGAATTAGTAGTTCATCTCCCAAAGTATATTTAAGCGACGGAATTTTTCATCGCCTAAATATACTTTAGGCGACGAATTAATAGTTCCTCTCCTAAAGTATATTTAGGCGACGAATTATTTCATCGCCTAAACATACTTTGGGCGACGAATTAGTTGTTCCTCTCCCAAAGTATATTTAGGCAACGAAGAATTCCGTCGCCTAAACCTATTTTATTTTTAAAAAAATTATTATTTTTTTAATTTAATATTTTTTATATCCAAAAATGTATATAACACAAAATTAATAAATTTATATCCAAAATGTATTAATATATTTATACAAAACCTATTTTATTTAATATTTTTTATATCCAAAATGTATATAAACAAAATTAATAAATTTATATCCAAAATGTATTAATAAATTTATACAAAATGTATTAATAAATTTATTCACCCGCTTCGAGTTCAGTCCTTCGAATTGCGTAGATACGGAAGCCGCACCAGATGATGCAGGAGCCGAGGTGCCTATAACTTGACTGTAGTGGTGAGCCGAAGAGGGTTGGACTACAGCATCGGGAGCCGAAAAGGGAGTAGCCTAGACTGCTGCATCAGGAACGGGTGAGGGAGTGGCCTGGACTGCTGCATCAGGAACGGGTAAGGGAGTGGCCTGGACTGCGGCATCAGGAGCGGGTGAGGTATCGGGATCGGGAGTGCATGCCAGCTCGGTGGTCCTAGATGCATGCATTCGCCTTCCACCTTATAATCAAAAAAATTTAACACAACAATTTAACAATTAAACTAAATTCAACAATTTAACAAGTTAACTAAATTTTATAATTACTCTAAATCGCATATTTTACACACGGTGCTGTGCTGCCATCTAAGAGTACATTTTCAAGCTTAAGGTCTCTATGGCAGATTTGCTGCCACAAATGAATTAATTCCTTACTACAATCAACACGTACTACCAAAGATCATGAGGAAAAATAGCAGTATAACAACACATTAACAGAAGAGTTCCAATTTACAGTGGTTCTACAACCAATTAACAACAAAAGAAAAGGTTGGTTAATTCTACATTAGCAATCTACATAGAAGAGTAGCATTTATGGATATACACATAATTCATTACTAACCTCTTTGAATTGAATAATATTTGGATGCTTCAATGACCTGTGGTTCATGATCTCCCTTTGCACATGTTCGACTATCTGCAACACCAAAGAAATGAAAAACAAAAAAACCCAATTCCCAAAAAAATTCCAACATCAAAAAGAAAGGAAAAAAAAAAAAAGGAAGATAAGAGGTGAAGGAGATGAAACAGACCTTCTGGCCTCTCTGGTCCACTTGTCTCCGACCAGCCTTACAACCCCAAAATTCCCAGACCCAATATCCTTCACAATCTCATAAATAAAACCATAAATAAAAAAAATAATAAAAAAAACAGAAAAACCCACAATTTTAAAAAAAAAATTAGAAAACCCACAATCGGGTGGGTTTGCTGCAGGTGGGTTCCGGTGGGGTTGCTGGTCGTGGTGGGGGTTGCTGATGGGGATGGGTTGTTGATGGGGAATCAAGGGAGGCGGAATGGAGAGGGGAGAGAGAAAGAGGAGGCCGAGGAAGGTTCGATAGGGGTGGGGATTGGTTTCGTGGGGATAGGTTTGGTTTCGTGGGGATTTTTTTAGTTTTTGTTAATAATTATTTCATTAATTTTTAAAAGTTTATTTCATTTTTTATTATTATTTTTGTCTATGTGGCATTTTTTTTAAGCCACGTCATTGTGTCACGTAAGCAGTTAATGGCTTAGTGGATGGAAAAGTTGACGGAGGTACCTAAGTGTCAAAAAATGGTAGTTGAGGTACATATATGCAAATTTTTTTTTATTGGGGTACCTAAATGAAAAACAGTGTAAACCTGAAGTACCCACGTGTAATTTGCTCTAATATCACCTGTTGCTACTTGTATTAAAAGCAAAGTATGTATTTAATTTAAAATTAAAAAAAGAATGAGTTTAAAATAGTAATTTAAATCCAATTTGTGATGAATAATCTTAGCGAGAAGCCATCTTCCTCACTAATACTTGAACGTGGCCATCAGTTATAGTGATGAAATGGTAGATTTTAGTGACCAAGATTTTGGTCATTATTTCATGTAACTACTATATCTAACCACCATATTTTAGTGATGAATAGACTTAGTGACGAACAATGTTCCTCACTAAACCGTCATCTACAGTGATGAAATAAGGGTTCTAGTGATCAAAATTTTTTTTTTTTTAAGGATTAAATAGTTCATCACTTATTCAATTCTTTTTAGGGAGGAAAGACTTTGGTCACTAAACATATAGGCTTTAGTCACTTGGTTCTAGTAACGGCGCAGTGACAAATATTTTTTCATCACTCAATTGCTTTAGTGATGAAAAAATGACTTTTAGTGACCAAAATGTTCCATCGTTAGAGCCCAAATTTCGTAGTGAATGGTAGTAAAATGAAAATAAAAAACGTAAATTACTTCAAAAGACAAAAAATCCAAGGTTCTTAACTGGAGATCAACAAAAAAAAATAATTTAAGCTAAAGGTCATTCTATTTGCGTGCGCACATCTAGAGGCGAGAAAAAGGTTACATAGTGCTTAACAAGAATGCTGAGGGCTCAGCATACCAAGCGCTCGATATTTTTGTCGAGAGTTTGGCGGATGCAGATGAACTGCATTTGCAGATTTTAGGTTGCAGATGCATCTTTTTAGGTTATAGATGACATGTTTTAGGTTATAGATGCAACTAATTGTAAATGCAGGTTTTAGGTTGCAGATGCAGGCTGCATCTACAGCTGGCAAGTGCTCGGCAAGAATTTTGTCCTACGACTTAAGTTTTGGGCCGGGTGGACTGTGGGTTAAGTTTATTTCTCATTTTGGCCTTCTTCTTAAATTACCCAAATACAAGTGATAGTAAGAACATCCTATCTCAGACCTACAATTCAATGATAAAAATTATCCATATTTTATTTCGAAACCATTCAAAAATCACTCTTACAAAATATCAGTCAAATTGAAACTGTTTAGCCATTTTATAAACATTAACATCATTTCAATTTTATTTGATGGACTGTATTTGTTTGCACAGTTTCGATGACTAAACAATTACCGATTTAGCTGAGTTTTTGCAAAGATGACCCTTAAGGAGATACTTAAGAAATAGACGGTTCTAATCATTAAATTGCATTTCTGGGTGGTATCTAGAGAGGATATTCTTACTTTTTAAAAATATGAAAATCCTTACTTAAAGCTCCTTAAAAAAAATATATATATATATAATAAGTACCAGTATGATTAAATATCTCATATTTTATGGAGCACTCTGATTTGGTTTTATTGCATGTACATGTACTCGATGGTCACACCCTATTGCATTTAGCAGGCAGGCTAAAAGTTCCTAAATAAGAGTCTCCAGACTCTCCACCTTAATTTATGAAGCACTAATTAATTTAATTAAGTGATTCAAAATATTAATTTGCAAGATTATTAAAGGTCAAATAATCATTTTTGTCCTTATGGTTTTACCAATTATTCAAAATTTTCATTCTTGTCTTTAGTTTCAATTTCGACAATTATACCCTTGTAATTGGTCAACATATGTGCCATTGAAAAATACAATTAATTTTTCAGTGCATGTGAAGGGTAATTTTATCCTTTTGTATGAGGGTTGCTATATGCACTCTCAGCTTCCTCTCATTACACACCCCTCATATTTATTTAGTGAATTGCAATTTAATCCAAAGCCAGATGACCATAAAGGACCGCCCACCCTAACCCAGCCACCACAAATCCTGACCCCACGGCACACCGCCACTATCGCTGGCGGATTTCGGCCTCCCTTTCTCCTTCCCTCTCTCTCCTCTCTCCTTTTCTATATATATGTCTCGCTTCTCTCCTCTATCACTCTCTCTCCGGTCGGCTACAGGGGTCGGGAGGAGAAAAGTGAGATAGAGAAAAAGAGAGAGGGACGGAAAGAAAGAAAGAAAGAGAGGGAAGGAGAGAGATAGGGAGGCTGGCGGGTTGAACCGCCAACAACAATGGTGGTGCACAGTGGGGTCGAGGGTGGGGCGGCTTGGTTTTGTTTTTGTTTTTTTTTTGTTTTTTTTTTGTTTTTGAGTAATGAGGGTATATATTTTAAAAATATTATAGCTATTTATTGAGAAATTAAAAAAAAAAAAAAAAGGGGTGTGTAGTGAGAGGAAGAGGGGTGTGCATATAGCATCCCTTTTTGTATTCCCTTATTGTAATCCGGCCCAACTACCCACACATGCACGAAATGTCAAATTTTCCATGCAAGAATATCTGATGTGGAGATATGCTAATTGCCTTCTTTTTGTGCCATATGTCTTCTCCTGTCAATTTCGTAGTGGAGTCTTTTGATTGAAACCAATCATTTTTTAGATTACCTATTTAAAGATCATGTTTACAACAAATAAATCAAATCGGAAATCATTTAGTCTATTAATTAAATAAATAGACGGTAAACTAAATCACCAAAAACGTGTATTTATTTAATAACAGTTATATGACTAAACGATTTCCGATTTGGTTAATTATTTGTAGAGATACCTTTATAGAGTGATATGAAAAAATGAACGGTTCTAATCATAACACTATACTATTGAATGAAGAGGAGAAGAGAGATGACACAAAGAGAAGGCACAAAAGAGAAGACAACTAGCATTCCTCGTCCACATGATCATGCCATCATCAAATTTGACGAAAAATTAAATTTTTTCCGTCAAATTTAGACATTAACAAACTACAAGGGTATGATTATCGAAATTGAAATTAAAAGTGAAAAAGAAGCCAAACTACAAAAACTAAAAGGGCCATTTGATCTGGCCAAAAATAAAAGGACCATTTGACAAAGATTTCTTTAAAAATAGCATTTCTGACTTCAACTTTTTTTTATAGTTATTCTCAAACTTCACAAATGATAGACTTGTAAAGAAACACTGAAATGATGGATATGCTAGCTTTACAGGAAGATTGAGCCATAAAAAAAGAGCTGAAAGCAACTAGCTAATCAACTCTGGAGCCGTCTGCAGATAACTTTAAGAAAGTCTGAACAAGAACCATATTATTTTCATCATGATGTCTTTGGATTTTAGTGGAAAACTCCAATGAGTCAATGACCAACTTGTGCAATAAACAACTGTAGTTGTCAATTTCATAGTTCAACTTAAACATTGAGGAAGCCCTTCTCCTTGAGGCTTTCAACAGTGTCCCTAAGACTTACTTCCAATGGAAGGAATGATGGATTACTGTAATCATAGAAGCATTTTTAAGAGAAAAATGAAAACAGAGCTGAGAGAGGAAAAATGGAGTAGCTCAATTGCTTACTCACGTTGAGAGTGTGTCCTTATATTCATCATTGTAATTCTGTTACAAAACTGAATGAGATGCGTGAGCCTATTACCTCACTCACTCCACACACACACTTGATCAATCACACAATGCCAACTGTCATACCCTATTACACATTTAATGAAACTCACTAAAATACCACATCAGCACTATTAAGCTACTATGCTAAATCAGACCCGAGAATCAGTGGAAGCTTTACTTCCAACACTCCCTTCTAAAGCTTGCACTGATTTAACTCCAAGTTTGTTTCTCAAGAAAACAAAATGATCCTTTGGAAGAGCCTTAGTGAAAATGTCTGCAATCTGATCTTTGCTTCTGCAGTATAACAAATCTATCACACCTTCCTGCAATGCATCCCTTATAAAATGGAATTTCCTTTTAATGTGTTTCGATCTCTGATGGAACACTGGATTCTTGGTCATAGCTATTGCAGAAGTATTGTCACACATAATGGTAGTTGGTTCCACCTGTTCTTCACCAAAATCTTCTAACACAAACCTCAACCAAATTGCTTGAGTAGTGGCTTCTGCTGCACTTACATATTCAGCCTCTGCTGTGGATAGAGCCACACTATGCTGTTTGACAGAGGCCCATGAGAAAGCTCCACTTCCAAATGAAAAAGCATATCCTGAGGTTGATCTCATGTCATCCTCATCTCCACTCCAATCACTATCACAATATCCAATCAGAATTGGTGAATCCCTTTTCTGATATTGAATGCCATAGTCTAGAGTACCTTTGATGTATCTTAAGACCCTTTTAGCTGTTCCAAGGTGCTTCTCAGTGGGACAATGCATAAATCTAGCAAGCAGGCTGGTAGCAAACATGATATCTGGCCTGGTTGCAGTTAAATATAGCAAACTCCCAATGATTTTCCTATATAACTCCTCACTGGCAGGCTTGCTTCCATCTTCTTTTCTGAGCTTGTCTGAGGTGGCCAATGGTGTTGATACAGATTTGCAGTGTTTCAAACCAAAATTGTCTAGTAGAGTCATTGCATATTTTCTCTGATGAATAAAAATTCCATGCTCTTGCTGAATTACTCCAATTCCAAGGAAATGATGCAGAAGTCCTAAGTCTGACATCTCATATCTTTGCATCATGTCTCTCTTGAATTCTTCAATCAACACTTTATTGTCACCTGTATAGACAATATCATCAACATAGATCGACACCATTAGAGTCCCAAAACTTTCCTTGCATTTCACATATAGTGTAGCTTCACTAGGACTTTTCTTAAAACCACATTCCAGCATATATGCATCTATATTGCTGTACCAAGCTCTAGGGGCCTGTTTTAGGCCATAAAGAGCCTTCTTCAGTTTGTAGACTTTGTGTTCAGCATTTTCAACCACAAATCCATCTGGCTGATCCACATAGACCTCTTCTTCTAATACTCCATTTAGGAATGCTGACTTGACATCAAGTTGATAGAGTTTCCAGCCCCTTTGAGCAGCCAAAGCAATCAAGGTTCGAATTGTGTCAAGCCTTGCCACAGGGGCAAAGGTCTCATTGAAGTCTACCCCTGGTTTTTGAGTGTAGCCTTTAGCTACCAGCCTTGCTTTGTGTTTCTGGATAGTGCCATCAAGGTTCAGCTTGGTCTTGAAGATCCATTTGACCCCCACAATAGGTTTCTCACTTGGTCTGCTAACCAACTCCCAAGTTTGATTTTTCTCTATCATTGCAATCTCATCCTCCATTGCCTTTTTCCATGCCATATCTTTTGCAGCCTCAGCATAGTTCTCTGGTTCAATGACACTGAGTTTGCAGTGTGTAAAAACCTCAGTTAGATTCTTCCACTTCAGTGGTGTGTTGTCATAAGTGTTTGATACTTCAACCTCACTGGTTTCTGTACCTTCAACAACATCTCCTTCTTGATTCTGTGCCTCAGTCTCCATATGTCTACTCTCTGATCTAAGACTTGATCCAGATGAGCTTGGTGACATGGTTGGAGTTTGCACAGCTTGTGTTGGGGTAGAAAACTCAAAAACAGGTTCAATTCCACTTGTCTCATCTTTGTTATCCCAAGGAACAGATACATAGACTGCTTCCTTGCTTTCCCAATTCCACATGCCTGCTTCCTCAAATGTCACACTCCTTGAGACAATAACTTTGTCACTGGCCAAATCATAAACTCTATAGCCCTTTTCCCTGGTCCCATACCCTACAAAGACTCCCTTCTGGCCTGTTTCATCCAGCTTGGACCTTTGCTGAGATGGAATGTGCGTGTAGCAGATAGAGCCAAAAACTCTGAGATGCTTGACACCAGGCTTCCTCCCACTGAACTCCTCAAATGGAGTCTTGTTGTCTAAGGCTTGAGTAGGACACCTGTTTAAGAGATAAACAGCAGTATGCACTGCTTCACCCCAAAACTTCCTTGGCATCCTTTTCTCATGCAACATTGTCCTGGCCATCTCAACTATTGTCCTATTCTTCCTTTCTGCTGTTCCATTCTGCTGGGGTGAGTATGCAACAGTGAGTTGCTTGTCAATTCCCACATCTTCACAGAATTTCACAAACTCATGTGAAGTGTATTCTCCCCCTCTGTCACTCCTCAGTTTCTTCAGTTTGTAGCCACTTTGTAATTCAACCATAGACTTGAATTTCTTAAAAACAGTAAATACATCTGCCTTGAATTTCAGAAAGTACACCCAACACATTCGAGTCTTATCATCTATAAATGTAAGGAAGTACCTGTTTCCTCCCATGGACTCAGTCATAGGGCCACACACATCTGTATGGACCAATTCCAAAGGTTCAGCAGCCCTTCTCACTTGCCCTTTATCAAATGTTGCCCTGTGAGTCTTGCTTGCAGCACACCCTTCACATACATGTATTTTGCCAGTTAACTTTGGCAGACCAATCACCATCTCTTTATCTTGTAATCTTTTCAGACTTTCAAAGTTTAAATGCCCCATTCTTCTGTGCCATTTCCATGTGGAGTCAACAACAGTGGCTTGATTGACCAACATTGGATTGAGACTGTCAAATGAGAAGGGAAAACATCTGTTTCCTTTCATTGGCACAGCAGCAATAAGTTGTTGCAGACTCTCATCACCATAGATTTTAACCATGAAGTCACCAAACACCAACCAATATCCATTCTCCACCATTTGCCCCACACTCAATAGATTTTCATCGAGTCCAGGCACAATCATCACCTCCTTGATGTATCTGACACCACCTTCATGTTCTATGGGAAGAGTACCTTTCCCAGTTGACTTCACCAACTCACTAGTGCCCATTTTCACTTTACATGTCATTGATCTGTCAATATTAATGAGCATAGCCTCATTGCTAGTCATGTGGTTGCTGCAACCACTGTCTAGGTACCAGACCTCTTTGTCCTTGTCAACAGAGGCCTTATGACATGCATAGAACATGGCAGCTGGTTCTTGTACCTGGTTTGCATAATTCACTGAATGTTCCTTCTTAAGTAGATGGCATTCTTTCATCACATGCCCAAATTTACTGCAATTGTGACACCTTACTTTGCCTTTGAACCAACAGTCTCCAAGATGCAGTTTGTCACAGATTCTGCATTTTTGTTTCCCTGCATCACTGTGACTCACTTGCTTTGAGTTTCCTGCAAACTTGTTATCCCACTTCTTGGGCTTGCCTTTCCAGAGCCTTTGATTGTGCTTCCCTCCATCATTGCCATAGGTCCTGCCTTGGCCATTTCGATTTTTGGAACCAATGCTCATGCTAGCAAAGGCCTTTTCAGAATTCTCATCATCCTCTTCATGCCTACTCAGTCTCACCTCATAGCTTTTAAGTGATGCAACAACCTCATGCACAGATACATAATTCATATCAACTGTTCTTTCAATTATCACACACATTGGATCATAGATTTTAGTCAAGCTTATTAAAACCTTTTGAACCAATCTTTGATGTGACATAATCTCACCATACTTTTCCATTCGATTAGTTAGATCAAAGAAACGACTAAAATAAGCAGGAAGAGACTCATTATCTTTCATTTTCATGTATTCAAACTCCTTACGCAAACCTTGTAGCTTCACAGATCTGGCTTGTTCATCCCCATGGTATTCCTCATGCAGCAAATCCCAAGCTCCTTTTGCTGTCTCTTGGTTCACAATTCGAGGGAAAATTGTCTTTGATACAGCTCCCTGAATGATTCCAAGTGCTTTGGCATCTTTCATGTTCTGATCCTCAAGATAGGCACTGATCTCATCGTCTTCATCAGCACCTCCAGCCTCTCCATCTTTCTTCTTCTTCTTAGAGTCAGGGACTGTGATCCCTTTCTCAACCAGCTTCCAAAGTCCTTGAGACTTGAAAATTGTTACCATTCTCACCTTCCAGTAATCAAATTCTGTTCCATCAAACACTGGAGCTCGTAGCTCCATGCTGCCAGATCCAGACATTTCTGAAGGAATCCTTGTGTTTTCTTCAGTTTTTTTTTTTTAAAACTTTCAATCACTCAATCACAGTAGCACGCCCAGCTCAAGATCGAAGCCATGGCTCTGATACCATGATGGATTACTGTAATCATAGAAGCATTTTTAAGAGAAAAATGAAAACAGAGCTGAGAGAGGAAAAATGGAGTAGCTCAATTGCTTACTCACGTTGAGAGTGTGTCCTTATATTCATCATTGTAATTCTGTTACAAAACTGAATGAGATGCGTGAGCCTATTACCTCACTCACTCCACACACACACTTGATCAATCACACAATGCCAACTGTCATACCCTATTACATCATTTAATGAAACTCACTAAAATACCACATCAGCACTATTAAGCTACTATGCTAAATCAGACCCGAGAATCAGTGGAAGCTTTACTTCCAACAAGGAAAGTAACTCCCAAACCTTTTGCTTTCTCCTCCGAAACTTGATATATTGGGCCAGAAGGATTGCCATCCTCACATCTGCCAACAATGACCAAAAGAGGGGGGAAAGAAAACCCTTAAGAATTGAAGATGAGTAGATCAGACCCTATGAACAATATACACTTAATTAATGGCAATGGCAGCCATTTGTGGCATTTTGCAAATGATAACTATCCTTTCAGGAAGGCACAAAGTGGGATAAAGTCCTTGTAAAATCTTAAGAGCCTCGGAAATGTGTGTAACATGTCCAGCAAAACAATATCTTCCACTAGCTGAAGGATCTTCAAATGCTTGAATATGAGCAGAGGCAACATCTCTAACATCAACCAATCTGTAATTTGACGTGGGTATTGCTCCACCTGCATAAAAAGGAAACAAAAATGATTGCTTGCCTCACAAGTAACATTTCAAACACAAAAGGGTCGAAAATATTATAATAGACAATAATTAGAATTTAATAGTCCAGAAGATTGTTGTTGAAGAGATGGAAGAGGAAAATGGATACATCATAAAGATTACAGCATTTTATCATTAAGTACCTTTCAAGCTCCGAATCCTGGAATGCAATACATTAACCCGAGAGGTAAGTTCACTTCAACTAAATTAATTCTAACTGTCGTGCTATTTGCCTCAACTAAATTAATTCTGACTTTCCATCATACTCTGCATTAATCATGTCAAGTAAAAAAGATAGTTTCTGAAGTATACCAGTTATGAGATTCTGAATCACCTCTACAGAGAGATTAAGAATTGGTTGTAAGAGTGGACCAATCACAAACCCTGGATGTATTGTAACCAAGTCAATCCCATTTCCTTTAGCAAATTTCCAAGCAGCCTCCTCAGCTAAAGTTTTTCAAAGCACATACCATTGCTGGAAAAAAAAAAAAAAAAAAAAGTTCATACTAAACAAAGATATACTACTTTGTCTTATGTTAAGTATACCTCCACATCCAATATAACTCCAGGTATCCGATGAATGATTGGCAGACTTTTGAGTAATATACACATAACATGCATCTAATCAATTAATATGTTCTTAATTGAAAAACAATTGAGATTTCTTTTCTATTTTTCATTTCTGGGTGACAAGAAAACTGAGATAGTTTAGTGCTGTATTGCTCTTAGAGTAAGAAAAAGAGAGGTATCAACTGATAGCTAGACTGCAGTCTGCAGATGAGCCCATGATTTGGACAGAATGTGGCTGATTGTGTGCAGGCTCTGGGGCATAACAATTGTAACGTTTCTTGATTTTACAAATAGTTCATCTCTTATATAATTGGATCCAGACCAGTTAAGGTGACAAGATTAAATTTTGTTTCCAGTAGACATGGAAGCATAACAAATTAACAATGAATAAAAGGTGATACTTGGAAAAAGATAAGTATGGGAACGTAAATACTTACCTTGTACTTCTCACAAAGAAGTGGATCCGAATACCATGTTTCATCAACTACCACATCAGACGCCAGAGGTTTTCCACTCATTATTAGTGTAGCCATAGAAGATGTTAAAATCACTCTCCTGACAGTTGGAAATTTTACGCATGATTTCAGAACATTAAGTGTTCCCTTCACTGCAGGGTCAATTAATTCTGCCTGAGATGTGAAGACAATAAGAATCGTTGCAGTTTTTACATGACAAGTTTTGAAATTATTTTGCTTCTCTAAAAAAATGCAAACATACAGATGATCCTGTAATGAGGGAAATAGAATCTACATCAATACCTAAAACAGAATACTAACAAGTATTCTTGATAAGTATTAATCTGTTTCCTTGTGAACCATGTATATATGTTGATTAATTGACATCTAGAATAATCCTTTCAACAAACTCAAATAGCTTTTGTCAGCCAATGGCTAAAGTATCTTGAAACAATATAAGAAGGCTTATTTGCACATTACCCCGACTTATAGGTTTTTTCTCGCTTTGCCCCCTCACATTTATTTGTCTCATATAACCCCCTGAACTTTTATGTCGTTTCCCATACTGCCTAATTCCGTCAACGCTGTCAACACCACCGTTAGAAATGCTAACGTGGTGTCTACGTGGAGGGGTAATTTCGTCTTTTCAGCCACAGAGGACCAATCTTTGCCATGTATGTGCCATGTGGTAATTTGTGGGACCCAATATGCCATGTTGGCAACCCTCCCACATTTTTTAATTTAAAAATATAAACCTGGAATTTTAATTAAATAAAAACTTTTAATTAAAAAGGAAAATTTTCTCTAGATTGTGGGTTTGAGGTGGGGCTGGGGGGCAGGCGGAGGAAGGGGTGTGGGAGGGGCTGGGTGGGGGACGGGGAGGGGTTGGGGGAGGGGCTGGATGGGGGTGGGTCAAGCTGGGGCTGGGCGGGGAGGGGCTGGGCTGGGTGGGGCATAGTGAGGGCAGAGCTGGACTGGGATGGGGCTGGGCAGGGCGAGGCTGGGGCTAGGCGGGGGAGGGGTTGGGCCGAGCTGGGGCTGGGCGGGGCTGGGCTGTGTGGGGCAGATCGAGGGCGAGGCAGATTGGGGGAGGGGGAGGGTGAGGCTGGGCGGAGCTAGGCTGGGTGGGGCAGGGCTGGGGCTTGGCTGCGTGGAGTTGGGGCTGGGTGGGTGTGGTTGGCATGTGCAGGGAGAGAGAGAGAGAGAGAGAGAGAGAGAGAGAGAGGGCATGTGCAGTGGGTGGGGAGGGAGGGGTTTGGTTATTTTTTTTTTTTGTTAATTTAATTGAATTGTAAAGATTTTATTTTTAAAGTATTATTTTAATTTAAAGTTTTATTATTTTATTCATTTAAATATTGTTTTAAATATATTTTACGGCTGAAATGACAAAATTACCCTTCCACGTTAGCATTTCTAACGGTGGTGTTGACAGAGTTGACGGAATTGGGCAATATGGAAAACGGCATAAAAGTTCAGGGGGTTATATGAGACAAATAAATGTGAGGGGACAAAGTGAGAAAAAACCTATAAGTCAAGGGGTAAATGTACAAATAAGCCATATAAGAATTAAATAATATGAGGTCAGATTGCCACACAGGGGCCAAATGAATGGAAAGAAACTTTATCAGTTGGTTTACACTCTTCATCTTGAAATACTAACAATTCTGAAAAGGGTAATAACCAATGCAATTATAAGTTGTCTGTATAAGTAAATACAACTGTCTTAGATAGATAATTTTGTTTTTGTATTTCTGTTGTAATTTTGTCTTTCCGCTTGGTAATTAAGACTTGACAAAACTTATTTTTCAAAAATTTCAGCATGTAGTTTGGTATAGAGTTATAAACTTCTGGAACAAGAAGCAGAAAGTAAGATTCCTTCCATCTGAATCAACAAAATAAGCATGAATACTACATAAACTTGCGTGAAAGAAGACCTGTAGGCTGTAAGCAATAGGCAATTACAAGAACTGTAGAAAATTTGAACTATGAAAGTAAAGAGATGAACCTGTGGGTCAAGTGACTGAAAATGAAAATTGTACAGGGGATGCAGTATGGAAAACACCTTCACATCCTTCAACTACAGGGTCAAAAGATCCTTCTTCCAACAGATCTGCTTTGAACAAATGAAGCCTTTCTTTTGCTCCATCAAGTGAGAGTAAGTGTTCTGTTTTCTTTGGATCATCTGTGCCATACATATAACTGAAGTAGTGAGTTGCACTAAGAATACATCAAAACACTACTATGTGCACAAGGTAAACATTAAGCACAGTTGGTAAGGCCTAATATTTCATTTTTATGACTCTATTCCTACTAATTAGGAAACAATATTTATTTCTAATTGGGATTAATATTTGTATGCAATGCCATGTTAGTAGGAAACAAAATTTTTTCATATCAAGTGAATAGTATGTCAGACTCAGACTATATCAATATGATGATGACATGATATGATTTTCCCACACAAGTTTTCTTGTTAACAGAGGGACGCATCAACTATATTTTAATAACCCAAAAATATTAAATTGGTAATTAGATACGAAGGTTGGCATTCAAACAAAACACTGTCTGCAACTTTACTGTTTTGTCAATTACCACAAGGGGTAGGATAGTAACTGCATTCATGCATAAAGATTTGGCTAATAAGGTTGGTTACACCTAAAGAAAGCTAAAGGCCTTGTCTTGTATAACATAACTAGATTTCAAGAACCACTTGAAAGTTGAAACTAAAGATCAAGTTTTCAGAACATGACCTCAGACTCTAGCTAAGATCCTAAACTTTTCTTCTGGTAAATAAAACAAAAAAACTCAGAACTTGAAGAATGAAAATTATGAAAGAACTGTTTGACTTTGATAACTATGAGGATGCTTAGAAAAGAAAAAAAAAAAATAAAGAATTAAAACTGATACTGACTTGGGTCACGAACAGTGGCTTTGACAGTATAACCTCTTTGTAATAAGAGCTTCACCAGCCATGAGGCCCATGATGCTATGTAACCAGACGCTCCTGTTACACACACAACCTTCGTTGCTCCGCTCATCCTCTGTATCTCTCTAAGCTCTGAAGCGTAATTCGTTACAGTTGGTGTTTCTAAGGTGATAATGGAGCTGAAGATGTCAATGAAGGCAACTACACTTCAGTCAAAATTTTATATAAAAGTTGACCAAATAAAAGATTATTGAATAGTCTTGGCCAAAAAAAAAAAAAAGATTATTGAATAGTGAAACTCAGTATCGTGATGGACAAAAAATACAAGTACAATACATCTAAAAGTTGGATTTACTTCAACTCTATAGTCATTATTCATTAGCTAGACTCTAGAAAAACTATTATTATTATGACAAGGGGTCCGCATATTTTCAAGGTTTTTTTTGTCAATTTTGGTACTGAGTTTTGATCCTTATTCCACTTAGTTAGTATCAAATTATTATTAGTCTAAATTCCATATCCAAATTTGGGAGATTTTTAATTTCGATAAAATCATATAAATAATCCTTATTATAATCAAATGGTTAAGTATAGCTTAAAAAATGAATGATTCGGATTATAAGATTACATATTATGATAGGCCCAAAAAGATAGTTAATTTTGTATTAACTTACTAATCAATTAGTTTTGAAACATTTATGTATAAATTATATTTTATAATTTTTCAATGTATGCACTTGGAGGAAAAAAAAAAAAAATCTTTTGTCTAATTAATAGACGGAATGGCCATGTAAGACCATCCAACTTTTTCCTCTCATTCCCTGACATAACCCCAATCATCCACCCGTACACACGAGGCTAGGGGTCAAAATTTCCCTTGCAAGCATTACCTTTCCATCAACGAATTTGACAAAAATTTAGGTTCTTTTTAGGGTTGTCCGTTGGTCGGTTCGGATCGGTATTAGGGCTTATCAAATGAAAACTAAAAAATTTGGTATTTTTTTATTTCAGTATTTTTTGGTTTCGATATTTTTTGGTTCGGTAATTTTTTGTAAACTTCAGTTTTCGGTTCGATTTTGGTAATTTTGGTATCGGATACTTTCGGTTCATTTTCGATTTACTTCGGTTTATTTTCGGTTTACTTCAGTATATCTTCGGTTAATTTTCAGTTTAATTATAATAATACTAATTATTATATACCAATATAAATTAAAATTTAATTAAATATGATGCATAAAATATAATGTTTGATGAATATATTGGTAGTTTAGTATAGTACTGGTATTAATTGCAATAATATTAATATTAGTAATATATACTAGTATAATTAGTTTAATAATATGTATTAGTACATATCCTATTAATTTAGTATGTATATATACCGATAAATATGAGTACATATATATATATGCATTACTTACCTAAAGATGAGATTCTTATTTTCCTAAAAATAATAACATTTACTTTAGAGTTCATTAATTATAAGATACTAACAAGGTAAAATATTAACCAAAACCACTCAATCTATTTCTATTAACTTGCAGACACTTTCCACCAGCCTAGAATATAACATGCAGACACCTTTTAAAAGACCAGCATCAACGCATCAAAACCAAACCAACTACACAAACAGCCCAAAACTGATCTCCTTCTTTTCTTTGCCAAATCAATTTCTTTCTTCAACTTTACCAAACTGACAATTATTCATCTTCACTCTCAAGCATCCTTCTGCAACTGCTACAACAACAATGAAAAAAAGATATTCAATCTTTACAGTTCCATCTATAGTAATTGCAACTGCAAGCCTGCACCTCCAATAAACTGTAGTTTCACTTGCAATTAGTAACTGCAACTGCAAGTATGCAACTCCAATAAACTATAAGTCTGCAACTCCAATAAATTGCAGTTTCAGTTCACTTGCAGTTAGTAACTGAAACTGCAGTAGTAACTGCAACTCCAATAAATTGTAGTTTCAGTTCACTTGCAGTTAGTAACCGAAACTGCAGCAGTAACTGCAACTCCAATAAACTGCAGTTTCAGTTTACTTGCAATGTTTCAGAAATTGCAGTTTCAGAAACTGAGCTTAAAAAAAAAAAAAATCAAGAACCTTCTACTGATAAGAAATCAAAGTAGGAGTCTAGCACGAGCTGTGATCATGCCCAATCGAGGAGAAGCCGGAGTGGTCAGAGCAGATCTAGAAGGCTTCGTTCGAGCTCGAAGCAGATCTATTGCTTCTTGGTCGACGTTGAGATTTTCAAGGCCGTTGACAGCAGCGCTATTCGTGGTGGTGGTGTTCGTCTCGGAGGTGCTTGCTCTGCAAAGAAGAAGAACAAGAAGATGATGAAGAGGAAAGAGAAGACAGACATAGTGAGGGGAGAAAGAGAGAAGATGAAAGTGAAGAGAGAAGAAAGAGAAAGACAAAAAAGAAATAAAATGGCAATTGACCAAATTTCAAGATAAGTCAGCTAGCTGCAACTTACCTTGTTATTAAATTAAATTAATTGGTGCACTAGAGAGTAAAAACAATAAGTAAAAGATAGCTTAGGATAATTAATTCTTTACTTTATTAGAGAATGACTCTATATCTTAACTCACACTTTTGATAATATTAATATGATAACATTATATTTTTTTTATAGTTGTTTAAGATATGAGTAGTTTAATATTTATTGTACCACTAACATAATAGTATTATATAAGCATATATAACTAAATTTTAGTAATTGTTTTAGTTTTTTTCGGTATATATTTCAGTATTTTCTGTGATAATCAATTCGGTTTCTTTCAGTAATAATTTTCGGTAATCGGTCGATTTACCAACTTTTTTCAATTTTTACCAAAACCAAACCAACTTTTTTCGAATTTTTTCAATTTCCGATTTTCAAATTGTGAAAATCGGTATACCAAACCAAAAAAATTTGGTCGGTAGTCAGTTCGGTAAAAACCAAACCAAAGGACAGTCCTAATTCTTTTCCTTTAATAGTAGGCCTGAGTAATTTATAAGGATATAATTTTTAAAAAACTATATGGACAAAAGTGAAAAAAGAGTCAAACTACATACATGGACTAACACAGGGTGATTTGGCCAATATTAAAAGAGAGTGAATTAAGATTTCTTCACAGTGAAGTTAAGCAATTTCGACTTCAGCTTTTATTCATAATAGTTATTCTGAAACTTCATAATCCATAAACTTGTAAAGAAACACTGAAGTGATGGATATGCTTTACATGAAGATTGAGCCATATATAAAGAGAGAAAAGCAACTTCTTAGCATTTGACTAAATCAACTCTGGGGTTGTCTGCAGAAATTTTAAGAAAGTCTGAACAAGAACAATATTATTTTCATCATGATCTCTTTGCAGTATAGCAGGAAAAAATAAAATAAAATAAAAAACTTCAATTACATGCGATCAACTTGTGCAGTATACAAGTTGCTTCCGATTGCATAATTCAAATATTGAGGAAGCCCTTCTCCTTCAGGCTTTCAACAGTGTCCTTAAGACTTACTTCCAGAGGAAGGAAATTAATTCCCAAACCTTTTGCTTTCTCCACGGATAGCTGAAACATTTTTGGAAAATTAGGATTGTCATCCTCACATCTGCCAAGAATGAAACGAAAATAAAACAATAAAAATCCGTTAGAAATTCGCCACATTCAGCGAGTTTTCAAATTCCTAACCAAATGAAATTTATTGTGAAAAGGAGAAAAGGGATAGTTTGTGCTGGTGTCAATGCACATCAATATGACAGGCTGATAGCTAATATTTTTGGCTGCCATTAGGTTTTGGTATCTGAGCAGAGAAAGCAAAATTTTCTGGCAATGTTTAAGCTGAGTAGATCATGCATAAATATAGTAAACTGGATACACAATCTGCTACAGAATAGTAAAACATGTAAATTGGTGGGGATAAAGTTCTCATAATGGCAATAAGTGGGACAAAGTAATCTTAACTAATGGCTGGCATTTTGAAAATGAAAACTTACCTTTCAGGAAGGCACAAAGTGGGATAAAGTTCTTGTAAAATCTTCAGAGCCTCGGAAATGTGTGTAATGTGACCGACTAAACAATATCTTCCACTAGCTGAACGAACTTCAAATGCTTGAATATGAGCAGAAGCAACATCTCTAACATCAACGAATCGGTAAAATGACATGGGTACTGGTTCACCTGCATAAAAAGGAAGCAGAAACAATAAAATGCTTGCATCCCAAGAATCTAACACAAAAGGAGTTGAAAATATTCTAATGGACATTATAATTTAATATCCCAGAAAATTGTTGTTGAAGAGGTGGAAGAGCAAAATAGATATGTCATAACGATTACAGCATTTATCATTAAGTACCTCCCAGGCTCCGAATCCTGGAATGTAATACAAAAACCCGAGATGTAGGTTCACTTCAACCTATATGTTCCAGGCTGTGTAGATGCCACATACTTTTATATTTTAGTAAATTTTTCTATGTAGGTAAAGAGATTAACCGAGAATTCCCCAACGAGGTAACTCATTATGATAAAAGAAAAAAACAATAGAATGAAGGAATTTAATTCACTCTATCCACCAGAATTGTAGATGCTCTTGACAGATTAATTTATTTGTAACTGGATGCAACATCTAGATACTTCATCTCAGATAAACATTCTTAACTTAAGGAAATGTTTTACACACCTAATTTTGCATGACAAGGCCTTCATCTATACCTGCCATGCTAGCTTCCTCAACTACATTATTCAGACTTTTCATCATGCTCTGCCCTAATCATATGCAAGATAAAAAAAAGGAAGTTGCTGAAGTGTACCACTTATGAAATTCTGAATCACCTCCGCGGAGAGATTAAGAGTTGGCTGTAACATTGGACCAATCACAAACCCTGGATTCATTGTAACCAAGTCAATACCATTTCCTTTAGTAAATTTCCAAGCAGCCTCCTCAGCTAAAGTTTTCGCAAGAAAATACCATTCCTGGAAAAAAAAAAAAAAAAAGGAAGTTCATACTAAGTTCATAGGTCATACTAATCCAAGATATACTGCTTTGTAGTATGCTATATCCAATATAATTCCAGGAATCAGATGAATGATTTGGCAGACTTCAAGTAATATACACATAACATGCATCCAACTAATGTTGTTAATTGAAAAACATTGAGATTTCCTTTCTATTTTTTTTTTTGTTTCATGGCTCTGAGATAGTGTAGTCCTGCATTGCTCCTATAGTAAGAAAAAGAGAGGTATTAACTGAAAACTAGACTGCAGTTGAGCCAATGGACTGGATGGAATAAGTTACTGATTGTGTGCAGGCTTTGGTGCAAAACAATTGTAACGTTTCTTGATTTTACAAATAGTTCATCGGTTTCCAAAAAAAAGAAAATGGCAAAAATGAGCAACGAATATAGAAGACAACCACTGAGACATCTTGAACTCCAGAAGATGCACAACAACTTGAAGTTACTTCTGTAGGATAAGTAAGGAAGAGTTGAAAATAAAAGTAAAGAAGAAATATTGCATATTTTATGCATCTCTTATATGATTGGATCCAGGAACCTGTAAAGGTGACAAGATTGAATTTTTTTTTTTTTTTCTTTTCCAGTAGGCATGGAAATATAACAATTAACAATGAAACATGGAAAAAGATAATAAGTGGGGGAACATATGTACCTTGTGCTTCTCACAAAAAAGTGGATCCGAATACCATGTTTCATCTACTACAACATCAGGGGTCAGAGGTTTTCCATTCATTATTACTGACGCCATAGAAGATGTCAAAACCACTCTCTTGATTGTAGGAAATTTTACGCATGATTTTAGAACATTAAGTGTTCCCTTCACTGCAGGGTCAATTAATTCTGCCTGGGACATGGAGACAATAAGAATCGTTTTAGTTTTTACGTAAGGAGTTTTGAAAGTATGTTGATCTCTAAACAAATACAAACACACACACACACATATATATGATCCTCTACATAGAGAAATAGAATCTGCATAATTGCCTAAAACAGAAAACTGTCAAGTATTTCTTGATAAGTATTTATAAGTTTTCTGGTGAACCAACTATATATGTTGATTAATTGACATCTCTAATACCCACAGCTTTTGTCGAAAATATCCAATTAGTCTTCCAAAGAATGTAGTTTCACCCCCCTCTCCAATGCAAAAATATGAGTGAAAAGCAGCCAATTTCTAAATTATGAAAGCAAAAGATAAAGATCATTGCCGTCAATGGGAATGAGGGGAAAGATCATAGATTGTCTTAAAAATTATAAGAAGCAAATAATGAGGCCAGATTGCTACAGATGGGTCTAATGAAAAGAGAGAAACTTTATCAGTTGGTTTACATTTCTCATGTTGAAGTGCTAAATATTCTGAAATGGTTAATCACCAAAGCCTCCATATGTTGTCTATAAAAGTAAACACAAATGCCTTTGGTAATTTTTCTTTTGGATTCTTGTTATAATGTTGTTCTTGGACTGGACATTTCTCCACAATCATTTGTTGCAGTAAAAAATTTCTCCATACTGGTAAAGACTTGACAAAACTTACTTTCACAAGTTTCAGTATTGTAGTTTGAAGTTGATTTATAAACTGCTGGCTCAAGATGAACAAACTAAGATTCCTAACATCTGACTTAACAAATTATGCATGAATACTTCATAAACAAGGGAGAAAGAAAGAAATAGGCAATTACAAGAATGGTAGAACATTTAAACTATGAAAGTAAAGAGATGAACCTGTGGGTCAGCGGCTGAAAATTGTACAGGGGATGCCGTATGGAAAACACCTTCACATCCATCAACTACAGGGTCAAAAGATCCTTCTTCTAACAAATCTGCTTTGAACAAATGAAGCCTTTCTTTTGCTCCCTCAAGTGAGAGTAAGTGTTCTGTTTTCTTTGGGTCATCTGTGGCACCATAAACAGAAGTAGTGAGTTGAAATAAGAATACTACAAACACACTGGATGGGATATATCATATATGTGTATAGGGTAACAATTAACTACAGTTAATGAGGCTTAAATTTGCAATTCATGATTCCAACTATTTAGGATAAAAATTTATTTCAACTTTAGGAATTATTTTGATGCAATGCTACATTAGTAGGAAAAAAAAAAAACTGTTGTATTCTTTAAGTGGATAGTTATACTCTATCAGTATGACGACGTGCCGACTTATCTTAACAAGTTTTTCTCATTAACAGGGGACATATCAACTTTATTTAAGCACCCAAAAATTCAAAATTGGTGAGATACAAAATTTGGCAATCAAACAAAGCCCTGGCTGCAACTTTTCCGTTTAATCAACCCCCACACGGATCAGACCAACAACAAAAACTGTCACAAGGGCATAAATTTTGGCTAATAAGGTTGGTGCATACCAGCTAACTAAAGGCTAAAGCCATGCCTTGTATAACATAACTGGATTTCAAGAACCACACTAGACACTACTGTTGAATATTTCAGAATATGACCTTAGATCCTAAATTTGTCTTCTGGAGAACAAAAAAATAAAACCCAGAATTTGAAAATGACAATTATTGAAAGAAATTAAAACTAAATACTGACTTGGGTCACGAATAGTGGCTTTGACAGTATAGCCTCTTTGTAATAAGAGCTTCACCAGCCATGATGCTATGTAACCAGACGCTCCTGTTACACACACAACCATCGCTTCTCCGCTCATCCTCTCTCTCCCTCTCTCTCTCTCTCAGCTCCGAAGCTTTGTTACAGAGTTGGTGCTTTTATGGTGAGAGGTGAGCAGAAGATGAGGGTCAATGGATGAGTCAGCTCAGAATAAATTTTATTGACATTTTTTGTAATTGGCCCTCCTTATTTTATTGTGAAGGGGTCGACATCGGGCTGGTTGCATAGAGCCTGAACTCCTTACAATCAATAAGACAATGCATTGCGCAGTCAATGATTCAACAAATAGTTTTCCCATCCCATGCATTCCTAATAAAAAATGAAGAAGAAAATTTGAAGTTGAACTTTCGTCGAACAGTTCACATCCAGTTTTGTTTGGAAAGAAAAGCAAACACTTTATGCGTAAGAAATGGCCGTCAAAAAAATTGGCATTTCGATCCAAAATAAGAAAATGCAAATTGGAAGAGACTAGCTTTATTAGAAAAGAAATCTAATACTATTATTGTAATGCATATTCCGTAATTTACTGTATAATGACAGTTATTTTCTCTTCTTTCCAACTCCAATTCACACTTAGATATCTCTTCTTACAGAACATAAAAAGCAAAATCGCTATATTTTTTTAATCATAACAGAATAGTTAACTGTGATGATGGAATAGGGCAAAGTGATACAAATTAAAGTCCCGGTGGTAAAATGAGACACAGAGATAGTTTGGGGGGCATTGCTAAAAAGAACCCTTTAATCAATTATAGTATTTCTCAAGCTTCTGACAAATGATTTAAAGCAACATTATGGTACGCTTATGAGCAAATTGATGTTATCAGATACAAGTTTGACAAGACAATGATCTCCAAAGCAATAGAACTTAAAAGGTAGAAATATTATCACTATTAAGTTATGAACTATTTCCCTGACTTGCCAACAAGTTCCATGCATGATCAAAATAAGTTCTTCTCCTTCAAACTTTCAACAGTATCCTTCAAAGAAACTTCAAGAGGAGTAAACTTAAGACCCAAACTCTGTGCTCTTTCCTTGGATACCTGGTAAGTTGGCGCGAAAGGTTGGTCATCTGCACATCTGCCCAGAATAGAAACACATTCATTTCTGAAGTTTCAACTTTCAAAACTGAAGTCAATTTTCTGTGTTTTATCTGACTGTATTTAACGTATGACCATTTACTTTCAGAATGTACACCTTAGTTAACAAAAAGGCAAGTTATCAAAAGTATTAGATGAAGTGTTCTTTCATCATAAACCATTCATTTAGCTAATCTATTCGAAAACAGAAGAATCAGATGTCAACTTAAAACAGAACAATAAAAAAGGACAGGGATTCCTTTAGCAAAAATATGTTTCTAGATGATAGGCTTGATCAAATGAACTTCCTCTCTATCTCAAAATACTTAATCTAGGCTTATTACAGATTGTCAAAAGTACACATTGAATCGGATCTCAGTCATGCCAGAAGTAACCCAAATATCGTCAGACGCAAATGTTGCAAATAGTATACAAGAGGGAAATTTTGAAATCTAGACAGAATGGTGCCATTAATGCATACGAAAAACCTATACTATCCTTAGAACTGCCGCTACAACACACGATGGAGTGACATGCAATAAATCGATTGTATTAGCAACTTACTTTTCGGGAAGAGTGAGAGCAGAGAAGATATCAGACAAAATTTTCACAACCTCAGAACAGTGTGCTACTCTTCCAACTAAACAATATCTCCCACTAGCTGAGGGATTCTCAAAGGCTAGAATATGTGCATTGGCAACATCTCTAACATCAACCCATCTATAAGTTACATTTGGAAATGTTTCGGTTCCTGCATAAATTAAAGATGAGAAATAATAATAATAATTTCTTTGCAAATTGTAAGTTATCACAGAGACCATGAGGAAAGCATTTTACAAACATTACCTTCTTAGGATATCCATTTACACCCCACCTCCACGACTTTTAAGTTACAAGTAAACATTATCTATCATCATACTCTTTATTTCAAACAAAGGACTAAATATTCTGAATGATTTTTGTACAGAGTGCAGGAGTTCTAGCAGATCAACAGTGATTTTTCATTTTCGCCATCACAGCTAAAAATGATTTGAAGAATGTATTGTGATCTGAGATTCATCCAATTAACATGCTTGTAAAATTATTACCAAGGAAGTATGGATGTGGATATGGATAGAAGACGTGATCTAAAATATGGTACTTGATATATGCTGACACCACAATTTTTTTTAAAGTAGATATGATATGGCAAAGATGAGTTAATAAATACATAAATTACATATGGATAATAACCTTTTGTTCTATTATTAAATTCTTGAAACTTAAGTTATCAATGCATTCAAAGACTCTTAATTTAAAAATTGTAGTCAACACGTATATCACCTTTAATTTCCTATAACTTGACATACAAATTTAATTCTTCTCTTTTTCAAATATGCTCATATCCTAACATTTGTGGTGTATTTCATACCATAAATATTGAAAAAGTATTGGGTCTGTTTCCATGTTTAAAGATTTTATTGTCGAAATCAAAATATGGTAATCAAGGACCAGATACGTACCGAGTGTATGACAAAACATGGATATAATATTTATACTGCTCCCTAAAAGAAACTAAATTTTCTTAGATATACAAGAGTATAATCTTCAATTCTTCTTTTTATATAGAAAGAGTAAATCTCTAAAATCATGAAATTTCGTATATTTCTATTAGAAGTGTTGTTTAATGAGGGGTAAGTTGAAAAAATATCACCTTTATATTACACTTAAGTATTGGATCATACCCTAAAAACAGGTTGTTTAATATAAATGACTGCATAATTAAATCATGCAATATAATTATGGGTAATGATAACTTTTCAATACTTGCTTCTGAGTACCATTTATGAGTTTCAGAACTGGCTCCACACTTGTGTTCAGAGTTGGCTGTAAGAGAGGGCCAATCACCAATCCTGGATTTAGTGCAACCATATCAATTCCTTTCTCTTTTGAAAACTTCCAAGCAGCTTCCTCAGCTAAGGTCTTTGAAAGCATATACCAAAGCTGATGAAAACAAAAGTCTTAATAAGCAAAATGAACATGTTTTTTGGTATGCAAGCAACAAGATTTAACTTGTATCCAATAATCTTCTTATTACAAAAGGTATGCTAAGAAACCAGACCAAGGCTAAGAAACAAGTACATGAGCACCAATTGTGCCACCATATTATAACTACGTCTTTCAATTTGTCTTTCAAAAGGTGCTCATAAATTCATAATTAAGATCATTAAGATGATGGAATAACAACTGAGGTATTTTAGATAAAGCATGATAAGCAGAAAGTGATTTCTGCAGAGTATGTATATGAATGAACCATTACACACAGGAAAGGAAAAGAGGAAGCTGAAAAGGCAGAAAGAAAAAAAAAAAAAAAAAAAAAAAAAAAAAAAAAAAAGAAAGGGTGGGGATACATATTTGTGCACAAGAATGGATCTCAGATGAAAACAAATATAGGTCAACATTGCATCTCATATTCTATTACATAAACCAAATAGATCTTCATATGAAGCCTTCATCAAGAACTTGTTAGACAACCATTAGACCCCAAATGTTTAAATTGTTAGAGAATGAATTAATAATGTATATAAAGTTAACACTACACCCTAAATGTCTAGTGCAGCCCCATCCTGCACGTTAAGAGACAGACAAATGCAGATAGAGAGAAGAAACAAAAAGGTGCAGCCCCACCCTACACCTTGGAAACCAATAACAAAGTGGGGAAGGGGAGGAACTGAAGGTTTTGAACCCAGAACCTCCTGCAACCAGACTCTGATACCATATTAGGCAACCACTAGACCCCAAAGGCTCAAGTTGTTAGGCAATGGATCATCAAAGTATATCAAGCTAACAAGAGAACTAACAAAAGAGATAGTTTTTCATATTAAAAGAAAAAAGCATATGCAGTGTACAAACCTTTGATTTTTCACAAAAAGCTGGATCTGAAAACCAAGATTCATCAATTATTACATCATGAGAAAGAAGTTTTCCACTAAATGCAACTGCAGTCATAGAGGATGTTATGACCACCCTTTTGATGGATGGAACATTCGCACACGATCTGAGGACATTTAGTGTTCCCTTCAAAGCAGGGTTAATCAATTCTGCCTAACAAAAAAAATTAAAGCTAGCAGCATTATAATTTATAGGGTCTTCATTTTAGAATTGCTGGCAAAATAGAATTGAAGAGTTCATCTACTAAATCCATACGCCATACAAACATATCCAACACGGATTCAGAAATCCAAACCTTACTGTTAAAATGTGATCTCATCATATCTAAGAGATGGAAAAGAGTTCGTATGGCGTACGAATTCCTACTATAGAATTTTCCAGAATTTAGTTATGAACTCTATCAAAGTGTCTAATAGAATTGAATTATATAAACTGAAACTGTTTTCTCAAGGTGCAATAGGCAATTACAAGAATGGTAGAACATTATTTGAACTTTGAAAGTAAAGAGATGAACCTGTGGGTCAGTGGCAGATAATTGTACAGGGGATGCTGTATGGAAAACACCTTCACATCCTTCAACTACAGGGTCAAAAGATCCTTCTTCCAACAAATCTGCTTTGAACAAATGAAGCCTTTCTTTTGCTCCATCAAGTGAGAGTAAGTGTTCTGTTTTCTTTGGATCATCTGTGCCATACCAAAACAGGACTAAATGTTTTGACCAAAGAAATCAACACATTTCCCAAAACAAAAAAACAGTAACGATAATACTGACTTGGGTCACGAACAGTGGCTTTGAGTCTTTGACGGTATAGCCTCTTTGTAATAAGAGCTTCACCAGCCATGATGCTATGAAACCTGACCCTCCTGTTACGCACATAACCTTCTTATTTGCTCCCTCGCTCATCCTCTCTCTCTCTGTCTCTCTGTGCTCAGTTTTGTCAGGCGACGCTTTTATGGTGAGAACTGAGAACACTGAGAACTGAAAGCTTTTACACACAACGTCAGCTAATTACAAATTTACAATAACTATTGGGTGGATTCTTCTGTATAAATTAGGGGAGTGTTATCTGCACAGTTTGTGGAGAATGTTATTTGCAAAGTGCAATCCTGTTACAGCCAAAAATGTGTCGGCCACATGTACGGCCTAAGATTGGCTTATAACTTCGGACATTTTTCTGGCCTTTTAAAATGCAGGCGTGCCACCGAGTAAATTTTGAGCCTGACCCGGAGAGTAAATGTGTGTTGCCTTGACTTCTATTAGGGCCGGGCCCTAACACCGTGTATACCGAAAATTATATTGATTTTATTTTGTTCGGTGTCAATTTCGTGCCGAAAAATGATACCGATGAATATCTCATACTGAATTTGTACCGTACCGATCATCAATGGGATGAAAGTTGTTTCAACATCTCAATCTTATACCATCTTGTACCGTACTGAAAATATTTAATTTAACTTTTTATTTTTTTATTAAGTGTGAACAAAAATTGTATATATTCATTTGGACTTGATATAATAATTCATAAAATTAAATATATTTTATATATCATTCTTTTGGACTTTAACATATTAAAAGTCTAAAAATATTAGTTTATAGTTTATATAGTTTATATTTTATAAAATTTATAGTTTATAACATATAACGTACATATAACGTATACTATATAACATATTGTCATATACTATATAACATATATTACATAACATATACTATATAAGTATACTATATAACATATAACATATATTATATGATAGTTTATAATATTATGATTTATATAAGTAACATATATAAGTATATAACATAAACATATAACATATACTATAGTAACTTTAAACCCCAAACCTCAATTGAGATATATATATAAGTATATAACCTATAACATATATTATAGTAACTTTAATTGAAAGTTTGAAACCCCAATTACATATATTATGAATTTGGGCATTCTATATTTCTATTTGTTAGGTTTGAACTTTAAATTACATTTGATCTGCATATATTCTAGAAATTCTAAGTTGTTAAATTTGAGTGTTGATTGAAAAAAAAAAAAAAAAAGGGTGGTTATATGTTTTTTGGACAAAAAAAAAAGTTTAAAAGGTGGCACCATCTCATATCATCTCGTTCCGTCCCGTATGAATATGGGATGAGATGACACGAGACCATTTCTGAAATGGTCATCCCATCCCGATACCGATACCGATAAAAAACTTTGGGATGAGGTTCATCTTGTTCCATTCCATCCCGTGCCTAGTCCTAACTTCTATTTTGACCCTCGGCTAACTTCTATTTTTTCAGGTAAGTGCTATAGCAACAAGGAATCAAACTTACTCAAGATTATTTTCTTGCCTAGATGGCCTATAATTTCACTGATCTGGGTTGATATTGATAGTGATAGTTGTGTGTAAACTCAAAAGTTTGAACTACTGGCAATAATAATAAGGGAATTATTTGGGTACTGAGGTTTTATGGCGACCAATAAAATTGAGCCATTTGGTTGCTTTTAAAATTGATTAAAGGGCAAATTACACAAAAGTACCTCAACTAACCACCCTATATCACTTGAGTACCTCAATAAAAAAAAGTTGCTCGTAGGTACCTCAATTACTGATTTTGCACACCTAGGTACCTCCGTCAACTTTTCCGTCAGGCCTGCCGTCACTACTACAAAAAAGCTCATACATATCACTACATTAATATCAGTTTTAAAGGTATTCGATATAATAGGGTTTTTAATATCGCTTATGTGTTTTTTTTTCAAAAACTGATATATATAATATTTTATAAATCACCAAGTTTTTCAATATGATATCTTAAGTTTCTCAATTTACTTAACTATTCATTAAAAGTGATATCTAAAATAAAAAACTGATCGCAAGTTTAGTGCCAAGAAAAAAGGCGCTACTGTTCATAGAACTTAATTTCTTTTTTTTGCCTAAAACAGAACTCAAAACACGACCTACACTCACTTCTGTGACTCTGATAGAGCCACATCCAGACACACTCACACTCTCTCTTTCATCGCGACCTCCTTCATCTCGACGATCTCCTTCATCGCTAGGTACTCCTTTCATCGATCTCCTTCTACTCTCTATCTCTCTCTTTTGTTTCTCACTCAAGCCCTTACTCCTCTCATCTCTCTCAGCAAAACCTAGGTCATCCTGATATCAGCTCGTCTCTTTTCTCTGCGAATCCCTGGGGTTAGATTTCTTCCATCTCTCTCTCTCTCTCTTCTCTCTTTCTCTTCTTCTTTCACCGTTTCTTTACTTCCCTCTATATCTCTCCTTTTCGCAATCCTTATCTCTCTTTCTGAAAACCTAGTCAAATCTATATTGCAAGAATTTGAAGCCCTGGTACCTGAGAATAACCTGGAAAGAAAGTGTCGTTCATCATCTCCGGTACCTGCGCCGTCACCCTGAGCTTCAGGTTACTCATCTATTAATTTCTTATTTATTTTCTTTTAGGTTTTGTTGATACGGCCAGGAACATTGGGGTTTTTCTTTGGGGTTTCCATACTTCATTTGTTTTTTATTTTTGTGATTCAATTTGGTTTGTGATTTTATTAGTTAATTTTTCTATTTAATACATTTGAGATTACTTTAGGGTTTATGACTCTAGGCGTGGGAGGACAGAGGTGGTTCCTGTTGAGATTACTTGCATCCTGTAATTGTTTGATCAATGTTCAGCGGGAACAAGCCAAGTTGAAGACAGCATTCACAATGGTTATTACAAGTTGAACAATGCCAAGTTGAAGACTGAAAGTTGGCATTGTTGTCTTCACAGGTAAGCTTACATTTTGTTTAATATAAAATGTCTTGTTAGATCTAGATTGCTGGGATGATATTTTCATATGTTAATTGTGTAAACTCAAAGTTTAATAATCCTCCACTGGTCCATCTTGCCAAGTTCCCATGTTCCTAAGAGGTTGCTTTTACTTTTTGAAGCATTATTCAAATATCCAATGCTACAGCACCAATCAAGTTGTTATGGATCTATTGATATACTCAAGTTGTTATGGACGTAGAATGAAATCAATTTGGTATTTGTTCACGTCATAGAAAGCATTTGGAGCTAATTTGTTTGGTAAATCAACCCCATGCTATGTAGTGTTTAAGCTAGAAAGTACTTCATCATCCTAGATTCCAGCAGTAAATCCATTTCTTATTCTTTGCTAGTAAGATAATTATTTGTGAATGATTTTCCAGTCTGACCTACAAGTTGAATTCCCATGAAAACAAAATAGCATAATTAATTGGGTAGTAATGACTAGTTCTGTTGTTTGTCTCGTACTTCCCCTAACCAAAATAGGAGTGAAAAACAAAAGATAAATGTATTATGTATTAACGTCGTCCTTTACACTTGCTCATGCTTCAGTTTGTGGTCCATTCATTCATTTAAAGCCTAGCCATTATAGAAACTAAAATTCAATTCTCAACCTACTCGAATTGGTCTGGGTCAGCTGTCTCTCTCTCTCTCTCTGTAAGAGATTATTGGGAGGGCCTTAATTTGTCGCGAGTGTACAAAACAGAGAAGCACCCCCTTCAACCAATTGGTAGCATATAAGTACCAAGTGGGAATAATAAGACTGTGATGAGTAGTGACTTGTGAGTAGCCAATTTTGATTCTGAGGCAGGCAGGGCACATGGGTTTCAGACTTTCAGGGTTTGGCATTACCTTTCAACTTATTCTAGAATTATTTCTATGTTTTGTTGGTGGTGGTGGTGTTACAATATGCATATGCTGATGGACTGAGGTGTCCATCACATATATATAATAATAGTAACAATAATATGAAAATGTTTTATTAGAAACAAAATATATACTGACAGAATTATAAACACAACATTTCTTGGGTTTCTTCTGTTGCTCATATATATGTGAATACTAGGGAAGGTTACTTCATATACCATCTATTACTAATATGATGAATGATTGACAATCAACTCTGTCATTATGCCTTCCAATTGTCAGTTTGTAACTGTGTTTCTTGATTTTAAATTGCATTATTAAGGGGAACCCTGCATAAAGGGTCAGTACAAGTTAAGCGCGCATGATGATTTAAAAAAGGTGGGTGTGGCTGTTTATTACTATTGATTACTAAAACAAGTTGATTAGGCAGTGGTTCATAATTAATTCAGTGTGTGTATATTAGAGCCGAGTACAATGCAAGGAATCTGGTGTCATGAACCATGGTGCTTTATCATAGAAAGTTTAAGATGAGGCTCCATATTCTCTAGTGTGAAGTTGAAACACTATGACTAGGTCGATTGTTCTTAAGCTGAAGATAAATTTTATGGTTTTGGACTATGGTAACAATTACAAGCAATTATAGGCCTTCTTATGCAGCTAGTTCATTATTGAGTTTCTCTTCTTTGACTCTCTGGAGCAGCTTTGCGATGGAATGATTTTCAATCACGACCCACCTGGATGTGTTGATTGCTGGGTAAATTTCTTGTCTTCTATGCTGTTATTCTCTTTATGTTGATAGAGAAGGCAATGATACTGTTGCAATTTTGAAATGACCTGCAATTATTTACTTGGTGGACTTAGTTCCTCCCTATATTTGGACCTGTAATAGAGCTGTTGCCCCTGGCTCTCTCTCTCCTCTGCCTTCAAAGACAAAAGAGCGGGCTAGAGAGATTTGACAATTTGAGGTCGCACTTAGATAATGCTTTCTTACTGAACATTGCAGGATTGTGGAGGCCCTTCACGTTGTGGCATGGATTGTAGTGCTCTTGTGGCAAATAACATAGGAGGTATTATATTCTGAGGCTCATAATTGATGTTGTAGCCCCATCATGTTGATAAAGGAATGATAACCCTCACAATATCTCGAACTGTTCTAAAAAAAAGAAGGAGCTCATGAAGGGCCTTTCTCATCTAATTTGGACTAGAAAGTGTTGTATTTTAGAAGATTGTATGTATTCTTCTAAAATGGACCTTGTGATGACTACAGGTTATGATGTGTGCACTACCATTGGGCGTGCCTCGAGCATGGACATTAACATAATTGGTGAGTTTTTTTTTTCTTGCCATCTCCCCCAGTTTTGAAATTGAATGTTACTTTCCGATTTTGATTACTGTAGCTCGATTATGGCATTATGCAAATATGTATAAACATGCATGTTTTTAGTCCTTCTTAAATAATTCTGTTGGGGAATAAAATTTTGGAAGATTTATGATTTCCTTGTTACCACAATATGGCAGATAAGAAGAATCCTGAGATTGGTGTCATTGTTAAGATGTCAAGTAGTGGCGTAAAGCTCAATTGTTCGCTCTCTGTGTCTGTAATTTGTGATCCAAATGGAGTTCAGGCAAGACCTTGTACCCAATGATTTCTGTAATGTGAAAAGATCCTAGGGTTCTTAAATGCATGGTTCATGGCCTAGTTTCTTATCTTTCTATTTTACAGGGCCCACATTCGCTGGAGAAAACGGGGACATGTGACTATGTGAGTGCTTTCAGTTTCAGAAAATCTTTTATTCCTCCATGCTTATTGATATTGTAGACTGATTACATCATAGATTTCAAAATATGGATGTCATGAAGGTTTTGAAATGCGTAGCAATGTTCACTTTTGACAGTTCATTTTGTGACATTGAAAAGTGGATTTACAGTGATTGTATGCATGATTCGTAAAGTTTGTGTTTCATAATCTTCTCTATCGGACAGGCTACAGTGCTAAAGCATCCTTCTGGCTGTGCTAAAGTTGTACATGTTCATGGGAAAGGGTGGGGCTGGTTTGGCACCTTAGTGATCATGTAAGAGTCAATTTTTTTTCCTGTCAAGTTGTTATATTAAATGGAATTTTCTTTTTATGCCTAACAGTTAAAGTTCTATTGTGTCATCTTATTTGACTGATACTTGATCCAGCTTTCAGAGTCTTATGCCTTTTTGGAGCGTATCTGCTGGCTGGTACAGTTTATCGATATTTCAGTCTTGGAATTTGTGGAATAGATGTATGTTTTCTCACTCAAATTGATCTGCTTCTTGGTTTCCAAATTATATAATTATGTTTGATTTTTGTCCTTTCAAATTTCCTGAAGTCTTTTTATGCATAGCTCCATTTGTTTATGAATCTGGAGCCTCATCTTAATTCCTGTTCAAGCCTTCAAGGTTCAATTCTCAGTTGTCATACAGCTCTGTGGCTTCTAATGATGGGACTTCCTCTTAAATTTGGTTATGGACCTGTGGCATTTTTATCTTATTAGCTGGCTTTATCAGTTCTCATCTTCCCTCTCTGTTAATATTACCATCCATTGTCCTTAAATACTATTAATTTACCCTTTTAAAGGCTCTTGTGGTTGCTTGGACTTCCTCTGCTAACCAAGCTTGCTTCAACTAAAAGAATATCCCCTGGTGATTTTACAGAAATATGTCGGACGTTAAAGAAGGTACTTATTTATTTTTAGTTGAACAAACTATTTTCATCTTCCAACCTCAACATTGTCCTTTGTCAATTGCATTTCCAATGTAACAGTACAGCTGATCTACCACATAAATGATTTTTTTATCCTCTACAATCCCTTTCTCTCAATGCCTATCTTTTTCCCGCAGCTCATAACAGATGTGAACATAGCTATTGCAGTTGAAGCCATCTAAGCTATTGGAAATCTTGACAAGGGTTTAAGAACTCATTTTTCTGGGAGTTCACATTTCTATTGCCAGGTTTACTTGTAAGTTTGTTTGCTTACTTTTTACCTTAGGAAAGGAAGGAGCATTTATTGGTATAATTTGTTCTAAGAATTGTATTACAAATTTTAAACCCTCTCCAATGTTTCAACTGTAAAATCAAAGCTCCTATAAAAATCTGTACAAATCAAAGTGATTAAATAAATTGGTGTGTGGTAATTACTGAAGATAAACATTGTACTGTTTGCATAAATGTTTACCGAAGATAAACATTGTTTATATGTACTCTGAGTCACATTTGGGCAAGAGAATGCCGGCCTATGATGGCAGGAAAAGCTTATATACAGCTAGGTCATTGCCATTTGATTCAAAGGATTTTTTGGTTAAGTTACCTGAAAAAGATGGTCATGCTGGGCCATCAGGTTCAAAGAGGTATTTTTCCAGTGAGGTGTCACCGTGTCACTGCTTGTTTGTCTTTTTGTTTTTCTTTACGTATTTTTTTATAGTTCTTTCTGGGTTTTGAACTTCATTGTATTTGATTGCTCTACTCATTTAAACCTGCAGGAAGGATAGAGAGTTTAAGGTGGCTGTCAAATTGGCATCTCTTGTTTCTCCTTGCTTAATCAAATTATAAGATTAAGCACTATACTTTCTGTTTGCCATCTCTTGTTTCTCCTTGCAGTAAAGAAGGGTTCCATCTGAAACTGGTCAGTACCAAAACCACACTTGGCCATTATCATGGTTGTCAAAATTCTGTTTTCTACATGCTATATATTGTTCCTTTCTTATGTAAGCATTCAACTTGTACTAAGTTCTCTTTTGTTTGTCACTAATAATACATCAAACTTAACCATTCTACTGCATGTCTAATTTCTCTTAACCTTTGAAAAGTTGTCTAGCATTTATTTCCCATGGTGTTAGTTATGTGAATTTGGAAAAGCTAGCTGCAAGCATTATTTTAGTATGAGCAAGCTTTAAGCTACCTTCCTATTGAGCTAATGCAATTTTCCTTTGTGTTTTCAGTGGAGCAAATCAAAGATCAAGCAATGCAGTTACACCAAAGACCAAATTGATGATGTTCGAGAAGAATGGGGTGACTTTGTTAACTTGAATTATGTGTAGGCTTAGGTATATGTGGTGATGGCTGGATGTGCCATTTTGTGGATATTATAGAGCTTAGATCAATTAATTTAAATGCTACCATGCCCATATTTTGTAAAGGGGAATAGGGAATTGCATGCCTACTGCCTAGTTTTTTGGAAAAATGCATGCCTAGCCTACTGCCTAATAGTTTTTGTAAAGGGTAGTTTTAAGTGATGCCTAGCCTAGCTAGCTTAGACATATTTGAAGGAAGGGGTAGTTAGAGATGATGAGATCTCCCCCTAATTTTTGTGATATGACAACTTTTGGGTCCTTTGAAATATATGACATTTGATGAATGGAATGGATTGTTGAATGAAATGAATCAGTTTAGCTTATCTATGCAGGTAAAATTGGCCACTAAATAAATATGCTCAAGATGGTTCAATGGTGTTAACCAATTATATCAGTTTTTTTGAAAATAAACCCGATATCAAAACAGGTCACATAACTCTAATTTCGAAATATATTAGATCAATTCTAATATAAAAACTGAAATGCTATAGAGAATATATATCTATTTTGGGAAAATAAACTGATACCAATCATAGCTTCGTAATCAATTATACAATAAAAACACATATAATAGATGTCTACGATATCATTTTTTATCACCAATACCGATATCTATAAAAATATTTATACCAGTTCCATACTTTTTAAACATATAATTCAAATATACGATATCATTTTTAATCACCAATACCGATATCTATAAAAATATTTATACCAGTTCCATACTCTTAAAACATTTAATTCACATATACGATATCAGTTATTATAAAAAGAACGATATCTATGAGAATATAAATATCATTTTTATATCTTAAACACATATAATTCACATATCAGATATCATTTATGAGAACTAATACCGATGTCTATGATACAGTCTATACCAGTTCCGTAATTTAGGAACATATAAGTCTGATCTAAGATATCTGTTCTTATATACAATACAGATGTCTATGGAAATAATTATACCAGTTATACGACTAAAACCCATATTATTAATATATATGATATCAGTTATAAATATAATACTGATATAATATATTATAAATATATCATTTATTGCATTTTTAACCATCCAGGAAGGGAAAATATATCGTATTTAAAAAAGGAACTGATTTAAAAACCTCTATAGAGATCAGTTCAAAACTGATATGTAAACCAATGAGAATAGATATCACGCTTTCCTACAACGAATTTTAGGGGCCTTAGATATCGGTAAATTACTGATATGTATGAGCTTTTTTGTAGTAGTGCGTTAATTGCCTACGTGGCACACTAGAAACATGCCACGTGGACAAAAAAATAAAAAAAATTTTAAAAAATAAACTAATTATTTAAAAAAACTCAAAAAAACAAAAAAAATGGAGTTGCAGGGGCTAGCTCCCAGCCTCCCTCCGCCTCTCACCCCTCCCTCCGAGACCCACCCAACCCAGCCAACCACCCCTCCGACCCCAGCCACCACGCCGCCGACCCACCCTCTCTCTTTCCACGCCTCTCTTCTCTCTCTCTCTCTCTAACTCTCTCTCTCTCTCTAACTCTCTCTCTCTCTCTCTCTCTCTCTCTCTCTCTCCCCGAAACCCCAGCCTAAGCCCAGCCCGAGCCTAGTGACCCACCCCCTCCTCCTTTTGCCTCCCCCAGTGACCCACCCACCTCCCTCCCCTCTCCGGCCACCAGCTTCATCTCTCTCTTTCTGTCATTCTCTCTCCCTTTGTTTCTCTCTCTCTCTCTCTTATAGATTTGAACGAAGGTGGGGCTCAGGGCAGGCGGGTCGGGGCTGGGGTTTCGGGGAGAGAGAGAGAGAGAGTGAGGTAGAGAGAGAGAGGAGATGAGAGGGGAGAGAAAGGGGGTGGGTGGCTCGGTCGGGGAGAGAGAGAGAGCGAGGCAGAGAGAGAAAGTGAGGGGCGAGGAGAGAGAGAGAGAGAGAGAGAGAGAGAGAGAGAGAGTGAGGCAGAGAGAGGAGAGAGGGGGTGAGTGGTCGAGTGGGTCGGCGGCGTGGTGGGTGGATCTGCGGCAGGGTAGCTGGGGTCGGAGGAGGGGATGGCTGGGAGGGGTAGGAGGTGGAGGGAGGCTGGGAGCTAGCCCTTGCAACTCCCCTGCAACTCCATTTTTTTTGTTTTTTGTTTTTTTTTTTTTGAGTTTTTATTTTTTTTGTTTTTTTAAATAATTAGTTCATTTTTTTAAATTTTTTATTATTTTTTTGTCCACGTGGCATGTTTCTAGTGTGCCACGTAGGTAATTAACAGCAGGCCTGACGGAAAAGTTGACGGAGGTACCTGGGTGTGCAAAATCAGTAATTGATGTACCTACGAGCAACTTTTTTTTATTGAGGTACTCAAGTGATATAGGGTGGTTAGTTGAGGTACTTTTGTGTAATTTGCCCTTGATTAAATCTGTTGCCCAACACTACCACTATTCAACCCAGTAGCTCCATCACCACCCACCCCCACTCATTCAACCCAACAGCCCACTGCCCACCCCTCCTATCGTCATTGTCGGAGTCCATCGCCAGTGACCCCCCACCGGCGACCCCGCACTACCGGCGACTACAACTGCAAGTGTTTATTATATGACTGACATGTGTCCAGTTCTTTCCAAGGCTACATAGCAATTTTTTGCAAGCCTTGCAATGGCAGAGGATGGTTACTCTGTGATTTTTGCAAAGGCCAGAAAACGAATGTGAAATCTGACAACAATCGGATCTACCGTCGATGCCTATCTTGCAAAATTGTAAGTCTATAAATTGCAATTTGCAATTTTTATGGAAACCCAATACAGATTGAAGTGAAATATTTGATTTTTGCCAAGGGTGGAGGTCGCCGATGTTGGAGCCTCCACGGTGAGGATGGGTGGTGGTGAGACTGCTGGGTTGGTAGGGTGGGGGGTTGTTAGGGTGTTTGGTTGCATGTTTAAGAAAGATAAAAGCACGTTTGGTTATAAATTTAAGAGTAATACATGGCTCAATTTTATTGGTCCACATAGAACTTCAATACAAGCAGGTACTAACAAAATGCTTTAAATAAAACTGTATTTCATTAACAGTAATGCTACACTTACCACATTTTTATACCACAATTTCATACCATCTTACATGGCATTCATACATTGGACACTACAAATTAAAAAATAAAACCTAAAAAAGAAAAAGGAAATACACTTCCAATAAAGTAATGACACATCAGGTAGGATACAAATGTGAGAAAAAAAATATGGAACAACTAGCATTATTGTTTCATTAATGCTCACTTGATACAAAATGGTGGCACCAATCTAGCCATCTAACATTAAATGAAACATCACCTATGCTAAATAGGAAATTGAAATCGGTGCTAGAATCTAGAAAATAAATATAATAAAGTCTACAATAATTCTACCAAGAAAAGTACGAAATAAGCAAGAAAAGAAGAACAAGAAGCAAAGTGCTCTCCAAAATTATCATAAGGTAGCTTCATATTTGCATTTTGGCAGCATTTATGGGTTTGTGTGTTGATGGGGTGTGTAGAGATCTATTCATTCAATTATGAGCTCTCTTGTTATGGTGGAAATGTGCTTGGTGACCAAGGAATTCCTTTTTCAAATTGCTGACACGTGTACGCCGGGATTATGCAGGAATGGGTTCTACGGCTTCCTAGCTTTTGCCAACTATGTAGTTTTAGTGACCGTTAATTATGGGTGTCGAAAACAACTCTCAGCATGGACTTTGCTCAATGTCAGCTAAGGCCCAAGGCAACCAAGGCACAGGCCTAGGGCCACAAATTTTGAAAGGCCTCAATAGTCTACTACACTACTATTGAAAAAATAATAATTTTATAATGGAACTATGGAAGCCTAAAAGCCTCCATCCTTTTCTTTTTGAAAAAAAAAAAAATTTAGGCCTAATATTTTTGTGGAAGCCTACTAGCCTAGTAGCCAACATGCCTTATGCCTACAATTAATGTTGCACACGGGCACCTCTACAATTAATGTTGATTACTTGATTGAGTGATTGCTGCACTTGCACAGTTGCACGCCTACAATTAAGCATTAGACTCTACATCTTTTACTTGTTGTCTATTCCTTATTCCCATCAGACTCTCAAGCTGTCGTCTCTCTCTCCCTCTTCTCTTAATCTCTTATAGTTTTCTCTATTCTCTTTGTCTCTCTGACTCTCGTCACTCTCAGTCTCTCTCGTCTATATTCTCTAATAGTCTCAACTCTCAATCTTCACAGTTCAAACTCAATAGTCAAGACTCATTGCCTCATTGGATAACTGGTAAGTTTTTGCTAATTTTTGATATTTGTCATTCGATTTTTGGTTTTTGGTTGTTCAAAATTGGAGTGTAAATGTGCAATGATATGATTTTTTATACTAATCAAGATTTTTTTCTTCAAAATTGCAGAGCCTTTTACTTGTTGAAATTGCAGAGCCATTTACTTATGGAAATTGCAGTTGAGAAAGGTTTTATTGTTCTTGTATCTCATTAGTTTTTGTTTGTTACTTTATTGTTTAATTATCAGTATAAATATCAAATATGTCTAGCAGAAAATTTGAATCAGGGTATGAAAAACTTAAGAAGAAAAAAAGAATAGAAAAACTAATTCAATCTCAAAAAGGAGCTCTTGATAAGTTTGTTATTAACAATAAAGAACCAAGCCAATACCCAAATCAAGGACTAAGTCAAGAACCAAATCAAGAGCCAATTCAAGAACACAACCAAGAACCAAGCCAAGAACAAAACCAAGAACCACACTAAGAACCAAGCCAACAACTAGGCCAAGAACCAAGTCAAGAACCAAATGAAGATGTAACAAATATTTATGATCCTTGCCAATGGAAAAACATCTATACAAACATAAGAAATTTATTAGTGGAAAGAGGTCCCATTAAAGACTTTGAATTCAATTTTCCTAACAATGAAAACTCTAGACATTTCTCTACAAGACATTACAATCGGAAATTACCAAATGGAGAAGAACGTGAAAGAACATGGCTAGTTTATTCAAAAGAGTTGGATAGAGTATATTGTTTTTGTTGTAAGCTATTTAATTCAAAGACTAGTAGAAGTCAATTGGCTAATGAAGGATGTAAAGATTGGAAAAATCTTAGTGAAAAGCTAAGAAGTCATGAAGCAAGTATTGAACATGTGACTAATATGGGTAGTTGGATTGATTTAGAATTAAGATTGGAAAAAAATAAAACAATAGATAAAAAATTACAAGAACACATTAACAAAGAGAAAGAGCATTGGAAAAAAGTATTATTAAGAATTATTGCAGTTGTAAAAAATCTTGCTAAAAACAATTTGGCATTTCGTGGAAAAAATGAGAAGATATATCAAGAAAATAATGGAATTTTTTTAAGCTTTATCTAAACAATTGCAGAATTTGATCAAACAATGGAAGAACATCTTGAACGTATAAAAAATGGTGATGTTCATAATCATTATCTTGGTCATAACATACAAAATGAATTGATAGATATGTTAGCATGTGCAATTAAAATTGAAATTCTTAAAAAAGTTAAAGAGGCAAAATATTTTTCAGTTATACTTGATTGCACACCAGATATAAGTCATCATGAACAAATGTCTCTTATATTACGTTGTGTGGATCTTTCAAAAAGTCCAATAACTATAGAAGAATTCTTTTTAGGATTTTTAAAAGTAGATGATACATCAGGAAAATGACTTTTTGATGAACTTATAAGTGAAATAACAAATCTTGAACTTAATATTAATGACATAAGAGGACAAGGATATGATAATGGATCTAACATGAAAGGGAAAAATCGAGGAGTACAAAAAAGATTGTTAGAAATAAATCCAAGAGCATTTTACACTCCATGTGGTTGTCATAGTCTTAATCTTGTACTTTGTGACATAGCCAATTCTTGTTCTAAAACTAAAACATTTTTTGGAGTGTTACAACGTGTATATAAATTATTTTCTTCTTCACCTAAGCGGTGGAAAATTTTTGAAGATAATGTAACTAGTTTAACTGTTAAAGAATTGTCACAAATACGTTGAGAAAGTCGTATAGCAAGTGTCAAAGCAATAAGATACCAAGCTCCACAAATTAGATATGCTTTACTCCAAGTAGCAAAGCTTAGTGACTTAGATCCCATATCAAAAAGTGAAGCCGAAACATTATCAACATATGAGACTGAAAACTTTGAATTTTTATTGGGCATGATTATTTGGTATGACATATTATTTGCTATTAACTCTGTTAGTAAAAACTTGCAATCCAAAGACATGCATATTGATGTTGCCATACACCAATTAAAAGGTTTGATTTCTTTCTTTGAAAAGTATAGGGAAAATGGATTTGAATCTGCTTTGATTTCAGCTAAAGAAATTGCACTTGAAATGGAAATAGATCCTATTTTTCGTGAAAAACGTAAGGTTTATAGAAAAAAACAATTTGATGAGAATGTGAATGATGAAACAACTCAATCAGCTGAGGAGTCTTTTAGAGTTGAGTATTTTTTATATATAATAGATCATGCTATTTCTTCACTTCAAAGTAGGTTTGAACAATTTCAAACATATGAACAAGTTTTTGGTTTCTTATATGATTTGAAAATTTTAAAGTCATTAGTCAATGATGATTTGAAAAGTAAGTGTCTTCATCTTGAAGAGTTTTTAAAAGATGGCAACACTTCTGATATTGATGGATTAGATCTTCTTCAAGAATTAAATGTTTTAAGAGAAATGTTACCAACAGAAACAAAAACTCCAATTGAACTACTCAATTTATTGCGAGGTTTGATTATTTTTCAAATGTTTGGATTGCATATATAATATTATTGACAATACCTGTAACTGTCGCTTCTGCAGAACGGAGCTTTTCAAAATTAAAACTAATAAAAACTTATTTACGGTCAACTATGTCACAAGAAAGATTAAATGGGTTAGCTATGTTATCTATTGAAAAAAATTTGGTAAAACAACTGGAATATAAAAATTTAATCACTAATTTTGCATCTCAAAAAGCAAGAAGATTGATTTTTCAATAATTTTTTTTAAAAAAATATTTTTGAATAATATATTTGGACGGCCTCTTTGTAGTTTCGCCTTAGCCTCACTTTTCATTGAGCCGCCACTGGTAGCAATCTATGGTGATATTTATTTAACTTGACATATGAAGGTCGGGCCTTTTTGTGTTCTATATTTATTTGGTATGCCGTGATATTAGATTATTTGGAGCTTCTTATCTATTTTTTTATACACCCAAAGACAATTTTTGTAAAGTCCTACAATTGCCATATTATTTTGTTTTACATGCAGAATAAAAGTTAGAAAGAGACTAGCTTATCAGTATTGAATTGTCTTAACAAATTCACATTGCAAATTAAGAAGTCATCCAAGGATTCCAAGGCATACTAAGATGCAAATACCTGCCAAGGCATCTAAGTAGCCACGTCATTTCTAATGAACAAAGAGTAAGGAAGTATGCTTATGAACTTATGATGGAGAGAACTCATATGCTTGTTTGGGGGAATTTAATTTTTTTTTTTGTTTTTTATGTTTGAGGTCTATTATAAATTTCATATGCATAAACGGGTAACCTGGTTTTGCACACTGTAGTCATCTAATATTTTCCTTAGTCAAAGATTAATCCATTTCACAAAGACTATGGGTTTTGCATGTTTTCATGAAGTGGAGAAAGAGGTGGTAGTGGGGTTTGATATAAAATCATCTTGCAGAAGCATCCACCTCGTAGCTTGCAGATGCATCCACCTTGCAGTTTGCATATGAATCTATAGAAAGAGAGGCTGGTGTCACGGCAGAGAGAGAAAGAGAAAAGGAGAGGAGAGAGAGAGAAAGGGAGAGAGAGACAAAGAGAGAAAGGAGATCGAGAGACAGAATCTGTATCCACCTTGCAGCTTGCAGATGCATCTTGCTTCTTAATAGTGTTTGAAGTTAAAAAATAAAATAAAATAAAAAATCGTTGCATGTAGATATGTTCATTGATGTTGTTTGAAGCTTTGAAAAAAAATTTACACAATAAACAGTGCGCTTGCATTTGCATGCAACTATGCATCTGCATCTGCATCTGCTTGCATTTGCAGCTACTTGGCATCTGTATGCATCTGCAGTTGCATCTACATTTGCTTGCAACTGCATCTACTTGCATCTGCATCTTCTTGCAGATGCATATGCAAGCGTATGAATTTTTTACTTTTTTTATATTGATGGATATGATTTTTATTTTTAGGGGTAAATTTGTCATTTTACTTGGAATACAAGTCCATAAAAGTCAAACTACTCACATGTCTGCTTTTGGACAAAAAAATATAACTAAACTAACAAAATGGGCAAATTGGCTTCAAAATTAAATTTAAGGGGACATTAGTAAAATCTATAATACGCTTCTGAATAGGCAAAGAGCTCAAAGTTCCAAGTCTTTTTTGAAACATTGTCCCTAACTATAATGTGGTAGAAGCCAGGTACACTTTATTGGCCTTAGATAATAACTAAACAATGATTTTGTGAAGCACTATTAATTGGCTTAACACCATAATTAATCGAATGAATTTTAAGGTCTGGAGGATAACAATATTCAATAGCACTCTCTCTAAACTCTATTAATTATAGTCTCTCTCAAGCTTTTGACAAATGATGTAAAGTACCTATGGTACACTTACGAGCAAATTGATAATTTAAGATACATGTTTGACAGGACTATGATCTCAATAACAAAACAAAAAAAATTAAATGTAGAGATATTATTAATATTTGCTAACGAGTTCCATGATTTAGAAGAAGTTCTCCTTCAAACTTTCAACAGTATCCTTCAAAGTCACCTCCAGAGGTGTAAATTTAACACCCAGAATTTGGGCTCTTTCCTTGGATACCTGGTAAGCTGGTGCGAAAGGTTTGTCATTTGCACATCTGCCAAGAATAAAGACAGTCATTTTAAAGCTTGAACTTCTAAAACTGAAGTCCAAATATTCTGTGTTGGGCAATCAGGCAATTATGGAAAAATGTATATTATCCGACTATATTTAGCATATACCACTTACTTTTAGAACCTACACCAGTGTTAACAAAGGAGCAAGTTATCAGAAAGTATTAAATTGAACAGTTCATTATCTTAAATCATTCCAATAGCTTATCTTTTGTTTCACAACAAAGGTGAAGATACAGATTTCAATAGAAAACAGAACAATAAGAAAGGCCAGGGATCCTTTTGGCAAAAATAGGTTTCTAAATGATAGACTTTACCTAATCAACTCCCTGTCTATCAAAAAATACTTAATCTAGGCTTTAGTACAGATATTGTCAAAAATACACATTGAATAGGATCTTGGCCATGCAAGAAGTAACCCAAATATCTTCAGATGGAAAAGTATGTACGAGGGCAATATTGAAATACACATAGAAGGGCCAAAAGAAACAAACACCTCTGCTATCCTGAGAAGTGCCTCCGAAATACACACAGTGACATGCAATACTTTAATTATATTAGCAACTTACTTTTCTGGAAGACGGAGTGCAGGGAAGATATCATGCAAAATTTTCACAACCTCAGAACAGTGTGTTATCCTTCCAACCAAACAGTACCTCCCACTAGCTGAAGGATTCTCAAAGGCTAGAATATGTGCATTGGCAACATCTCTAACATCAACCCATCTATAAGTAATGTTTGGAAATGTTTCGGTTCCTGCATCAATTAAACATCATTAATAATACTTTCTTCCAGGTAAGTTATGACAGATATCATGATAATTTTATAAATATTTTCAAACATTACCATCCTTGATCTCCATTTACACCTTCATGACCCCCTTTTTTTATACAAAAAAACTTCATATATATATATATATATCACCAACTTTACTTTATACAAAGGATTAAATATTCCAAATATGAAGTGGCATGTCAACATAGTAGTTGCAAAGAATTGCATATTGATGATAACAAAGATAATGGACACGAGTCAAATGACACTATAGAAGTAAATGCAAATGATGTGCTCAAGAATGCCCCAAAACATCATTCAAGATGTGCTCAAGGAACAGTAAAATGGCTCATGGATCAGTACTTATAACAATAACATATGTTCATAACTAATAGCCATGGAGGCAAAATAGTCCACTCTTTTGTACAGAGTGCAGGAGTTCTGGCAGATCAACAGTGATTTTTCATGTTGGCCATCACAGCTTAAATGATTGGAAGAATGTATTGTGATCTGAGATTCATCCAATTAACATGCTTGTAAAATTATTACCAAGGAAGTATGGATGTTGATGTGGATGTGGATATGGATAGAAGACGTTATCTAAAATATGGTACTTGATATATGATGTGGCAAAGATGAGCTAATAAATAGATAAATTTCAGATGGATTATTACCTTTTGTTATATTATTAAATTCTTGAAACTTAAGTTATCAAAGCATTCAAAGACTCTTAATTTAAAAATGTAGTCAACACATATCACCCTTATTTTCCTATAACTTGAATGAAAATTTAATTCTCTCTTTTTCAAATATGCTCATATCCTATCATTTATGGTGTATTACATACCATAAACATTGAAAAAGTATCAGTCTGTTTCCGTGTTTAAAGATTTTATCGTCGAAATCAAAATATGGTAATCAAGGACCAGATCTGAGTGTATGGACAAGTCAAACATGGATATAATATTTATACTGCTCCCTAGAAGAAACTATATTTTCTTAGGCATAAAAAGAGTATAATCTTCATTTCTTCTTTTTATATAGAAAGAGTAAATCTCTAAAACCATGAAATTTTGTATATTTCTATTAGAAGTGTTGTTTAATAAGGGCCGATGGGTAAGTTGAAAAAATATCACCTTTATATTACATTTCTATTAAGTATTGGATCATACCCTAAAAACAGGTTGTTTAATAGAAATGACTGCATAATTAAATCATGCAATATAATTATGGATAATGATAATTTTTCAATACTTGCTCCAGAGTACCATTTATGAGTTTCAGAACTGGCTCCACGCTTGTGTTCAGAGTTGGCTGTAAGAGAGGGCCAATCACCAATCCTGGATTTATTGCAACCATATCAATTCCTTTCTCTTTTGCAAACTTCCAAGCAGCTTCCTCAGCTAAGGTCTTTGAAAGCATATACCAAAGCTGATGAAAATAAAAATCTTAATAAACAAAATGAACATATTTTTTGGTATGCAAGCAATAAGATTTAACTTTTATCCAATAATGTTGTTATTACAAAAAGATATGCTAAGAAACCAGAACAAAACTAAGAAACAAGCACATGAACACCAATTGTGCCACCATATATAAATACATCATTCAATTTACATCCACCACCTAATATGATAAGACAGGCTTAAAGAGTCATAAAAGGTGTTCATAATGAAGCTGCTTAACAAGGTCAAATAGCAACTGAGGCATCTTAGATAAATCATGATAAGTTGAAAGTGAATTCTGCAGAATATGAAAATAAATGAATTAGAAAAGGAAAAAAGAAGTTCCATCTGATTTTCCATTACATAAACCAGTTACACTTCATATGCAGCCATCATGAAGAAGATAAAAAAGAGATAGTCTTAGCATATGTAAACAAACAAACCTTTGATTTTTCACAAATAGCTGGATCCGAAAACCAAGATTCATCAATTATTACATCCGGAGCAAGAGGTTTTCCAGTAAATGCAACTGCTGCCATAGACGATGTTATAACCACCCGTTTGATAGATGGAACCTTAGCACACGATCTAAGCACATTAAGTGTTCCCTTCAAAGCAGGGTCAATTAATTCTGCCTGAAAGAACCAAAAAAATAATAATAATAAATCTAGCAACACTTATAGGATCTTGATTTTAGAATTTGCAGATAAGATATAATTGAATTATTAATTCCAGAAAAGTATCTATTAGAAGACCTCCTTTTTTACTCAAAGTGATACCAAACAAAGACTTGCAGATTTATTTGGAAAAAATTTGTAAGTCTCTACAAGAAATTAGTAAGCATCCTGTGAACAATTTGATGTAGGACAATAGTAAGAGTAGGGAAGAGAAGATAGAGATCCGGATTCACTCCGGCCTTTGGCATCACACCAAAAGTGTATTTGAATCACTCCAATAAAAAATAGAAAAATTCCAGCATCACACTGGCCTTCGGCATCTCACCGAAGGTGGCTTGGAATCACTCCAAGTCAACTCGTGCTTCACACACAAGCAGAAAAATCTGATTTCTTTTCACCATTAACTTCTCTCAAAGGTTACAAACCAGCCCTTTTATAGAGCCTTTGATACATGAACAATAAGACCCACATTAATACGCCTAGGAATTCTAAGAGACATAACTCATAACACTTAATGCCTTGAACAGGTGACATAAAGAGACTCTTCATGTGTAAATTGCATTCATTAAATAAAAAAAGACTCTTCATGTGGTGCTTGGAACTTGGATGGACTGATTTAAAATACATTGAACTTGGCTCCTGCATTAACATTGTTTGGGCATAATGAAATGAATTTTAAAGGTGATAGTTTTGTTCAAATAAATCTTGCAGATAAAACAGAATCAAAATATTAACTTTATAAAAGTGTCTAACAGAAAACCATTGCATTTGCCTCGTTTTTCAATTTACTCAAAGTGATACCAAACAAAGTCTTGCAGATTTAGTTGGAGAAAAATTGTAAAAGAAGGTAGAAAGCATCTAGTGAACATTGTTAAGCAAAATGAAATGAACTTCAAATGAAATAATTCCGTTCCAATATATCTATGAAAGATAGACTTCCACAAGAAAAGCATGGCAAACCAAAATAAATAGCAGAAAAAACAATGTCCATTAAATATTCACAAGACATGAAAGTCCCATCTGCTGTCTGTAAATCCAGAAAAAATGCGTCAGAATGGTCACTTTTTGAAATAATATACAGACATACCATAACTTATGAATAACCAATAAGGTAGTTAAAGTAAGAAGGAATGTACCTGTGGATCATTGACATTGTGATAAAATGGGGATGCTGTATGGAAAACACCTTCGCATCCATCAATTACGGAATCAAACGACCCTTCTTCCAGTAGATCTGCTTTGAACAATTGAAGCCTTTCCTTAGCTCCATCTAGTGCAAGTAAGTGTTCTGTTTTCTTCTTATCATCTGTGTGACATATACAAGAATGAATCCATAAAGCATAAATACAATACCTTACCATATGATCTATTGATACCCATCTAAACATTCCCAATCTACTAGCTTTTTGCAACTATCAAAAAGACTATTTTGTAATTATTATAGATCATCACAAGGACACAAGGGTACTTAAAGATTACAATATATTTGCAAAGCACCAAAGTTTCTTCACTAAATGATGAGGAAAACAGTCAGGACCAGTTTGATGTTATCAATAGTGACTTTAAGTCACTGAACGGGATCAAACATGGCCAACTAACCAAGTTTCCAAGGTCCTAATCAGTCAAGAATCATATTGATCAAAGTAATTTCAGTAACCCACTCAAATTTTCTTGTAAATATACAAACCCACAAGAGAGATTAGTTGATTATTATAACAAATTGCAAGCCTGATACAGTCTTCAAAAAACTAGAATTTGGTCAAATAAAGATTCATATGTATCCTAGGAACACAAAGACCTAAATGATCATCAAATTAATCAGAAAAGGGTCTATGGTGGCACTCAATTCAGCATTGAAAGAAAGAAAAAGTGGGTATTTTATCAAACCCACATGAAGTTTGCAATTAAAGAAAAATCAGAGTAGTGAAGTGAAATTGATCAATGACCTGGGTCACGAACTGAGGCTTTGACAGTATACCCACGTTGCAGCAACAGTTTCACCAGCCATGAAGCTATGTAACCGGACGCTCCGGTTACACTCACCACCTTCTCTGCTCCACTCATACTCTCTGTCTCCGTCTCTGTCCCTCCCTGAAAATATATGATCGTTTACAGGTAATCTACATCAGCAGCTTGGTTCTTTTACGACTTTAAAATTTTGCTGAGCTATCCAAAGTGGGCAAAAAGGTAACTTTAGTGGAGGCTTGTAATTCTGATAGTAAATGATTTTTCTTTTTTGGCCATTTCTGATGATAAATGATTTTTTTTGGCCACTCTGATTTTTTTACTACTTTTAATTCAATAAAAAAGTTTAGTATATTTTGTTTCCCAAAAATTAGTTTATAACTTATATATTAAATTAATAAATTCTGTTGTTTATTAAGATTATTAAAAAAAGATTAATCAAAACAAGCTCAATGGACAGCCATGGTTCGAGTGGTATCGATTCCAAATTGTCACCAAATATGTTGAAGATGGTGACTTGTGAGAATTAATTGCTCAATTTTACTTGATTTGGAGTTGGGATGGTTAGATTAGATAGGATGAGTAGGTGGCTTACTCATGAATTGGTATATGGATTCTGGTGAATATGATATGAATTGTCCTATTGATTGTGGAATTTGGGTCAGTGATTATTCTCATATTTATTATGGAGTTGGCTTAGAGGAGGAGCATGTGCATAGCCCTTTATGGCAGGACACTCCATATGACTCAATTATGTATGACTAATTAAGGCTATTAAGCTAAAGACTCTGCTAAGTACGCTCCTTGTACATTTTAAATCTAAAGGCCTCACAGATCTTTATGTTATTATGATTTCTTCCAATTACATTATACATTTTGTCTATTGTGCTGGAACTTAGTCATTACAAATAGATTTAGAGAAGCTAAAGAGATTAAATAATCAATTCAATAGTGATTTAAGTAATCTATTTTTGAAACTTACTTGGAATGTTGAGTATAGTGAGTACTGAGTATATGACAATATATTATTTGATGTAAGTAGAGCTCAGTGAGAATGTTGGTTTCAAAGAGCAAATTTTCGGCTATAAAAAAAAATCTCCCCTGAATATTTACTCCTACTTATAGATTAAAACTCAAATCTGTGAACTTTTTTTTTTTTTTTTGCCGAACTCTAACGTGGCACCATGTGCATTACATTTTTTGTCTCTATAATTAACTTGATATTGCACTTTTGTGCTTGTAGTTTGTCCTTATTAAAGTGCAAATAACCTTGTAGGGACGTGGAGTGCAAGAGATACGTGGGAAGTGTAATTAATAAAGATTCCCTAATGAACACATAAAACCATCAAAGCTTCAGCTCACATGTTAGTGTTCTCACGATAAAGCACGAAGTGGCAGTTACTCATTGCTGCCAACTGCCAAACCTTCTGAGCAGAGAGAGAGAGAGAGAGAGAGAGAGAGAGAGATGAGTGGAGGAGCAAAGCAGGTCGTGTGTGTAACAGGAGCTTCGGGTTTCATAGCATCATGGCTGGTGAAGGTCTTATTACAACGAGGTTATATTGTCAAAGCTACCGTTCGTGACCCAAGTTAGTTTTAGTTTTAGTTCTTTTCTTTTCTTTTCTTTTAGTTATCAAACTCCAACAGTTCTTTCAATAATTTTCATTTTCGAATTCTGTAGGTTTTATTTTTTGTATTTTTGTTTTCCAGAAGAAAAATTTAGGATTAACTGTGAAGTCATACGTACTCTGAAATCTTGATCTGCAGTGTACATAAAGTGTGGTTCTTGAAATCCAGTTATTTTATATATATATAACTATATAAGCCAAGGCTTTATCTGTTTTTGTTAATGCACCAATCTTACACCTTATGACATTTTCGTTTGATCCGATTCTTATGGTGGTTGATTAAAGGGTAAAGTTGCAGCCAGTGTTTTGCTTGAATGCCAAATTTTGTATCTTACCAATTTGCATTTAGTCGATATGTCCTCTGTCAACGAGAAAAACTTATGTAGAAAAATCATATCATATCATCATGTTGACGAACTAGAAAGGGGAAAAAAAAATATGACCGTCCTACATAAGTTTTTCCTCCTACTAACATAGCATTGCATAAAAATATTTTTTGCTGATTAGAAGGAATTAGGCCATGTGTTGAGTGAAAGTTATGATGAAGTCATGGGTGCTCCGGGTATAACTCTATTTCTAGCCTGCTCAATTGCAAAATTTAAGCCTCACCAACTGTACACAAATATGTCTCATCCACTGTGTTTGTTATATTTTTAGTTCAACTCACTACTTCTGTGTATGTATGCCACAGATGATCCAAAGAAAACAGAACACTTACTCTCACTTGATGGAGCAAAAGATAGACTTCATTTGTTCAAAGCAAATTTGTTAGAAGAAGGGTCTTTTGACACTGTAGTTGATGGATGTGAAGGTGTCTTTCATACAGCATCCCCTGTAGTACTTTCAGTCACTGACCCACAGGTTTGTCCCTTGACTTCATCGGTCAAATTTTTCACCATTCTTGTAATTGCCTATTCCTTATGGGCATATGTACTAAGTATTACAAGGATTGTCACATCAACACCCAAATCATCCACACTTGGTCTGGACAGGATCCTGTACGGAAATCCTTTATGCCAATTCTATACAGGAAGCTTGTTCAGACATGATCCTATATGGGAATCCTTTATGCATGAAAATATTCTTGTATAGGTTTGGCATAAAGGATTCCCGTATAAGATCTCGTCCGAACCATATGTGGATGACCTGCGTGTGGATGTGAGAATTATCCCTATGTTTTTATTCATGCATAATTTGTTAAATCAGCTGGAAGGAACCAAACTTTGTGCATATGTGTGTATATGTTCAGAAAATCAACATACTAAAAAAATGTATATAAAAACTACAATAATTTCTCGTCTCCATATCTCAGGCAGAATTAATTGACCCTGCAGTGAAGGGAACACTTAATGTTCTAAAAGCGTGCGTAAAATTTCCTACAGTCAAGAGAGTGGTTCTAACATCTTCTATGGCTTCAGTAGTAATGAATGGAAAACCTCTGACCTCTGATGTAGTAATTGATGAAACATGGTATTCGGATCCACTTGTTTGTGAGAAGTACAAGGTACATATGTACATTCCTATTCTAGTCTTCTTCCAAGTTTCACCTTTAATTGATTGTTAATTTGTTATATTTCCATTTCTACTGGAAACAAATTAAAGTAAAAGGTGTCTGGATCCAATTATGTAAGAGATGAATAAAATGTGCAATATTTTTCCTTTGCTTGTATTTTCCGCTCTTCTTTACATCCGACAGAAGTAGCTTCAAGTTGTTGTGCATCTTCTGGAGTTCAAGATGTCTTCGTAGTTGCCTTCTATTTTTGCAGCTCATTGTGGGCACTTTTTTTTTTTTTTCTTTTTATGGAACTCGATGAACTATTTGTAACATCAAGAAATGTTACAATTGTTTTGCACCAAAGCCGCCACACAATTAATCAGGAACGTATTCCATCTAAATCACTAGCTCATCATCAGTTATAGCTATCAGTTAATGACTCTCTTTTTCTTCTTACTATAAGAGCAATACAGGACTAAGCTATCTCAGTTGTTCCTTCGTCCTGAAACAAAAAATAGAAAGGAAATATCAATTGTTTTTCAATTAACAACATTAGTCGGATGCATGTTATGTGTATTACGTGAAGTCTGCGAAATATTTCATCTGACATGGGCGTATGCTCAACATAAGACAAAGCAGTATATCTTGGTTTAGTATGATATATGAACTCAGTATGAAGTTCCTTTTTCTTTTCTTTCTTTGGTCCAGGAATGGTACAGGCTTTCAAAAACTTTAGCTGAGGAGGCTGCTTGGACATTTGCTAAGGGAAATGGGATTGACTTGGTTACAATAAATCCAGGGTTTGTGATTGGTCCACTGTTACAGCCAACTCTTAATCTCACTGTGGAGGTGATTCAGAATCTCATAACTGGTATACTTCAGCCGCTACCTTTTTTATCTTGCATATGATAGGGCAGAGTATATATGATGGAAAGTCAGAGTTCGTTTGTTTGAGGCAAGTAGCATGACAGATATAAATGCAGGCCTTCAAGAAAATTAGGTGTCTCAAAGCATTTCCTTAAGATAAATGCTGCAAGCCTTATGATATATCCATTTTGCTCTTCCACCTCTTCATCCCATTGTGTTTCAAACAGTGATGCTGGCTGTTGATTGTGTTATGTTTCCTTTTTGTGCAGGTGAAGCAATACCAAGGTCAAATTACAGATTCATTGATGTTAGAGATGTTGCATCTGCTCATATTCAAGCATTTGAAGTTCGTTCAGCTAGTGGAAGATATTGTTTAGCTGGACATGTTACACACATTTCCGAGGTTCTGAAGATTTTACAACAACTTTATCCCACTTTGTGCGTTCCTGAAAGGTAAGTTATCATTTGCAAAAGGCCACAAATTGGTGCCAAAGCCATTAGTTATAATTACTTTGTCGATAGGTTCTGATGTGATCTACTTATCTTCAATCTTTAAGGTTTTTTTTCTTTTTTTTTTTCTTTTTCTTTTGGTCACTGTTGGCAGATGTGAGGATGACAATCCTTCTGACCCGAAGTATAAAGTATCCATGGAGAAAGCAAAAGGTTTGGGAATTAGTTTCCTTCCTTTGGAAGCAAGTCTTAGGGATACTGTTGAAAGTCTGAAGGAGAAGGGCTTCCTCAGTGTTTGAAGTTGAACTATGGTACTTGTTTATTGCACAAGTTGGTCAAATACTGGTAATTGAAGTTTGTTTTCTCCTAGGCTCCGAAGAGATAATGAAAATAGTATTGTTCTTGTTCAGACATTCTTACACTTTAGCTTCGCGCCAGATGAGATGATGATTAGTGGGTCAAGTCCAGTGGCTTGCCAATCCGTTGAGATTGGTCAACTTTCCTTTTATGTTCAACCGGGACTCCTCATCCCCCGGCGATCAGTCTAGTCTAGTAGGAAATGATTGAAGTTTTTCTATTTGGAATCGTCTTAGGCATTTATCTGCAGACAGCCCCAGATCAAGTTGATTAGTCAAATACTAAGAAGTTGCTTGCAACTCTCTATGTATTGTTCAATATTCCTGTAAAGCATATTCATCACTTCAGTGTTTCTTTACAAGTTTATCATCTATCATTTATGATAGGTGAAGTTTATTGTTATCATTTCTTTACAGACCTATCATTTATGAAGTTTCAGAATAATTATAAATAAAAGTTAAAACTGCTATCTTCATTATACTTCATTATCTTTAAAGAAATCTTAAGAAAGAACCTTCAAGAGAACACGAGTTTGGGTGAGCAATGGATACCTCATACAGGTTCAAGTACAGGCATGATTCTGTACAAAAACATACTTCATTTTTTATGGTACATTTTCAAACATGATAAGAGTACTGAAAGTTAAATTATAAATAGCTCATAAGACTAGAAAATATAAAAAGTTACACCCGAGAAAAAAATCTTAGTGCAGGTGGCGACGCCTAATCCTGTGTTGTACTGCTCTTCTGTTTCTCAAGCATGGTATTCTCTCTAAAACATCGTCTAAGAGATTAAAATAGGCATCACACCAAGATTTTCTGATAGCTAAAATGAAGAAAGGAACCAAAATACCTGCTGCAAATCCCAATCCAACACTCAAATAAAACCACTTATCAATGAAGTTGTTGCCATCACCATCAACATCCGGAAAAGTCCTTCCCTTGTCTGGATCGTCACCTGGACAACTTACAACAAGAGGAGGACCACAAAGGCCTGGATTCCCAGCAAAGGAGGATGCATCAAAAGTTGTCATCTGAGAAGTATATGGGATCACACCAGAGAAGTCATTGTTTGACAAATTCAGATACCCCAAAAATGATAGTGAAGACAAACTTTGAGGAATAGGACCTGAGAGCATATTACTAGAAAGATCAAGTGATTGCAACTGTTGCAACTTTGAAATGCTTTCTTGAATGTGACCACGTATATGGTTTCGGGATAAATCCAGAACAATCAAACCTGACAGTTTAGTTATTTCTTTTGGAAAATCTCCACTCAAATTATTTCCAGAGAGGTCTATGCTGATTACAAGGGAGAGAGTCTTGGTGTACTTCTGAGGCGAGCCTTTTAAGTTCACAACCAAGCTTTCTTCATAAAAAATGCCCCTGTACATCCCATAGAATTGATAGCGGTTTATGTTTTGCACTTGGGCCATAGCTTTGAAATCTCCAAAACTAGCTGGAATACTCCCATTAAACCCATTTTCTGCAAGGTCCAGGACTCGCAATGAACTTAAATTTGATAGCAAGGTTGGAAGTTCACCAGAAAATGCATTTGACCTCAACCTGATGATTTGCAGATTGTCAAAACCTGTCCCAATCCATGGTGGAATACTTCCTGTAAGATTGTTGTTTCCGAGATCCAGTGTTTCCAAACTTGCCAAATTCTGCAAAGCTTGTGGGAGCTCTCCAGAGAGTTTGTTGTCACTTAGGTGCAGTGTTTGAAGCATCTTCAGCTGACCTAAGGAGCTAGGAATATTCCCAGATAGATTGTTCTTACTAAGGTCTAGGGCCTTTAGAAAAGAACAGTTCCCTATGCTTGGTGGAATGCTTCCATGTAATTTGTTATTTGAAAGATCAATGGCTCCAAGATACAGAATATTGCCCATAGAAGCAGGGATTTCTCCTATGAGTTGGTTTCCTGAAAGAGACAGGAAGACCAAGCTTGGTATGGATTCAACTATGTTCTTCGGGATAGGACCTGAAAATACATTGTTGGATAAATCTAGTAACTCGACATCAACAACTGGAAGAGGAATTGGTCCTTCGAAGGAGTTGGAGCTGAAATCAATATCTGCATAGGGAGCAACATTTAATGGATTTGGGAGCTGCCCTCCTAACTGATTGAATGAAATATTTAACAGTGAGAGGTTAGATGAAATTTCCCAAAACCAGTTGGGAATGGAACCTGAAATGCTAGCATTTGAGAAATCAAGGTACTTGACCTCCTTTTGTGATTTTAACCAAGCAGGAAATGAAGGACCCAAATGGCATGAGCCTAGATCGAAATTCCGGACTTGAAATGGGGGGATCCAATTTGAGCTGACATTTAATATTAAAGAGTTGAAAGACAGATGTAAGATTTTCAACTCACTGAGCTCCAAAAAATGTGTTTCGGTTACTAAACCCGTCAAATGATTGGAAGAAACATCAAGCACAGACAGTTTAGAAAGTTTACCTAAACTATCTGGGAGAGTCCCATTGAGATTATTAGACCCAAGACTCAGGTCAGAAATATTTGATAATGACCCTAAGGAAGCAGGGATGGGACCAGAGAATGAGTTACCAAACAGACTCAGCTCAACAAGATTCTCAAGCTGACCCAACCATTCTGGTATTTTGCCAACCAAATGATTGATTGCCAAATCCAAGTACTGCAGTCTTGGCAGTGGATTCCTAGAAATGCAGTTCCCTGTTATCAAGGCTTCAGGTAAAGTTCCTGTTAGGTTATTACCTGATACGCGGAAAAATTTCAGGTTGCAAAGTCTACCTATAGTGCTTGGAATCCCACCGTGGACATTATTGACAAACAGATCAAAATAAGTGAGAGCGGTCATGTTGCCAATGGAAGCAGGAAGTTTACCATGTAATTTATTGGTAGCTAGCATAAGAACTTCTAACTTTTGCCATCTTCCTCTGAAAAGCTGAGAGCAACTTGCTGTGAGATTATTATTCAGAGAAAGATCTAAAACTTTCAAACTTGGCAGTTCACTTAAACCAAGCGGAATCCTTCCATACAAGGAACAACTGCTTATGCTGACAGTTACAAGACTGCTAATATTGACAAGCCAATTAGGTATCTCTGAATTGAAGGCGTTAAAATCAAGTTCGACTACAGCAAGTGAAGTAAAATTGATTACAGTGAGCGAGGGAATAAAACCAGATAAGCCACAAGTAGACAGATGCAACTCAGTTAAGGATGAGAGTTTATTAAGCTTCTCAATCCACTCTGATCCTACCACTGAAAGGTCACCTCTATTCATATTGAGATATTCCAAAGAGGCAAAACCAGTAACCCATTCAAGGTCATCAACAGATAATTTAAAATCAAAGTCGGAGGTGACATCAAGATACTGCAAGCTAGAGAGGTTTCCTAAATGTGGAGGAATTGCACCACTAAACCCAGCATTCGACAGGTTTAGATACCTGCAAATTCTTCAAGGATCCAAAGAATTCAGGAATTGGAATGCCATTGAATGTATTGAAGCTCAAGTCTAAATGTTTCAAGGACTTGAGCATTTTCAAAGAGGGTCTAATTTCACCACTAAGGTTCCAGAATCCGTACCTGGCAGAAGAATCCGAATCCTTGAAAGGATCCAGCGGATGTGGGTTATGGAGATCAACTGCAATAACAGCATCAGTTGTATTATTACAGTATATCCCCCACCACTGGCAGCAGTTGCTTCCTTTCCAGGATGAAAGTCGGTTTTCAGGATCTTCAAGACCATTCTTGAAGTCAATGAGAGCTTCTCGTTCTGTATCTAGGCAGCCTGTCAACTGAGCATCACAATTACAAACGAACTTTGTTATTATAAAGACTAGAAGCAGTAATATTACTCGAAGCACTACAATTGTTTCCATCAACTCAAATCTCAATAGGCTTGCGACTATAAGCCATGAACTATGAGATTTAAATATATAGTCTTAATTTCTGTGCTATGCAAGAAACTAATTTAATTTTCTTCAGAAGAGTTAACAAGGTGAAGTTTCGTGGATAGAACAGAGGAAATTAAAGATCGTAACAATTTGAATTCAAAGCCATTTAAATATTAAATTTCAACAAACCACTTTTTCTGTAGCAGTCTTTTCTGTTTTAAAATTCACATTTTTAAAACATATTAATCAAATTCCTGATTATACAATAATCAGTTTCGTCGAGCCAATCAGTTTTCTTTCAGTTTTGACATGATGCAATCAGGCACTACTCATTACTGACTTTTGAATTAAGTAGGGCTTGGACACCAACTCAATGCAGTAGCCACAAAGAAAGTGTCATGACAAGTGACACGTGACAACTACATTGTGTGTTGAAAAATATAATGCAGTGGAAACAAAAATATAATGGAGTGTTTGTAGAGTGATATGATTATAATTTATACTAATAGAAAAACGTACAACTTACGATTAACATAACGTACAAAGGGATCCAAAGTGCACTTCGAAAACTTAAAAGCATACTCGGGCGTGTATTCAATTAAAATTTTTAAAGAGTTTATAAAAGTCTGGTGGTATTTAATTAAGACTTTTAAAAAGTGTATGATATTCAATTAAGACTTTTAGAGAGTCTATAAAAGTGACATGGTATTCAAAAAGTCATTGACTTTATTAAATGATAGACTTTAAAAACTTTCATGGACTTTGAAGTGTAAATTATGTTATATCAAAGTCAATAATTCTTCAGCGTTCCCCATGCAGATTTCAAATATTAAAAAGCTATTAAAAAAGTGGTATTTATTTATTTTTTTTAAAGAGTGACGCTAAACCCTCTAATCTTATTTCTTCACCCGCCTCTTAATTTATTTTTTTCTAATTACTATATCCTCTTATATTAATTTTCTTTTTCTCTTATATTAATTGACTACTCATCCTAAGTTGGGACCATAAGTGCTGACACACTGCAATATAACATATATCAAGATATTCAAACCAACCACTTTCTAGTCTTTAAGTACTCAATAAAATCACAAGATTATATATTCATAATTTGAGAAATAATGTTCCACCACATCCTATAATGTTCTCAACCTGTCAATTCAATTAGACAAATTCTAACAACTCGTTAAAACACAATATTTGACAGTATAACAACATAAAAACATAAAATTCAGAACACTTTATATTAAATTATGGAACAAAACAATTTTGGTACCTACGTTTTACCCCAAAAACATATTTAGTCCCAACGTTTTATATTGTTTGTAATATTTGGATAATTTTTAACACATGCATCTCAGTCTTTAAGCTCATCCCCATTCCACACACTCACGGAGGACAAAAAAATAAAAAACATATTGAAGAAATCTTAAAATAAACAATAAAAGATTATATCAAAGTTATTAGAAGTCTATAAAAATCAATCAAAATCTATGAGAAAAGTCAAGAAAACTCGATCTAAATAGAATTTTGCCAAAGTCTATGTGGAGTTTATGAAAATCATTAAAAATCCATCATTTCTACCAAAGTCCATTAAAATCTTAATTGAATACACCCTCCTTAAAGTCTCAATACGTACATTATAGAAATATTTTGAAAACTAGCCAAAATTTGAGCCATTTAAAAGACAGTTCGCCCTTTATACGGAGTCTAAAAAATATAACCATCAAGTAGTGCTTGATCTCTCTTCAAATAGTGCCAAAATTCCTCTGAGTATTGCTCGAAACCCAAGGGAATTTGAGCACAAGGACTATGTAATGGTTAAACTATTAAAACTCTTTAAAAAAAAAAAAAAAGCTCAAATATCTATGATAGAAATAATGGCTAGTCCTCTTTTAAACAAACCACTTGTATCACTATATAATCATTAACTTGATGCATTTCAATTCATTTCTTTATACACAAATTGACAACTCTTAAATTGTTTTGGAAAATTATAAATAAATTCCCCGAAACCCACTTTTAGATTAGAAGTTTCCAAATTGAAATTCGTGATTTCACATCATTCATTTCACCAGGAATGAGTTTGCGTCTAGTTCCTAAGTCTTAAAAATCACCTTCAATGCTTGCCTGACCATCATTTCTTGGTTCTTTGGACTTCCTTGCTTTCAGAACAAAATTCTCCAGCTTTTATCAAAGGGGAATGCTGTTCATCTTCTCCACCGATCTTTTTTTTCATTATTCTCATTCCGTAGTATAAATTTATGATCGGAACCGTTCATTTTTTAGATCTAACTATGCAGATCATTTCTGCAAAAAATCAACTAAATCGAAAATCATTTGATGATGCAACTTAATTTGATTAAATAAACAGATGATTTTGGTAATAATTTGATTCACTGTTAGTTTATTTATAACGATTACATGATCAAACGATTTTCGATTTAGTTGATTTTTGTAGAGATGATCTTCAAATAATTATGTAAAAGATAAACGTTTCTGATCATGAAAATATATTGTGGAATGAGAATAATAAAGGAGAAGGTAGATAGCATTTCCGCATGATAAAAGCTGGAGAATTTTGTTCTAAAAGCAAGGAAGTCCAAAGAACCAAGAAATGATGGCCAGGCAAGCATTGTAGATGATTTTTAAGATTTAAGAACTAGACGCAAACTCATAGCTGGTGAAATGGATGATGCGAAATCACGAATTTCAATTTGGAAACTTCTAATCTAAAAGTGGGTTTCCGGAAATTTATTTATAATTTTCCAAAACAATTTAAGAGTTGTCAATTTGTGTTTCAAGAAATGAATTTATCGAGTTATTGGAATTTTTAAGGGTTATGAGGTGTTTACAGGACACAGATTTAGAGCGAGAGCGGGTTGCTTATCTTTCTATGGAATTTCTTCCAAGGCCTTCAAGTCTTCAACATGTTTTTTTTTATTTTTTATTTTTTATTATTTTTTATTATTTTTAAATTAAGCAGATTTTCTCCCCGCATGAGCATTAATTACAAGTGACTAGTCCTGCTCGTTGGCTTTATTTCAACGGTTACAATTAGATTGAAACATAAATTTTAGGACTTAGTGGCGTAAAAAAACAAAAACATAAATTTTAGGGCTTAAAAATAAGGATAAACTATATCCCTGAGTTTTGGTACGAAATCACATTTGATCATCATTCTTTAAATTTTGTCAATTTGGTCTTCAATTAATTCGATAAAACCCATAATCCAAATTTGATATATATTATCCGTTTTTTTTTTGTAAAATATTTTGTTGGGAGATTGAAAGACTATCTTATGGCAATTGTTGGGTAGCCCGGTTGGAAGGGTCATAAAATTACTCACAATGCACCCAAGTTTGATCCCATCCCCCAACTCAAAAAGAAAAAAAAAAAAAAAAAAGATCATCTTATGGGCTTTCCAAAACAAATTTCAATTTCCATTTTCATGTTTATTTGCTAGAGAAATTCAGGGGGGTTTGAAATTTAAATTCGAGACTTCTTTTGAATTTATGTTTGAAAATTAAATTCAAAACTATATATGTGATTTTTTGTTATTCTTCAATAAAAATTGCGAGTTTAAACAAGTTACAAATTGAAAAACTTTAAACCAAAATGCCCAAATTTGACTTCGGTCAAAATTCAGAGACTAATTAAATATGTGGTTTAGCCCTAAAATAAATAGAAAAAATTGGGTGCATTACTAGAGAAGAGATCGAGAGTTTGCAGTTTAAAGCCTATTCATATATATAGGTTCATTAAATTTGTTCATTAAATTCAAATTATATGGTAGTTTTTTTTTTGGTAGTGGAAATGTAATAGTCTTTTATTTATTCATATCTAAGTTAATTCTGGATCTAAACATATATAATATGCATTATTCAGTGAATATATTTGATAAACAAATCTAGTGTCCTTAACGTTATTATTAGCATTCGCCAACTCAATTTAGGCATGTATAGAAATTTTGATAATAGTCTGATAATATAATATTTATGATTAATTATATATATATAATCTGCATAATTAATTTTCTATCACGTCCTTTCAAACTTTAAAAAGACTTTCAGGGTATAGGTCTCTTGATTAATCTAATTTTCATTAAACAAAAACGACCCCTAATTCATCAATGACGTACCTTTTACATATATATTTTTTCAACTTTCTTGAAGTCAATATTACTACAATTGTTTCCATCAACTCAAGTCTCATTAGCAGTAATACTCAAATCTCAGGGTATAGGTTGCACTCAGAAGACTTCCACTTTTATATATATCATGTATAGTACATGGTAATCAGAAGACTTCCACTTTTTCTTTTATCTATTAAGAAAAAAAAAGGAAATGTGTGTGCCTTCTGAGTGGGTTGGTCATCACATATTAATCTAAACAAAAGTAGTCTTATTTTTTAGTAAATCTAAACAAAGTGGACTTCATTTTTTGGTTAATCTAAACAAAAGTAAATAACTAAACCATTCTCTTGTTGCTAGGAAAAACTTGGAAAAGTGAACTTAATTTTGAGCCTTTGAGGGAGAAGACTAACAATCAGCAATTAGCAATTGCTTTTGTATTAATTAATGTGGTGGAACCACACAGTTAAGCATAAGCATGGTGGTGTAAGATCCAAAGTAAAGCAAACTTTAAGGAAACAAATGTGTACGTGCTCCATAATCTCAAACATAGAATTTCTTCCAAGGCTTCACCTTTTCTCTTCTTCTCAAGAGATACAATATATTATTTCTTGCTTTCTCAATTATTGCTTCCTTTTCTTCTTCCTAAGGCATGCATACAATATATTTTTGTTACTTTCTTGTTTTACATAATTCCTTTTCCTTTCCTTTTCTTGTTTTACATTATTGCTTTCTTTGTTGCTTTCCTTGTTTACTTTCTTGCTTCCTTTTTCTTTTCTTTTTGACCTTATTGCTTCTCTTTTCTTGTTTTCGACCTTATTGCTTCTTTTTATATTGTTTTTCTTCCTTTTACTGTTGTTTTATTTCACCTTATTGCTTCTTTTTCTCTGGGTTTTTCACCCAGAGGAAGGTAACTAGAACATCCCAGTACTCCAAGGCAATTCCTTTTTGAGGAGGCTTTATATTGCTTATGGTGAATTAGCAATACAAACTAAACCTTCTTTTTAATTATAAAAAATGGGTTTTCTTAATCCTCTACCTAACACATCCTATCTATAGTCTATAGATTAAACGCTGTTGCCTGTTTACATTTTTTAGTGAAGTTCAGATTTAAAACCCCAGTTCCACGGAAATTTTTTGTGTGTGAAAGAATAAAACAAGCATTACTAGTTGTCCATTAACTAAAAATTGTAACTAGCTACCCACAACACCGAATCACCCAAATCAAAAACCCGAAAATTATTACACCCACGAAATCTGTAACAAGAATTTAGCATAATAAAATAAATTTTTTTTAAGTGAATGCAAATTCCGATTCTAAGGGTGCAAAAACCTTAAACTACCATCTCCTACACATTCACAATCACAGTACAAATTTGCAGAGGAATTGAGGCTATAGTTCTGCTTTCCACACAACCAGAACGTCTCAAATGCACGTTCTTCAAACTTGAGATTTCATTAGTATACCAAAATTTATAAGACCCATGGTAGAACCAACACGTTGTATCTGAGGGTCACGTGACCAATTTATAAGAGCAAAAAAGTCTTTTCTCATAAAAAATAATTATAAAAAAAAAACTAAATAAATTTAAACAAATTTAAAAACAAAACAAAATTCCCTCCATCTCCCACCCTCCCACTCCCTACACCATGTCGACCCAACATTCCCCCCACTCAGCCCAGCCCCACCTCGCCCCTCCCCTCTCCTCTTCTCTCCTCTCCTCTCCTCTCCTCTCTTCTCTCTCATATCTCTGCCTCTCTTATCTTTTTCTTTCTCTCTGCCCCCCAGCCAGCTCCCCCTACACCCTCCCCATCACAGTCACCCATCCCTGCCCCCTCCTCCCCCTATACCATCGCCATCCCTCCCCCCTCCCCCACCCGTCCCAACCCTGGCCCCATCCAGCTCCACCATCCCCACCCAGCCCCGGCCCCGTCGCAAAACCCAGTCACACCCAGCCCCAGCCCTGTCTAGATCAGAGAGAGAGAAAGCGAGAGAGAAAGAGGCAGCAGGGGAGAGAATAGCCGTTGCTGCCGCTGCCAGGGGAGTGAGGAGTCGTCGGCCGTTGGGTGAGGGGGCGCGACGAGAGTGAGAGAGGGTGGGGCGGGGATGGGTTTGATTTTGTTTTAGTTTTATTTGTTTTTTTAATTGTTTTTTATTTATTAGTTTTAGTTTTAGTTTTATTTGTTTACTTAGTTTAGTTTTATTTTTTAATTATTTTTTAGAATAATAGACAGTTTTACCCTTAAAATTGGTCATGTGCTAAGCACATGATCAATTTTTAACGGAAAATTTGATGGAGTTGACGAAATATCCTTGATTGAAACACTTGAAAAATAATAGTCCTTGATTGAAGCAAAGTAAAAACGGGATCCTCAACTGAAAATATGGGTATAGTTATAGTCATTTTGCGAACATTTTCCCTTAAACTAACACCAATTGGTATGTGATTTTGATTTTGTGATAGATTCATGATTTATGGAGTTGGTATATGAATTTGATTTTATTAAAGTCAGTTCTTTTAATTTATGGAGTTAGTATGTGAACCTGAATATGTTGCTCAGTACAATTCATGAATGGGTATGTGATTTTGATTTTGTAACAAAAGAGCAATACTTAGTCATGAATCATTGGAAAGGAAAAACAACATTTTAAGGAAAAGAACCTCTTTCTGCATTATATGACAACAATTGTATTCAATTCAGGTTCCACATATCACTGTAAAGATTGTACAATTCATATACAAATGAATAATTGTGCTAATCAGTAACTACAAAAGAGCTTCAGACCAAAAGAAAAAAGTACAAAAGAGCAAGTGTTGGCTTCTTTGTGCTTGATGGGAAGTAGATCGATATGAGTTTCTCCATTCCAGTGACTCAAAATCTGTGACTCCAAATTTGTGACTCCAAATCTATGACTCCAAACTATGTAGGACAATGAAGATTCGTCAAGAAAGTCTGCAAAAACCGACAAAGTAAACCTCCATTTTCCCTATAATATCTGCATTAAAATTTGCATAAACTAATTAAACAAAGCAAGCCACATCAAAATCAATTCATCCAGATAGACCTCAGAAAATTTAGTAAATTTTTTAAAGAAAGTAAAAAAATCAAGTATCTATGACAAAACAAAAATCCATTTAGCAATATCAAATCTCATGCTCTCCAATCTTCTTTTTCTAACTCCATTTTCTCAACAACTAAATAAGAAACAACCATTCAAGTACCAATTAATGATGAAAACAAGTGTCAAATTTCCATATAATCGAGTTGAGCCGATCTTACAATACAATACATAACTAATTAAGATAGATAAACAACATTGCAAGACTATCTGGAGCTTGTCAGCTCCTTCGATGCTCTTCATTAATCAATTAATTACAGAGATGTTGATCAAAAAAAATTACAGAGATTCAAGAATTACAGAGATGTTGACAAAAAAAAGAAGTCACACATCTAAAGCAGCACAATTCTTTTCACACACACACATGTACAATGGGAGCTTCTATAATGACTGCAGGCATAGAATGCCTGCACCAAAAAAAAAAAAAAAAAAAAAATAGAGAACCTGCTGAACTGGTAAACAAGTTTTACCATTTTTTTGATGCATCCCTCAAGATAATGGTAACTCTTGATCAAGATGTGGTAACTTACCATATTCTTGATCCAAGTTACCATTTTCTTGAACCAAACATCAAGAAAATGGTAACCAAAACCTTGCCTCAAACCAAGTTACCACTTTTTTGATCGTTCGATCAAGAAAATGGTAACTTGGTTCAAGAATGTGGTAACCAAGCCCAATCATGACCAAAATTACCATTTTTTTGATTTTTTTCCTCAAGAAATGGTTACTTGTTCTCAAGAAATGGTAAGTTACCATTTTCTTGATCAAAGTTACCATATTCTTGAACCAAACATCAAGAAAATGGTAACAAATTAGTGAGGCAAAAAACGTTACCACTTTCTTGATCGTTCGATCAAGAAAATGGTAACTTGGTTCAAGAATATGGTAACGAAGCCCAATCTTGACCAAAGTTACCATTTTCTTGATTTTTTTCCTCAAGAAATGGTAACTTTTTCTCAAGAAATGGTAAGTTACCATTTTCTTGATCCAAGTTACCATTTTCTTGAACCAATCCTCAAGAAATGGTAACCAAATCAGTGGGGGAAAAAACGTTACCACTTTCTTGATCATTCGATCAAGAAAATGGTAACTTGGTTCAAGAATGTGGTAACGAAGCCCAATCTTGACCAAATTTACCACTTTCTTGATTTTTTTCCTCAAAAAATGGTAACTTTTTCTCAAGAAATGGTAAGTTACCATTTTCTTGATTCAAGTTACCATTTTCTTGAACCAATCCTCAAGAAAATGGTAACCAAATAAGCCAAGCAAAAAACGTTACCACTTTCTTGATCGTTCGATCAAGAAAATGGTAACTTGGTTCAAGAATGTGGTAACGAAGCCCAATCTTGACCAAAGTTACCACTTTCTTGATTTTTTTCCTCAAAAAATGGTAACTTTTTCTCAAGAAATGGTAAGTTACCATTTTCTTGATTCAAGTTACCATTTTCTTGAACCAATCCTCAAGAAAATGGTAACCAAATCAGCCAAGCAAAAAACGTTACCACTTTCTTGATCGTTCGATCAAGAAAATGGTAACTTGGTTCAAGAATGTGGTAACCAATCCCAACCTTGAACAAAGTTACCATTTTCTTGATTTTTTTTCTCAAGAAATGGTAATTTTTTCTCAAGAAATGGTAAGTTACCATTTTCTTGGTCCAAGTTACCATTTTCTTGAACCAATCCTCAAGAAAATGGTAACCAAATCAGCCAAGAAAAAATCGTTACCACTTTCTTGATTGTTCGATCAAGAAAATGGTAACTTTGATCAAGAAAGTGGTAACCAAGCCCAACCTTCACCAAAGTTACCATTTTCTTGATTTTTTTTCTCAAGAAATGGTAACTTTTTCTCAAGAAATGGTAAGTTACCATTTTCTTGATCCAAGTTACCATTTTCTTGAACCAAACATCAAGAAAATGGTAACCAAATCAGTGGGGCAAAAAATGTTACCATTTTGTTGATCCAAGTTACCATTTTCTTGAACTAAACATCAAGAGAATGGTAACTTCATCACTGGGCCAAAAATCATTTCGCACTGCAACTGTGTATAGACGAAAGGGCAATTGCATTCGCATACTACTAAATACAAGCTCCTGTTTGACAATCAGGTTTTGACATGCAATCCAAAATTCTGAACAAAATTGCTTCTATAGTTATATACCAAATTACCAACTATGAAATATAGGGTATTGGGTATAGGGTATTGGGTAAGTTATAGGATTTAAAATTTTAAAAAAACACAATAGGATTTAGGATATATAATATAGGGTTTAAGTTTAAGTTTCTAATTTAACCAAAACCCAAACCACTCATATTTATACATTTAGACAGTAACTGTGGTTCCTACTAATATATTTTGGCGGAAGCCTTTTAGCTCATTTCTCTTACAATTTGATTCCCTACATGTACTTAACTTTTTCGTGGAGATGTGAGTTTGTCTAGTTTCATAAAGACTATAAATTTAATTGATCCCCTTGTAATAGTTTTGACTTAATAAACAAGCAATGTTAGAATCAAGCATTTACATGTTGCTGAATATCACTGGGCCAAAAAAAGGTTTCGCACTGCAACTGTGTATACACGAAAGCGCAATTGCATTCTCAGAGTGCTAAATACGAGCTCCTGTTTGACAATCAGGTTTTGACATGCAATCAAAAATTACACAGTTTGACTAGTCTGGAAACGCGCCAGAGGCAGCATCTGTTGAAGAATCTGCCTCCTTCTTGGACACATGGAACTCTGCATGGGATTGAATGATAGGTCTACTGCATCCTCGTGCACAACTAGGGTTCCTATAAGGCATATTATTGCAGAGGCAAGCCCCTGCCCATGACATTATGTTTTTCAGCATCTCTTCTTAAATGAATGTATTTGTCTAGTCTAACATACCCAATTATCCTCTGCTAGTTTAAATTGGAGTGCCTGAATATTTACTAACGAACATGAACTTATTAACGTCTCAATAACTTAATTGTCATAATTTTCAGGATGCACACCGATACGTCATTTATTTACCAAACAATGCAGCCACGTATTCATATATACACAGTCACATTACTCACATCCATAAACAACAGAACGAACAAAATGCATAAAATAAAATGGCCAAGTATACACTTCATCCATAGTACTTAGATTGAGTCTTAGTACAACAATAACCAAGCAGATACCCAAGAAGCAATTCTCACAACATGAAAACTGCAAAATTAATCAAGAGTAACAGCAATCTTCCTGATTGTAGCCTGCCAAGTTTAGTGACGTCACAACCAGTTTTGCACATTATAATTACATTTGTTAATACGGGGAGTAAATTTCATCAGGATCAGGTGACCACGATGAGTCAGATGGCCACCATGGACGCTAATTGGCAGGGGTGCAGTCTGGCGATGACTCTGAATGATAGTCGTTCCCAGGTTCTTCATCCACCAAATCCAGGGGTCTGGACTGTTGAGATAAATCAGGGGCAGCTGACCCTTGTGATGAATCCGCGACATTTGACACTCCGGTATCTTTGGGTGGTTGTGATGCCGAAACATTGGTGAATCCACAGTTCTTGTACTCATCTACCCATATCCAGCCATGGCAGTCAGCCTTACCCTAATACAAAACACATGCATTATGACATTTCAATGTTTTGGTTGCACAAATGGTCGGCCAAACTTAACAAAAACGTTCACTTACATTAGTCCCTTTGCATCCCCAGGCTGGGCGTTGATTACCTTCAAAATTGGCAATATATTGCATCGAACCATTGTTGTCACAGTACAAAAACATGACTTTAATTTCTGAACTTGAGCTATTTAGACATCAATGCATTACTAGATTTATTTCCTATTACAGTGAAATTGAAAAACAACAACAAAAAATACCAAGACGTTAATTTCTCTTACCTTCACAACTTTTGACACCATCACCTTTAAACCCAGCAGGACACTTGTATTTGACCTCTCCATCATCATGTTTAGAGAAATAATAGGTTTAAAATAAATATATTTTCCAAGAGCAGAATGTTTTGTTTTGTTTTTTTTTTTTTAAAAAGGGAACACATAAAGATCACTTACCGTACAAGCAAAATATGCATGTCCATCTTGAGCTTCATGCCAACCACCTCCATTGTTTACCATACAAGAGAATGCATGGACATGTATGGGGAAACATACCCCTCATGTGAATGACCCACCACTTGAGGTAATACTCAATCAGTCCCACAACTTGTGGTGTGGATCATTTGTTTTCTAGGATCTGAGTTTATAACCCTCACAAATATATATGCTCAATGTACGGTTTGGTCATGAATAATATGACCTGATTTTGATGCCACCCAACAAATTTCAGCTTCTTTCAAATGGAATTACTTAGAAGTGGTGCACATTGATGAAAAGGCATCATGGTCCACCCAACAAGAGAGTAGCCTTTTTTCAAGCAATGATATAGAAAACTCTTCCCTCAGCCACATTAGGCCAAGTATATAACTCTCAGCAAGTTCGAAAAGCAAAAACAAATGAAGCCACATATGATTTTCATGCCAAGCTAAACAGCAAATATAGGTAATGCAGCCTGTTTATGTCACCCAAGAAGGTCATTCTTGGTGGCCGGATTACCTTTTAAACTTTTAAGACTTTCCCTTTCTTGATAAGGCATTGCAATACCACTACATGATTTTCATTTGTTTTTTTTTTTTTTACTGCACTAGGAAATTTTCATTAGCTGTGAATGTGTGATACAATGGTGCAGATTTGATTGAATGTGTGATACAATGGTGCAGATTTGATTGAATGACGCCTGAATGATTGAACAACCTATTAGGCAGACTATATCACAAGGAAAAAAGGACCAAAGGGAGGAGGGAGAAATCATTCAGAAACTTCGAGGACAATAAACATTAAATTCAAAGCATCACAAATCTATTTGTTCTTTCCTCCTTTTAATTGAATAAAACAGCCATAAATGATGCCATGAAGTTTGGCACAGTTCATGCCATTGTTTACATTCCCTGCAACATGAGGTAAAATGCAGCATATTTTGATTAACTTGTAATTTAATCTCTAAAATCCTGTTCTGCATCTGTTTTTGTATCATCCTCCCACGAAATAAAGAAGCCTTCCTCTAAAACGAACAGCTCTGTGGTCTGCAAAAGAGGAACCAGATGGTTCTAAGGAAATCAATATAGGTCAAAACAACCAAGGCATTCATTATCAAAGTTGGAATTGAATTCTTAATTTGACTCCTTACTTTGAAGATACAGAAGCAATTCTGATCACATTTTCATTTATCCTCATTTGAAGGTTCTTCTTCATCCTTTTGTTGGGACTAGAATACCAGGAAAGGAAAAACATTTAAAAGTGGGAAATATATTGTAGAAATTTGGTACTGCAAAAAGAGATACTAACACCACAGGAAAATGAGTTTTATAACAAACAAAAACAGAAGCATATCCAGTCACCCAATAAGTTTTCATGTGTAAGGTTTGTGAACACACCTCAGACTGATTCTTCAGAGATGCAAGAAGATCTTTCACTGAAGGATCATTGGGGTCAACTCCTGGAAGCTGTAAGAAAAATAAAATATCAGGTCAACAGCAACATAATTATACATGGAATACAACAGGACACGTTCAATTACATACAGGCCAAAAAAACAGGTTCAATTACGCATACAGATTCAAGGATAGATGACAGAAAAGACTGATCCTCCAACACCTTGCTCACATCTGACTGGGATGATGGCTCTCCTGTACTTTCCTGCATGGACATTTGAAGAGCTGCATGCAGCAAAGAAATAATAAGCATGCAGGAAGGAACCAGATATTATCAAATCTATCTGTCAATGTTCAGAAGCTTGGCAAATCAATTAACCAGACAAAAATTAAATATAAAGCAAAACAAAAGGCCACATTGATAGGTGTTCAGATTTTGATGTCCAACTTCAGCACATTAATAAATAGTTAACATTGATTTTACAACGATTAATAGCTTACTTTTAACTGAGAATTTTAAAAATAAAAAAAACATAAAATCATGAACAAGTTTACACATGACAAGCATACAACAATGTAAGAAAAGAGCAAAATAATGATGCAGGTTTGGGGCAGCTAAGCATCCATGGCTGTGAGTATGAATTATGTGAATCCATGACTCATAGGTATGGAATTCAGCAATCCATACCACTAGTGACAAAAGTCCAAAGTGAAATGTATGCAGCAAATGGACCAGTAATTTACATGTACATAAAAAAGAACTACTAAATGTAAACCTATGATTGGTATATTCTTCTGACGGCATTTCTTATCAAGAAAAGAAAAGAAAAAAGTATGGCTATGAAGTCCAATAGTTGTAGAGATGAACTAGATGCTGCTGAAATGAAAGGAATGTGATCTTCCAAAGTCAAACAAGGATACAAATCTCATGTTAAACTACTGTCCATGCAACAGAACAACAGAAGCATCTTGTAAATAATTTTCCACATGTAAAAAGTAATCAAATAAAAGAAGCTCAAGTTACCACCCAGTCACCTACCCCTTAATAATTAAAAAAATGGAATCAAAGAACACACCTAAAGCCAACTCCTGATCCGCACTAGTTGCCTCTGACATCTCAGCATCACCCGCTGAATTAGCAGATCCAGAGTTACTCATCGACATTGCAAGAGCCTGCTTTAGTAAGTCATTGTCATCAACCTATCACCATAACATACGCCAAGGCCAATTCAGGTTACAGGAGTTCTTTGAATGATAACAAATGATGAGAGAAAAACCAACACAATAAAGACTTCATGAACTACAAAAAGCTACATGCAAACACAAACACACATCACGATAAGAACTGACACCAACCATATCATCAGAAAGTTTCTTATCCTCGTTGAGAGATGAAGCATTAACATGTTCGGTCATGGTTGCATCCTCTGATTTGGATGACAGTTCCTCTCCTTTTTCTTGTCTAGCAGCTTCCTCAGCAGATCTTTTGGCAGCAGCTTCTTGCCTTGCCCTTTCCTCTTCCATGGAGACTCTAAGGGCAAGAGCAAGCTCAGGATCGATATTGGGATCTACACCAAAATCATAGCCCGAACCACCAATAGCAGCAGCAACTGCTGCTGCTGCTGCCCCTGCAAAGCCACTTCCTCCTTCTCCATCGCCAGTGAATACAGGTGTACTGCCAAGTAAAACGAAAAACAGGTGAAGATAAAAATGAAAGTAGAAATCCTGTTATAGTTCATATAATTTGGTAAACAATATTTTGATCGTAAAGAGGATATTTTTCAAGATTCGCCTTTATCTTTCTAATATCTATTATTCTCACTTTTATGTTCTTTCTCCGTACTAACATATTGTTTTTGATACACTTGAGTCATTTCCTACTTTCTTTATGTTCTTGACTTGTAAATGAAATGGTATGAATCTAAACCTTACATTCCAATTAGTTCCAGTGATAAATAACTTTAAATTTGGCATTATAAGCTTTTCTATAAACAGACATGGACAAACACCAAAGATGGTACCTTATAAGAACATCAGATAGAGCATTTGGACCAGGAGGGACATGTACTAAATGACTGCTGTCATTATTATTAACAGCAGAAAGAAGGGTCTCCAGCTTCTCTGGCTTCCCATCATCTTCTTCACCAAAATCAACAATATCAAGAGCAACACTGTTCTTCTTCAGTTTCTTCCCAATCATTTCCAATACCTTCTTTTCATATTTAACAGGACTGAACACACAGAACAAATTTTAGATGTCAACAACAAAAAAAGAAAAAAGGAATGGGCAAGTAGACAGAACTTAGCATTATCTACCTTCCAGCAAAAACTATAATCCGCTGTTGCTGATTTTTGTTTTGGCGATGCTTAAGAGCCAATTGAGCTACCTGGATTGCAGCTGTTATGTTCATCTCACCCCCCATTTCAAGACCTATATTAAAGGAATTAGAGAATTGCACATAAATTAACAAGAAAAAGGAAAGTTTGATACTTTGATGGACATCAAGATGGAAAAATAAGAAGAGATAAGAAAGCACCTATTAAAATAACAAAAGCCAGCATGCAAAATAAAACCAAAGCTAAACAAAACCTTGATAAGCAGAAAATGGGAGACTCCAGTGTCGGACGAAGGTGTAGTTAATTTGAAGAAACAAACAAACCTAAGAAAACCCCTAATTTGAAGAAAATCATAAACCCCAAAAAACCCCTAATTTGAAACCTTATTTCATAAAGAAGAAACCCAAGAGGATGAGGTAGAGAGAATGCTAAAAAGCGAAAGAGAGGAGGAATAGCTTACCGAGAGAGTGAGAGACTGTCTTGGCTTCAGTTAAATTGCTGCAAGTGCCTGTTGAGCCTGCATAAATTAGTTCAAAATCCAAATATTAAATTCATGAAAGAGATAGAGAGTTTGACATATGAATAAATCTACAAAATCAAATGTAAACAAATCGAAGCCCTAACCTGGGTGAGAGAGACAGAGTCGGAGTTTTATAGTTTCTGAGAGATCGAAACTCGGTGAGAGAGAGAGTCTGAGTGAGTTTTCTGGGTTTCTAGGTTTCGAAACTCAGTGAGAGAGGGTCTGAGTTTTCTGGTATGATGGGCGATGGACGTGCTAGGATGGGTTTCTGAGTTTTCTGCGTTTTTGGTGGGAGGATGGCGAAAGGGTGGCGACAGCCAGGATTGAACGACAGTGCCAGGACGGCGAGAGAGAGTCGAGGGCGGCGAGAGAGGGTCTGGGTGAGGCTACGTTATTTATTTTGAATGGAGAGTGAAATGAGCGGAAGATCTGTGTGATTTGAGTTTTACCACTTTTTTGATGCATCCCTCAAGAAAGTGGTAACTCTGTCAAGATTTGGTTACTTACCAAATTTTGACTATGAGTTACCACTTTCTTGAGGGATGCATCAAAAAAGTGGTAACTTCACAAAACTGCTTAAAACCCAAGTTACCACTTTCTTGATCTTAAATTCAAGAAAATGGTAAATTCATATCAAGAATGTGGTAACCACCTACGCATGCAACTGTATATAGATGAAAAGGCAATTGCATTCTCTGAGTATTAAAAACTAGCTCCTGTTTGCCAATCGGGTTTGAACATGCAATCACAAAATTATATCTTGACCAAACTTACCATTTTCTTGATTTTTTTTCTCAAGAAATGGTAATATTAGCTCAAGAAATGGTAAGTTACCACATTTTTTATCAAAGTTACCATTTTCTTATACCAAACATCAAGAAAATGGTAACCAAATCAGCCAAGCAAAACACGTTACTACTTTCTTGATCAATCGATCAAGAAAATGGTAACTTGGTTCAAGAAAGTGGTAACTCAGCCTAAGCTTGACCAAACTTACCATTTTTTTGATTTTTTTCCTCAAGAAATGGAAACTTTAGATCAAGAAATGGTAAGTTACCACATTTTTGATCAAAGTTACCATTTTCTTGAACCAAACATCAAGAAAATGGTAACCAAATCAGCCAAGCAAAACACGTTACTACTTTCTTGATCAATCGATCAAGAAAATGGTAACTTGGTTCAAGAAAGTGGTAACTCAGCCTAAGCTTAACCAAACTTACCATTTTCTTGATTTTTTTCCTCAAGAAATGGTAACTTTAGATCAAGAAATGGTAAGTTACCATTTTCTTGATCCAAGTTACCATTTTCTTGAACCAATTCTCAAGAAAATGGTAACCAAATTAGCCAAGCAAAAAACGTTACCACTTTCTTGATTGTTCGATCAAGAAAATGGTAACTTTGATCAAGAAAGTGGTAACCAAGCCCAAGCTTGACGAAAGTTACCATTTTCTTGATTTATTTCCTCAAGAAATGGTAACTTTTTCTCAAGAAAAAGTAAGTTACCATTTTCTTGATCAAAGTTACCATATTCTTGAACCAAACATGAAGAAAATGGTAACCAAATTAGCCAAGCAAAAAAGTTACCACTTTCTTGATCGTTCAATCAAGAAAATGGTAACTTGGTTCAAGAATATGGTAACCAAGCCCAAGCTTGACCAAAGCTACCATTTCCTTGATTTTTTTTCTCAAGAAATGGTAACTTTTTGTTAAGAAATGGTAAGTTACCATTTTCTTGATCCAAGTTACCATTTTCTTGAACCAAACATCAAGAAAATGGTAACCAAATCAGCCAAGCAAAACACGTTACCACTTTCTTGATCGTTCGATCAAGAAAATGGTAACTTAGTTCAAGAATGTGGTAACTAAGGCCAATCTTGACCAAAGTTACAATTCTCTTGATTTTTTTCCTCAAGAAATGGTAACATTTTCTTAAAAAATGGTAAGTTACCACATTTTTGATCGAAGTTACCATTTTCTTGAACCAAATATCAAGAAAATGGTAACGGAATCAGTGAAGCAAAACACGTTACCACTTTCTTGATCAATTGATCAAGAAAATGGTAACTTCATTCAAAAAAGTGGTAATCCAGCCCCAGCGTGACCAAACTTACCATTTTCTTGATTTTTTTTCTCAAGAAATGGTAACTTTTTCTCAATGAATTGTAAGTTACCATTTTCTTAATCCAAGTTACCATTTTCTTGAACCAAATCTCAAGAAAATGGTAACTTCATCACTGGGCCAAAAAAACGTTTCGCACTGCAACTGTGTATACACGAAAGGGCAATTGCATTCTCAGAGTGCTAAATACAAGCTCCTGTTTAACAATCAGATTTTGACATGCAATTCAAAATTACACTATTTGACAAGTCTGGAGACGCGCCAGAGGTTCATTTTTTTTTCAACTTGGGTGGGTTAATTTTATATTTTGGGCGAGGATGGAATTTTTTTGGTTTCAATTTCAATATTTTGTGTTTTAATTTTTTTGTTTTAGTGATTTTCAGTTTTAGTTTTTTGAATTTTAAATTTTGTAGGGGGTTTTTTTTAGATCAAATTTTTTAAGGTATTAAGTATTAACAAGTTTAATTAAAAACCTTATACTAAAAGTCTATAACTATATACATTACACATTTACATGTGTTTTACATTTTTAATCAATATTGTATCAAAATGTTTAGGCATTCTTGAGTTGGGTAAAATTTGTTGAATATCAAGTACCCAAAAGTGCCAATACATATTTTGCCAATACACATGCTTGTATTTTGCTGCCCCTTTATGTATTAACCAAAATCTTTTTCTGTTTTTTAATCATTGAATAATGCTGTTATAATTGGGATCCTGAGCAGTCCCTGTCGAATCGTTTAAAATCATTTAAACAGATCAAACGCAATGGATGAATTGTCAAAAGAACAAAGCAAATGCCATTTGTTTTTTCAGCCCAACTGATATCCAAAACAAGATTGGAAATCGTAATCAAGTTTTTTCGATGTATAAAACCTCCTGAAATATATTGTGATCAAGATTGAATATATTGTGCCCTGGAAGAATTTCATGCTCATATATTGTCTGAACACCCATGCCCAAAATTTTTAACCATGGAATAGATTTAGTCTCTAGTTGTTAAAGTCAAAAGCGGCTGCCAAGTCCATGCAAAAAGTCTGAATTACTAGTGACCTTCCCATTTCTTAGAAAAAACTCAGATGAAGGGCCTTCGTTTTCTCTTCTCTACCTCTCTACTCCAATTTTTAGTCATGAATTTGACCCGTGCAGCTGATACCGGTTGTTTTTGTACATGGTTCGGACTCCATTTTTTTGTACATGGTTCGGATTCCTTTTTTTTTTGTACATGGTTTGGCTTCCTTTTGTACATAGTTGGGATTCTTTTTTAACATTGTTCAGATTCCTTTTGTACATGATGCGGAGTCCTTTTGTACATGGTTCTGATTTATTTTGTACATGGTTCGAATTCTTTTTGTAAAGTGCACATGACATACTAAAATATTTTCAGAATATTTTGCATAATCGAAGCACTAATTTCTGAAATTTCTTTTTTGGCCACTGCACCCATTTCTTAACTTCCCTTCATTTATATAACACAATCTTTAATGTTGAAAAAAAATTAAAATGTCTATACGTGTTTCATATACCACGCATGCAACTGTATGCAGACAAAGAGGCAATTGCATTATCGGGCTATTACAAACAAGCTCCTGTGTACCAATCCGGTTTGGAAATTCAATCACAAAATTAAATTTTGCAGAACAACTAAAAAAATTACCCATGTTGTAAGTGACCATTTTCTTGATCCACAGTTACCATTTTCTTGAGATTTGGATCAAGAAAATGATAACCAAATCCATGCCTCAAACCAAGTTATCACTTTCTTGATCATTAGAATTGGTTCAAGAAAATGGTAAATTGGACCAAGAAAGTGGTAACCAAGCCCAAGATTGACCAAAGTTACCATGTTCGTGATTTTTTCCCTCAAGAAATCATAACTGTTTCTCTAGTAATGGTAAGTTCCCATTTTCTTTCTTCAAGTTACCATTTGCTTGAACCAATTGTCAAGAAAATGGTAACCAAATCAGTGGGGCAAAAAACGTTACCACTTTCTTGGTCCAATTATCAAGAAAATTGTAACTTGAATCAACAAAGTGGTAAACAATCTCAAGCTTGACCAATGTTACCATTTTCTTGATGTTGTTCCTCAAGAAATGGTAACTTTTTCTCAAGAATAGGTAAGTTAAGATTTTCTTGATCCAAGTTACCATTTTATTTAACCAATCCTCAAGAGAATGGTAACTTCATCACTGGGCCAAAAAAAGGTTTCGCACTGCAACTGTGTATACACGAAAGGGCAATTGCATTCTCAGAGTGCTAAATACGAGCTCCTGTTTGACAATCAGGTTTTGACATGCAATCAAAAATTACACAGTTTGACTAGTCTGGAAACGCGCCAGAGGCAGCATCTGTTGAAAAATCTGCCTCCTTCTTGGACACATGGAACTCTGCATGGGATTGAATGAAAGGTCTACTGCATCCTCGTGCACAACTCGGGTTCGTATTAGGCATATTTTTACGGAGGCAAGCCCCTGACCATGTCATTATGTTTTCAGCATATCTTCTTCGTAGAATGTAGATGTTTAGTTTCATACCTCATTTTTGGGAGGGGAAGCAAATTTGGGTTCAATTTCAATATTTTTTTAGGGGGTGGGAATGAATTTTGATTTCCATTTCAACAAACTAGGGTGGGAAAAAGTAAATTTCATTGGAAGCCTCAGTCATCGCACTATCTACCATATCAACTAGCTCTTACGAAAAATAACTGAGACAATGTATTAGAGGTCAATATTGGTACTGCATAACACTGAAGTTGGAACATTTTTTCGTCTATCACAAAAGCTTTCACTAGTAAAACAAATTAGCCCTGTAATGGATATAGACTTGTTGCAATCATTTAATTTAAAATACAAGAAACAGCAGTAGATACAGTAACACTCGTTTAAAACAAAAAACTGGGAAACAAGGGACCCAACTATAATTACTTTCTTGCTGAAGGCGGACTCACATTTGTATTCAGCATTCACTATACCCGTACACTTAGGAACTTAAACTCACCCCAGACAGTATCAAAGAGGTTTCAGACTTGACTCAATAATTGACAACAGCACAAATCAATTGACATCAATTCACATGAACCATAATTCAATGAAAACAAAAGAAATTATAAAAGCAACAACGTTTCTCTCCAATATAATCCTATGCAAAAGGATTCCCTCCAATAGATGCAACAGGTCCATGCGTTGGGACACTCCTGCAAAATAAGCAACTCCACATTGGTTTCAGGAAAAGTTACAAGCATACAAAATAACAGAATGCAACAGCAGTATGTCAAGCATCAATCTCTTCTCTAACACCAGGCAACTTGAGTTGCCAAACTCTATGTAGCATCTTCATAATGTAGTTCCAGATATTCAGATTGTCCATAATCAATCTTATCCAGTACCACCAATACACTAACATAAGTATTTAGTGAAAAAGTATTTAGGGAAAAGTATTTAGTGAAAAACTTAATTAAGGTCTTGTGTCGGCATGCTGGAAAAGACAGATGCATAGATAATTTAGGTTAAGTATTTTACTGAATTTAGCTTCCTAAATCAATTGGGAGTGAAATTTTTAACAAGTTTAACTGTAAAAGAAAATTATTTAAGAAATCATAAATGAAGAGAAAGATAAATTTATACTATTATATCTTAGAGTTTAGGTCTACAAAATACTATTATGCAATAAGTAATTGCACAACAACTAATTATTTTGAACTAATGTGGTATAATAAACTAATACATGATCTGGCAAGTTTATTTATGTTGGTTCCATTTTAGAGAGAACTTTATAGTTGAATTCTTCTTTCTTGATCTTCTAAAAAGTAAGAACAATCTATTATAACTATAAATACCCTTATCATTTTAATCATAATCTCATCATTTAGTGAAATTGAGATTGAAACTATTATTTGATTAAATGGTATTTGCAAAAGCCAACTTTTACCAAATTCAAATTGTAGGATCTGAAGCCATGTCTACTATCATCTTACATATTAGGATTCCTAAACCCTAATCACCGGAAACTGATATAATACTAATGATGAGAAAAGAACAGAATCCAGAACACGAGTAGAAAAACAACTTATGGAATTTGAGAACTTTGTGCTTGCCCAGCCATGTATTGCAAGGGACCTACACAATGAAATCAAAATCTCATTGAATGAAAAGGATAAGATTGTTATGACTAGACATGTGTTAATGGACGACAAATTTCTTCATAGCATCTAATATGATGCTTGAAGCACCACTGGATTAACAAATATACCGCTCTGGAACAAGTGGCAGGAAAAGGCAAAAAACAAAACCAAAAGAAAATAATGTAGCTTCACCTAGGACTAAAAAACGTACTTTCTGCTGCAGCTGGAATATAAGGCATCACAGTCACCGGATTTTGGGGAAACCATGGCTGAGATACACCACCCATGAATGAGGATTGCAACTGGGCATTTCGGAGAGAAGTTTGTAAGGAGCTCATGTCCAAAAACTGAAATACATAACACAGACAATTAGAAACGATAAACCTAAAAAGTGTACCATGTTTATGTTTTTGGAGTCAAAGTTGCTGTCAGTATTCCTGAAATTATGGAAGAAGAGCGGGGGAATAAAAAAAGTCTTGGTGTTCTTAATCATTGAGAAAATGAACAAAGGAGTTTTAGCTTCATGGCACCATTAGGTTTGAGAAACCTCATGTTAAATTGTAGACCAATTATATATGCCAAGGATGATTGAACTATAATAGTATATACATGTAAATTGGTCCTTGTACAGTCCAAATCCTTCTTTAATTTGACTAATCCCCATTTACAGTCCAAGCAAGACATGGTATACATTGATTAAAACCAATATGTTACAGTCTATAAATCACATCACTTGCAGACTTGGTCAGGAGATTAAAACCACAACAATGAAATAACAAGCAATTGAACAATGGCCATCTCTATGTTTACATCTTTCATTTTTCTTTCTTGTTTATCACTCTGTTTTCTTACAAAGCCTTTTCTATGATTGATCGCAACACAAATTCAATTTCTATCATACAGTACAAATCAGCATAACAGAGGCAACCTGACGAAGTTACCAATGGCACGCCCAAAACCACATGGAACTGCTGCAGCATCGACATCCCAATGCACATGAGTCGTGGCCATCAGTTCTCACCCTGAAAGAGAAAAATTGAACTGCCTTAATAAGAGGCTCAGCAAGGGAAAAAGCCATAAATTGAAAAAAAAAATAAAATAAAAAAATAAAAAAATGATGCCTAGATACTTCATCAGAAGTGGGGAAAATCAAGGCTGAAAAAAAGGTGCTTTTAAAGGATTTTTTTTAGTGTGGTACTTAACACTGGCCAATGCCTCTAAACAAAGCATGCCTCTCAACCCCAGTAGAAACCAAAGAGTTTTAAAATATAAATTGATTGCATGTCGCACTGGCAAGGTTGCTTCTTCACACAATTTTAACATGAAGATATACATTGAGCGAACGGAACTACCAACCCAATCTGCATTCATTAATTTGTTTTCAATAATAGAGCCTTTTAGATCCCAATTCAAAAACTTCATGAGATAGCAAAGAAATACATAAGATAGCACAAGATACATGATTATTCAATTATAACTGCTAATTATAACTGCTGAAAATGGCAACAAAACAAGTAAGAAAGTACTGTGTGACATTTACTAAAGAAATCGGAATATTAATGTGTGATTTAACTTCTCAGTGTTATCTGCTATATGATACTTAGGTTATACCAGACAGAAGGATAAAAGAGTAGTACTTATCTCAGTGGTATAAGCTTCTGTGCTTCTTTTCCTCAGTTTGTCATGCTGGTCAATAATTCTGAAAAACAGAGAAAAGAAAAGTGGTAAGCATGCTAAATACTTGCTAAAGAAAAGTGGTAAGCATGCATATACTTGCTAAAGTGGGAGACTTGAATATATTGTGCCCTGGAAGAATTTCATGCTCATATATTGTCTGAACACCCATGCCCAAAATTTTTAACCATGGAATAGATTTAGTCTCTAGTTGTTAAAGTCAAAAGCGGCTGCCAAGTCCATGCAAAAAGTCTGAATTACTAGTGACCTTCCCATTTCTTAGCAAAAACTCAGATGAAGGGCCTTCGTTTTCTCTTCTCTACCTCTCTACTCCAATTTTTAGTCATGAATTTGACCAGTGCAGCTGATACCATATCTCCATCACAATTCATCATAGAATGTTTTTGCAGCATTCTTGTAACAATCTCATAAGAATAAATTCAGTATCACATATAATCATTTACTTCAAAAAAAAAAAAAAATGTTAAATCTTGTAAAGAAACATGAGCTGACAAACATAAAGGGAGCATTAAGACAGGAGCTCTGCATTTCATGAAACCTAGAGGTGTGGAGGTCAATTGTTGAACTCTCAGAGATTAAAATAAATGAATTACCATGAATCTGTTCCTTATGCTCAGTTGCAGTTTGAAACAATCCCACATTGAATATCTGAACATATTTTGATGAGTTAATAGATGATGCTATACATAATGCTTCAAAATATGAATTAAAAATGAACCACGTATGCAATTCAAACAGGTCGATAACATGTCATGCTATCACAGAATAAAAGAAGAGGTCCAGTGGCATGTTTTTGTATCAAGCACAAAGGTACAAAAACCATTTAAGCAATTATATGTAAGGTCCTATAGCATGTAGTTTTCACTACTTGCAGTGATCTACAATACCCGAGTACAGGACCCGAAAGGACGTATCTAAGCATTGTAAAATAATACAATGCTTAGATGGGAAAGAAATCTTTAATACAAATTTATTATTTAAGAAATAACCAATCAGAAATGGAGCCAATAAAGTAAGCCAGAAATTGTAATGCCCTACTAAGAATTGGTTGATTACAGGCACTGATCCAATCTACCATTTTCTTCTATTAAAACCTTGAACTAAAATATAAAATTGGTCTTTCAATAACAATGGAAAAAAGCATCAACATCAGCAGATTAGAGAAGACCAAGCACATGGCCATAGGAAATATGCTATCTACACAAATAATAGGAAAAATAAGATGCGGGATTAGCCTTTAACTCCAGAACAAACATACACAAAACTAAAACTTCAGACAATTTTTATCTCTCCCTGATAACATTAGATTCAGAGAACGTAACAGTACAGGTAATGCAGGTACACATAGTTGCACATATCATAAATTCCTGCATCAAGGCAGCATACAAAACTGTACCCATACATACCAACATGTATCCAGTTTAAGGATAGAAAAAAACATACCAACAGATCTTCCTCCTGGCCTCTGTGCTGCTATATGTGAAAACCCAAATCGGGGAAAACACCAATTACATTTTCTGGCATAGCAAGAAAAACCAATTCCTCTGAAATCCATACAAGTAAGAGAATTTAAATACACAAATTTCAGAAAGCCATTGCAAGGTAATTGACAAGATTCACAATCTCTCTATGAGGACGCAATTATACCTCTGTAATGATCCGGTAGCGACCATGACCTGATACCTGATCCCCGAGAGAGACCTCGAAGCCGCTAGAAAACTCAGATCGCCGGCGAAGGGGTTGGATCTGTTCTCCTTTGATTCTCCTTCATGATTGAATTTTAGGTCTAAAGGAGGACACCCAGACGATCAGTGTGTCCAGAGGACGATGTCTTGGGTGGTCGGTGTCGCAACTCCGCCGGAGAAGGCGGATGGCCGTCACGAAGTTCAATCGGTTCATCGATTTCGACATGGTAAGTGGTAGACGAATATTTGAGGCCGATTTTGTCAACGTTGCCGCCGGACGGCTGGGTTTTGATCGGAGAAAGGGTGCGGGAGAGAGAGGGTAAAGAAGCAGATGAGATTTGCGTTTTTTGTTTGCGACTCAGAAGGATTTCTTTTGTTTTGTTCAGTTACGTCTTTCTCTCTCATAATGGGCTACCGATTCAGCCTTTATTTTTTTTCTCAACCGTTAGATCAAATATATCTCATCTAACGGTCAAAAGGTTGAAGGCATCTAATACCTGCAGTTATGTTAGAATTTCCGATGTACAATATATAGCAAAAACCTTATTTCATGAAAAAAGTGAGATTAAAGAATTACAGAGATGTTGACCAAAAAAAGAAGAAATTAAAGAATTACAATAATGATAATCTCAAAAAGTTATATCTAATTATTAACTTAATTTAGGGCATACATATATATCGTAATCACCTAATTAAATCTTACAACAACACATGAAATATCATCCTTATCAAAAAAGCTGGCCATATTGCGTGCCTTTTGTGTAAGATGTACAGCTGCTTCCTGGGCATTCATTGTTTGTCCAATGGAATTCACCACTTCTTGATTGGACATCACCTTCCATAGTGGACGACTAGCCAACACAAGAAACTTTGTTTCACCATCTATCATCTCCACCACTACATCTGGTTCACAACTCACATATTTTTTCATGTAAGTTATACCAAATGCCCTCGTTAGTGGGAACATCCCACGAACACGACCCATTGGAGGGTCAGACACGTGAGCACCTCTCCTCCTAATTGCTTCGTTTTCCATTTCATTGTTTGCATCATGATCAACAGATAGTTGTTTAGCCATACCATTCTCGCAACATATAACAGCTCTAGAATCACCAACATTGGCTACTACAAGCTTATAATTTGACTTACCTCGCCGCTTCATTATAATTGCTGTAACTGCAGTTGAAGCCGCTAATCTACCAAAAGCAATTGTATTTTCTTTTGATTTCTCTTGAATGCTAGTATCGGTTTCAATATATGCTTTCCTCACTGCATTTTTTGGTTTTGTTAGGAAATCAGGCTTTGTTATGATATTGTTAAGGAGATGAGACTGCAAGTATGCAGGAATATCATGGCTTGTATAGCCATCAAATATGGCAAATAGTCCCAGTGTTTTCAGATGCAAAAATATGACGCAAAGCGTTTTAGTCGTAGAAGGCGAGGCGTAAGCCTCGACGCATTAAGGCATAAGCTTTTCGGGACATATTTTTTATAATAAAAAAATTATAAATATATATATAAACATATATAAATAGGTAAATATATATATAAGTATATATATATCTAGAACATAAGACCCAAAATCCAAAAAAACTAACAAAAAAATAGATTGAAAAACAAATTCTAAATATGATCGAATACAAGACCAAGTAAAGAAGCAGTGCCTTACCCACTAGACCACCGAACTCTAATATGTTACTGTCCCATAAATATATTTATACATATACCAGCTGATATTATTTAAGATATTATGTTAACTTATTAAAACTTCAATCTCAAATATATATAATATTAAATAATATATTATATATAGAAAAATAGAGTGGCGGAATTAATTTATATATTAATGCATTATAGATCCACAAAATTATTGGGCTTTACTGTTTTCCACTTCCCCTTACTGATATTGGGTACCCCCATAAATAGGACCAGATTGGTGTAGCTAGGCCTCGGGTCATTTTGTAGTTTGTTGGGATTGGGCTCCCATATCATCAAATTGAAAAAAATTTAAAAATAATATAGAAGGTCCTGGCTGATTTATATAGGGGCCAATGGGATCTATAACCCCGGGAAACTAATTTTCATTAATTTATTCGAGCAATTCAATTTATTTATTGATATTTTTCTTAGAGTGAGGACAAAATTAATTTATCTCTTCAACCTTGGCATTTTCAGGCAACCGAAAATGCCTTGAGAAACTCCCACTTGTTCTTTCTCTGCAGTGCCACTTTTCATTCTTTGGGTCCCCTGCAGGTTCTTCTTCCTTTCTCTCAGCACTGACATGAAGCACTCTGCCTTCATGCACTTCAAGCTTTACATCCTCTTTTGTAAGGCCTGGAAGGTCGATTTCAAAGATGTGGGCATGTGGGGTTTCCTTCCAGTCCATGTAGGTGTAGCCTACATCTGAGTTGAAACCCCATCACCCTCCTTTGCCAATTAATCATGATCGAGCTCTCTCTCCCCTCTCTTTCTCTGTCGCCTCTCTATCTCTCTCCTCTCTATCTCTCCTCTCTATCTCTCTCCTCTCTATCTCTCCTCTCTATCTCTGTCTCCTCTACTTTCGCCGCCGCCCCTACCGTCGACTGCCTCTGCGCCACCAATCTGACTGAGAAAGTTAAAAAAAACAAAAAAAAACCACTTTCCTGCGACGCCGTGCGCTATTGGCTGTCGCCTCGCCCTGAAGCGCGTCTCAAGGCGCGCCTGAGGCGCGTTTTTAAAAACACTGAATAGTCCTACTACATGCTCACCAATTTTCGAAGTCTCTGCAACAACATAGTCTTCCATAGCATGGTTGTTTACTCCCTTTAACAAGTGGAAGCCATATGTTACACCTACAAGTTCAGAACCATTTTTTTCGGGTCGAGTTTCTAATGACGAACCTTTTGATAGAATTAGAGCATCCAACCCAAAACCAATTGGCAATGGGTGGAGAGGCCCAAGACTTATAAGCACATATGCTAAGTCTTAGTTTTCCGATGTGGGACATTGCTCCACATTACTCTCAACACGCCCCCGCACGTGTGGCGATATTTTGAGCCTTACACGTGAACAAATTGTATTGGGTGACGTGGGAACACGTGTGGCCGTTGGGCCTTACACGCGGATAACCAAGCTCTGATACCATGATAGAATTAGAGCATCCAACCCAAAACCAATTGGCAATGGGTGGAGAGGCCCAAGACTTATAAGCACATATGCTAAGTCTTAGTTTTCCGATGTGGGACATTGTTCCACATTACTCTCAACACCTTTACCTAACCCAACTATATCTTTTAGGTTGGAAGCTAACCCAAGTACGTTTTGCTTCAAGTTATTGAAAATTTGATTGCCAACTTTGATTGTCTTAGGGATATAATTTTCAAAACTAAGGTGATCTTCACTAGAATTAGAAGCAAAGGAAAAGGAAATTTGGGTGTGTAGGGGATGTGGAGATAAATATTGAGCAAATTCATCATCAGCTTCCACAACCATCAATATTGATAAAATAAGCCAAGTGACACTTATTCCCATTATGATCAAGTTGAACACAAATTTCCTTTCAGAAATCCATTCCATGGCTGATGGCCGGCTTCATTCTTAATTCATTATTTCCAAGTTAAAGGAAAAACATCATTTATAGATATATTAAGAGAACTCTTTCTTTAATTAGTTAGTCATTTCTTAATTAATTTGGGAGAATTTTTAATTCGAGCTAGAAAAGTTTTAAATCTATAAAATTATTGTTTGGCTAAAACATTAAATTATTTTGAGATAAATTGTTATACGGTGAAATTGATATAATTAATTAATAGTCAAGCAATTGACCTTAGCTTTTGGCTAAGGTCACTCACTATATATGCATATGTTCAAGGGTAATTCAAACTTTCAAAGAGCTATTTTGAACAATGACATTGTGATAACTAAATAAATTGAATATTTTATAGTCAAGTGACTTTTTAGATGTTAAAAGGAAAACACCATTTATAGGAATACTTAGAAAACTTATAATTAATCAAGAGGAATTTTCATTCGAGAAAAGTTTTTGTTGTATGTAATATTAATTTTGGTTAGAAAAATAAAAAAGTACATTACTCTAAATTCTTTTTTACAGCCCTGAATAATAAATAAATTCACCTAAAAAGTTACAATGATAAATAGGTCCACTTTGTACAAATAAAAGCCACGTTATTTTTTTTCTGTGTTTTTGGTGCCAAACGCTCAGCATGTTTTTTTTTTTTTTTTTTAAATGGGCAAATTGCCACTGTCAAGCAGTGGCAATTAGTAATAGTCAATTATTGTCATTGCATGACAGTGGCAATTAGTAATAATTATTTTTACGTTATACATAGTTTCAAATTGTCACTGTCGCACAGTGGCAATTGCCGAGGGCTCCTGAGCAGTGCCGAGTGCTCAGTACTGCTCACTAAGTGCTCGGTGTCTTCTGTGTCACGCGTTTCTCATTAATGTGAACCGGGTTGAGATTTCCTGTAGCACATGGATGTGTTATCAGCCTAGCTAATTTTTGAACTGGACTTTAAAAAAAAAACCCTAAAATAAATTTATTATAAAGTGAATCTATTTATATAATAAAGTAAATAAATCTGAACATTCCCAATTTCATGAATTGCCCATGATTTATTAAAATTTCAAGTGAAAAAAAAAATTAAATTTAATAAGGGTAAATCTGTAAACAACTAATCTATTAAGTTTTAAAAAAAAGTCTTAAAAGATAGCAACCACTTGAAACATCATTTTTAATAAATTATATGCCCAATAAGGAAAACAAAATCAATTGGTGCACGCGAAGAGGCTAGTTCATTCAATTAATAATTGAGACCTTAGTTTTTTTTTTTGGGCTAATTACAAAATACCCCTCTCAGGTTTATTGGCATTTTTAATTCCCCTCATAAGGTTTCATTTTTTTCAATGTGGTACATATAGATACATATAGTTTTCAATTTAATTCAATATGCAAACTGAAAAAAAAAACTAAAAAAAACAAAAAAAAATGTAAAAGAACTAAAAAAATAAAAAATGACTCAATTACCCCCACCCTCCCTAGCCCCGTCGAATCCCCCTCCCCACCAACAGAAAATATTAATTTCCTGCAACAAAAAAAAATACCAATTTTCCATTGAAGCTCATATGAGAGCTTCTCCAAACAAATTATTAAAACAAATCCAAGAACAAATCTCTGCACCAAAACCTTTGAAAATGCTCTCAAAACAAGCCATTTTCATATCTTCCCTCATTATCCTCTGGTACTCATCAAACATTGGTGTTCTCCTACTCAACAAGTTCTTACTTTCAAACTATGGCTTTAACTTCCCAATCTTCTTCACAATGTGCCGCCGGGGGAGCCAAAGAGAAAGAAAGCTAGAGAGAGAAAGAGAGAAAGAGAGGATGGGGCAGAGGGGAGAGAAGGGTCGCCGCCAAGGGAAGGGGGAGTCGTCGGCGGTGGTGGGGAGGGGGATGTGAAGGGGCTAGGAAGGGTGGGGGGACAACGGGGAAGCCAGAGAGAGAAAAAAAAGAGAAAGAGAGATGGGGCTAGGGAGGTGGGGGTAATTGAGTCATTTTTTGTTTTTGTTTTTTTTTTTTCAGTTTGCACATGGATTTAAATTGAAAACTATATGTACCACATTAAAAAAATTGAAACCTTATGGGGGGAATTGAAAATGACACTAAACTTGGGTGGGGTATTTTGTAATTAGCCTTTTTTTTTTTTTTGTTATCCACTAACCATAGCTTTGGCTAAGGTCATTATATATGCATTTAATTATTAGGTTTCAAGTTATTTCAATTAAATATTGTATTTTATAGTCAAGTGGCATTTTACAAGTTCAGAAAAAAATAAAAAATAAAAAATTAAAAAACAAGTGACTTTCTATTCTACACTTGGCTATATGGTTGTATGTTTCTATAGAAATAACCATTAGTATGACCTAAAACAAAGCTAATTTTATAGTTATATTTTTCTATAGAAGTAAGATCAATACACACAGTAAAAACATACAAATTTAATTCTATAGTATGATATTATATTAATCATCGTGTTTGTCTTGAAGTAAATTTTCTATGATGTATATATATTGAGCAGTTTTCCACTCTGCACAAGAATATATTACATCTGGAAAGTAAGAGGGACAACAAAATATACAAAGAACACGTAGACACAAATAGGTTTTGGGGAGACAATGTTGATTGAGAACCGGCTACACTAATGAGGAAATAGTTATTAAAAACAGAATGTACAAATTCATTAGCATTAAACAAAAAGAATTAATTACTGTAGGCTACCTTTTATTTATTATTTTTAACGTGTAATACCCTTATTAGTAAAATATAACAATTAGGTTAGTTTTTTAATAATCAAGTCACTTCTCTTTCTCTTAGTTCTACCTTTTATTAATAATCAGGTCACCTAAACATGGTTGCTGCTGCTATTACTACTTTCTTGATCCATCATCAACATTAATCTCTCTTTTCTATACACGTTCCTCCTGCATATATCACTCATTTCATCATATCAATCAATTTCACAATTCCATCATATCATTCAAACTCTGCAATTGTGGGTGCTTACATTTACACACACTTGTTGCTGTTTTCCTTATAGTCAACGCAAGAAGCAAGCACCCATACAACATCTTTCAAAATTGGGAGGGTGCGATGAGGCATAGGACATATCTATTTTTGGGCAGATCTGATCCAACGTTCTCGCCACCGTCTCTCCTCCTAGGCTTCTCCTCCTCTTAGCACTCTGCTCCTCCGCTTCCTGGGCTATGTTTTTAGATCTGAAACTCTTTTTCCTTTTTGTCAAAAGATCTGTAACTCATATCTAGAAAAGTTATGAATTGAAATTGTGAACTGAAATTGCAAAATGAAAATGCAAACTAAAACTGCGACTTTTTGAGTTTGTTAACTGTGTTAGACAACTAAAACTGCGAATTTATAAGAGTGTTTCCCATAATTGAAACTGCGAGTGAAAACTAAAATTGTAATGAAAACTGAAACTGCAGTGAAAACTGAAACTGCGGGTGAAAATTGAAACGGTTTACGATTAAATTTGTTTGCATAGTGCTGAAACTGTTTTGGGTTGTGGATGAGTTTATGTTACTTGAAAATTAAATTTGTGGTTCTGGGTAGGCTGATGTTACCTGAAAATTAAATTTATGGTTGTAGGTGGGTTGATATTACCTTAAAATTAAATTTTTGAGATTATGTGCTTTTAGTTAACTTTTTAGGCTATGAGCATCTTAAAGTTAATGGACCCAAACAAAAATCTACACAAAGAAATAATGTCAAATGATTTTGTCCTAAATTACAAAAGAATTCAGACTAGTTGGATAGTTTGAAGAATTGATATTATGACTTTGTAGATAAGACTAAGAGTTCATTAATTACAAGGTATTGGCAACCTTTTAAATTAACCAAAAGCACCCAAACAAAAATAATTACTCAAAGCCCACCTTCTACTTACTTGCAGCCCACACCCCCTAGAAAGCCAAATAGAAAACACACGACACAAAGACAAAAAAGGACACAAAAATGCAGAAAATACCAATTGATTAGCATGGTATGTCCAAAACAAAATTTTAACCCATTTATATTTGTCATGCAACAAAACACAAGTGTACATTTGAAAAATATTGAAACTGAACTGATCAAAAAATTGAAATTGTGAACTGAAACTACATCGAAAAACTGAAACTGCATAAGAAAACTGAAACTTTGAACTGAAACTATGAACTGAAATTGCATAAGAAAACTGAAACTACATCAAAATAATAACCAAATCTCAGTTAATTTAAAATCCAAATAATCGAAAACTATTTTGGTGAATGAACCTCACCATCTGCAGGATATGCTTGGAGCTAGACATCGACGTCATTCATTTTCGCTGATCTAGGAATCGAATCGAAGAAGATCGAATGAACCTCACCATCTGCTGGATCTGCTTGGAGCTAGAGATCGACATCGTTCATTTTCGTTGATCTTGAAATCGAATTAGATAAGATCGATGACTCTCTGTGACTCTGTCGGGTGGACGATCAGAGGCTAATTTTGAGCTCAGGACAACAAGAGGAAGGAGGTCTAGTGCCTCATCGACACCGCCGAAAATGGCAGATCGCCGGCAAGTAAGCTCGGCTCTGCCTGGTTCTTTGAGTCACTATCGTCGCGTTCTTTGCACGATCGGAGGCTGGGGAAGGGAGAGGGAAAAGAGAGAGGAAGGGGATGGGACCCACACCGTCGGCTACTCTCGTCGGACAGCGAGAGTCCGCTCTTCAGAGACATCGTAGGGAGAGAGAGAGAGAGAGAGAGAGAGAGAGGAAAGAGAAGAGAGAGAGGAGGACGAAGAGTAACTTATTGTTATATATTAATAATTTTGGTATTAGAAGTTAAAAATCATAGTAAAGATGTAATATAGAGTAATTATTTCTAAGACTAATTGGTACATAAGAAGAATAGATAAGGTAGTAAATTATTTATAACTGTATCTTTGATTTTTCAAACCCTAACATCTCTCTAAAAGCATGTGCAATGGTTGAGGGTCAATGTCAATTCAATTCAAGCTTTATTGACCCCGTATCAATAATTGAATTGACATGAAACAGTTTACTGCAATGGTTCAAGTCAATTACATAAATCAATATCTTCATGTTTTTTAATCACTCTTTGTATATTCTCTTACAAATTAAAATCTCTAAATGTAATTATTTTAAAAATTATATCATTGAAAATGTCTCACTAAAATCTTTCAAATGAGCCAAATATTTATTATTTTTAAATAATTTTAGATTAATACCCAAAAAGAATATTAAATTTCTACAAAAAAAATGATAAAAGTGAAAATATGGAAAGAGTTTCGACAAAAAAAACTAGAATGAGTTTCGACCAATCATAAGTTGCACTATATATTCTCTCTCCTCATATGCATCTTATTTTTCAAGTGGATCCAGCTTTTTCTTGGAATTTATGAAGTCAATTTCAATTTGCATATCAATTCTTGACATTTGTCAAATTAATTTTTGACACCCATGTCAATTTAATTTTTGACATTGACACTCCCAAAGAATTAAATTTCATTTTTTTAGGGTGTCGAAATCGAAACACATGTTTAATAATTTTTCGAGAAAATTTCGCCGAAATTTATCGAAATTTACCGAAATTTATCGAAATTTATCGAAATTTATCAAAATTTATCAAAATTATCGAAATTTTCATATTTTCTATTTTCTCCAACTTCAGAAATTCACCAAAAATAGCTCGAGACTCTAAATAATTCACCGAAAAATTCTACGAACTCGTATTGATGAGTACTAATTTCTTATAACCTCAAAATAGTCAAATTGCTTTCAGAAAAATTATGAAAAATCCTACTCTTATAATTTAATTCTGAAAAAAATAATAATCGTCAAATTCTTGAATTTTCATTTTCTAAAATTCATTTCCACACAACTAAGCTCTAGAACCAAAACCAAAGGTCTAAGTTAGTTAAAATAAATTTAAAGAAATTTCTAATTCCTTAAAACAAATTTGAAAAATTTAAGTAACAAAATTACCATAAGCCAAAATTTGGGTTGTTACACTTAGTGAAGATAAAGCTTGGCTAAGTAAGTGACACGGGAAAAAAGGAAGGAAAGATAAAAAATAAAATAAAAAGACTGAAGAGAGAGGCACGGGGAAAAAAAGTAAAGAAAGAAAAAAAATGAGGGGGGGTTTGGGGCCTTTGGGGGCAATTGGAAAGAAGAAAAAAAGGTTTGAGATTTCTTTTAGTTATTTTAAACCTCTATATAAAAAAATAATTAAAAGTATCCTAAAGGGCTTAAAACCAAATATCCTAAAAAATATAGAGTATATAGGGTTTAATGTATAGATCATAGAGTATAAAGAGTATTAGGGTATATAGAATATATAGAGTATTAGGGTTTAGATTTTAGTGTATAATTAAATTATACAGTATAAAGAATATACTAATTTTGTTTATTCATTATACTAATTTTATTTAACAGTATTTACTCAAGCGCGCATTATATTCACCTTATATCACATGAAACATACTATATAATTTGATTTTTTCAATGTTTTTTTATCAATTTAGTAGATAATATGTTAAATAAACATATGTTAAATTTCCTTCAAAATTTCTGTATTTTGATTGCAATTTCCGTCATTTCCATCTAATTTCTGTCGAAATTTAAAAATCTTCAAAATTTCCGTCCAAATTTCCTCGAAACTCGAAATTTTATTTCTTGGACTTTCCATTGCAAACCTTTTTTCTTCAAAAATGTCAATAAACTGAAATTGAATTGTCATTGACACTCTATTGCACATGCTCTAACAAAGTAATGCAAAACATTTGTTCATACAAAAATTTAAAGGTGGGTGTGTTTAAACCCAACTTTTTGCTCTTTAGCCCTAACATACTATCTATACCCAACACTTTATTTTATTTATTTTCTTATTTGGGAAGGTTCGAACTGACCTCCAACTTTGTGGAGATTAAATATGATATTCTCAATAGAGGTTATTAACAAAGGGCAATGCTAGAGTGCCCTAATAATGATATGGAAATCCTTTTTTATTTAAAATATTAATATTATTGAATCCATCTCATTAATCACTTGTTATATAAAGACTATTATAACCTTTATTATAAATCTTAAAAAATCTAAATTATAAAAAACAAAATGCAAAATCCCAAATTACTAAACATTGCTGATGATCGAGATTGAAACCAGGAAATTAACCTCTCTACATATATATTCAGATCCCTCTTCTTTTTGTTTTGGTCTATTCAGATCTCTCTTCTTTACAAAAGAAAATACTTTCAACCATTTTTTCTATCTTTTTTGTAGATTTCACCTTTCCTCCTTAGCCACATGGGTAAGTTTTACTAAACTCCTACCTGCAAATCTAAAATTACAAAAATTTAAAATTTAAAAGACTTCATCCCAAAATCAATCTAACGTCATCTCTTTAAAATAAAAATTTGTCCAAATTTTAGAACCCCTAAAAATTCATATTTGAGGAACTCTAACTATGGTGATTTCTCTACTCCAACGATTGGAGTTCTTTTACAATCTGATCTTATGATTCATTTATAGTGTTAATTTTTGTTAAGTCATCTGCCCTAAATAGTGGCATAGGGAGTGCAGCAGTGCAGCAGTTTTCATATTCTTCTGCAATCATGCATATCGTTTCTCTTATATTTTATTACTTCTGCAACTTTTTAGTTCAATTATAATTGATATGGATGGATTGGCCAAAAAATAATAATAATTGATATGCATAGAATAATTTCACTGTTTCAATTACAACATGGGGAGTTAATTTTCTTTCGATGGCACTGTTTCAATGGAGAAGATCTAGAAAAAACACAGATTTCAATACTGCACTGTTTCAATAAAGAAGATATCACATATCCCTTATCAATTAAGTAGTAATTTCAACCATTAAATTTAGGTTGGGCAAAATAATCTTTTAACAATAATGATATATATAAATCTGATGTAGTAATTAAATAGTGATGTGTACAAAATAATTTTGCCACATCAGATTAGGGCACAAAATCATTTCCCTATTAACAAAATAGTCTAGGACGTACAAGCTCTTCTAAAAATAAAATTAAAAAAAATTCTCATTTTATTAGGAATTGTTGAGATAAAGATCTCTAAGTACTTTATTTAATATGATTATTTGTTGAGTCAACTATACAATACAGGCGTTATTTATAAGTGTTTCATCAATGTTTCTTGCTACTATATTTCTATATTTTAAAATTAAGCGTGGCGTACCAACTAACTTGTGGTTTAGTGGTATTTAAGGGCTTGTTTGGGAGTACTTTTGTAGGAAGCGCTTTTACTCAATAGCGCTTTTGTTAAAAAGACATAATTTTTTTATAAAAACAAATCCAAATTCTTCTTGTGAATGTATTTAGAAGCACTTTCTGCTTCTCCAAGAAGCGCTTCCAAATGCTTTTATAATCCAAAAAAAATTTTATTTTTGTCAAACACAAGTAAACGCTTTTAGCTATTTGAAAGCACTTTAAAGCTTCTAAAAGCACTGTCAAACAAATATCATAAGTATTTTGCTTCTATTATCAAGTGAAATACTTTCAATTATCATATATTATCTATATAAATAAAACAAACACCTTTGATTGGCAAAACATTCAAAACTCAAGATTTGTCCTCAATTAACTAAAATGTTACAAGAGAGCAATTTCATTTATGAAGGGTTAAACAATAAAATATTACCAATGAATAAAAAAAATAAAAAATATAACACAATCATGTTCATAAAAAATAGGAACCCACACAAGTTTATCTTTCAAGCAATTTACCACCAACCACCCATTTATTTCACAATGAAAAAAGGAACAAATGTTGTAAATATTGTTATAATGTGGCTGTTCACAAATCTCATTTTATATTTATCTCTTGTATTTATCTAGAAGATAATTGTGTAGATAATTACAGAGAGTCCAATCCCTTGTAAAATATGAGACTTTGGGAGCAGAACCCTAGTCATCCTAGAGCCTATAAATAGAGGCCTTATGCTAATGAAAAAGACACTCTGAATTCTCTCATCTTTCTCTCCTATTCTATAACATGTTATCAACACGAAGTGCTCTAGGTATTTCATCCCTCTAATTTTTCTATAAACCCTTAGAAAAAAATTCCTTCAAGCCTTCTCACTTTGTCAAAGACATATTGCACTCCAGCATTAATTGATTTGAGTTTTGTGATAATCTTGTCATGCTATATCAGCATCACGTTTGCATCTGATTGATTGTTACATACTACTTGTCTATGTTATGATAGTTATGAGTATTCGGCGAAACGACGATGTCAAGTAGCCTAAGATTTGGGAGTCGGGTCGGCGGATTTGCACAAGAAGAAGAAGAAGAAAGAAAAAAATGGGATTGTTTGGAGTAGACCTGAAAAATGGGTTGTGTTTTACAGTTTCGGGTCAAACCCAACATGACCCCATTAGTGCTTACAGGTTCACCTGACACTACTTGATAATGTTCGGGTGGTAAAAACCCCAAACTGAACACCACCCAAAAGTATAACTGACTCAACCTGTGTCACCCAAAAAAACCTAATATATTTTTTAAGCAAAAATATAATTATTTTATAAGATTTCATTAAACAAAGGAAAAAGAGAGAGACAATCCATGGAGAGGAGAGACCGAGAGTGGCGATACAAAGGACAGACATGTACGATGGAGAAGAGAGAGAAGATCGATGGAGATGAGAGACTGAGAGAGACGATCGATGGAGAGGGGAGCCCGAGAAAGAGAGAGATAGAGAGAGAGAGAGAGAGAGCCAGAGAGGTGGAGGCGCAATTTTGGTTTTAGGAGTGAAATGAAGCTTAGTTTTTTATTAGGTTAGGCTGTGGATGTGTGAATGTGTGAATGTGATTACATGTGGTAGGGTGTAGGATGTAGGATGTGGTCTTAACATAATTACTAAAATGTCATTCCCTTAACGGGTGAAACGGGTAACTGCGAATTGACCCAACCCGACCCGTTATCTTAACAGGTCACTAACGAGTGACACTGATATCAACCCGACCCTATAACCTCAAACCCAAACCCGTAAATTTTCGTGAAGTGTCGTGTCGTGTTATCGTGTCACCTTTTGATTATTTTTCTAAATAAATGAATGTGTTTACAATTTTTTTTTTTTGAAAGAAAAACATGTGAATGTCCTTTGCATCCTGGAATTAATAGAAAATGAAAAACAATTTTGTGATTATTGTTTTGGCCAATGATTTCAATTTAGTGTTCTTGGTGTTCTTAGTGTTCTTTGGGCGTGAGTGAAGATGATGATGATGATATTTTTCTTTGTTCTTTAGTGTTTTTTAATTTAATTATGGGTTTCTTTAATTTTTACTTTTATTTTAGAAAAAGGAGGAGGAGGAGAAGGAGGGGGTGCGGGTGGGGGTGGGGGCAATGTGCAGAAGGGGTTGGTGGGGAAGAAGAAGAAGAAGAAGAAGAAAGGGGAAAAGGAAGGGTTAGTTTTGATTTGCAACTAGTTTTGCATTTTTTTTGGGTTCATTTTTTGTTTTTTTCCTTTGTATTTTTATTTTTTACAATTTATTTCTATTTTATTTTTTATTTTTAAAATTTTTTATTATTAATTAGTCCACGTGGCAATGAAAAAGTCAAAAATGCCCCTCGAGATCAAGCATGTGCAAGTCACATGACACATTTAACTAACGGAAGTGATGGGAAAATCCTTAATTGCACCTTAAAACAAAGTGAAGTCATTAATTGGAACAAAATGAAAGTAGAATCTTCAACTGCAAAAGGGTGTTAATGTCATGTTTTTGTGCTAAAATTTTCCCATTTAATTATACGAATTCCATACTTTCCATTGATAACCATAAGGAAATCCCTTTGTTTTTCTCCAAACTCAAATTCAACTCCACCAACACGTCTCATAAGATTACCTAAATCAATATAAGAGAAGAAATAGAATATACCTCAATCGAAATACGTTCGGAAATCGCTTCGGTATATGGCAAGATTCTCGATCGTGGTCCGCGTGAGTCACGTTCCAAATCCTTCTAGCACCTTCAATCTATCCAAATTTCAACCATGGACTTATTAGCGGCCTAATAATGAATTGAAAGTCACCAGGTGGTTATCCAATGGTCATAACCACCGTGATTGCCGCCCAAAGTGGTGGTTTGATTCCCAAATTCAACAAAATTCACAAATTCTCACATATTCGGGTTAGGGTCAAACCCAGAGGTCACAATGGGTTGAGAATGACCCAAAAACACCACAAAAACCACCCAAGGCCATCGGATTTCGTCGAGCCCGCGATGGCCCAATAGGCCTAAAACCCCAACTTCCAAAATATTGAATTTAAACAAGCAAGCTTAATTATATGGGTTTTGAAGCCTATAAGAAGAGGAATAAAACCCACCCAAGATTGTGACCTGAAGTGGCCGGAGGTTATGAGAAAGTCGGTGGCTGCGTTTTCTTATCGGCCTCGATCTAACTCGTGTGGTGGTCGGGAGAAGAAATTGAGGTAATGAGGAGGACGGCAACGGCGAGACAAAGAGATCCTGACTAAGATCGGGTTAGGTGGTGGCGAAACATGTAACGTCCCAACCTAGGATAGCCACAGCGACACCCGTCTGAAGAGTCCCCAAGAATGTAATACTCGTATCTCGAGCGTTATAATCCCAAGATGTCTTAAAACAAGTTAAGTCCTTTATTTGATAGAATATGAGTTGGATCAGAGTTAAATTGCACACACGATTTGATATAATTAAACACACTTCAAAGTAGTTTATATTAAAAAGCCAACCCATTAGGGTGACGAGTTCAGAAAAGACCTTAAACAACATTTTACAAAAGACCCCAACCAACACACTACAAATATTTGAAATATATTACAACTTTAACAGAAAGAAAATGACAACAACAAAAGAGAAAGCAAGGTTCCAATGGTAGTAGCAAAAGAACATGGTAAAAGACCTAGAGACCTTGCGGAAGCCAACCAAGATTCAAGAATGTCACGTCCAAACTGATCAATCAAGATCGTCAAACCCAGGAATAGCTGCAAAAACGCAGGTAGGGGTAAGTATCACATACGTTCATAACTTACCCTCAGGGGACCCTGGCTAGGTTTGAAAATAGTAGGTTAAAATAAACATATAGATATATATGGTCAGAAGAGAAAAACAATTGGAAAAGATTCACCACAAAAACCAGCAACAATAATGATAGTTGTATTTCCACAATCTTTGAGTATGAACATGCAGTCTTTCGCAAATGTTTTGTGAGTACTCAATAATTGAAACTTACATGATGATCGAACATATTAATAAACAACTACGCTTACCAAATAAAAGTTTAGTACCGTAGCGAGAGTAGTCATCACTGATTAGTACCTCATAAGCTAGCCTACCTATCGGACATTCGACTAGCTCGTTCGTACAAATCTCTTTCGGAAGTTTAGGGAATCGAACCCAATGTTATAAAAATACAACCTTCTACACTCGGATCATCAATCAGTTAACACACAAAAATCCATACGATATGATAAGCAAAAACAATGCATTTTTGCACTCAACAATATTTACTATCATACATACACACAATAAAAGTCTCATAGACAGGGTGTGAGGATTCTCCCTACTTGGAGTCCAAGCTTAATCTGATGATGCGGTCCAACAGCACCAATGTCCCAACTTCTTCTCTGGGTAACTGGAAAGTCCAAGTCCGACAATAATTCAGTCAAAAGTAATTTTTGATACATAGAATTTCAACATGACCTTTCCTTTCAGTCGTGTTCCTAGAAAATTTCATAAACCAGTCTACTAAGACCAATCTCTGTATTTGCTGGGTTTCTAATCTAACATGACCCCGCACCCCAAGGCAGACAGTCATGTCAGAATCTTTTGTTCAGGAACCAAGTAATGGCTCAATTCATGAACCCCTATTTTGTTTCTACTCAAGTTCATTTTAATAAAGTCTTAGAAGTTGATAAGTTAATGCCCTACGATGTGCCTAGATAAGTACATGAGAGACTGGGGGGTATCAAGCCCGGCCAGTGTCCAACGCCCGTTTGCTCATGGACTTATCTAGACAGCATATCGTTTGACATTAATATATCTTCCTCAATCCATTATTAGGTTGATTAATTAATCAAAAGTTGGGCAGCGTTTCGACTATAACTAAAACTTAAATAATTAGTAATTTAAATAAGCTAGGTTGTTGAGTTACATGGTTGAAAACTTCTCACGGGCAGAACCTCGGTACACTTAGTTTTCTAAATTAGACATAACAAGAATGTAATTAATAGGAGAAAATTCTAACAACATTTCAGCAGAATTTCGACTAGGTTTAGGGTCTTACCTTAGCCTTTGAAAATGAAAGCCTAATTTTTATAGAGTATCGGCCTAAAAACCATCTACAAAGGTCGAGCTCGGCATCACGATCGTGTGATCGAAAACGGATATCGAATCAGACGTCGGATGAAGAAATTATAATGAAAACAAGTTGGGGAGTTTCAGGAGAGAAAAATGGACAAATTTTAGAGAGAGAAAGAGAGAAAAATCTTTAAAGAGAGAAGCTCTCAAGATGATTGTGTGATTTGGAAATGAGAAATGGCTTCATATTTATAGACTTCAAGGTGGGTACACTTAGCAATTTAGGTGGGTCTACTTAGCAGTTTGGTGGGTACAATGAGTAAAAGAGAAAATGAGTGGCAAATTATGGGCGTGACACATATCCATCACTCCATTTTCTTGCCAAGCACTCTTCCGTTGGATCAAACTTGATCAATGGTCGAGATCGTGATCCTTGTTTTATATTTTCTTTTCTATTTAAATCTTGTCATTTCTCTAATTTCTTCTGAAATTTACCAGAAATTATCTCGTAGTCGTCAATGTAATCTAAGAATAAGATGTGGTTCGTGGCATTCTGTACTATCTCCCCATATTTTTAGTTTTTCCAACAATTTACACATTTTCTCTAAACAATTGAAAATGTTCTTGAAAGTGCTTATTTACCCATGTCCTTGAAAATGTCCTTAAAAGTGCTTGTAATTTCCTCAAAATTACAATTTAACTTCTGAAATTCTTTATAAATAATCCGATCCTCGGATAATTATGATCTTAGTGTCATTGGGTTCATCTTATTGAGTTCTTCAATACTAAGGCCTCAAATTGTTTTTATAACAGCGAAAACCTAGTTGAATAATTTTCGGAATACTTAGAAATGGTTTTCCTTAATTTCTAAAAGTAATAAATAAATTACTAATAACCTTAAATAAATTCTAGAAATTAGTAATGGCTCCAAATAAATCTAAAAAAATTTCTATAAGCTCAAAAATTCTAGGGCGTTACAGAACGAGAGAAATCCGGTCAAGTCGGGTTGCAGGTCCGGCGAGTTGCTTTCCCTGGGTCACACAGGTCTAGTTCTGAAGGAAGGGTCTGGTCCTATAAATAAGCCTCCAGTCAAAATCACCAAACTACCCCTAATCTTTAAACGTCCAAAACTTTTTCCTCATAACTTGGATTCTCGATCCGTTTTCGCCTACACGCTTGTAAGCTTGAGCTATATCCAACCAAGCCAAAATCATAGCCAAATGATTCATTTTTCAAATAGGTCCTTTGTAAAATCCAAACTTTCTCATTAAGGGCATATGGTCGTCCAATTATTTAAACAATTCACCCAATGATGGATCCGAAGGTTCCCATGGACTCCTCTCGACTTTTACTATTTTCCTACCGACTCAACTTCAAACTTAAGGTTCCCGAAATGATTCCATTTAAATTAAATGTTTCCAAATAATTATCCAAAAAAATCCTTAATGACTTAAATCATTTCATGAAAAGTCCTTATGACCTCAAATAAAAATCCAAGAATCTCCAAAATTTATTTTCCTCTCCAATTTAATTTATAAAAAATTTCCTTGGTTCCCACAATTCAACTTTCTTTTGTGCTTCTTAAGTCCGCAATAAATAAGAATTCAAATATCTAGTGAAATTTGGGTCAGGTTGTTACAAAAACCTCCATAAGAACTAGGCCTTCGCCGACGCTCTCGAGCTCTACCCGAACTTCGTCAACCTCAACGCCGTCCCTAGTCCCTCCCAATTTTTTTTAATTATTATTTTCAGTTTTTGTTTTTTTTCCAATTCGTTTAATTTTGTATTACTATTTTTTAATAGTGATTAAAAAGACATTTTTGCCCCCACAAATTGATCACGTGCAGGTCACGTGACCAATTTTAAACGGCATTTATGACTGAATTGACAAAAAGTCATTGATTGATACTTAAGAAAACTAGAAGTTCTTAATTGGAACATTTTGAATGTCGCATCCTTAACTAAGACAATGAGTAAAAGTCGAGGCATTTTGCTAAAATTTTTGCCTCAGTAAATTAGTCATGTGACCAATTTTAAACAGCGGTTATGACGGAATTGACGGAAAGTCTTTGATTGGTGCTTAAGTAAATTATGAGTCTTTAATTATAACACTTTGAATGTTGCATCTTTAACTGAGACAATGAGTAAAAGTTTAGGCATTTTGCTAAAATTTTTGTCTCCGCAAATTGGTCACATGACCAATTTTAAACAGCGATTATGAAGGAATTGACCAAAAGTTTTTTATTGCTATTTAAGTAAACTATGAGTCTTTAATTAGAACACTTTGAATATCGCACTCTCAACTGAGAAAAAAGATAAAAGTCGAGGTCTTTTTGCTAAAAATTTTCCTATTTAGAATTTTATGGCCACTCCAAACTTTTAATCATTCTTAAAATTAAAAAAAAAAAGTAAATAAATAAAAAGAACCAATTAAATTCAATTTTCTCTTCCAGCATTGGCCCAAAGGTCCCACGCGTCTTGTCTACGCGTGAATGCCACGTCCGTTCCCTAATTACCGTTATTACCCGCCATCCAATGGCACAGAAAAGTCTTAGCAGTCCAACCAAAAAATCTTACTTCTCCATCTTTCAAAACCCCTCCATTTCTCTCTCTCTCTCTCTCTACTCAATGGCCCTCTTCACTTCCGTCTCCGCCTCACCCGTCTCCGTCGCCGCCGCAATCAGCCGCTGCCCATTAACAAGCTCTAAGCGCTTCTCTCAATATCCCATTATTGCTTCTTCTCTCAGCTCCCCGCCATCGCCGGAATCAAAACCAACAACCCCAACTCAAGCCAAAGCTTCCTCCAATGAAACTTCACCGAAACCTTTTGCAGCGTCTTCGAGACCGCCCGAGCCCAGCTTCAACTACGCCCTTGCCAACGGCAACCCGTTTGTTCGGTTTGCCCGATCCACCGAGTCTAACATTGAAAGGGTAAACTGAATTTAATCAGTCACTATATTTGCTTAATTTTGTGTTGGATTTGGTTGCAGTGGTGTATTAGTTTTCTTCTCATTCGGTTATTACTTGTACTGTACTGCAATGATTTCATGCTGGAACTGGAATAAGAGTGAAATTGAAATAGGAAAAAAGGAAAATCCTTCTAAACAGAGAATGCTTCTGAATAGTTTTAGAGGACAGACTGACAGAGTTATTTTTTGTATTATCAACCGATATAGATAAACTATCACCAACGAGGGTTTAGTCGAGTGGTCAGGCCCGTGGTTTGCTCCCACTGGTACCAGTGAAAACTGTGGAAGAAAGTGAATTATGGATGTTGAAGAACAAGTAATTTCTACTAATTACTAAATATGCTGAGATAAGCCATTTTAAACTTGCGTGCAAAGCATGGGGAGTTTAAATATCAAGTGTGCAGATTAAATGTTTGGTAGATTGCTGCTGAGCAATAAGAAGAATCATAAATGGTAATACTGAAGTAACTGAACTACTAGTATTTTTTTCATTCTGAACCCTCAGACAGGTTGGAGCTAATCCCTCTTAGTGATTAGGCAATCAGAATACTTCACAGGAATAACTTGAAAAAAGGAAGGATGATAGTACAGTATTGATTTAATTATTATATAACATAATATTGAAAAAATTTAATGAAATCATGAGTGTTGACGTAATACTATAGACAATAATGTACAACCTAGCATATATATAGAAACTAGTGACAAGGATATGTATGAAAATGAAACTACCAAAATGTTAATGTATCAAATTAGCCAATACAACCAATGGCAAAGTATAGACTCTAGGGCCATCAACTGGATATTATTTTTACGATTATCCCATGTATTTGCTTAAGATTTTGAACCCTTATAGTCAGAAACCTCTCATGGTCTCACAAGAGTGATTGACGTCAAACTTCGAAATACATCATACAAACAATTAGAAAAGATGGACATGATCTAAAAGCTACTTTGTGCTTAATTTTATTGCCTATAAAAATAATGATTTTCTGAAAAAGAAAAATGCTATTTACACATGCTCTGTTCCACACTATTCAGAACCAGGTTTGGATTCTTTCTTTACCGTTTTGTTTATTTCTGTTTTATGTTTTATAGGTATCAATTATAAAAACAATTATGCATTTTCTTCCTCTGTTTGTAAAACTTTTAGCATATAACAATCTGTTCTAAGCATTTCTCACAAGTCATTGTTGAGCAGGTAATATTTGACTTCCGATTTTTGGCACTACTGGCTGTTGGAGGTTCATTGGCTGGTTCATTGCTGTGCTTTCTCAATGTAATTTCTCTTTATCGTATATTGTCTAATCTTATTTTATAAGAAAAAAATTATGCCTTCTATGTGGTCTTCAACTCTGAAAATATCAATGTAAGGTTTGGTTACACTTTCAACTATAATTTCCACACTAGACATAACAAATAAATGTATTTTTACATACTCATACTACGTTCAACTTTGCAGGGTTGTTTTTATATTGCAGATGCATATAAAGTTTACTGGACTAGTTGTGTCAAAGGGCATCACACTGGACATATGGTTCTACGACTAGTTGAAGCTATTGGTAGAATTTTCAGACTTCACTTCAAAGAATCCATTTATTTTTTGTGGAAGTATTTTGTCAAATAATTCAGTGCGTTTTTTGATATGCTTTCAAATCCTAACTACTATACATGTCTTTGAATACATGAAATCTCATGACTTTTATGCAATGGAAAAGTCACTCCTTTGTTAACATGATGTTATAACTCATTTCCTGGCCACCATTACCTTTTGGGAAGAGATGTTGATATTTCCATGTTTAATTCTATCATTATAGATTTATAGCCTTCTTCGCTGGTACAGTGATGTCTGAATATCTCTTTGATGCAGATGTTTACCTTGCTGGGACTGTCATGTTAATATTTGGTATGGGATTGTATGGATTATTTATCAGTAACGTGCCTAATGATGTGCCTTCCCATTCTGATCGTGCTCTTAAGGGCTCTTCTTTGTTTGGAATGTTTGCTCTGAAGGTAATCTTAATTCCCTTCCCTTTCAAGTATAATCTGCATTCAAATAGACATTTCTCAAACTTTCACAGATATTAACATCACGAATACAGTCTTATTGCATCAGAGCTAGTATATATACAATCTGCTTACTCCTCAGGCAATCTGGTCCCTCCATTTGGTTAGCCAGCTACCTTCAAATGGAGAACATCTAATTGAGCATCCTTACAATGAGTTATGAGTGCTTCCTCCTTCAAAATTTCTAGACCAAAATATCAAGTACTAGTATAACAAATCTTGCTCTGTGTCATCAGAAGAGGCACCAAAAATTAGACAATTTAATGATTAGACATATGGAGGATGTGGACTTAAACTCACTAAATCTTTTCATAGCACTTACATGGTATTCTGAACCTAAATTTTCATACTTACTGGCATGCTTTTATGTTATTTTTCTCCCAGATCAGTGTGAACTGCTTAGTAAAGGATAAGCCTTAAAGTAGATAACATTTTATTCTCTTTCTTCCTCTCTTTTTTTTATCCATTTTCGGCTTCTAGTATTTCTTTTACAGCAATACCAAGATAACCGGATGATTGTTTGGTCTGTAGGAGAGGCCTAAATGGATGAAGATTAGCTCACTCGATGAATTGAAGACAAAAGTGGGACACGTTATTGTCATGATTCTTCTGGTAAAGATGTTTGAGAGGAGCAAGATGGTGCAGATAACCACTGGTTTGGATCTATTAAGCTATTCTGTATGTATTTTCTTATCTTCTGCTTCTTTGTACATCCTTCATAATCTACACAAGAAAGAATAAGGATATTAGACACGTATAGCAAGTAATGTAATGTTAGCTTACACCTTCAAGAGAATATGCATCTCCCAAATTACATCACTTTTGGAGCGTTTAGAAGCATCTCACAAGGATGACTAGTGTGGCTATCAACCAAGAGCCGATTGGCTCATTGTGTTTGGAAGTACTTGAAGGTATAAGTCCAAATTGTAAATGTTGCCGTTATAAACAATGGCTTTGATTTGAATGATGGTGAAGGATGTAAAAATGACACCATTTTATGAGTGGTGTAATACTAAATTTATTCACCTGGCCAAAAAGGAAAAGAAGGATTAATACCTAACTTGATCAAATTTCATCTCATCTTGCATAATAAAACATTCAAAATATAGGAAGAGAGGAGATAGCACATCCTTTGGCTTTTAATAGTGGATCACTCTATGTTCCTGTCATAACATCCTTAGGCTTGAGTTCCAATGTTCTATCACTAGCCTGGCCCTCCATGTTGCATGGAATGGATATTTTTCCCAACTTTCCACATTGTGGAGGTTTACTAGAAAGACCTAGTTGTCACTTGAAGAGATTAAAATAAATATTGACCATCAGTGATATTCAAGCACAAAGATCTTATGGTACACCTTCTCGAGCCCTCATGTCATGCATCCCAACCAAACCATCAACTGTAAAACCATTTGTTGGGGACTCATGTGGCCTAACCACCCATGTTGCACCCATTTGTTCCTCACAATTTAGAAAAGCTTGACTCAAGCAAAAGGATGAAAGAAGGCGTGAAGGGCATGCACTCAAGCAAGGGTTTCCTCGTTGCTTGAAGATCCAGAAAGGGTGTTGCTGGACTTTCTAGCAGCTTAGAGCGTGTGTTGTGCGAAAAGTCGACTTTGGTGTCCAAGTTTTGGGACCGCCAATTATCCGCTGCCTTTGTGAGTGCAGGGGCAAAAGCAAAACAATCATAAAATTTGAACAGTTACACTCACTACATTGACAAAAGCAAGGGTTCATGGTCTAAACTTTGGATGGAATTTTAATTTTTGACTTTATTGTAACAAAAATAAAATACAAGAACTTGATTAAAAAAAGGGTTAAATACAAAAATTGCCCCTTTACGTTGATTCTCAATTTGGTTAACTAATTATAAAAAATGTCAATTTAATCCACAAACTTTTCAAGTTGTACCAAATCAGTACAAACGTTAACTTCTATCGAAAAATTTAACGGAAACTAGTCATGTGACTACATTTTCAGAGGCATTTCAGTACGTTTATCAGATTTTTATGTGATCAATTCCATTAATTTCAGATAAAAGTTAACGTTTGTACTGTTTTAGTACAACTTAAAAAATTTGTAGACCAAATTGACACTTTTTATAGTTAATGAACCAAATTGAAAATCATTATAAAATTCGTTGATCATTTTTATATTTAACCCTTAAAAAAATTAAAACTACATGACCCAAGTGAAACAAGAGCCAGACTACGAACCAAATTGGTTTTTTGCCCTTTATTTTAAAATGTCACCTAAGGAGATATTCCATATAATATACCCCAATATTAGACAGTCGTTTATCTTATGTAGAACAATTGTATTTGATTCACAATTCCTAACATTTTTCACCGCTAAGGTTATGAAGCGATAGTATCACACCTAGGCCATGTATATGATCGATGGAAAAACAACAAAGTGCAAAAGGATCTCTTGCAGCTCCTAGAGAACCAGTACTGTTTCTTACCTTCTCCCATGTTAAAATGATGCTGTAGATATTGGCCAAAAAAAAATGATGCTGTAGATGGATGATTTCTATAGGTCCTTACTCCTTACATAATTAGAGTCTTGTGTGAGATAGCTAGAAGGCTATTTTGTTGTATGCTTTGTGTTTCTATCCTTTCTGTTTTTTTGGGCCCTGCTTTGTGTTTCTATCCTTTGTCAAAAAGAAAAATCAAAGTTTAGAACTAAATGTTGCTCGGAACACCAACATTTTCTGGAGCTTATAACCATGCATGGAACCCTAGATTCAAACAGCAATCCACATGATGAAGCTAGACTTTTTCCTTATTTGGTGAAGGAACAAGTTGGATGATCAAAAAAAGGATTACTGTAAACTCAAAGGTCAAATAATTGGTTAACTTCTCATTTCATTTTGTCTTGAGAAATAATGGAAAATCACCATCGAGCATAGGAATAGGAAATTCCCAATCAATACTTGACAAAACCTTGATCTACCTAATAAAAAAATTGATCCAATGAACAAAGTTTTTTTTTTTTTTCCTTTTTGTGCTATATACCTTTTTTCTATCTTCTTACTCTGTTCATCAAATAATAGAAAAACTATACAATATACAAATTCAGATTGTCCAAATTACTTGTCTGCTTTAATTTTGACAATGCAATGCCCTTGATCTGTCGAACCCTCTCCCGTGAAAGTTTTAACAGTCTTCCTATCTCCTCAAAGGACTGAGGGGTGTCTCCATTGAGCCCGAAGTGTAATCTCAATACATTTGCTTCTCTATCACTCAGCGTACTTAGAAGCTTCTCTACCTCTTGCTTCATGAGCTGTTTTCTAACCATATTTTCTGGCATTGTCTCATCTGGCCCTCGGATGATATCCTGCAACAGAATGGAACTAATAAATTAGGATTGACTTATGGACCGCAACTGATATATACTATTTTTTCGTAATCTTTTCTATTTTCATGAAGTTCTCCTCACATGGAGGACTATAGATAAAAAGCCTCATGAGAACCTCTCTTCACCCTTGGAATGATTTTAAACCCTGCAAACTTGCTTCAGTTATAACCCTTCCTAGGAGCAAAATCTAATGAAAGATCCATAATTTCCGAGTCCAATATCAAAATCCTCAGATCCAAGAGCACTAGAGAGTTCATATAAGTTATAAATGAGAACCATAGAACCCCTAATTTCAATTTACATCAGGCCTAAGCTTCGATTAACAGCATCATCCCTATCATTTGAGCTGCCAACAGGGCATAGGCATGAAAGCAAACATGACTTATTAGCTTCCTTTCAATGGAAGTTTTACTCAAGCGTTCACTAAAGTAAAATAAGAGTCTAGACAGGAACCTGCAGTGTCATGCAGCCCCGGTCAGTTATAGCTCGGTCCAATGAAATTGGGGGTCTGCTCCTATCACAAACAAGCTTTACAGTTGAAGCAGGCATATTGACCACTTCGGCAATTTCATCATGGGTAGGCAGCCGCTGTAATCTTTGGTTGAGGGAAATTTTAGCTTTTGTGATCTTTGCCATCATCCCGCACATGTTTCCCTACACAAATAAACTAACCATACTTCTGTAATCTTTGGTTGAAGGCATTTTTACCAGCATACCTTCCAAGAGTTGTATAAAAGGCAAACTTAAATATGTGAAAGGAAAGGGAATCATTCAATTTACTATTCAATGACAGAATATAATGACATGTTAAAATGACAGAATTATATGATGGAAAGTAAAAGAATGATCAGGTCGGGCTCATATATACAAGGACAATATTGGTGTTAGTGGCATCATGATTAAAGAATATGGGAAAAGAGAAATATGAAAAACGCTAATGTATAAAGGGTTTTTACAAAGTCAGCTTACAAACTTATATGACTTCTAAGATGCCAAGCCACCATGCCACTCTACCCCACCCCTGCCAGTGGCTTATAATGAAATGACGAGGCACTGCAGCATAAGCTGCCTCATCAGTTTCTAAAGAAAATTAGTAAAACTCCTTGTGGCTCTAGCATTACTCAGAAACTTAAGGAAGAAAAAAGCAGACGAAGCACACTAACATAGTTCATCATATTTGTATATCCACATCTGACAAAGCTTCAACCATTAATACTTTTCTGCTCAGACATAACATGATATCAATCACCAACTGATATCTACAGTAAGCAAGAAGCAAAGGAAAGGCAGAAATTCTTGAGCCCATTTTGGACTGACAAGAAAACCTGGCTTATGCTAGCCCAGCATGATAATTTTGCATTGAAATTCTACATGGAGAATATCCTGCTTTGATTTAAAAGTAGTCCACATTTCTGTATCAGGGACAGTGAACCAAGTCATGCATGGGGTGCAAAACTGTATGCCCCAACTTCCTCCTTCCCTCAGCCAACCAAAGACTAATCCACACCAATAAAGCCAGCTAAATACTTACTTAAGAATTATAAATTCCCTAGCCTCGGTGATCAGACAACCTCAATTAGAAAGTAGAAGTAGTGTCAATCGAAAATATATATATATATATATATCCCTCAATGGAAGGGGCCTGCTATATCTATATAAAGAACAGTGAACTGCAAAATTAAATAAACTCAGTGATTAATGCCAAGAAAAAGCAGTACAGTAATAAGAAAAAATGAAATGCAACTTTTTAGGAACAAAAGTTAATTAGGTCAGCTTCTCACTGGTAATCTGACTATTCTAGACTTGTTTTCTATGGCTCTGATTATAGCTTGTCTAATCCACCAGTAGACATATGTTGATAACTTCCATCCTCTCTCAGGATCAAACTTCTCTGCCCCTCGAAGAAGCCCAATGCTCCCTTCCTGCTAAAATAGATACTTAGATTCTTCAAACAGCTTAGGAAAAAGTTAAATAGGAATGAAAGGTGTACGAACCTGAATGAGGTCATCAAAGCTTAATCCTTTGCCTTGATAACTGCTGGCAACAGAGACGACAAGTCTCCGGTAGCTCCTGATGATCCTTTCTTGTGACTCTCTTCTGTTACAAAACACCTTATCTATCCTTCTCATCTTCATCCCTGTTGCCTTGGCCAACTGTTTCGAGGTTGGCTCATGTTCTTGAGCTTCTTGGACTCTTATTCTTCCTGCTTCTAGTGTTGCTCCCTCCTGTGCCATTAAAGGTTAATTATCAAACAAAGTTATTCTCAAATTTGAGCAGTAATGACCATTCACACATGGAGAACTAAAGTTAACTTTTCAGCATTCGAAAACTCTTGAAAAATAATTTGAGAACTGTCAAAAGAAAATGCACTTCTAATTAAAACTGTTCCTAAGAACTGCATTTTGAGAAAGTAATCTTTGCAAATTCTGATAAGTGATTAGCAAAGAAATCTACATAGAAGTACAAGAGGACTCATCAATTTTTCAGAAGCAGATTCAGATGTGTGATTCTAATAATTGGGTCAACAAATAATAGTAAAAAGTAAAAACATCACCAATGATTGTCTAACTAAATGGCAGTTAATGTATAAGCATAGTCATTGAGAATAAGAATACCTTGAGACTTAGGCAGCATTCTGCCTCTTCTCTTGGGCTCAAATACCCATATCTCACAAACCCAAATGACACCCTTTCATCTTCAACATCCCTCTTTCCCTCCTCATCCAAAGACCCCAACCCTTTTCTCCTTTTCCTCCTCCTCTTCCTCCTCACTACCAACCCACCAATCCCAGCTGTCACCGCCACGGCGTCTCTGGCCGCCTCCGCTGCAGCACGCGCAAGAGCCACCGCCTCGGCCGCGGTTGCAATGACCAATGCATCATTGGAGACTAAATTGGCACCAAATTTGGAGGAAGAAGAGGGAAAAGGAAAGTGGAGTTGGAGAGGGTGGTGGGTATTGAGTGGTGAAATGGCTGGGAGTGATAGTGTTGGGAGAGTTGGAGGTTGGTTAGGTGATGAACATATGGTGCTGATGGCCATACAGAGTAGAGTGGGTGAGTGAGTGAGTGAGTGCCTTAAGTTTTTAGCTGTAGTCCAAGGAAGTCGGAGGCTTCTTTGTTTGGAGATATTTGTGTTTTTGCCAGGCGGGAGCGGGACAAGGCTTCTATTGGCGGGGGAGAGAGAGAGAGAGGGGATAAAGGAGCATGGAGCTGATTTTAGTTTATGTGGATATCATTGAATCTTTGATTCTTTACCTGAAGGCTGAGTCATTGATTTTTCAGTGCTCTTTCTATTCCCCAATACATTGATTCTGTTTTTATCACCGGGTTTATTAACAAGCATAGTCCTTAATTTCCAAATTTCGTCTTTTATAAGTTGATATTTTGATAATATACTGATAATACTGTCCATTTTTTTGTGATAACTTCAATAATTTTGGCAAAATTTTTGAATTTTTCGCACAATGATTTTCCAAACTTTTGCCAACCTCTCAATCTATATGTTATAATGTGAATAGATATTATTAATAGTATACCCTACCAATATAAACGACCATGTAACGGTATATCAGTTATACCCAATAATTTTTCCATGGTAAGTATATGCTCGCTCCTCCCAAATTTGTCAATATCAGCTGGCATTTAATCCTTAATTTTTCTTACAAAACTTTATGGAATGGAACGGAGATCGAACCAACAACCACCTACAAAATGAAGCCTTACCTTACCAATAGGATCGGAGCATTGTTTGTACTAAGTCTTGGTACCCATATTTATTAGAGAGACTTTCATCCTAATTCTTTAATTTTACTAATTTAAGTCTTATGGCTTTTAATTTTCGAACTAAACTCCAAAAAATGTATGTTCGCAATTTTTTGTTCACAGATATCAAGCGTTTAGCGCTCAGTAACCACTAGTCATTGCCGAGTGCTCGGTGGTACATTTTTGCTTCTTTCTCGAGAGCTGGGCACCGATTTGTCGGCTTCCACAAGGTTCATTGTACACCCTAAGATGGTATGGGTTACCTTATACCCTAAAAAATAGGCGGAGGAAGCAACAACGAACGCTTCTTGCATCGTTTGGCTGTTATAAAAACAAAACAAAAAAACCGAGAGCTTGGCACTGGATATCCAAAAAATAAATGACAACATAGTAGTGGTCAAAGGGTTTTCATTTATTTAAAAAAAAAAAAAGTCATAAAGTTTTAGTCCAAAAAAGAGACATAATAAGGACTAAACTTTAATTTTCTGTATTTATTATAACATCCAAATGAAACAATTAAAATGTGCCGCTATTCGAATCCAATTTTTTTATCAGTAGCCCCAACACACTTTCTATACCCAATTAAAAATTAGAAATTACAAAAATGTATTAGTCTACCTAACAAGTTTTTCCAAATTCCCCTTACTACAACCCAACCACATCCAACATATTCTACTTTTTATACTTGACATAAACATCTAACTCCATCTCCACCACCACCAAAACGTGAGATCCAATTGCACCACCAATGAACACTACCAACGATGACGACGACCACCACTAAAGCAATACCACACCCAGTCAAATCTTAGATTTCAGGCTTCAAATGTAAGTTATTTGTTATATAATTTGTGTATGAGATGAAATAATTTGAATTCTAACCATTTAATGTCGAATTTGAACAAAATGGAGAGGGTTTTGTAAAAAAAAAAAAAAAAAAATTCAAGTTATGTTCGGCCGAACATGTATAGAGAGGTTCGGTGCAACAACGTCAAACATTATTTTTTTAAATTTTCTAGAATCGTTCGGTAGCTAACTACCGAACACATTACTTAGTGTTCGGTGGGTTATTGCCACCTAAAAAATGCCTATTGTGTTAAAACTATAAAGAATGATGAAAATAACTTATTTAAAGACTCCCAAACCGTGACCAGAGCATACATTCATCAATATTATGCTTGTTTGCCTTGATATAGAGAATGTTAGTATAGTAGGGCTTAGGGTTTTGTTAAAAAGGAGATGAGAGGTGTGTAGAGATGTTGGAGAGAGGAGGGGAGGATGTTGGATATACAAAGCAGCTATTGGGTATTCTGATGATGTTGGGTATAGTTTAGGTTAATTATTTTTAAAATTTTAAAATTAAATATTTTTCCTTAACAGTCAATTTACATTAGGATGAAATTATAAATTAACATTTTATTAAATTGTTGAGGCTACTGATAAAAAAAATTGGGTCCGAATAGCAGCACCCAATAATAAATGTAAGTACCTTTTTTTTGTCTGGACAATTACTTTTTTTTTTGTCTGAATTAATTAATTACTTTCATTTTACATGTTTAATACTATTTAGTGTCAGTATTAAAAAATATATATATATTATTGCGTAGTCCACATATATTTCATAAGTAATGTATTAAACCATCTCTTAACATATTATTACTAATTTTTTATGCGAAATACCCAAAATAAAAATTGTCGACTCATAAACGGTTGTTATTTATTAATTTTTTTTTCTTGTGAGAATATTATTAATAATTTTATGTATATACACAAACATGATATTTTTATATTTATTATCTTTTTACTATTGTTCTTGACTTTAGTGTTATAGTTTAGTAATCATTGTCAAGTACTTAAGATGTTAGAGTAACTTATTGTTAATTACTTAATTTGTTGGAGTATTTAATTTTATCTCATTTTAAATAATATTATTATTGTTCATCTCTTTGACTTAATGTTATTATCGTTAAGGATCTAGATCTTTTGCTAATCTCTTGTGTACAGTGTGCTAATCTCATACTGATCAAACAAAATTACGTTGTTTTATTATGTAAGTTCATAATTAGAACTGTTCATTTTTTAGATCATTTTTCAAAGATCATCATTTTTGCAAAAAATTAACCAAATAATAATTGTTTGGTCATGAAGTTGTTACCAAATAACAGTTTTAGCAACAGTACGTTAGACTTACTTGTTTGTTTATTCAATAACAGTTACATAATCAAATGATTTCCGATTTGATTGATTTTTTGTAAAAATCATTTTTAAAAGGTGATCTAAAAAATGAACGGTTTTGATTATAAACCTACGCTGTAAAATGACGTAATTTTTATTGATTAGTATGATATCAACGAAGAATGATTAGTTATCCAAATCCATTTAATTTCATTATGCTTGATTAGCTACTTAATTTCATATTGGTTTAAGCACAATCAAATTTCAGTAATTAGTGATTCAATGACTTTTTATATAGGCATCTTAAGTGATTCTCTAATTCGATGCCTATATATACTAGTTTATATACAGAGTAAAAAGTGTAAAAAGTTGTAGTATACCAAACACCCCGCCCCCCCCCCCCCCCCAATATCAAAAAGGAAAAAGAAAATAGGGTTTTTTCTTTTATCAATTTTAGTATCTTAATTTTAACTTATGTCTTAGTACCCAAACTTTTTTTTTTTTGGTAAGATGTAGTACCTAAACTTCAATTTGTCTCAATTTAATATCTAAATAATTATTTTGTATCAAATTAATATAAAATTAAATTAAACTTTCGTCAAAAAATACACAAAACCTAAGAGCGTTTTAGTCACTCAAAAACCTTTCTTCTTTTTTTGCAGTCGGAGGTGGGTCTTCCACCGTGTCTACGCGCATGTAGCTCTCCTCAAATGAGTTTTTAGTGTTTTCACAAAAAATAATCGCTCCATCAGTAAAGAGTTAAGAATGTTTGTGGATAAACTCACACCGATCCAACAGCCAATCAGGGCTGGACACGTGGCTGGTCAGATCTGACTTCAATGTTTGACTTCTCAGCGGTCAGACTTTGACCTCCACATCATCACTGCTCAGCACTTCCTCCGCCAGCTCAGGTCGGGTCTCCATGCCGAGTCCTCCATGCTCGGTCCGAGCCGAACCGATGATCTTCCAAGGGATTGAATGTTCATCTTTCCATGGTCATCCCGGTTCGGTTCGGCTCGGTACAGAGATAATCTCCTTTCGAGTTCTAGCGTCGACCAGTTAGGGCTCGGAGAGATCCCTATCTACTGGACCGGCTCGGCCCTGGAATCCTATGTCCGATCCGATCACACATGGGCTTCATGTATACACATAAGATCATGTGTTCGGCTCGGCTCGGCTCTCCGCCGCCATTCCCAGGAAGATCACGTTGGGGTGAACCGCCACACTTAAATGCACCTGACAGAAGTCTTCTGACAAAAGAGACAACCTAGCCTGCATTCATGACTATTGGGGCAGTTCACCTGGATCTTCCATACTTGCATTCAATGCAGCATTGAATGCAAAGGAGGTGGGTAGCTGTGCATGCCACTGTTCACGACCGAACTCGTGGATGTTTCTCAACCAGCCAGTCACATGCAGGTAACTTACTCATCACAATCTCCTTTGCCTATATATATCAATCCATATGTGCAAAATGGGAAAAAAATGAATCTAGCTATCAAACTCCTCACCAGACAAACACTTACGAAGATTTCCACTCACCCCAAAGAGCATACCCAACTTGCTGAGAATAAACCCAGAACATTTGCCTTGTTCTTCCTATTCTCTCAAGTTCATCCTTTGTTCTTCTTCACCTACCATCAAACACCATCACTGACTTCATCATCGGAGCGTGTTTGGCTGGTACCACACCGGTCCATCTCCTTTGATCTTGTTTTCCCTTACAGGAAGATCTCACGTCATCATCCAGCAGGGCTTCGGATCAGCCAGGTCACTACCCCTAAGTTGTTGTAACTTTCTTACGGAAATTTGCATCAACAGATTGGCGCCGTCTGTGGGAAGATCATCTTCAGCCATTGTGTTCATCACCACAGGTGCTAAGCTCTTCCTCCAAACAAGTCATCATGGCTACTATCTTTCGTGACATCAGTTCTTCTTCAGGAGCGTCTCAGAATGATGAACAACATCAGCCTGAGACACCTGAGAAGACGAGGGGAGCACAACTCCCCAGGACGCCAAAGTCCAAAGGTCCATCAAAAATCAGGGCTGCTCACAAACTCCTTAAGGAGAACCAACGACATCTGGCCGCTGAGAATGCGCTCCTCAAGCAGAATAATGAGCTGCTCGCAAAACAGGCCGAACTGGCCGAGGAACTTGAGCGTCATCGCGCTCAGCTCGAGAACAGCGACAGATCGGGTTTCCGATCGCGCCGAACCCGAATCGAGCCGGAGGTTTTTTCGCCATCTCCTTCTCGGCAGAGCACCCCGGCCGACGTGGACGATCGATCGGCTCGGCAAAACACGGATTGCACATTTCCAGGCTTCGAGGACATGCCCCCGGCCGAACAGGCCGAGTTCTTGAAAGCCCACCGCCTCCTCCAGCAGAAGCAAGTGGCCTTCAGGAGACATTCCCCCGAGGGCCCGGGGGGAAACCGTGCCGATCCGAAAACAAGCCAGCGACCCCCGGCCCGATCCAGGTTGGGGGCCATCAGTCCAGCCGATTCGGCCGAACCCAGGGTCCCAATCAGGGATAGGCTCGGCCCTACCACCAGCCAAGATCCTTCCCCATCAGGAGCTCATTCGTGGAGGCGATCTGTGAGTGACCGGCTGGGATCTACCATGGTCATGTCCGATCGACGACCGGTAGACGAGAGGATCACTCGTCAGTCGGTGAGTGAGAGACTCGGTAACCAGACCGAGCGCTCGGGGGAAACTGCGGACGAGCAGACCCCACCCAATGTGGAAAATCTTGTCCGAACTTTGGTCCAAAGCCAAATCCGGAGTGTCCACGATCGGCTCGGCCAGGTCGAAGTCTCCAGGGGGTATACCGGTAGAGCCGACCACGGGGAAGAGCTTCCCCTCCCGTACACCAGCAGAATCATGGATGCTGAAGTCTCCCGGGATACAAAACCCCCCAAGATGGATCAGTACGACGGGACCAAGGATCCCTACGACCATCTTGACAGCTTCAGATACGCCATGGAGGCCCGCCAGGCATCTGAAGCCACGAAGTGCAGAATTTTCCCTTCAACCTTGAAGGGCTCGGCTCGGGGATGGTTCCGAACTCTCCAGCCGAACTCCATCGACTTCTTCTCCGATCTCCGGAGAGCCTTCCTGACGAGATATCGGGTTGTATCCGAACGACTCTACAACTTGAACGATATATCGCTCATCAAACAGCAGGAAGGGGAGAGCCTTAAGACCTATCTGATCCGCTTCAACATCGAATACACGAAGTGTGATGATTGCGACGACAGATCGGCTAAGAACGCCCTTATGCAAGGTCTGCTCGCCGGGGGATTCCGCTCCCACCTGATGAGGAACCCTCCATCCACCTACGATGAGCTCTCTGCTGAAGCCACCAAATGGGCACGGGCTGAAGAGTGGGATGCTCAGGTGGAGGCACTGAATTCCAAGCCGACCCCGGCCAAACGGAAGGAAGGAGAGGTCGCGAGTCCTAAGCCTCAGGCCCAAACCAAGAAGTCTCGAGTTGAGGAGCCGCGTCAACTTCTGGGCAAGGGACCCAAGTTTGTCCAGTACACGAAGTACACTCCCCTCAACGCCGGTCTGGAGACGATCTTCTCCAAAGTCAAGGACCAACTCCCAGCTGCAAGGGAGATCAAGGGACCACCCCCAAACAAGATCAGGGAGGGCGTCTTCTGCAAGTACCACTCCAATCACGGCCACGTCACGGGTGATTGCTACGCCCTCCGTGACGGAATTGAGACTTTTGCCCAGGCGGGTAAGATCAACCAATTCCTGGCCGGCGGGCCTAGGGTACCCAAGGCCGCGCCGAAGAAGCCCACCAACACCATCGACGTCAGGGACGCCGCCATCGGGTCAATTGGCGGAGGTCCAACCTTTGTGGGAAGCTCAAACCGATCCAAGAAGGAATACGTCAGACAGGCGGCTCAAGCTCACGAGTCCCTGTCGATCCAAGCAGGTCAGCCCAGCACTTCCAAAAGACAACGGAAAGACTGGGCACCGGTCACCTTTGAGCCAAACGAAGCGAACGAAATCATCTTCCCCCACTATGATCCGGTCGTCATAGTGGCTGAGGTGGCCGGAACTACCATCGCGCGCTCCTTCGTCGACGGGGGGAGCTCGGTCAACATCCTCTACCACTCTGCATTCGTGCAGATGGGCATCGGCGAGGACAAATTGGAGGCTGACACACCAGCCTTGATCGGCTTCAGGGGAGAGGTGGTCCAGCCCCTTGGGCACATCTACCTTTCCCTTTCGCTCGGGAAAGGACCGATCAAGAAGACTTGCATGACGTACTTCATCGTCGTCAAGCGGCCATCAGCCTACAACATCATCCTGGGCAGACCAGCTCTGGTCGACCTCGACTGTATCGTCCACTACGCCAACCTCCTTATCAAATGTCCGGTGGGCGACGATTGCATTGTCATTCAGGAAGACCAGTGCTCTGCTCGGTCTTGCTACGCCACTTCAATCAAGCAGAAGGGTCAGCTGCCGAACTCGCAGGAACTTGACTCCATCGCTGACTCGGGCAGATGGCCAAGAGCGGAGACGTTCGACTTCACAGCCGAGCCGAACTCGGATTCTCGCCCACTCCCAGCCGAGGCCTGGGAGGAAGTGCCGATCTCGGAGGACACACCCGATCGGCTCGTCTGAGTAGGTGCCCAGCTCGGCCCTGAACAGCGATCAGCCATACTCGACTTCCTCCGCGCCAACGCGGAAGTGTTTGCCTGGTCTTACGATGACATGCCAGACATATCGTCTGACGTGATCACCCACAGGCTGAACATCGACCCGGGATGCAAACCGGTCCGTCAGAAGAGGAGGTCGTACGATCCGATCAGGTACGCCGCCATGGCCGAAGAGGTGACCAAGTTGCGAAACAACGGGTTCATCCGGGAGGTCAATTACCCCAACTGGCTCGCCAACGTGTTCATGGTAAAGAAGAACAACGGGAAATGGAGGATGTGTGTGGACTTCACCGATCTGAACAAGGCATGTCCCAAGGACAGTTTTCCGCTACCAAGGATAGATCAGCTCGTCGATGCAACGGCGGGGCACAAGCTTCTCAGCTTTATGGATGCCTATTCCGGATACAACCAAATCCTCATGCACAAATCCGATCAGGTAAACACATCCTTCATAACCGATCGCGGCATGTACTGCTACAAAGTCATGCCCTTCGGCCTCAAGAATGCTGGAGCCACCTACCAAAGGCTGGTCAACCACATGTTCAGATCTTCCATAGACAAATCCGTGGAGGTCTATGTGGATGACATGCTGGTCAAAAGCATCAAGGCAGACGACCACGTCAAGGACCTCTCAAACATGTTCGGAGTCCTGAAGGAGTATCAGATGCGGCTGAACCCAGCCAAATGTGTCTTTGGGGTTCGGTCCGGAAAATTCCTGGGCTACCTGGTCAGCCAACGGGGGATCGAGGTCAATCCGGAGAAGATCCAAGCCTTGATCAACATGAAGTCCCCAAAGACACGCAAAGAAATCCAGAGTCTGACTGGAAGAGTCGCCGCCCTGAACCGGTTCATCTCAAAATCCACTGACCGGTGCATATATCCCTTTCTTCAAAGCCTTGAAGGGAGCGGGGAAAGGCATAGCATGGACCCCCCAATGCGAGCAGGCCTTTCAAGATCTGAAAAGGCACATGGGGGAACCTCCCATCTTATCCAAACAAACGGAGGGTGAAGAACTTTTTCTCTACCTCTCCGTTTCTGACTCGGCTCTCAGCTCAGTTCTAGTAAGAGAGGTAGGCGGTGTACAACACCCAGTCTTCTATACGAGCCGAGCCCTCGCCGATGCCGAGACTAGGTATCCAAAATTCGAGAAGATGGCTCTCGCCCTAGTCAGCTCGGCTCGGAAATTAAGGCCCTACTTCCAGGCTCACTCAATCGTCGTCTTGACTGATCAGCCGCTCAGACAAATCCTGGCAAAACCCGAGACTTCGGGTCGGCTCATCAAGTGGTCAATCGAGCTTGGCGAGTTTGACATCATCTACCGTCCCAGGACGGCCATCAAAGGTCAAGCCATGTCAGACTTCATCTGTGAGTCGACCGCCTCGACGGAAGACCCACCATGCGCCGACGCTACACCAACCGCGTCTGATCCGAACACAAACGGCGATCGCAGCCAGGCTGATCTTCTCACCTGGACCCTCTACGTGGACAGATCTTCCAACGCAATGGGAAGCGGGGCCGGGCTTGTTTTGATCTCCCCAGAACAAGTTGTGATGGAATATGCTCTTCGCTTCAAATTTCAAGCATCTAACAATGAAGCAGAGTATGAGGCACTCCTCGCCGGACTCAGATTGGCAAAAGAGCTCGGCGCGACCAAATTGAACATCTTCAGCGACTCCCAACTCATTGTCAACCAGATATTAGGAGAGTATGAGACTCGAGAGCCTAGCATGACCGCTTATCTCGAGAAGACCCGTTTGCTGCTCGGGAACTTCCATGAATATAGGTTGTCCCAAATCCCGAGGGCAGAAAACTGCAGAGCCGATGCCTTGGCACGCCTGGCCTCGGCCACGGATACCGGATCCGCCAGGCACGTTCCAGTGGAAATCCTGGATAGGCCTAGCACTGCCGAGGAGGGATCTGCCGTCATGCAGACCGAGGCCGAGCCGAACTGGATGACGCCGATCATCAGCTACTTGGTCTCCGGGATCCTCCCCCCGGAAAGGGACAAAGCACGTCTCATCAGGACGAGGTCGGCTCGGTTCAGCATGATCGACGGTCAGCTCTACAAGAGGAGTTTCTCCCTACCCTACTTGCGGTGTGTCACTCCCCAAGAAGGTCAGGATGTGCTGAGAGAAATCCACGAGGGGATATGCGGAAACCACTCTGGAGGAAGAGCCCTCGCCTACAAGACGATCAGACAGGGTTACTTCTGGCCGACGCTGAACAAAGACGCAGATCATCTCTCTCGCGCTTGTGCCAAGTGCCAGCAATTTGCCGCGGTCCCTCATCAACCTCCCCAGTTGCTGACCTCCATATCCAGTCCCTGGCCATTCGCACAGTGGGGACTCGATCTGATCGGCCCTATGCCGAAGGCGAAAGGGCAAGTCACCATGGTCGTAGTAGCAGTCGACTACTTCACAAAATGGGCCGAAGCCGAACCCCTAGCCACTACCACAGCCGAACGGATGGAGACCTTCGTCTGGAAGAACATCATATGCCGGTTCGGCATGCCGCACACCATCATCGCGGACAACGGCAAACAATTTGACTGTAAGAAGTTTAGAAGTTTTTGTTCACGTCTGAACATCAACTTGCGCTTCACCGCCCCTTACCATCCGCAATCGAACGGACAGGTCGAGGCCATCAACAAGATCATCAAGAAGACCCTCAAGACTAAGCTTGATAATGCTAAAGGGAATTGGCCTGAACTCTTGCCAGAGGTGCTATGGTCCTACCGGACTTCCTATCGCAATTCCACGAAGGAAACACCTTATGCATTGGCATTCGGAACCGACGCCGTCGTCCCGGTTGAAATGGGGACTCCTTTATTCTGGACCGGCACATACAATCCCGAGACCAATGACACCGGACTTCGGCTCGGCCTGGATATGATCGAGGAGAGGCGAACCGACGCCAATCTCTGCCGAGCCGCTTACCAACAGAGGGTAGCCAAATATTACAATCAAAGGGTCAAACCCAGGAGCTTCGGATTGGGCAGTCTCGTCATGAAGAAGAATCCCCTTGCCGTCAAGGAGAGCTCATTCGATCCGAACTGGACCGGACCATATAGAATCACAGGTATAGTCAAGCCTGGCACTTACAACTTGGCCACTCTGGCCGGGAAGCCTCTCAAGCATAGCTGGAACGCTGAACACTTGAAGACTTATTATCAGTAAAAATGTAGTTAGGATCGGGGAGTGTCCGACCTAACACTCATTCCAATCAATGAAAGGATGAACACATTTTGACTCATCTTCTTCTTATTTTTCGAAGCAAACACTGGAGACTCTACTCCTATACACTTTCAACAAAGAGGAAAGATCTAAGTGTTTCCTTCAAAAAAAAAATAATAATAAACCCATGTGCCGAGCCGAAGTGCCATTTTCGGCCCGACGCTCGGTACATTACAGACTCATCAGGTCTATAAACTCATGTGTCGAGCTGGCGCGCCATTTTCGGCCCGACGCTCCGCATATTACAGACTCATCAGGTCTATAAACTCATGTGTCGAGCTGGCGCGCCACTTTCGGCCCGACGCTCGGCATATTACAGACTCATCAGGTCTATAAACTTCTGTGCCGAGCTGGCGCGCCACTTTCGGCCCGATGCTCGACATAGTACAGACTTATCAGGTCTATAAAAATTTCTGTCCGAGCCGAAGCGACTTTCTACAGTCCTAACGTTCAACAGGATATTTCTAAGAGAAAAATATACACTCCAACCAAAACTTTCATCGTGCATGCCGAGCCGATCTGAAAGTAGGTTTGAGTATTTTTCTCAAAAAACAAAATTCCTAAACATCTCAATGAGTATGCCGAGCCCATCCGGGATCACTAGGGTTTTCAAATTCCTACTTATCTTCGTTATGCTTATTAAGCTTATCTGAAGACAAGTTTCAATTTATCATTACTATTCATTTTGTTGCGCTCGGTATGCCGAGCCGACCTCAAAATACCTTGTTACTTTTATCATTTTCTTATTCATGTGTTACTTGTTATGTCTTTAGTTTCATTTCCGAGCTGAACTGAAAACAACTTGTTTCATAAAAAGAAAATACTGATAAATTAACAAGAAAAATCCAAGAAACAGATTGTTCCAAAATCAATCAAACCCGAGCCACACATCGGCTCGGGGACAAAAACAAAAACATAACAAAATCATGCAGATCCCTCGGCAGGCCCCTCCAGGATCGGCTCGGTGGACTCCTCAGGCGTCTCCTCGCCGAGCTGCACCACCTCAATCCCGCCCATCTGCATCTCAGCGTTGGGATCGGACTCGGGGATCGGAGGAATCGGGGTCGGCTCGCACTCAGGCAGCGGAGGATCCTCCGGAGTCGGCTCGGCCACTGACACGACCACCTCGGCGGCAACTTGATGATCGGGAGGAGGAAGGTCTTCTTGCTGACTTTCCTGGGTGTCCCCCTCGCCGTCGAACTCGCCGAGGAAAGACACATCCCAGTCCGGCCTCTTCGACTGGATCTCCTCCAGCAACTCCTTATACCCCTCGAAGTGGGCATCAGCAAGTGCCTGGGCGCTCAGCACTCTAGCTTGACGCCGAAACTCGGCGGCCCTCCGTTCGGCAGCCTCGACGTCCCGCTGAAGATCGTCGGCGAACTGGCCCAGGTCGGCCACCTTCTGCTCGGATACGAGAAGCTCTTTTCCGAGCCGAGCGACCTCCACCTCTTTCTCGGCCAGCTTGGATCACAGACCCGTCGACCGCTCGCGCTCGGCCTTGACCGCCCGCTCGGCCTCGGCCAGTTTCTCCCTGAGCTCCAGGTTCCGCTCCCGAAACCTCCCCATCTTGGCCTCGGCCTCGACAGCGGCGTGGGCAGATTCAAATTGCTTCAGGGCGAGCTGCAAAACAACAAAAAAATTTATTATTAATCCGAACCGAGCGGATAAACATGAATCTGAAGTGAAAAGGACTTACCAACATGGCGTGGCGAGACGTGCTCAGGGCCTTTTGGCTGAAGCTCGGCTCGTCCTGACCAACCCAGAGCCCCTCCAGTATCTTCGGCGTTATCACGCGCTTGAGGCCCGTGACAAACGGCTTGATGGAGGGGTCTACTTCCACCGTCTTCAGGGATGCCGAGCCAGACGCTTCGGCACCGGGACCACTGGGCTCGGCCCGGGCTCTTTTCTCCACCCGGACCTCGGTCTGGGGGGTTTTCTCTTTTCTCCTTGCCGAGCCGACCTCGGCACAGAAGGTCCGGGCTGAGCTGTCGCTGCGACAGGAGCCTGGACCGGCTCGGCAGGGGCCCGCCCCGCGGCCTTCCTCTGGACGCTCCGCGCCGCCTTCTTCCTTAGACGAGCCTCCATATCGGCAGAACTCATCCCCCTCTCGGCTCGCGGATTCCACCTGGGCACGAACCAGGAGATCCCGCTCGATCTGATCTGGGTCTCCCCGAGCAGAAACTTGGTGGACAGGTACTCTGCTGGTGAGTCCCTGATCGCGGCGATCTGGTCCTTGAGCTCACCTCGGAGCTTGTACTTGCCCCAGCTAACTGCAAAGGTGAAATAGAAAAGAGTTAGACAAAAGAAAACTATCACAAAACACATACACAAGTTATCTTCGGATCGGCCCCAGACGTCCAATGCTCACCTGGAATCCTAAAGGCTCTGGGGACCCGAGCCGGGGTGGCGTTGTTCGGATCGGCAAACTCCCAATCCCCAGAGACAAAGAAGTATCTTTTCTTCCATGTCTTCTGGGAGGAGGGATTCCCACCGAAGAGTGGCCCCGAATACGCCTGGAGGTTGTAGAATCTGAGCTCGCTCTGCTTCGACCACAGCGCGTAGTTGCAGAACAGGAGATCCTTGTCTGGCACACACTTGTGCACTTTGTGCCACAAGATGTGCATAGACAAGATTATCCTGTATACGTTTGGGTTCAGTTGGTGTGGCGCCGCGCCGATCGTCGCGAGCCAGTCCTGCAGGAAAGGGTGCAGGGGAAGCCGAACCCCGTTCTCGAACATTTCGGGGTACATTGTCACCCATCCTTTTGGGGGTCGGCTCGGCTTCTCTCCCCTGATCGGCAACCTCGTCAGTACAGATTCGGGAACTGAGTACCTATCCCTCAAATCCCCGAGATGATACTCGGTCATCTCATTGGGGATCTGATTGGCCTTCCACGCTAATTCCTCGTAGAAGTCCGGGTCGATCGAACTCCCCGTCACCTGCTGAGCTGAAGTCGACGCATCGTGACCCCTGTCCCTTTCATTTGAACCCGAGGTGAGTCTACTCGGGATGGTCACGATCGGCTCGACGTCAAGAGGTTCCTCATCATCACCTTCGGCCATCCCTTGTTCCCGATCGGAACTCAACACTTCGGGGTTCTCCTGGTCCCCTCGGGCTCGGCGCTCCTCGCCTGGGTTGCGATCCAGCGCCGAGCCGACCTCGTCCAACTCTTCGGACAACCCGTCCCAACTCGCCTCACCCGCCGGTGGGCTTCGGCTCAGTTCGGCGTCGCTGTCCCCATCAAATGCCTCTCCCGAGCCGAGCCGACCACTCGAATCAGTTGTCGACATGGCAAACACTTTTTCTCACTCTCTCTCTTACCTTTTTGAATCAAAAAGTGTCTTTTTCAAGAACACCAAGAACAAACCCAGAAAAAACCCGAAAATGCAAAAACTCAAAAGTGAGGAGAATCACTTACTGGTTTTCCTCCGCCCAAAGTCTTCGCCCCCAATACCCTCAGAATCACCTCGCCTATCGCCGTACTTGGTCGGATTTGAGATCGGACCACCACTCAACTGGCGGAGAGAGAATGAAATTTGCGGGAGAGAGAGAGGTTTTGCAGAGAGGGAAAGCTTGAAAGACTGAAAATGTGAGAGGGAAGAGAGAGAAACAGTCACATTTATACCCCCATGCAAACCGATCTCAGCCACCTAAAAGTGGCGCTTCAAATCCCAGATCTTGACACCTGTCAAACATTCAAAATACCCATAAATGATGTGACCCTTACGTTCCCCCATGCAGACACCAAACGTCCCTTCACCTGTCCCCGAGATATCTTGGACAATCACAAGTCATCACCTGTTCGGATCTTCAGGAACGTAAACCTGTTGGGTTCGGCTCGGATCAAGCAACATGCCATTTTTGGGAAGGTCACCACACTTCAACTTCCAATCCATCACTGTCCGCTCGGATCGGAAGCTAGGGGACTCCTGTTTGTGGATAAACCCACACCGATCCAACAGCCAATCAGGGCTGGACACGTGGCTGGTCAGATCTGACTTCAATGTTTGACTTCTCAGCGGTCAGACTTTGACCTCTACATCATCACTGCTCAGCACTTCCTCCGCCAGCTCAGGTCGGGTCTCCATGCCGAGTCCTCCATGCTCGGTCCGAGCTGAACCGATGATCTTCCAAGGGATTGAATGTTCATCTTTCCATGGTCATCCCGGTTCGGTTCGGCTCGGTACAGAGATAATCTCCTTTCGAGTTTTGGCGTCGACCAGTTAAGGCTCGGAGAGATCCCTATCTACTGGACCGGCTCGGCCTGGAATCCTATGTCCGATCCGATCACACATGGGCTTCATGTATACGCATAAGATCATGTGGTCGGCTCGGCTCGACTCTCCGCCGCCATTCCCAGGAAGATCACGTTAGGGTGAACTGCCACACTTAAATGCACCTGACAGAAGTCTTCTGACAAAAGAGACAACCTAGCCTGCATTCATGATTATTGGGGCAGTTCACCTGGATCTTCCATACTTGCATTCAATGCAGCATTGAATGCAAAAGAGGTGGGTAGATGTGCATGCCACTGTTCACGATCGAACTCGTGGATCTTTCTCAACCAGCCAGTCACATGCAGGTAACTTACTCATCATAATCTCCTTTGCCTATATATATCAATCCATATGTGCAAAATGGGAAAAAAATGAATCTAGCTATCAAACTCCTCACCAGACAAACACTTACAAAGATTTCCACTCACCCCAAAGAGCATACCCAACTTGCTGAGAATAAACCCAGAACATTTGCCTTGTTCTTCCTATTCTCCTAAGTTCATCCTTTGTTCTTCTTCACCTACCATCAAACACCATCACTGACTTCATCATCGGAGCGTGTTTGGCTGGTACCACACCGGTCCATCTCCTTTGATCTTGTTTTCCCTTACAGGAAGATCTCACGTCATCATCCAGCAGGGCTTCGGATCAGCCAGGTCACTACCCCTAAGTTGTTGTAACTTTTTTACGGAAATTTGCATCAACAAAGAACTTGCCACATACTCACATACACAACAGGTTTGGGGTTTTGTCAGAAAAGTTATAACTTATAAGTGAAATGTTGTTTCGATGTTTTTTTTTTTTGGTCTTTTAATGGATGGTTTGGTTGTTTGGAATGGAATGGTTATTTTTTTGGCTAATGCCATGGAATACTTTTCCCTGTGGAGCTTATGATTGCACTGCAGAGTGTTCACTGACAACTCTCTTGTTGCCTAAGGGATGCTTTATAGTCTACAATTTCTGATTAAATTGGAGAATTAACAGGGGTGGGCATCGGTCAGGGTGGGTTGGTTTGGGACCCAAACTGCCGGCCGCTCGAGAGGCTCGGTTTGCGGTGGTGCCGGCCCGCCACCGACCCACCCTTTTTCGGTCTGTTCGGTTTGGGATGTTGTCGGTTGCGGATTGTGCGGGTCGGTGGCGGTTTGAGCCGACAGGTGAAGAGAAGAAGAAGGTGGAGGAGAGAAGGGAAGATAGCAGAAGAAGAAGAAAAAGCTGGGTGATAAAGACCCCCTCAGCGAACCAACCGATCGCTCGGCGGTCGGAGAGCCCTTGGGGAACCAGCAAGCTGGAAAGAGATGGGGAGTAAATGAATTGGAGTGACTAAAATGCCCCTAGGTTATGTTATTTTTTAACAGAAGTTTGATTTTATGCCAATTTGAGACAAAATAATAGTTTAAGTTGCTAAATCAGAATAAATTAAAATTTGGGTGACATGAGTCAAAATTTAGTTACTAAAATTTAAAAAAACCCAAAAAATTGAGCCAAATAAAAAACTCCTCCCAGGCCGTACGCCTATGAATACATGATTTAATTCTCTCACCCAAAAAACAGATACTGTTTCTCTTTTTTGGCGCCAAAGTTTCTCTTTTTCCAAAGCCCTAGCTTTTACTAAATCGATCACCACCTAGGGTTTCAGATAAATCTCAAAAGCCCAAATTTCCCGAAGCATCAGAAAGTAGCACGGCATCGTTCCAATGGCCGAGCCTCGGGCAAAGCGTCCCAAGATTACAAGGTCCGGCGACTCGTTTCTCTCAACTATACGCCATGTTTTTATCTTTTACCGTCAACTAATGAAATCAAATTTCCTTTTTATTGCTTTTAGTATTCATGTGTCAGTCTTGTTTAGCATTAGGGTTTTTCTTTTTCTTTCAGGGGTGAAGATGACTATATGCCAGGAAGCATAACTGAGATTGAGCTAAAAAATTTTATGACTTTCGATAAATTAACATGCAAACCTGGCTCTCGTCTTAACCTAGTAATTGGACCGAATGGATCCGGTAAGAGCTCTCTCGTATGTGCAATAGCACTGGGTCTCGGCGGTGAGCCTCAGGTTAGTTGATATCTGGTAATGTATGTGATCCCATTTTGTAATTTTTTCTAAGAGTATATAAGGATGGGGAATTTGTTAAATGCAGCTGCTTGGGAGGGCAACCAGTGTTGGAGCATATGTGAAGCGTGGGAAGGAGTCCGGTCATATTAAAATTACCTTGAGAGGCGACACTAAAGAAGAGAGTTTTATCATTATGCGTACAATTGATACACGTAATAAATCTGAATGGTTGTACAATGGTGAGTAGTTTAATACTTGTAATACTTCTTACAGTTAACTCTAGTCTTCAATGTTTTTGACTATTATTTCTATAGTTTTTCTTGAATGCATTTAGGAACCAACAAATAGTGAGATCTTAAGGCAGAAACTGAGGTGGTTTTAGTCATGAAGGAAAATTTTAGTGTACTTGTTTGTAGCCCCTTAAAGTATCCTGTTTAACCTACATTTTCCCAAGAAAAGGAGGATTATCTGAGCCACAAGCTGATTTTTATTTTTATTTTATTTTATAGAATTATGATTTTATGGTTATTGCTTGACTTGGGTTTTAGTCGTTTCTTTAAATTTTTTCATGCATTGGTTTCTATTTCAATAGTTCTTCTTCCATGCATGTAGCCTTTTTTTCTTTTGCAGTTCTTCTTGTCTCCTCTTAACATTCCTTTTACCTGGTGTTAAATTTGTATACATGCTTATTTTGTTGATTCTTGTGGTTTTTTGATTACAAATTTCTTGCCACTAGTATTCAAGGAAGTAGGCAGTTGGATGATGTGTGATTTGCTAGATAGAAGAAATTAGGAATTGGTTTAGTTCTCTCTTGCTTCCTCTCCCACTTTCTATAACACGTGTTATATATCATCAAAGGAAAAAAAAACTATCTTCCCAAATAACTGGGGCTGTTTAACTATCATTTTCATTGAGAAGACAGCGGAGTAATCTTGACTACTATTTTAACCAGTCTTCTTTGGATTTCAGGAAAAGTTGGGGCTGTTTAACTATCATTTTCATTGAGAAGACAGCGGAGTAATCTTGACTACTATTTTAACCAGTCTTCTTTGGATTTCAGGAAAAGTGGTGCCTAAAAAGGTTGTAGCTGAAATCATTCAAAGGTTTAATATCCAAGTCAACAATTTAACTCAAGTGAGTTTCCTTTGGGAATTACAATCAAATCATTGCATGTATGATAATGTTTGAATGAAATAATCTAACTTTTGATATACATAGACCTGTATATGTTTTTTAAATTCCTTTTTGCTGAAGATCTTGCCTTTTCATTTAAGGTCACTGCCTAGACATGCTGTGATATTTGAAGCTGCTGGACACTTGTAATTAGATTACAATAGTCTGTTGAAGTTTTTAGCTCCATAAGTAGTCTTTGTTGCTTCTAGCTTTCAGAAAGAAACAAGAAATTTATTAGAATAGAAGGCATCATTTTGAGGCTGTCTAGAATAACCAGTTGCATGCAAATTGCTTGGTTTTGTACAGATGCAAGAATATGTACAGACTCAAATAATTACTTGGGAAGGACAACAGTAGATGGTAGAAACTGTTACAATTAATGCCCCCAAAACTTTGATGCATCATTTCTTTGTTGTTAGTGTCTTAGTCTTTACAGGAAAGATGCAAAGTCTTTCCTTGAAGTTGAGAAAGATGAGGACTGTTATCTCATTCATATGACATTTCACTGATTTAGGTAGAAGATAATTTTTTTTGGGTCTGGGTAGAGGATCATTTAAGGAGACCTTAGGTTTATCTGCATTCCATTGAACGTACTTTGCAGTGCTAGTTAAATTAGAAGTTTTTTTTTTCCTCAGTGATTTTGTTAACAAATGCCACTTCTTTAATTTTGATTAGAGTGTGTGCTTAGATATTGGTCTTATATGGGGGTATTTTTTCCATCTGGATTGAAGCTTCTGATCTATTAGAAATTTTCTAGATGCACTAACATTGAAAAAAATGGGTAAATTATAGATTTGAGTAATGAAGGTTTGAATATGATGATGATCTCACTTGTGTAGTTGGCTATGTGCTAACATATCACTGTTTGTATATGAATTTGTTTGCTTGATTTCCTGTTATTTGTCTCCCTTTTAGATCTTTTGGTTTTAACTTATATTTATGATACTTTTGAATCTATTGCTAACAAATTTGTAGCTAAATTATGAATTTTGGTAATTGCTTCTCTCTTTCTTTTTGATTATTTTTCTCTCTTTTTTTTTTTTTTTTGGGGGGGGGGGGGGGTTTGTGAGTGTAGTTTTTACCACAAGACCGTGTCTGTGAGTTTGCCAAATTAAGTCCAGTGCAACTTCTAGAAGAGACTGAAAAGGCTGTAGGCGATCCTCAACTGCCGATCCAACATCGTGCACTTATTGAGAAAAGCAAGAAACTGAAGAGAATTGAGCAAGTGAGTTTCTAGTTTCTCCTTTCTTGGTATTACAAATTTTTAAAAACTTGATCATCTTATTAAGACATTTTGTCTTCTCTGATTTAGGCTGTTGAAAAAAATGGAGAAACCTTGAATCAGCTGAAGGCACTTAATGCTGAACAAGAGAAAGATGTTGAGCGTGTCCGCCAAAGAGAAGAACTTCTGGCGAAGGTTTGCCTTTTTCGTTTTGTTCATCACCATATATGTACTCAATGAAAATTAAGATACCTTCTGTGATGTCATTTGTAGGCTGCGACCATGAAAAAGAAAATGCCATGGCTAATGTATGACATGAAGAAGGCTGAATATATGGAAGCTAAGGAGCGGGAAAAGGATGCAAAAAAGAAGTTGGACGCAGCTGCAAGAACTCTAAATGATCTCCGAGAACCTATTGAGTATGACGACTTCATTCAATTGATTATATTCATGCATACTATATTGAAAATAGTTGTACTAGTTAAGTTATGTTTTCAGCTTTCTGATTCGTTGTCATAACAAATGATGTCTTTCTGTTAGAGAATCATTTATTGAAGTGTCTGTTTTTCATATATCTGTGATAATTGACAAAGCTAAGATTGCCATGCAATTTCTTGGAAGCATTAAATGCCCTGTTAAAAGACTACATATCTATATGCTCTTCATGCAATCTAGTGGTGTATTCATTTCCTGCTTCAGCACTGGTGCTTGATCTTGGTGAAAATTTGTTCACAATGTAAATTTTTTTTTTTGAAAATATTTTCTTTACTCTTTTGGCTTGGGTTGGTAGATCATTTTTGTTTTTCCTGGGAGAGGCATGAGTTTCATACTTTCATTCCATTTGATACATATTGCCTTTGGATTTTGTGTATGGATATAGAAGAATGATGTCTATTTCAACACTGCTCCTCCAGTGTGGAGCTCATGTTTAATGCTGCTAGCTACTCCAAAATCTTAGACTTTTAGAGCAATTAATTTTGTAACATTGTGCATTCTACCAATTTTGTTTAAGTTTCTTTTTCAGTTATTTCATATCCCCCCCCCCTTTCTCTCTCTCTCTCTCTCTCACACACACACACACACACACACACACACATGTAGATGTTGATCCTGCAGGCATATCATTTTCTTGTTATTCTCATGTCTCCATTTGTCAGTCATTTAATTCCTGTCAAATTTATGTTGGTCGTTTAACAAAAGCAGTTTTTATCCCAAATGTATATTTATCTCAACCTATAAGTTGTCCTTGTGAGTTATAAACTTATAATTGATATGAATTATGATAATATTTCATATTTTTAATCTGAGGAGAATGATGAGTTTAAGAATCTTCTTCCCTTAATTCTGCTTTTAGGTGCTTGTATACTCATTATTTTACTGGCTGCAGGAAACAAAAGCAAGAGAAAGCAACATTGGAGTCTAAAAGTAAAAAAGTAGGCAAACTCATCATTGAGAATGCAAACAAACGCATGAAACTTTTGGAAAATGAAAACCATTTGGTATGTTGAAATGATACTTTATTCCCTCTATTGTGCTTGTCCGTTTCTCTAGTATGTTGTAGCATGGATAATTGAATTTTTTTTTGTGCTTCAATGTTCGTCTACATCTTTATAGGGGGTGCTAGTACAAGGAAAATACAAAGAAATGGAAGACTTGAGGAAGCAAGAAGAATCTCGTCAACAAAGAATCTTAAAAGCCAAAGAGGATCTAGCTGCTGCCGAGATAGAACTTGAAAATCTGCCTCCTTATGAACCTCCTAAGGATAATCTTGTAAGTTATGGATTCTATGTTAGAATGTCAATATCTTCAGGCAGTCCCTGGTATGATTAACATAAATGGATTAAATTTTCACCCACTAACATAAATGGGTTAAATTTTCATCCATTATTATAAATGGAGCTAGTTTTTCGTGAACCAATTTTAAGAGGTTATGGTTTCCTTGCCTGGTATTTATCAAGTTTTCTTGGTGCAAATATGTATCAAGTCTGTGGTTTTGTTTGGCTATAAACAATGTAGCACACTTATGTATTCAAAACAATCTTTTAACATCTATTTTTTTTCACTGTTTTTATTTGGTTAGTATACTTTTGATTTGGTTGAGTTCTTCCCTCCTTTTACTGAGTTAATATTCCTGACCAGGAAAGATTACGTGTTCAAATTGTGGACCTAGACGATTCTGCACGTGAAGCGAGGAATCAGAGATCAGAGAAGGAACCTCTTTTAAATCAAAAGAGATTTTCCCTAAGCAAGTGCTTGGAAAAGTAAAATACGTTTCAAGTTTAGATGATGTCCATATGTCTTTACACTTTTAATTTGAACATCTTTTGTTGTACCATTTTCAGGCTGAAGGACATGGAAAGTACGAATACTAAACTCTTACAGGCATTACGAAGGTCTGGAGCAGATAAGATTTTTGAAGCCTATAATTGGCTGCAAGAACACCGCCATGAATTCAGTAAGGAGGTGTATGGCCCTGTGTTGCTTGAGGTTTGTATGTAAACATAAGATCTTGTGTTTACTGACGAATATGGTTTCACAAATTTTTAATACTCTTTTGAGTGCAAACATAGGTTAATGTGTCAGATCGGGTTCATGCCGCTTACTTAGAAGACCATGTTCCTTATTACATATGGAAGGTAATTAAATTTCTATTTTTTCACATTTTTAATCTTATATTTTGCTTCTGAGTGCTACGGATTAAGCATTTTCCATGTTTGTCTTGTATGAGGCTTATATTATGTATTGATCAACGTTTTGGTTTTCTAAATTCTAGAGACCTCAAGTACTCAAGAAGGGTACACAAGGGTAGGAGTTAGGTATTTTATTGTAGAACGTAGATCTCAAGTATTTCTTAGTTCATGTGTTTTGTATTTTATTTTTAAGTATGACTTAAGTCTAATAAAAAAGCTCAATAAATATGATTTAAGTCTACAAAAACAGGCCTAGTAGTAAATAAAACGTCCAATTAAACTAAAAATTAGCCAAAAGTGTAAGAACAAAAAGAAGAAAACCGATTATAAAGACTGATCCAATCCAATTACAGATTGGATTGGATTGGATTGGATTGGATTGTAAAATGGCAATGTTTTGTTTGTGCTATCTGGATTGCGATATGTAGGGGTGTAGAGACCTGTTTAAAAATGGGCTTGCCCATATCCTATTACACCTAAATGGTTAAGTTGAGTATAATATCGTTGGGTCCACGCATGTCTGTTGCCCAACATGCAATACAGCCTTACTCCCAATTCTTCTCCTTCTAACCAGAATTTTTAAACCTTAAGTTTTCACTACATAGACCTATGAAGCCATTACTTTATACATGAATTAAATCCTTACCGAAGTTTGGGATGCACTAGTCCAATAGCTTTAGCTCCGGTGGCATTTGGAGAGGTGGGCAAAGGTTTGGATCCTATGTTTGAGTCTTGATGTAATAAAAAGAATAAAATGTTTGTGTTGCACTATATTATATTCAAGCATTTAATCAAATTTTCCTAGTTTATCTGTGTGTGTGGGTGGGTGAGTGGGTTGGTGGATACCTGCCCCTAGCAGGTTATATGGCTGGATTTCACCTAGTCTGTGCCAGTAACTTGTACAGTTGTTTAAACATCCCTGTTTGACAGTATCTAACCATTTTTGTTGGTGATTTTATTTTTCCTATTTTGTAGTCTTTTATAACTCAAGATTCTGGTGATCGGGACTTTTTGGTCAAAAATCTCAAGGGATTTGATGTTCCAGTTTTAAATTATGTGGGTAATGAAAGTTGTCGGGCAGAACCCTTTCACATTTCTGAGGAGGTATGTGTCCCCGGTGCCCTATTTGATATAAAATTTGAACCTGTCTCAGTATTTTTTTTGTTTTCTTCCATTTCGCTGAGCAGATGAGTGCAGTGGGCATCTATTCCCGGCTTGACCAAGTTTTTGATGCTCCTACTGCTGTGAAGGAGGTTTTGACTGGACAATCTGGTTTGGATAGATCAGTATGATTCCCAAACTTCCTCTTTTCTTGTATATGTCAGGGAAAAAATTATAAAATCTACAAAAAATTTGTAATGTATATTGGCAATTGGTCAGGTCAACCTTTCTGAAGTTGGGAAGTTCAAACATGTCATTTCTGATAATATGTTGACTTTCAAAATTTTATGAGTATAATATATTTTCTTATTTCTACTTTCCTCAGTATATTGGGTCCAAGGAAACTGATCAGAAGGCTGATGAGGTTTCGAAGTTGGGGATTTCAGATTTTTGGACTCCAGAGAATCACTATCGATGGTCAAAATCTAGATATGGTGGTCATGAATCTGCAAGTGTAGAATCAGTGAATCGTTCTCAATTTTTTTTATGTGGTATGTTTCTACAAACCCTTTCCTGAATTCGCACATACTCCAAAGACTTTTCTTATAAAAACTTAAGTCTTACTATTCACTTTCAGGTTTGGATACTGGGGAAGTTGAGTCACTGAAATCCAAAAAAATGGAGCTTGAAGAATCTGTTACTGCTTTACAGGAAAGTGTTAGATCTCTTCAGATTGAGCAAAGACAAGTAGAAGACAAAGCAGCTAATCTTCGGAGACAGCGGGTATGTTGTAATGAGTACAACAGATGGCATTCTGTGTTATATACATTATTACCTGGCTAATATTTGATCTTTCTTGTACAATTGTTATGTGTGTGCATGTTTGGGTACACATCTTAACTATACATTGAATCTTTTACTAACTGGGGTTGGTTAGGCATACAAATCCATCTCTTATGCAGAATAACGTGCTATATGTTTTAGGAGGAGATTCTCACCATTATACAGAATGAGAAGAAAAAACGGCGTGATATGGAAAACCGTATTGGTAAGTAATAATAGGTTAGCGATTTGCCATTTTAAAAGCTATATGGTTCACTCTTTTTTGTTTATATTACAAATCATATACTCTGGTGATCTTAGAACAAAGGAAAAGGAAATTAGAATCTCTGGAGAAGGAGGATGATCCGGACACTGTTATGGCAAAGCTTACTGAACAAACTGCAAAACATAATATTGACCGGTTCCATTTTGCGATGGACATCAAGGTCAGGTTTTGTGCTAACTTTCATTATTATAGTTTGATGATGACAATTCTTTTCACTCTTCTGTACTGCATTCTTTTAACTCTGCTGTCTTTTTTTTCTCAGAGTTTACTTGTTGAGGCTGTTTCTTTCAAACAGAGTTTTGCTGAAAAACACTTGGTGTCCATTGAGTTTGATGCAAAGGTATTTTTAATTATGGTCCAGAACATGCTGTTTTGAGCCTTTTTACCGACCCGTTTTCTGCGTGAGTTTACGTACTAAATTTACAAATAGGTTTCTGAAAAAATCGTATTGATAGGTTGTGAAGTATGATTTTGCTTTCATGAAACTTTTTTCTTTCTCTTTGTGCCAATAAACAACTGAAGGAAGTAATTTCTACTTATGCAGTAGATATGCTTTATTTTCTGTTTCCTGAGAAGTAGGTTTTGTCATCTGTTGCCTTACTAGTCCTTTGTTATCTCATCTCTTCTAAAGACCAACTGCCAAATTTTAATGGATATCTTTTGCACCCAGAAATATACTATGAGCTGCTGCCACTTCATAGTTGGGCTTTCTTCACCATTTTGACGACTTTTAATCTATTTTCCTGCCTGGGGTGGTTTGCTTTAGATACCTTTATTATGTTCCGTCATATGGTGCCGTGAGTGCGGGGGGTTATTTACTGATGATGATTGGGGTGAGTGCAAAACTTGTCTTGGACTTTCTGATAATCTCATATCAGAAAGGATATATGATAACAGAGGTATTGGGCTTTGGTATGAATTTCAAAAGATTTTTTTTTCTTCTTATAATTAGTGTCTGCATCTTTTTCCACAAGTAGGCATGGTAAGTCTTAAAACACAGACAAAAATCTGAAGTGAATGCTTTTTGATGATTGGGGTGAGTGCAATGGACCTTCAGATAATCTCATATCAGAAAGGATATATGATAACAGAGGTATTGGGCTTTGGTATGAATTTCAAAAGATCTTTTTCTTTTCTTCTTATAATTAGTGTCTGCATCTTTTTTCCGCAAGTAGGCATGGTAAGTCTCAAAACACAGTCAAAAATCTGAAGCGAATGTTTTTTGTTCGAGGTAGAATGTAATAGTTTAGGGATTTGTTTTTCCCTTGGAAGTGAGGAGAGGACAAAAGACAATGATTAGCTTGAAACTTTCCTTTTGTTTGTTTGCAAACAGATAAGGTGTCCTCTTATTACCTCTTATTACTTTAATGAATTATTCCTTTGCTAGATTGAATTGCTTTTGACTGTATGTCTCTTTATGAGTCTTGTTTTTGTTATTGTAAGGATAATATTAATATGGCGTAAAATGATTACATTGTACATACATTTTCTAATTACTTGATATATTCTTTTTATTTTTTTTAGATTAGAGAAATGGAGGTCAATATGAAGCAGCATGAAAAAGTTGCTCTTCAAGCAAGTCTGCACCTTGATGAGTGTGAGTAGTTTTTCAATTCAATTTGAGATTCTTCCTACGCTAGAAATTTGTTTTAACTTTAATGGTATGTGCATAAACTTGTGTTAAAGTCGCTCTTCTTAGAAGTTGTCTATCATAATATATAACTTTTGTAATAAAGTAATTTATTGTAGTTCTTTTGCCTTAAAAATAGTCAGAATATTGAATTGGTCAACTAAAAGTCCAAAGCCTTGTTGCTCACACACACACACACCCACACACACTCACATATAGGGTAATTCTCAAATGAGGATGTCCTAAGTTTAAGATAAGTGAGCACAACATTGTGGGACCACCCTTGCAATGTGGTCTAATTTTAAGGACTATATATATATATATATATATATGGAACTTCCTTTATTTTGGATGTAATTAAGAGGGTTATAACTGTAAATTGTTACTGAGCAACAGTTACAGGATTGAAAAAAAATAATTAGGGACACTGGACTATTTTGTACATGGTTTCCGTCATTTTCAGTTATCTACCAATGACCTAAAGAAAAGGGGATCATATTTGATACCTTATATATATATGTACTTTTCTTTTCACCCATTTTGTAATGCTGATTATTGCCATTTTGCTTCTTGTCCAGGTAAGAAGGCAGTAGAGGATTACCGAGAACAACTTTCAGCCGCCAAGAAGCGTGCAGAGTCCATTGCTACTATCACTCCAGAACTCGAGAAGGCATTTCTTGAGGTGTATATATAATGATTTAACTCTAATACCTGGAAAAGATTACAAATATTTGAATTCCTTGTACTGTATGAGTTTTCACAAATTGTTGTCAGGTGTTCAGGTGTTACTTGTTTTGGAGCATCCGATGCTTTGAACTTCCATTAGGCATGGGGGATTCCAAGTTTTCAACATGGGTTGGGCAGGAGTGGACTGGGGTAGGCTGGGGTGGGATAGGATAGGCAGGAGTGGGCTAAAGCTGGGGTGAACTTGGGTTAACATTACCTAGAAAACACAATAAAAAGAAATTAAAAAATTGCATGGCTAAAGCCCATGCAGCCCTTGCTGTAGATTCGACCCTACCAATAGGTCATTCTTTCAGGATATTGAAATATATTATATAAAAATATGATATATGGTGCAATTTCATATGAAGTGGTAAGCCAGTATTTGGATACGTCAAAAGTTGTATGAAAGAAAGAATCGAACAAGACGGTAAATGAGCAACTTGTTAGCTAGATCTTGGGAGCTGTAGTCTTGTAAAATTTGGCCAAGAAGGAACACTATTTGAGGCAGCACATTTACTAGGATAAAATTTGATGTGTTCCTGTTTGTTTCTTAGGATTGAATTCTACATTGACAAGTATCTATGGCCTTGATTTCCTCTTATGAACGTTTTGTGTAAACTTTGGTGATTATTGAAGCCTATGGATTAGTCCAAAAATTGCCTACGTGTATTGAAGTAGAAGCAGCTTGGCCCAATGGACTTATCATTTGACGCTCACCTGGTCCTGATACAACCAATGGAGGGGCTTAAAGTGTTGACATCTTCAATATTTGTTTGTATAGCTGATTGATTGTAATTAACTTAATTATAGGTTAATTGTTAATTATAGGCTTAGAATTAGAAGTTGATTTTTAGGCATAATTACTTTCCTTTTCTATGGAATAGGAATGTAGGCTATATATTTCCTCCTTTGAGAGAAGAATATACATAAGATCATTCTAAACTCTATTTCTATATTTCTTAGTGAATTTCAGCATGGTATCAGGGCCAGGTTATATGTTAGGCCCAACAGCCACACATGCACCCACGTCACCCAATTTGAATTCTCCATGTGTTAGGCTTAATTGATGCCCCCATGTGCAGGGGCGTGTTGAGACAAAAGATCCACATTAGAAAATTATAGCCTTACTTGTTTATAAGGTGTTGGGTCTCTCCACCCTGGCCAATTGGGTGTTGGATGCTCCAATTTCCTTCACAAAGTGCCATGGAAAATAACATTTACATTTCATATTGTGCTTGTGGTGTGTATGTTCCTCTTGCATTAATGTAGCAAACCCATGTAAAATCTCTTGTTGTCTGTTTAGTCTCTCCCATTTCTCCTTTTATTATTTTATTCAAAATCTAACAATTCTTTTTTCCTAATCCTAAGAGTACTGGGGAATAATATTTTTTTATATGGGTGTCTAGATGCCTACTACAATTGAAGAATTGGAGGCTGCTATTCAGGAAAATATTTCTCAGGCTAATTCTATTCTTTTTCTAAATCACAATATACTGAAAGAATATGAAGACCGTCAGTGCCAGGTAATTTTCTCCCTTCTTTGCTAGCAGTATTTCTACTTTCTTCTTAAATGTGTCACCCATACTTGCAATTATTTTATAGATAGAAGCTATTGCAACGAAATTGGAAGCAGATAAAACAGAGCTTAGGAGGTGTATAGCTGAAGTAGATCATCTGAAGGTGAGTGAGGCTTAGTTCTTACCTTAATGAGTATTTTATGAAGTTGGCTGTTGCTCTCCTTGATCAATACCTGACAATAAATTTTGGCAATTTGACATCTTGCTGTAACCAATCCACCTAGAGTCACGACAATGAACTACTCATCAAATTTTAATCTGGGATCAATCGATCCAATCCAGAAATGTCCTTATATTCGTCCATTATTGTCATTTTTGAAAGGAAATGTAACAGATGATATCAACTGTTATGTAATGATTGTTTGAGTAAAAAAAAAAACCAATCATAGAAAATTGTGACTTGAATTTTCTTTCACATTCGAACTTCTAAGGAAGCAGTCTTTAAAAGTTTCTTTTACCCACAATGTTTCTCGGTAAGTGGGTATCACATTTGCGTTCTTAAAGAAAATTCAACCTGAGTTCTGGTCGTTAGGTTGTGCGCAGTTTACATTCTCCATTAAAACCATGGTTCTTATCTGTTGCTACAATTTATTAGGTGCAACAAACAACAAATTCCAAATGCATTGGACAATTTTCTCATTGCCAATCCTCACTTGTATTATTTTGATGGTCAAGTTGAATAAAGTTTTGGACCAACAGTGATGAAGGGTTTCAGATTCTAAATGTCGGCGTCGAAGTTACTTTTGTTATGCATCTTTGTTGTGCATCTTTGCCTACTTTCATCAGTATAATGTTCTTTTGCTAATATGTGTGATGTTGTTAATGTATTCCTCAAAATAGTGACCTCATTTCTAATTTCTTGTAGGAAACTTGGCTCCCAACATTAAGAAACCTTGTTGCTCAGATAAATGAGACTTTCAGTTGGAACTTCCAAGAGATGGCTGTTGCAGGGGAAGTTTCTTTGGGTATTCAATATTGCACTTTCTAGACAATGTCATTTTTATTGTAACTTTTTCTTTTACTTCCCCTTTTGATTTAATGTTTCTTCTCAGATGAGCATGAAATGGACTTCGATCAATTTGGGGTACTTATAAAAGTAAAGTTCAGGTGATTGCATTTTCCTTCCTGTTTGCATATAGTTTCATGGCACTACTTGGCATTTGAGTTTGGAAGTTTAATTTATGACCTGATAGAGTAGATTACCTTTCTCCATTCTTTGGTCTTCATCTTTTCCATCATCTGCTTGACTGTCTAGAGTTTCGTTTCTAATTTTGGGCTATGATATCTCTGCACCTTTTAGGAGTTCTGAGTCATTGGACAGTAAAATGCATTGCCACCTCCCCCTCCCAAATGCAAAGCATTGTCATAATTCTGGAGGAAATAGTATGATCTATGACATTATAGCTGGAACAGTCGTTAGGATAGAGACATCTTTTTCATAGGATTACTTATGCACCAACTGAGCTTGTGAGAGGTATTCAATTGGTTTAGAGAAGAAGGGAAATCTAGTGCACAATCCCTTTATAAGCTATATTGGATTCGGAACTATGACTAATACCAAATTTCAGATAATGTAGATTAGACCTCTTCCTAACTGCTTGGTTTTCTTTGTCAATCCAATTACACTTAGTATCAATATCCTGCTTAATTGAAAATCTATCTTAGGTTAATGGGAAGTGTCTGGTTTCCCTTATTCCATTAAGATGCTATGAATTCATAATTTTGATTTGTTATGTGAAATTATGCTTCTGAATAATTATGTACTAATGCGGTTCTCAATTTTATTTTGTTTCACATTATGACCATCAGACAAGCAGGGCAGCTTCAAGTTCTAAGTGCCCACCATCAATCTGGAGGGGTATTACACTAACTAAATTCTTCAGTTCTTGATTTGACTACAATTGTTTTGCCTTACTGTGCCTTGAAATTTCCATTTCATAGGAGCGTTCAGTTTCAACTATACTTTATCTTGTTTCTCTTCAAGACCTAACAAACTGCCCATTTAGGGTGGTTGATGAGATAAATCAAGGTTGGTTCACAAGTGTGTTTATCATTTTTTTTTTGTTAGATCAAGTTCCATGTATCTCAGAAAAAATCATTGTGGCATTTGATATTTTCTCAGGGATGGATCCTATAAATGAAAGAAAGATGTTCCAGCAGTTAGTAAGAGCAGCATCTCAACCAAATACACCACAGTAAGAAGAGATATCATAACCTATGATAATTATCTGTCTCTATTATGCTCTGTTTTAGAAGCCGCCTTTTCTGTTCTCATACTCAACTGTTTTACTTGAAAAACTAGAAAAACTTGTATATTATAATGTATCTTCATTAATGTAGGCAATGTTAAATTATTATGTTTGTCTGATTGAGCAAGTCCAGACCATTGCCAATTAGGGGTTGTCATAATATTTATAAACATGAAGGGTAGAGGTGCATGATAACAATTATAAGAATGAGTACAATAATGAAACTTTTTGTTTTAAGCTTTTGGTGCCATAATCACCAATCTTTCTTGGGTAATAATGTTATTTTAGTTCACTATACATGGCAAGGATAACAAGTGTAGTCCATGTCCCATTGTGCAATTTGCTTTTAGCTGGTCTGTCTATGCTGTTTGTAGCACAACGTTGAGGGGCAATCTAATAATTTACATGGTACAGAATTTAGGTTAGTGACAACCCAATAGAGGGTATGAGCATATACCATTATTGTCTTAAAAACTGTAGTTCACGAAGCAAATTCTGCTTCTCATATGCTTGAATTCAAAGTTTTAAAAGGTGACGTAAGCATTGGTTTCTGTCAACGTTAATCAGGTGTTTCTTGCTTACCCCAAAGTTGCTACCAGATCTGGAATACAGTGAAGCATGCAGCATTTTGAATATAATGAATGGCCCTTGGATCGAGCAGCCGGCGAAAGGTAAAAGTGATACATAAAAGTCAGTATTATCTATTGATATGTTGAAACTTATCAACTACTCACCTATATTTCAATATTTTTTGTTAATTCAGTCTGGAGCGGTGGTGATTGTTGGGGAAATGTCATAGGCTTAGTAGGAAAAAGCCAATGCTGAAATTACAATTACATTTAAATTGTTCACCAATCAGGAATTTTTGTGAAGGGCACCCAAAGATAATTGGCTTAGTCCATCAGAAGTAAGCAGTGTTTTGTCCCAAATCAGGTGGCACTGTACAAATTAATTTCCATTTTTCATCCCTTGTAAATTAATCAATGATACCCTTTCATAAAGATGACCTTCCCAAATGTATTATAGTAGTTTCTGGTACGAGGGTCTAGTCTCAAATCATATGAATGCCTTGTGTTTATGCAGCAAGGAATCAATTGGGCATTAGCAAACCAAAAAAGCGTTATACTTGGGAGCAACAAGGATTTTGCTATTGGTTTTATCGCTTTCTATTGATTGTCGAGTGTCTTGAAGATAAATTTTCATATGTATAGCCTCATGATGTTTCAAAGTCTTGTTTCTTGTTTCCTTGCGAATTGTGGTCAGGACCTTTGATCTGAAAAAGAAATGCATTTCAGGTAAAAAAAACGGTAAAAGGGAAATGCATTTGAGATTCTTCCCTCGTTCCCTTGTGCTAATGATTGAAAAGAAAAAAGAAGCGTGTAGTGCAAGTGAACATGAAGTGTGCATATGTAATTAGTTTCGTACAGGACTTGGTGGATATGATGCATACTCGATTAAGTTTCTTTATATTGTGAAACAAATGATCAGCTACAGCATTTTGTCGTTTTATTATTTGTTAAAATGACATGTTCATTTAACGCGATACAACCTTAGTATGGGCTTTAACCGATTAAACTGATCAAACGAAATCACTTGGGTAGTTTGGGGTTTTTTTTCTTTTAACACAAAAAAGCATACACCACATAATCCAATCAAACTGCTATTTGTTGTTTAGTGGCCTATTTTTTGGTACACTTAGGTTGGGGGTGGTTTGGTCATATAGCAAGGGGGCGAGTGTTCCAATGGTTCGAACCCTCCCCATCCTCTGTAATAAAAGAAAAAAAAAAAAAAAAAAAAAGGAGAAAAGAATCACACTAGGAGCAGAAAAGCTGTTTGAAGTATTTGTATACCGCCTACATTGAATATACCAAATTTCATTATTTTAATATAAATATACTCATTGCATATTTATTTTTTTCCACTCCTTCCCCTCTCCCATCTCCCCTCTCTCCTCTAGTTGATGCCTTCATCTCCTTACTCTTCACTTCTCTTCATCTTCTATTCTTCCCTTCATCTTCATCTTACCGTTATCTCATTCTTCATTTGATCAGCCAATCAAATTAGCCATCATCTTACTATGTGATTTCGAATGTGTTTGGGAAAATGGGTATGCCTTGGAATAAGATTAGAGCTCTTGTTGAGGGTATGCAATAAGTAATTTGATGGGTCTTTGTATGTTGAGGCTGCAATGGACGTATTCAAAGTCCAGGACTAAGGAAGCAATGGAGGTATTGAAAGACATGGACTTTAATGGGTTTTCTCCAAGGGACGTCCATCCTCTGCTTGCCTTTTGATGATATAAGGCTGCCACATCATCTCTTATACAATCCAATGGTTAAGAAACTCACATATCACCTGGGAAAAAATTAAAACCAAAATGTAAATGATATGCACAACAATTTCTCCGAATTTATAGCATGAACTAGCCTCATTTCCAAGATAAAATTTGATAGGAGGGGAGGAAAAGGTGAAAAAAACACTTTTTGTTTTTGTTTCTGTTTTATGAAGAAAAATGCAATTGGATGCTACAAAGTGTCCAAAAATGCACTAACAGTTGGCATTAACCATGATGGACCCTCAATAAGAATTTAAAGTATCCCCAATAGGAAAGCCAAATTTTCTATTGTTGCATATATTGCATAAAATCTCCCTCATTGATAAACAAAAATCCAAAGTGATGAGTTGATAATATTGATCACAAAAGATAATACAACACCCTCTCTCTTCATCCCCCTAACTCTCCTACCATCTTTACTAACTACATTGGCAAATATTTGACAGTGGCAGCTCCTAAACTATAGGGAATATTTTAAGTTGGCACACAATATTTAAAATCTTTCATATTACTATTAACCACTAAAACTACAAGACCACACAACAGTTCGGCATTTTTCTCTAGTTGAAAAGCACCTTTCTACTAAAATGATTTAATTTATAAAAAAAATATGTAAATATATTAAAAAGATTAAAATATTAACATATAACTATAACTGTTTCTCATTGGAGCCAAAACCTAAAAGCAATAGCTATAGTTGAAAAGCTATGCTTTATGGGTGCTTTAGCATTTTCTTATTGTACATGCTCTAACCCTAATTTACAGAATGCCAATAGGAAAGCCAAATTTTCTATTTTAAATAATCGGCATATGTTGGATATGCTACATAAAACTCATTGATAAACAAAAATCTAAAGTGATGAGTTAATAATATTGATCACAAAAGTACATGGCCTTTCTAGCTCAGTGTAGAAGAGACCATATGCTCTTTACGAGACAGTCCCCGACCAAAATACAACATCAAGGTCGCCCACTCTCTTCATCCCCCTTAACTCTCCTACCATCTTTACTAACTACATTGGCAAAGATTTGACAGTGGCACCTAAGAGGCTGAATAAACAATTTTAAGACATGTACAGGTGTTAGTGTTCTTCAAGCATTTGCTGGAAGCTTGAAATCCAGCATCTCCCTTATATTTAACCGAATGGATGGCCCCATCGACGAGCATATATGTGCACTTTTCCAGTAGACACCTTTTGCACCTGGTGGCTTATTTGCTTCTACTGATTTCTGTCAGGTAGAGCATGAGTACAATCAATTTTCATGGCAAGTGGGTGCAGTTCAGACAGCAAAAATATTAAGGAAGAAGGAGAAGAACTTACAACTGCGGCGAGCAAGTTTACAAGAAGGTCTTCTTCAGGAAAGTCAGCTCTTCCAAAGCGTAAGTGAACTATACCAGTTTTATCTGCTCTGTATTCAACTTTCCCCTGCTTGAATTCTGCTATGGCCTGAAACAGAAAATAAGAGTAAATGAATTAGGCTAAGAAAGCAGACTTCTTATGATGTTGGCCTCCCACAAGTAAATCAATTCATGTACTTTCATAGTCAGATGAATAACCAGGTTGTTTCTACTATCGTTTTACATTTGCCCTCATTGTATTTCATTGTGTCAAATGCATTAATATATCACTTGATTTGCTAGGAAATGCAAATTTGAACCCTCTTCTTCTCTCTCTCTGTAAGCTTCTTGTTTCTTTTTTCCTCATTTCATTATTCTTACTATGTCAGAAACATAGATGTATACGTGCATGCATTAAGGTATGAGGAAAGAACTAAAACCATAGCTAGGGACTAGTTAAAAGTTACAGGTAAGAAAGAGTATCCATGCAAGTGCAGGGAGAAATGAAAACGGGAAAATTCCAAACCATACCTGAGGTATATTAGGCGTGACGGTACCAGCTTTTGGATTTGGCATGAGCCCTCGTGGTCCTAGAATCTTTCCTAGGCTAGCAACCTGAGACAAACAGCAAAGACAATAAAATGAAAATTACTGGGGATCATGGTTTCCAGCAATGTAAGAATTTGCACATCATGCATAGATACATCCTTAAAAGCACAACAAAGAACATAAATATTAGAAAAAAGCTATAACAAAAACAAAAACTGTTCATCAGAATCTCATCATGCACATCAGGATTTAGAACCATTAAGAAGCTGAGTAGTTTTCTTTTTTTGGCAGGAAAAATAGATTTCGTTTCAATCATAAGACATAGAAGTTCGTTGACAAAAGAAAAAAAAAAGGACCATGGCAATTTATGTTTCAACCGATTAATCTCTTTACTTCTCCCGATGCATATTTCATTGCTTTAAGATGAATATGATTCTTCATAGTCAAATATTATAAAGACACTATATATATCTCTGATTAGAACAATATAATAGAGGCAACACCTTGGGCATCATATCTGGTGAAGCAATTAACTTGTCAAAATCCATGAATCCTTCTTTTATCTGTTGTATCAAATCGTCTCCACCAACCAAATCTGCTCCAGCATTTTTTGCTTCCTCAAACCTTTCACCTGTAGATATTAAAGAAAAAGATAACCTTTAGGAAAATTATGAAATACCATGAAAACAAAATTTAAAAAAAAAATATTCCAATCACTAGAACATGAACATGGTCATATGAGTTGATACCATTACTATCTATAGAAAGGTATCAGGTGTGACTCTATAGGTCTATCTATTTGTGTATTTTAATACAGATCAAATAAGAAAAATAAGGTGTATTTTAAAATAATGCTAAGTATAGGAAACCTGTGTGCATGTTTCTGGAATAAAATGAGCTCTAGGAAAGAATCTTCTTGCATATTGGGCAAGGAAATATGAGAACCATTATATTTTAGAATTTTTGAAAAGTAGAAGACATGTAATCTCAATATAATTCCAACAAACTAGAACATATGTCTACTGAGATTAAACAATAAATTCCTAAAAAAATACATTCCAACTGACTAATGAAATACCCAAGGTGCAATTTTGTAGATATAATACAAATTTTCCATACTAGATTAAATCTACAAAAGTGTGTGTGTATATATATATATAGGCCCCTTTAAGTGTGGGATCCCATATTTGAGGGATCCCTCACAGGGGCCCACTCCATATAGTATTTCAACGATCCGAATTGTCTATTTTTTAAATCTATATTCAAAGATCATCCTTGCAAAAAATTAAGCAAATCAGAAACCATAAAGCTATCAAACGTTGATCAAATAATAGACGAACAAAATATTTTCGATAAACACTTGAAATGGTGATCATTTAATCAACGGTCAAATGGTTTCCGATTAACCTAATTTTTGCAAGCATGATCCTTCAATGGAGGCCAAAAAAGTAGACGGTTCCGATTATCAAAATACAATGTGGAGTGGGCCCCATGAGGGACCCCACAAATAAGCCTAAATATGGGATCTCACACTTGAAGCTCTCTTTATATCATATATATATAATTAAAAAAAAAAACTCAAGGTATAAACATGTGTACAAATCAACAAGCAACAGACCTAGAGCCAACTATAAGCTAAAGCAAGACAGTACAACATCTCCAACCTCCTAAGTAACTAATTCCAGGGCTAAAACTTATAAATTAAAAATAAATAAAATAAATAAAAAAACCACTTGAGAAAGAAAAACCTCATTGATGGCTACTTTCATTTCATATTCTTAAAAAGAAGCAAGAAAAATCTTACAAAATTTTTAACCTCGTTTAGACCCAAATGACTACGAGAGCCTTCTCATCAGGGGAAAAAAACAAAAAAAATCCAAGTTTAAACATAGAGAAGAAGTTGACTATGCCTTATGATGCAGGACAGAAGCGTAGGCTGCTGTCTTGCTGCTATATTAGGGCAAAAGTCTAGAATAGACCGATCTTCCAGCAACAAACAGTAGAGAAAATAGAGATTTAAGCTATGAAATCAAAGATGGAACGTTGATAGATGAGTTCTAGGGTTTAGGAGCCCAAAAGAAACTCTCAAATCTGATTTATCAGAAAAATATATTGATAAAAAACTTTCTATTACAACTTAAGCCTTTAGCTTATATAGGGAAACATAAACCTAAGATGACTAGAAAAGCATAAACCTAAACTTACTAGGAAAGCATAAAACTTAGTTAACTAGGAAAGCATAAAGGTAAATCCATCTAATAACCAAGAAATTAGAGTCCTAAACAAGCTAGGAACTAAAAATTGGAAAGCTACTAAATTTTGCTAAATTCTGGAAACCCTAGCAGATGCTCCTGCATCACCTTATAAGACAAATGATACTGCCACAGTCCAATTTGAAGTTTGAAAAGGAGTGTAATACACTAATCAGAAATAGACAGGTATTGGTCACCAAGATCAGTGGCATGGAATTCACATCATCCATTACAAACCCAGATCATGGAAGAAATGAGAAAATTAAACCGCCTCCAAAAAATTCATTTGCATAAACAATCCCTTGACAGAAAAGTACAACCATTTAGAAATGCCGAGATTCCAGCTAAGCAAGCATTTCTTCTGTTCTTTTCAATCAAGGTAAAAGCATAAAGAGAATAAAACCCCATCCAGTAAAGATGTTCCTTGTGTAAGCCTTTTAGGCTTAATTGACAGAACAATTTAGCTATAGAGAATTCAGATAATAGTTTCAACTTTCAAGAACCTTTTTTCCTACCTATTTACACATGCTAATATGGAAATTGCTCATAGTGATGCTCCTCTACAGTTATATTCACTAGGTTGAAAGTTGGAAACTTGTATCCTCACTAAGTTCAAATAAGTGGTTTACATAATTGGTTCATCCCCCTAGCTCATACTAAATGACAGATATAAATTACTTTTTTTCAATTAAGGACAATGGTACAAAGGTGAGAAATTGAGAACAGTAACTACCTTGAGTAAGAACAGCCACTTTAACAGTCTGTCCAGTTCCGTTGGGCAGATTTACCTAGTAAAAGAATTCCCAAGCACATAAACGATTATAATGTCGTACCATGCAGTGGATAAGACTGTAAGTAAATTTCCCATTATCAACCAGAGATCAGAAAACTCACAGTTGCCCTTAGCTGTTGGTCATTATATTTTGGGTCAATGTTGAGGCGGAAATGGGCTTCAGCAGTTTCTACAAATTTTGTACTCGTCATTTCTTTCAGTAAAGCTATTGCTGGCTTCAGTTCATACTCTTTTTTGTTTTCCCTCAATTTTTGAATTTCCAAGAATCTTTTGGACCTCGTCTGACATTTTCAAGACAAGACAATTGAACACTTGAATCACTACCGAAATCTTGGAAGAATGTAAAAAAAGGACACTATAGGACTATACCTAACAACAACAAAATAAACTAAAACCAAATTATAAAAATTTGTTAAAAAAAAAAACTTTGGGGCTTTCTTCTTCTTCTTCTATTTTCAGTCAACTGGCTTTCTTCACTTTTTAATTATACTAAAAGAATGGGACACCCAATCAACCTTGAAGAGATACAAATAATAAATTTGTGGAACCAGTATCTTCTCAAAGACAATAAAGTGACCTAAATAATTCAGTCAATCCTTAACTTTAGAATTTGAAGAAAAAGAACAAACGAATGAGTTAGAATGACTCTGTATCTCCTTAAAGGTTTCAACAATGGGTTTTTTCTGAAACGATTTCTAAAGTGATAAGCAAACAAGAAAAAAAAAACCATTATCTAATCACTAAATTAATCCATATTTCTCAAAAGGTGAAAGAACAATACAAGAATCATTGGGCATAGTTTGTCACAATAAAAAGGCAATAATTTCTGAAATTGAATCCCAGAACCATAATGAAATCCTTAAGCAAGCAAAATCCACAAACGAAATAACTAAAAACACAAATTCCACCCAAACAAAAAGCTAAAACAAGCAAAAGAAAACAAAAAAAAGCACATACTCTGTCTCTCTTTAAAAGCAATGCGGCCTTCCCTTTCTTGGGCTTAGGAACAGCAACAGCAACAGACCCATCAGCTCCTTTTACTCCATCTTTCTCTTCCACATCCTCATCCAACTCTGCCTCAGCAGTCAAAGCAGCGGCAACCACATGGAAAGGCTCGGACTTGGCTTCCTTCAACAAACTCAAATTGACCCACTTGCTTGGTCTTCTCTCTCTGGGCCTCAAAACCAGTGGGCAGAGAGAGAAAGTTTTGAAGAGTGGCTTGGGCTTGAAGGAGACGAGTGAGGAAGTGAGGTCTTGTGGGTGCACAGAGGAGGCGGCGTACGTTAGCATGAGGGACGAGGGTGTGGTACTTGTAGCCATTGTTGGAGCTGTGTCTCTGCAAATGAAGCCTTGGGCAAATTGCTTATCTATCCATATAAATTCGAGATAAGAGGTGGCTCTGTTGTCTACTGCAGAGTTTGTGGATAGTAGACCATAGCTTCCATCAGCAATAGTGAATTAAAATGATAAATATAAATGTTTTATTATTATTATTATTATTTTTGTTAAACTGAGGCCCAAAAAAAGAAAGAAACTAATTGTGTACGAAACGGGCTCTAGCAAGCCCAGCAACAACATCCTCCAAAAAAACTGCTCACAACATTCTCTAATTCCGACTATCTTAAATTATTGGGTTAACCATTTTATTTTTAAATTTTAATTTTACTCTTAAAATAAAAAATTTAAATTTTATTCGTTAGGTTATTCGATACTTGTCTGTCGAAATATTTGTGGTTATTCGATACCTAACTGCCGAACATTGGCGGAGTTTTTGGTAAGTAACTACTGAATGGAATTAAAAAAGATATTCGGCAGTATTCTATCAAATATTGTCATTATATTTGGCAGTAAGCTGTCGAACTCCTTAGTATATTTTGGTAACATGGTACCGAATGAGTTTGGATAATTCCATAATTTTTTGCAAGAAAGGTAAAATAGAAAAAAATTTGTCCAAAATATATTAGGGTAGTCGGAATAGCCTTTGCCAGAAGAAATTCCGAACGTAAGAAGGAACTTCTAAAGAAACCACCCTACAGTTTTCTTTCCCCAGCCCACAAATTCTTTTATATTATTTTACTCTCATTTAGTCATCTAACAGAAGCGGTCACACCGAGATGATTAAAAATCATCTAATCATATAATTGTAGTCAAATAAATAAATGAATACAATGTTTTCATAAAACAAAAATTGAAATAATTATAATTAGGGCTTTTTTATAGCCCAAAATATGGTCCTCAAGGATAAAAAGGTCCACATGTGCTCATTTATTTCAAGCCGGCCCATTTTAATGAGCCGAATGCTTGGTGCTTGTTTTTTATTTTATTTTTTTATGAAACTATTGAGCAAATTAAGTACAACCCAGCCAACAGTTTCAACCATCATATAAAAATGATATTTATACAAATGTCTTATGTTTTTTGGTTACACATACATGTGAAAAATGAATAAACAACACAAAAGTACACTAATTTAGAATCACATTCATCATAATTTTATATGTTATTGTTCAATAATTTCAATTGTCTACGTAGAAGAAAAAAGGGAACCATCGAGCACTCAGCCTTGCACAAACACGACGTAGAACAATGTTTCTACGGGCTATACATTTATATCATTAGTTTTTTTAACAAATTTATAAAAACTCAGGTGGACATTCTTAACATTCAACGCTTTAGGTGAGTTATTTTAGAGAGCTGCTATTTGCACACCCCTAATTTTCTCTTTGCACACCCCTAACAACCTAATTTGTGAAATTACTTAATTGACACAAAGAGAAATGACCAAAAAGGACAACCTTTATTATTTGAAAAAAAAAAAACTCCCCTTACACACCCATCCCAACACTCTTACACACCTCACCCAACACTCTTAAACCTCAACCAAAATAATCCTAAAACTCTCATTGCACACCCCCTCCTCTCATAACCTCATCTCTTCATTTTTCCTCCAAACCCTAAGTTTTCTCTCTTGGTCACATATACGCAATAAGATTGTAGAAATACATATTAGTTTTCATGAATGGAGCCTTCACTCGTCCCTTATTCACCTTTCGACGAGGTATGATCGTAATTTTTTGGGTTTTTTTTCGTGTTTTTCATTTACTGTTCGCGGTTCATTCGGCGAACCAGTACCGAACGTTTCTGCATTGTTCGACAGATGACTACCGAACACAACTAACATATTCGGTGGTTAACTACCGAATGAAAATTACAAAAAAATTTAAAAAAATCCATTCGGTGACTGTTTGCCGAATGAACTTATGAATTTCGACAGACACATGCCGAACATTTTACATATGTTCGGAAGACATCTGTCGAATGAAGTATTTTGTTTACAAAAATCGATATTGTTCGCTAGTCAACTGTTGAACCAAGGTTATTGGTTCGGCAGATTACTACCGAACAATATGATTTCGTTCGGTAAGCTTCTACTGAACAGATTCATTTCGTTCGGTAACCTTCTACCGAACGTACTGTTTTAACATTATTTTCATGTTTTATGTGTAGGATGATGAACAATATGAGCAATATGGTGGTGCTTTTACTCGAAACAGCAAGGTTGAGGACTACATTGGGGCTGAGGTCGAGGTCGAGGTCGAGGCCAAGGTTTTGACCGAATACTCACGTGACTATAGTAATGAATTCACAACAAACGAGGTATGAATTTGTAATTTGGGAAATATATGTTGCAAATGTAGTTGAAATGTGAATAATGTAAATTACATATGTGTAGATATTTCATTCGAGGGATGTATTGGTTAGCTGGGCACGTGCACAAGGAAGGACGAACAACATAGTCATTGTCATTATGAGGTCTAATACAGCAGGGGTGGGGAAGAAGAAAGCTAGAGTGTTCCTTGGTTGCGAACGAAGTGGTCACCATAGGCCATCCAAGTATGATGCTGATAGTTGTATAGTAAAACGTCCTAAGGATGGTAGGGACTCTACTACAAAAAGATGTGGATGCCCCTTCTCATTAAAGGGTGTGCAAACTGGTGAAGGACATTCATAGATGAGGATGAATGGATGCTAAGTGTGGTATGTGGAGTGCATAACCATAGAGTTTTAGTTACTGGTGAAGGACATTCATTTGTGGGGAGATTATCTGAAACAGAGAGTTCTTTATTGGTGGATATGTCTAAGAGTTTAGTGAAACCGAAGCAGATTCTGACCATCTTGAAGGAAAGGGATTATTCGAATACAACAACAATCAAAACAATATACAATGTCAGACACCGAAATAGGGTGAAAGAGAAGGCTGGAAAAACTGAAATGCAGTGTTTGCTAAGTAAGTTATCTGAACACAAATACTTTGAGTGGCATAGATGTTCTGGTGGTGATGATATTGTGACTGATTTGTTTTGGAGCCACCCTGGTTGTGTTGATCTCTTACGTGCATTTCCACATGTATTGATCATGGATTGCACGTATAAGACTAATAGGTACCGTCTGCCACTCTTTGAGATTGTTGGGGTCACATCCACAAACATGACTTTCTCAGTTGCATTTGCTTACATTAGTTATGAGAATGAAGACAATTACATTTGGGCTTTGACTAGATTGAGGTCGTTACTCAGCGATGATTGTCTTCCTGGTGTGATTGTCACAGACCGAGATCTAGCACTCATGAATGCAATCTCTGCAGTTTTTCCTACTGCTAGACATTTATTGTGTAGGTGGCACATTAGCAAAAATGTGATGGCAAATTGCAAGAAAAAGTTTGGAACCAAGGATGATTGGGATAAGTTTTATAGTTCATGGTATTCCTTGGTAAATTCAACGTCAGAAGATGTGTATTTAAGAGACTTACAGCAGATTGAATCTAAGTTTGGTTGGGTTCCTGGAGTTATTGACTATTTGAAGGACACTTGGTTGATACCTTTCAAGGAGAAGTTTGTGGCTGTATGGACAGACATATGTATGCATTTTGGTAATACAACTTCCAATAGGTAAACACTTTCACATATTTGGCATTACTGGTTAATTATTATATTGTGTTGCATATAAACTAACTTGACTCTATTAATAGGGCGTAAAGTGCACACGCGAAGCTAAAAAGGGAACTTGGCTCTAGCCAGCTTCCCTTTGATACCTCTTGGGCACATATACACTTATTGTTAGTATTGCAGCATACACACATCAAGGCATCATTTGAGAAGAGTCAAACGTTTGTCCAAGTCAAAATGAGACAGCCGGAATTGAAAGATTTGATTGGTTATGTATCTATGGCGGCATTGACTATAATTGCTTGTGAGATTGGCCGGTAATTTGGATACTAACTCAACTATAATTACTACCATGAACACTTCATTAATGTGATGCTTACTGACTAATATAATTCTTTTCTTTTTGTAGGGCCGATTTAAATCCGACTGGAACATTACCGTGTGATTGCACTATTCGCCATACACACTGTTTGCCATGTGCACATGAGATTTTGTCGTATAGGCGACGTAAGATGCGTATTCCACTTGATTCAGTGCATCCCCGTTGGAGAAAGTTGGATATGCTTCACGAACCACAAGTGATAGTGTCAAATCCATCGGTTCAGTCAACACTTGATAGACTAGCAATATGGATGGAAGGACAGAATGAGGACACTAAGAGGATGATAAGTTTGAAAATAGAAGAGCTTATGAATCTAGAGATAACGGTGCTAAAAGAACCGCGTGCGAAGGTAAAGACTAAAGGGCGCCCTAGTAAAGCCGAAAATTCTACCCGCCGTTTGTCATCTGCCTTCGAGTATGCACTTTCGGGTCAAGGTAGCCACTCACCATCACCTACAATATGTACAGTTGGCACCAATTCGCCAAAGAAGATGCCAAAGGCAAGAGTATCAAAATTGAAGGTATATATTCATTTGGATGATCTTACTTTATTTTATTAATACTCATTGCATAATCGGATTTATTTATATTTTTCTACAGGCATATAAGACATCACTCACGCCATCTGTTCCGACCCACCGGTATACACAGCAATTCAAAGCTAGCATTAGGCCATTCATTACCGGTGCCACTGATGTGAAATCCGACGGTCATTGTGGGTATAGAGTCGTAGCTTTGGCATTGGGGTTGGGTGAAGATGCGTGGCGGAAAGTGCGTATAGATTTATTCCACTCGTTACGGTCATTGTCCATCCTATATGAGTCCATATTTGGTCGATCTCGAGTTGCTAAGCTAAAGCATTCGATTGAGTATTTTGAAGAACCTCTTATTGCACCAAAGGATTATTGGATGGACATGCCGGAGATGAGATATGTTATCACGACATGCTATGGTGTAGTGGTGACCCATGTATCTAGGTCGTTATGCTTAACATGCCTACCATTTAGCGTACACCCAGATATACTAGAGGGATCCGAGATTCGTGAGATTGGTATCGGTTTTGTCAATGACGATCATTTCGTACAGGTACACATTGAACTATATGGTTTGTTTTATTGGATATTTAAATTATCTTTATAGGTACACTTAGTGGATATTTATTCCATATTTATTGAACTCATGTGTAATGCTATTTTATAGGTACACTTAGTACCGGATCACCCCATGCCACCTATACTAGATCCAACATCGCCTTGAGCAATTCAAAGAATTTGTGTGCCATAGTGATCCATCCACACAAGAACCTGTGTCTCTTGATAGTGATTGATTATGTTTTGGACTTGATGCATTTACATTGAGTTATGATGAGATTATTGTATTATTTAAATATATATAAGTATGTGGATTTAAATATATATAAGTATGTGGATATTTGTTTTGCATGAACCTAAGTATTTCACATAAATAATGAGGTGGATTCAATTATATAAATTAACCATAGTATTTGACATAAATAAAACCTTATCTAGTTACAGAAACTACAAAAATATCAAGTTATAATCATTGGCGGGGACGCCGTCTCGAACCGCGTTGGTATGTCATAGTGTCCTGCAAGTGCGTCCCCTATAAAATATGTTGCAAACTCTGAACCGACTGATAGAGGTAAGTAGGACGTGTGATAGCAACTTCTTCGCCCATGTCAATAATCGGCTGGGTAATCCGTAGCATCCGAGCCTCGCGCTCCTAAAAGCCAAAATATGCGAACATTAACAGATGCAATCGGAAAATGAGAAAATTTATTGTGTAAATTTACGTACCCGATAGTATGCAATATCCGATGTGGCGTGTGGGTCAAATGCACCTCTGCGAGTAGGGTTGTGGACGATTGGATGTGATATAGAGGTGAACCAATCGAGGTATCCTCTCACAGTATCCGATGGCCGCCTCACCGGTATACTGCGCGCCTCCTCAGACAACACGTGATTTCCCCATGCCTCCCATATACCAGCTAAATAATTGTACATGGGTCTGTATGAGTGCGCATTCGAACCTCTAACCCCCTGAAAAACCGCACGTGGTGCAGGGGGGATCGTCTGTACCCTTCCAAACTGCCTAAGTACTCTCTCGGGACAGTAAGGCTCAACAACATCAAAACACCTTATCATCCCTGTGAAGAATGCTATAGCTGGCAATGGGTGTGCTTGTCTTTGAGATTTGTATGGTTCCCAAATAACTTGAAAAAAAAACAATAAAATTATATAGTTGAAAACATTAACGTAATAATATAATCCTAAATTTATAAAAAGAATTGTAAATTACAAATATACCTCGTCAGCCGACAAAACATCAAGTCGTTGCCGTATTCTTTGCACTGCTTCAAGATCATTGCCACCATCCCGCCTTGGAGTCCAGCGGAGCGCACGAGGTGAATTCTCGGAATAATTCATATCGTACGATGGACCGAAAATGGTGTGCATATGCTCGTACACCCAAGCCTCTATCAGTGTCATATATCCGCCGATTTGTTTGACACCAGCTCGAGAGGCAAATCCAAACTGCCTAAACAACCATGCTAGGCATCCAGCGCCCCATGCGTAATAGCTAACAGTGTCTAGATTAGTGAGTAGTCTGAGATATTGGACTTGTACCCTTGTGCCAGTCTTATCTACAAACAGGGTACAACCCAATAAATACAACAGATACGCCCGGGCTGCACATTGGATTTCATGCTCAGAGTCGGCATCAGTGACATCACTAAAGCACGTATGTAACCACTCTAATCGTACATACTCACCACCAAAGTCCATCAACTACTCTGATGCCTGATCCCCACTAACTCCTAAATATGCAGTTAGTAGATATTCAGAAGTAATGTTATCCTCGACAAGTGTAGCCACTGGTGCACCACCAACCGGAATGCCTAAAATGTTGGCTACATCATCTAGTGTGATGGTCATCTCACCAAAAGGCAGGTGGAATGTATTGGTCTCCGGATGCCACCTCTCAACAAAAGCGGACACCAACACTTTGTCAACCGTACGGTAAGAAAACTGCACCAGTGATGTCAACCCAGAATTAATGACATATCCCTTCAACCGGTCATTATCTGTTCTGGCCCACAACTTCCACTCACGAAGCTTGGTGGTTTTGGACATGCACCTCAAAGGCTCCCGTTCCTAATTCAAACATAACCAAAGAAATTCACTCATTATTACTGCAAGTTACACAAGCATATAATACCAACTGTTAAAGATCATACCTCGTTGTTCCAAATGTCAGCAGCTACTTGAGTTCCATAACTCCTCAGCAGGGACGTGTCAATGAGACCTCCCGAGAAAGGCTTAGCAAGCTCGTTGGGATTATCCTCATTGTAATCCTCAACCGGAACCTCAGCTTGTTCAGGAACTGCCTCACGACTAGCTCGTGCTTGTACTAGCCTTCTTCGCCCAGAAGCTGTGGGTCGTGTTCTTTGCATATCATCGGCAACATCGGGAACTTCCCCTCTGGATGAAGATGCACCACGTCTGATTCTTCTTCTGTCCATCCTATATTTTCAAACAAGAAATTGAAAATTGTTTTAGCAAATATATGATTTTTTAAAAGCTTAAAAAAAAAAAAATCAACACAGGTGGTTCGGCAGTCAACTGCCGAGCAAAGTGGCAACTGTTCGGCAGTTGACTGTCGAACACAGTGGCCACCATTCGACAGATGGCTGTCAAACCAAAATAGGGAAATTCAAAATTTTGCATTCGTTCGGTAGCGTGTTGCCGAACCAATTCATTTCGTTCGGCAGGTAACCACCGAACTAATATTCATTGTTCAGCAGTCACCTGTCGAACCAAAATATGGAAATCCGATATTTTGCATTCGTTCAGTAGGGTACTGCCGAACCAATTCATTTAGTTCGGTAGCTGACTGCCGAATGAAATGAATTCGTTCGGCAGACCAATTCGAACGAGCTGCGAAATCAGAAAACTAAAAACCCCGAAAATGCTCACTCCAAAACCCGAAATCCTCCCTACAAATCATCTCAAACAGACGAAAACGGTATTTGGGATGGATTAACTAATTCAAATTAGATAAAAAAAAGTATTAGATTTACATTTAAATAAACAACATTTACATTTACAACTAATTTATTCGAGAAACTCACTTCTAGTGGCTGTGGTGGGGATAGGAATGGCAGAAATTTGATGAGGCCACTGATGGAGTTCACGGCGGTGCTGACGACGGCGATGACGACGGTGATGAAGCCGGAGGTGGGTGTCGGCAATGGTGGGTGCTGGTTAGTTGTGAGGTGAGATGGGGTGAGGTAGGGGGGGTGTGTAGTGTAGATGTGTTTGTGGGGGTGTGTGTTTGTGGAGGTGTGTAATGTTTGGGTTGAGAGGGTGTGTAAAGAGAAATTTAGACATATTAGTGACATTGGGGTATTTTGGTCATAATAGGGGTGTGTCAAAAAGAAATTTTGTATTTGACAAATTAATAAGGGGTGTGTAGGAGAAAAATGTGTGCAAAGAGAAAATTAGGGGTGTGCAAATAACAGCTCTCTTATTTTATCATTGGGGATTCTAGTGTGACATTTTTATCATTTACTGTTGTAATTATAATTAAATGGAAACGACTTTTAATTTAGATTTTTTTAGTAAAGATAATCTTTAAAGTGTGGCTTAAAAATGAATTGTTTGTACGGTGGGCTCAAAATGATGGTTAGTTTTGTATTAATTTACTAAATAATTAGCTTTAGTACACTCGCGTGTATACATATATATATATATGTGTGTGTGTGTGTGTTTTTTATACTAATAAGGGCCTAACATACTTCTAAGAGACCCAAAAACCATCATGTGGAGGTTTTTCAATTACACAATTCGTCGAGTGTTCGAATGCTTAGACAAAATTATGTGTTCCTGCATTGCAGTTACATCTCACTTTTGTGTTGCAATTACACATATGTAGCCCTACTAAAAATTATAAATTGTACACCAAAAACCCAACAATCTCCTAAAACATACTGAACAAAAAAAATATTGTAATTGCACCCTTTCATGCCATTATATCAAAAGCAATTGCAGTGTAGTTACAAAGAAAAAAAAAGAATAGGACAAGCATTCAAACGATAAATGCAAAGTTGATACACGCTGTGATTTTAGAGAAATTTGGAAAACTAATCAATTTTGATTTCCATTAAAGACTTTTGATCAATTTTTAAAATTTTTAGAATTTTGACTATCAAATAGTACTCGAACTTCCTTCGAGAAGTGCTCAACGCCCCCTCTCAAGTAGTACTTGAACCCTATCAAGTAGTGCTCGATGTGTGTTTGAACACTACTTTATGGCCAAATTTCAAAATTTTTTTTAAAAATGTTAAATTTAGGTTATTTTTTCAAATTTTTCGTGATTTTAAGGGGATTTTGTCCTTAAATTTTTTTTTTTTTTGAAAAAAAAACTATATGAAAGTTTTTGAGATCTAAAATGGTTCTTATGGGCAATTTTCAATAGTTTACTTTATATTTTATTAACTAATTGTGACTACATTAAAATCACACAATTTTTTATCATGTGAGTCACATTTTACTTCATTTTTTGTTTGTTTGGCTCCATTTAATATTAATTAGCAAAAAGCCACAAAAAGTTGCATGTTTCACTCATGAAACCATGTAAAAGTTCTATTCATTTCCAAGGGATATGGAGTGGCTTCAAAAAAATAAAATTATGACGCCATATTGAACTCCATAGTTGTATTCAGGGGCGGAGCCACATAGGGACCGGGGGGGCACATGCCCCCCTCGCCTTTAGTTAATTGACTTTTTTTGTTGATTTTTTATTATTTTTGAAAAAAATATATGACATATATTTCCTAAATAATTATTTTTTATATAAAAAATGAAATTGTTTCTTGCGTAACATGTGTAAATCGAGATGATCATTATATATATATTTTTTAATGGTAAAAGTCGATCTATGTTGCTCATTTTATAAAAAAAAAACTCTTATTTTTGTTGGAAATACTTAATGATTATTAACTTAAGAACAAGTTAATTCTCTTGAATTTTTTGTTTGTGAAAGTAATTCTAATTATGTAAAGATGATTTGTATTGTTATGAATGGCTTGAGAGAAACAAATGTACATTAAAAACAATGAAATTATCATACAACATTCTTAAAATTTGAAGACCCATAAAAGGAAAAATATTATGCTTATAACACCAAAAAAAAAATTATTAATCAATACTAAATATTTTTGTGTTCCAAAAAGTTTATACAGTACGTGCCCCCTTAGATGAAGATCCTGGCTCCGTCACTGGTTGCACTTTATTTTTGTTTCTTGACACTATATGTATTTTTCGCAAAGTTACACTTTATAATTCAATAGAATTAGAGTTTGTTAAAATAGTGTAGTATTGTTTTATGATTTATGCTTTTAGAGTTTAGGTAATTGTGACTTAGTATTTAGGACTTTAGCCCTAAACCCTGTAGATTAATCCATAAAAGGAATCCGAAAATTAAATTTTTTTATATAACTATAAGTCTATAACTTTCACTAATTAAGTTACATCTCATTTCATATATAGAGTTACTCTTTGTTCAATTGGTGTAATTCTCACCGACTTATTTTTACTTCAATGTGTGTTGAATTTGGTGTATTTAAATTTTAGGTTATAAAAAATTTGGACAAACAGAAATAATTAAAAAATAAAGAAAAAATTATAAAAAAAAAATGTTAGGCACTCGAAACCTTATTTGCGGGTTAGAATGCTTCGTGGTTTAGTTCGAACATTCTACTTTAATTTGATATTGGATGGTATATGTATCAATATCGAATGCCACTTGATTTTAGTTGTCACTTTCCTCTCCTAAGCACGCGAAATGACGTTAAGAGAAATGGCACGTATTCGACCAAAAAAGAAGAAGAAGAAGAGAAATGGCACGTGATGCGCATGTGTTCATTACTCAACGGAAAATTGTATGGAACTAATGTAAGTGGTACATAGAATGATAGGATAACGTAACATAATTCAAGTGTGACACTGTAAACCCTAGTGTGGAAAATAATTGAATAGATAGGGTGGTCAAGAGTCAAGACAATAGAACCACTCGTTAGTCTTTAGTCTTACTCTATCCCACAAGAGATCTTGTCCAGAAAAAAAAAAAAAAAAAAAAAATCGCAAGAAGACCAGTTGGAGAGACAATTATATGAGGACTTGAGGAGATGAAGGAAGACAAGACCAGTTTGGTCAAGCGCGTGCCACCTACTCGACACTTCCTCCGCCAACCAAAACCACACACCAAACTCAACCATCTGAACTCTGATTCTCTCTCTCTCTCTCTCTCTCTCTACTTCTTTAGAGACTAGAGAGGGTAAACAAACAAACCAACCAACCAACCAATAACCACCCAACAATGGCAGTCGCCACCTTCTCCAACCTCTCCACCACTCACACTCTCTCCTTCCCTTCACCAAACCACCACCACCAATTCTCTTTCCCACAAAGCTTCTCTCTCACTATCATCACGCGCAGTATCACCACAGCTCCCTCCCTCACTTTCACCAACAAGCGCTCCTCCATCGCCGCCACATTCTCCTCCACTCACGGCGGTGGGCCCCCCGCAGGCGGAGGAGGAGGAGGCGGAAGTAATAACAATAACAATAATAACAATGACGGTGGTGATGGCGGTGGCGAGGAGCGGGAGCGGAACAAGGCGGAGGCATTGGCGGCGGTGGCGGAGGCGGGGCGGACGTCGGAGAGTCTGCCGAAGGACTTGGCCGCGGCCATAGAGGCCGGGCGGGTGCCGGGGTCGATTGTGAAGAGGTTCTTTGAGCTGGAGAAGTCCGCGGTGTTCAGGTGGTTGCTTGGTTTTGATGGGTTCAAGGAGCGGTTGCTTGCTGATGACTTGTTCTTGGCTAAGGTTGCCATGGAGTGTGGTGTTGGAATATTTACTAAGGTCTGTGCTTCTAACTTCTAACTTATTAATAATTTTTTTTTGAGTTGGGTATATTATTCAATGTTTAATATTTTGTAATAATGAAGTCTCCTAACTGAGGTGACAATGTTTTGTTTATTCATATTCGGGTCCATTTTGGGTTCATTCATTTAAAACAAGTAAAATAATGTAATGCTGAATTCGATCTGTTTTTTATTGCAACGAATTTTGGAATTCTTGGGATTTTTTAATTAATGAGATGGCTTGATTACATGGTTCCGAAAAATCTCTCGAACGACTTGTGCCCCAAAGACTTAATCCTATGAAATTACAGTAAGCAGATAGTTTATTCGATTGGAGATTGGTAACTCCTTGTAAACATCAATTCTAAATAACTCGTTACCATAAAGAGCTCAATCTAGAGTTGATTAATGGTTGAACTTAGATAAGGATATTTCTTATAAACCACGTGGCTATGAACTAAGTCTTCAATTCAAAGATAATGTTTTGGACTTTTTACTAGCAATTATATGTATACTCATTTACTGCATGCTTCATATTTTTATTCTTAAATTTTCGAATTATTGAATACAAAATTAAGTCTCTGTTATATCTGTTGACGTAATCTCGTTCCATGTTGCTTATGTTTCAGACTGCTGCAGAGTTGGAGCGGCGCAGAGAAAATTTTACAAAGGAGCTAGATTTTGTATTTGCGGATGTGGTATATATCTATCATGTTGGATTTCATAGTTCTACGTAATGCAAAACTATTCTCTTGAAATTAAGTATTTTTATTCAGCTTCATACATGAGCAGTTAATACAAGTGATTATTATAATGTTTGCACAATTTGGGCCAGTAACAGAGTTATTCTAAGAAACACTAGTGGAATCTGGGGAAATGTTATCATATAAAAATTAAAAATAACCAAGTTAAACTAGGAAAATCTGCCTTTCAAGTCAATCATTGTATCTTTATTTGGGGTTGTGAATTGGAATAGATGTAGAAAATTATCTTTGTTCATATTGAGCTCAATATGCAATTTTTGCACATCCAGTTACATAATCCTTACTTGGTATTCATGTCTCTGGTTCATTTTCCTTTAATGAAAGTTGCTTGATTGCAGGGTCCTCACTTTTCTCTCTTGTTATTGGCGTTGTTGTAGTTGTTTTTTTGGCAATTTGGTTCTAGGTATCTTATAAATTCATGTAATCCAATTTTTTCAATCAATACATTTGGCATTTCTTAACTTGGCCTCCAACTGGAAACTGTGGTATAAAACTTGGCATGCTATGGGGGTCCTTTTCAGAATTGACTGGTTTACATTGTTTGGTTCAATAGGAGTATTCCAAAACATTCCTTTATATCTTGGCCTGCCATCCATAATGGGCTTACCACCAGAGATAGAATCTGTTAACTGGGTTGCAATGCCAATATCAACTTGTTATCTAAAGTATGAGTTATAGAATGCGGGGATCACTTTTTATTTAATTGCAGTTTTATTAGTAGGATCTGGTATATAATATTCTTCATTTAAATTTCTTCACTCATTTGACTACTTCCTCACACTTTCAGAGGCTTATTAATCTCAAAGGAAAGAGTTGTCCCTTTGATAGTTATAAGCTTTCATGGATGTTAACCTTTGAGTTGCGGCTTAGCGCACAAAAGCTCTGCAGCAATTCTTCAACTTTAGCTTATGTCTTTTGTTTACCAATTTCATGCTATCTGTTCTTTTCTTTTTCTACTTGGTATAGTGTTTCTGTTTTCTGTTTCTTTGTTGTTCCACCTTTTTGGCTGCCATGCTGCTTCTTTTTTTTTTTTGTTAATAAAATATTCTCACTTTAAAAAGAGAATATTTGGCATCCCACTAATTCAGTTTTTTCTTTGTTTAATTTTTTTAATCTTAGGTGATGGCCATTATAGCCGATTTTATGCTTGTCTGGCTTCCTGCTCCTACCGTTTCGCTTCGACCTCCTCTTGCTGTCAGTGCTGGGCATCTTGCTAAGTTCTTCTATGGCTGTCCTGATAATGCATTTCAGGTTATTTTTTGCTTAACTATTTCTGACACTTGAAGTTGCTTTTTTTGTCATATGAATATAACATCATGGAATCATCAATCCTAACTGCAGGTGGCTTTGGCTGGAACATCTTACTCACTCTTACAGAGAATAGGTGCAATAGTGGTATGTCTTGGATTATCTGAAAAAATTTAGCAGTCATGTTCGTGGAAAATTGGATTTAATAATAATTTAATATTTTTATTCAGAGAAATGGAGCTAAACTATTTGCAGTTGGGACCGGTGCATCTCTGGTAAGTTAAACACCTTAGATGTTCTGAAATGCCTCAGCTTTAGACTTTTCAAGTTTTACACAATACATAGAAAGCATGATGGCTTTCCTTTTCTTTCTCTTTTCTTTTTCGTGTGACATTACAATACAACAATTTTCTGCATGCTATATTGGAATACTTGTATCATCATGCCTTTTAGGTAAGGCTATAGATAATCCTTTTTCTCAGCCATGGATAAACTACATCAGTTTTTGCTTGGCCATGTAAAATAACTCTACTAACATTTTGTATTGATACACATAGGATACTTATGTAGTATTTGCTTATCAATTTTTTCTTTCTTTACTTGAATTATAATCCTTGACTGTTTCTAATTTAATGGTCTTTTACATTTGGTTGTTTCAGCTTTGTTTATCTAAAATACAATCTAATCTTGTACTCGATTTTATCAAAAATAAACCAAGTAATTTGTAGAACTGCATTGATTTGGTGGCCATGTCTCTATGAGTATAGGATAATTGCAATCATGTATCATCAATGACAAGCATGTAAATAATTTTCTCCAAATAATATGAAAAGGCCATTCTGAGACTAGGCGTCCCTCAAACCAGTCTTCTAAATAGGTTCTGTCATTCTGAGACTCTAGCGTTCTTAATTTATTGCTATTAAAAGTAAATCTCATTTTCCTTTACGCCATACCCCTGGAGAGATCAGGAGATGTTAGATAACCTGCCCTTTTTCATATTGAAAACTAAGTAATTCAAACATTTCTAGTTTGAGGACTAGAGATATAGCAAGCAAAATGGAACTGAAAGTACTGAACATTTCTGGTTATAAGTTACCATTTTTGTTATATGGTTCATGGCATCAGTAGCCATTTGATGGCTTGATGCCATATGACTGATTACATTTTTTTTTTTATTTTCAGGTTGGTACAGGTGTAACAAATGCATTGATTAATGCACGAAAAGCTTTCGATAAATCTTTTGCTGGTGAAGCAGAGGATGTTCCCATATTATCAACTAGTGCAGCCTATGGAGTTTATATGGCAGTTTCTAGCAATCTGAGGTACAGGGGCCTTCCAAATTTAAGTATTCTATTTATTCTTTATTCTTTAGTAAAAGGTGAAAGAATAGATCGCTCTGTGCTCATGTGGCTGCGTTATTTATTGTTTATTCTAACCCTCTCTCTCTCTCTCTCTCTCTCTCTCTCTCTCTCTCTATACTATGCATATGCCATTTACAAACTGTTCCATACTGACTAATGTATAGAGAAACTTGAGATAGGCTCAGATACAAAAAAAAAAAACAAACAAACAAACCATTTGTGGCATATCTAGATGGCACTGGACCATCCGGGTTATCAAGAACCATTTTATTTATTTATTTTTCTTATCCTAAGTGCATATGAGAAAAGAGAAAGAAGCTCTAATTACATAAAATTGATGGGAATGGTTTAGGTTTTTGGGCAGTGATCTAATTATTGCTTGACTCCATATAAAGTCTACAAGAACATAGTGACAGAAGCAACCCTTTATAAAATCCATACAACGGTTATTATGTGAAAGGACATATACCATAATATGACTTTAAAAAAAAATCCAAGTAGCTTTAACCTCTCAATCCACATTACCCGCATCTAGAAGATGTAATTTCTTGCTTATTTTCGTGGATGTAACTATGGCTTATTCCAACGATGGACAATCTGTGTAGCAAACTGGGGACCTGCATGAGATTGAAATAACAGCTATGAAAATTCGCAAGGGGATTTTAAGATAACAACTAAGAGATCTCCTGACTATTTATGTGTCTTAATTGTTTTATTTGGCAACCACTCTACTATTGATTTTCTGAATTATTGGCAACTTACACAAGGATATGATATACATTTTGTTTAAAAGGTACCAAGTTCTGGCTGGAATAATTGAACAACGAATTCTAGAACCCTTGCTACACCAACACAAGATTATATTGAGTGTAATTTGCTTTGCCGTTCGAACTGGCAACACATTCTTGGGGTCCTTGATGTAAGATCTGAGTTCTCCTTGAGTTTCATTGTATCACTTGGTTGTGTTTTCCTACTTGCTAATCATAATTCTCTGTATTCTGGAACAGGTGGGTTGATTATGCACGTTGGATTGGAATCCAAAAGATACGTGATTAGAGCATAGGGTACATAAACAAAGTTACCTCATTGTGTAAGGAAATGTTATCTTTGAATGGGTATCGATTACATTTATGGAATTACAGAGGATATCAATAGATTTATCAGGGTTGTTTTAGTATTGTTCCTCCTATGTTTTTTGTTTTGTGAGTTTTGTTAGTTTTGTTGATCCTATGTAGTTCACATGAAAGCAGAACTGTGTTGTAAATTCATTGTAATGAAGGTTATGCACACCAATTTCCTTCGTTCCTAGATGTCTTTGTCAACTTCTGTAGAAAAGACCAAATCAGTAGCATGGGCAGAGCCTTGCTTGCAAATTGAGTTTTGTGTCTCAGAAGAGATATGCTAAGGAATTGCTTGAAAAGTTTACGATGAGTAGCTGCAATTCTGTGGCTGACTGGCTGCAACTGTAATAGCAAGTTTGCGTTTGACAAAAGATGAAGGCATAAATTTTGATCCAACATTAACTAAAAGCTTGATTGGAAACTTGAGGTAATCTCACTATGACTAGGCCAAACACAGTGTAAAGTGTTGGGTTTTAAGCAGATACATGGAGACACCATAGGTACAACAGAATTGAAACTAGAAGAATAACCATGTATTGTACTATGAATGGCCTTGAATCCACAGGGAAGTACTCAAATAGCACCTCTCACCCTTATGAATGTGGCAGATGAATGGATGTGAGATAAATGACAACATTAAAATAACTATTATGATTCTAATGCTGAATTATTATGACCCTTCATCTGTCATCATTATTATGACTCTTCATCTGCTTTATTATTACGTCTCTGTGACTCTTCATCAATAGGAGTCTCATTGGCTTGCAGCCATATTACATGGATACACAGGGGAGGTGACAAAGATTAAAGAAAGAGTACCACTGGGTATGTTCTCTATCTTGGTTCAACAACTTTTACATGGATGTCGAAAAAGCAAAGTGTAGTGGTTTTATCAACCAGTGAAGCTGAGTACTTCGAGTCTTATCACTTGCTTTTTTTGACACTAGTTTCACAAGTTCACCTATTTGTGTCGAAGAAAATTGGATATGAGGAGGAGGCAAGTGTTTTACTACAAGAGCTATGAGCCCTTGTACTTGTCTGTTAGTCTAGTGAGAAATACCACATTTGCATGGTTCTATGGTTTTTCTTTTACATAATAATTGTCAAAAACAGTTTATTTAAAAATTAAAAAAGGAAATGAAATTCTAAACAAAACTTAGCAAACCCTTTGGTCAGCAAACAATTCACTGGCTACTCAGGGAGAAATTATAGGCATTACCAATACATAAACAAATCATATATTCACTTATTAATTTTAATACATTGATAGAGCATGGAGATGTAATCAAGAGTTTCCTAGTCAATTGACATAACCCGATAGTACAATACTTCTTGCTTTAAAAGGCAGAAAAACATTTACAGTCCCCGGTTATCCAAAAACATGCTAAGTAATACTTGTCAAAATGTAACTCAAAAAAAAAAAAAAAATTGAAATTGATTTGCATTTGGAGAGAAGTCATTTGGCATGCCAGAATACAACTGATATTGCACCACTGGCATCATCATCCTCACAAAGCAAGAGAGGTCTGCCCTTAATTGAAAATTTTGAAATCGGGCCTATTGTTGAAGATTAAGTAGACAATTTTCAATGTGAGCTTGTAAGTCCCTCAATGCTGAAAGATGCAACCCTTCGGAGGAGACAACACCATGGTAGGAGTCACACTTGAACTATGGAGCAAGCAAAGTCTGCAGAGAGGTAAAGAGTATACACAATACCACTTTACTGGCGCCTGCAAACGTTCTTGAGAAGGTAGGTACATTGCATTGGTTGGCTAACAGATTTCCATATAGTCAAATCCTGTTTCGTGAAAGGGGATGAGAGTTTGTAGACTAGTCCGGCACAGCTTATGCTTTTGTCATCTGTATATAGCATCTGAATAGTTTAAGCCCAAAGCATTAATGATGCACAATGGGAGAATTGGTACAATGTGTAAGAAATATTCATCAGATGGAGTGGAAGTAGTTGAGACACAGGAGGAGGAGGTGGCAGCAGTAGTAGACATGATATACAAAAGAGAGGTAAGAAGTGGCAAGGATGTAGGCTCGGTGAGCGTTGACGAGGCTCACGGAGGAAAGCAAGACGCCAGAAGAAGGCTCAGTAAGCGTTGACGAGGCTCATGGAGGAGACAGAGAGACCGATAAGGGAAGAGGGAAAGAGATCTGACTGTGGCTGTCAAAAGAAGAGGAAAAAGTGAGCGCTGCAAGCGGTGGCAGCAAGGCAGCTAACAGAGAGGAAAAGAATAGTTGCAGCGGCTAACAATTAGGATATATAACAAATAGATTATAATGATGATCTGACACAATGTAACCTCAGTTGTAATTTGCAGTAAAGAAGAGATTAAAAACATAAGTAGAAATAAAGATGAGGTACTTAGTTGCACTTACACAGAGCTAGATGAGGAACAGGCGTAAGTGTTGTGATGATGATTCTTCTCTTCAAGTCTATCATTGATGCAAAGGACTTTCTGTAAAATAAAAACCAAATGAATTACTAGGAATCTTTTTTTTTTCCTTTCATTTTTATTGGCCACATTACAATTAATAATTAAAATGCAAACAAAATTAAGGTGAAAAAAGAAAAAGAAACGATGAAATTGAAAATGATCTAGTTCATTACAATAATCAGAAGTTCAATATGTCAGTGAGTCTAAGTGGATTGATATCACTGTTAGTTAACTTATCTTGTAAGAAAATTAGAAGGCTGGAAGACTGATCCCCTTGAGGCGGATGGAAAAGGATGTGTTCAAAACAATTTTCAACAATTTGGTTCCACAGTCCACTACAACCATTGTACTTTAAACAATAAAAGTGAAACTTAAGGATAATGGGAGATGCTTTATCAGTAGTCTTCTGATTTTCTCCAAATTGAATCAAACCAAAGCAGGAAAATTCAGTCTTTTAATCAGAATGCCTAAGCTTCCCAAAACTAGGATTTTGTGTACAAGCCTTTCCACTCTACTCCAGTATATTAGTGGTCTTTTTTTTTTTTTTTTGACAAGTCATGCAGATTACTATCAAAACTGCAATTAGTATTGGCACATCTCAAGAATATTTCAATGAGAGATGTTAATTATTACTCCAAATATAATGTAGAAAAGGTGATGCGTTGAAAATTTATTGAAACTCACCACTTAAGAGTCGAATACAGGATATTGATGACAACAAATTTCATGGAAGTGCACCAAGTCTCCTCCAAGATATGTATGCTTCAAAGGAGTTGAAAAAAAGCAGTTATTATCATGGCCACCTCTAAGCTAAATTGTAGATGGAAATGCCTGAGAAAAAATACAGAGCAGATAAGTTTTGAGGTTCAAAGTGTACAATAGCAAATTGTAAGCACCATAACTGGCGGACCAATAGATTACTTTCACTTTACTGTGACCATGTTCTCAGTTTTATAATAAATCTGTTCTTATTGATATATACATTAAACCTTGATGGGGAGTGGGGTTTGGATGGAAAGGAAATGAAAGGAATGCTGTACTGTAGCACACAATAAGGACAAAGAAGAATACTTGATTACTTGATATACAAGCTTCTCCTATTTCTCTTTACTCACAATAATATATATTACTGTTTTTTTTTTTACAAGTTAGTATGTTACTATTAAGTCTATTATGACTGCAACTGTTTGCACATCTCAGTAAATATTTCCGTGAAAGATGTTGGTTATTACTCAAAAATATATTACAGAAGGAGAAATGCACATGCAATTTAAAAGTAAGAAAACTACCAGTTAAGTGTCCAATGAAGGATTTAAAAATGATAAATTTTATGGAAATCCACCAAGCTCCTCCAAAACATGTATGCTTCAAAGTTGAACAATTAGAAACAGGTAAAAAGCTCTGTTCATGATGTCAACACAAATTTACTCAATGGATTTGATAATTGTCATTTTTCCTTGAATTCCTTACAAATATAATGACAATGATTCGTATATAAAAAAAACACGGTACTCTGTTGGCATTTCATAAGTTTACATAAATAATTTCGATTTTTTCCTCATAATCTGTTAGTAGAAATGCTGTGTCAACAATTATTACAATGCGGCAAGGAAATCTACAGATGATAACAGAGTTTGGTGGCTTTTTTTTTTGTGGCTAAAAGCTTCCCTACAGAGAACTGCAGATAATCCTTTTTGCTAAGTCCCCTAAAGATTATGCCCCAGATCAGGTTTTAAATCTTGACATAATATCAAATAAGCTTGCTTGCTTGAAGAAAAACTTAAGAGGAAAAAAGAAGCAAAATATTACCAGGAAAACCAAGTGTGTAATGTAGTCGCCTACTCTATAATTAACATGTCAAATGTGCTCCATTATTATTCTGATTGTTAGCCTCCGATTGCGAAAGCAAGATTGGAACAGGCATCATGTCAGGTGTCCAATGACAGCCATTAATGAGGACTTAACAAGATTCTTCATGGGAAGTATCAGTGGTCAGGAAAGGAGACAGTACGTCATTGGCCAACATCCCATTGTAAAATCTTGAAGAGAGGTGAGCTTCATAGTCTAATCCCGAAAGACCATGAGCTTTGTGAGCATCTAATATAAGCATCTCAACTTTGTGGATAATTCTTGGCCTATATGGAGTTCCTGCATTTATTTCTTATGGATGAGAAACTATGCTCTAGGTAAGACCACAAGTAAGCATTGGCAGGCAGTATTTCATTTTTTCTGAAAGTTCCGGTGGTTCGACACCGAAACAGTCGGGAACCGACAACCGGAGGAACTGTGGCTGTTCCATTTTAAGCCATTCCGCGGGTTCGGTGGTCTGTTCTGCCTGAATATATATGTAAGGGATGTGGGCTATTTTGGGCCAGTATCGTCCTTTACCCGCTTCCCATTTCTTTTGTAGTGCCGAACAATACTTGATTTCAAGTTGCGTAAGTGAAAGAGGCAAGCCCTCCTCTGGAATGGATGCTAGCTTTGCACAGTTGTAGAATGTAAGAGATTCAAGAGAGGTGAGGGATTGAAAGGCCTTACTGGATAGATGCCGAAGATTTGGGAAGCCTTCAATCCGCAGTTGAATGAGAGATTTGGGGAGCTGCGTATCCTTATTCTCGGGTGGAAACGACACCACATCTGGATCTTCACCAACAATCGACAACTGTCTTAGAGAGGTGAGTCTGTGCAACCCCCACTCCAACTCCAACAGCCGCATACAACTCTTGACTCTCCAAATCGTCAGAGATGTTAGGTTGGGGGGAAAGGAAGTGAAACCCTGATGGTAATCAATCGTCAATTTCTGAAGAGAGTTGAGAATGTGCATGTCCGGTAACACCTCCAATTTGCCGCAACCGGTGATTCGGATCTCTCTCAGATTGGAGGGCAACCCCCCTCTCGGGAAAGAAACAAGATTTCCACAACTATGAATATGAAACGTTTGAAGAGCGGTGAGGTGGCATAGGCCCTCTGGTAAGGATTTAAGATTTTCACAATTGCTGATATGAATATATTCAAGACAAGTGTTGTCCTGGGAGAACATCTCGGTTATTGATTCCAACTGTTCACAATTATATATCTTAAGATGTTTAAGTGCCCTGGGCAATTGGCCTCTGAATGTTAAGGACGTCAGAGATCGACAATAACTTATCTCCAAGTGCTCAAGACAATGAGAAGAAGAAGAAGAAGAAGACGAAGAACCATCTACCTTTGATTCCTCCTCTACTAATGATTTGAAATTCGTACACCTGTTTATCTCTATTCTTTTTAAACTTGGAGGAATCTGGCGTTTTGCAAAGTACATCAGAGACATGCAGCTCCATATCTGTATGACTTTAAGAGAAGGTGGCAAACCAACATCTGGAAAAGAAACTAGACTTGAGCATCCATATATTTCAAGCTCTTGAAGAGACGTCATGTGATACAACCCTTCTGGTACCTTCAAAAGACTTTCACAATCCTTCAATTTTAGATATTCAAGATTGGAAGCCATTCGCAATTGCAGCAACTCCTCTGCTTCTTTTCCTAGCTTTTCAACAAGGAAAGAGTTGCCTTCAATATGCAAACGATTAAGAGAACTCAGGTGCTGCAATAATCTATCCTCTTTCTTCCACAAAGATGTCAAGTTCTCACAACCAGTAATCTTCAAATCTTTAACCTTTCTCAATCCTTGCAGGAATTCATCATTTTGAAGTCTCAGCTCTGAAATATTTGATAGACGGATGGACTCTAGAAACTCTAAGCCAACTGCTCCTGTATGAATAACCCCTTTGCAACTGTCGATGTCTAACTCACGAAGTTGTCTATAGTTGGCAAGTGAAACAACCAACTCTGAAATATATGAAAGACAGATGGACTCTAGTAACTCAAAGTCAACTGCTCCTGTATGAACCACCCCTTTGCAATCATGGATGTATAACTCACAAAGTTGTCTATAGTTGGCAAGTGAAACCACCAACTCCTCACAGTTAACAATCTTAAGCTTTGCTAATAAGGAAACAGGGTTCTCGGGTAGCCCACCCTCCAATTTGGGACATTTTTTAATGGAAAGCATTTTCAGACAAGGGAAAACTGCAATTCCCTCATCTTGAGAGTGAGGAAACCACTTCTTCCAATGTTGCATATCCTCAAACTCAAGAGTCTCTAATTGTGCAAAAGGTGAGCTCCCCTCTCCATAAAATTCTGGACCAACACTTTCCACTGCAGCCATTCCTTCTATGTGGAGTTCTTTGAGAGAAGGTAGTTGTCCAAGTGGTGGTAACAAACGACAATTATTACATTTTTGTAAGCTTACAAGCACCATATTAGAGAATAAAGGATCCCCAATCCATGTTGAAAACTTGGAACCAGCATAACCTATGATGGTGAGCTCTTTGAGGTTTCTATGAGGTCTTAAGAAGTCAAGCACAACTGATTGCATTGCTCCTGTGTCACTTGGATAAGACCATTTTAGTAGCAACTCATCAAGTCTCACCTTGCTAATTAAGTTGGCCTTCCTAGCATCCTCGGAATCAATCACATTCTCCAATCTTGAAAGGCACAATGTCCCCTGGAGATTCAATAAGGGCCCTATCTCTGTTAGCCCTGATTCACTAGCTTTACCCACCACAAAATTAGGCAACGATTGCAGATTGGTCAATCCACCAAGTTGCGCTGGCATTCCTTCCAATGAAGACATATATGAATTGTCGAGATGACGCAGATTAATTAGATTCTTCATGTTTTTAGGTAGGGCCTTCAAATCATCACAACCTTCTAATATCAATGTCTGTAAGTTGTAAAGGTCACTTATTGATTCAGGCAAGCTTGTTATTTTTGTGCAAGAAAGATCAAGATATCGTAGATACTTCAATTTACCAATTGAACTTGGCAGCTCACTTATTTGATAGCCATTCAAAGAAAGCACCCATAAGTACTGCAACTTTGGCAATAGATCAAAAGTAATGTTATGAGCCAGATAACTCCAAGAGGACTGTGAAAGTGGCAGAAAGGTTCGCAGCCGTTTAACTTCAGAAAAAGCCTGAAATATTTTGACCCCATCATATTTGGCAGCACTGTAAGACGAATGACGAGCCTTTGGAAAACATCTAAGTTGCGAATCATCATTCCCCTTGTCTTCCAATCTAAAACATATTTCTCCTGCAGCCCATCGTGCCAACTCACCAACAAGGTCATGCATTACATATCTTGAACTGCATTTGCTTGATTTTTGAAATAATGACCTAGATCTTAGCTCTTGAAAATAATCACCACCTAACTCTTCCTTTTGTTTATTGTCTTCTGGTCGTTCTTGAATCAAACCCTCAGCCATCCATAAAAGGATCAATTGCTTCTCCTCAAATTCATAATCATTTGGAAGTATCGAGCAATAGGCAAAACACTGTTTCAAATATGAAGGGAGATAGTGATAACTCAATTTTAATACTGGTAGAATGCTACTTTGGTCTGAGAGACGCCACATTTTGTTGTTCAATATTTCTTCCCATTGGTCTATTTCTTTGGTTCGTAGAAGACCACCAAGACACCTTGCAGCCAAGGGCAATCCATTGCATTGTTCAATAATTTTCTCCTTGAGTATCTCAAAATTTGGTAGTATGTCATTGTCAATGTTCAATGGCGCATGTTGCTCAAAGACTTTCCAACAATGATCATTTGATATACACCCCAAGTCATGAACTTTGGCTCCCATCATCCTTGCAACATTTGCATCACGTGTCGTCACAATTATCTTGCTTCCTGGCGCTCCAACGAGAAAGGAGGACTGCAATTTTGCCCATGAACCATAGTCGCATGTGTGCCAAACATCATCTAAAACGATTAAAAAAGTTTTACCTGCTAATTCCTTCCTCAAATTCTCCTGAATGTTATTGAATTCTTTGAATTTCTTCACTGGAGTATTAGTGACTGATTCAAGAATTTTTGTTGTCACTCCTTCAAGGTTGAAGTCATCGGAGACACATACCCATCCTTTTGGATGAAACTTTCCCGTTACACTATCATTGAATACGTGTCCTGCAAGTGTTGTCTTTCCAACTCCAGGCATACCAACAATGGCAACTACATGATAATTGATGGCAGAAGCCTCTTCTTTTGACAGAAATTCAACAATGTGCCTTTTCTCTTCATCCCTTCCAATCACAGGTCCATCCGGATGACAGGTACTGGGTGGCCTTTTCCATTCCTTGGTAGACATCTGAATTTCCTTCAAACCAAACTCCCTTTTACGCTTAGATATATCTTGTAATCGATCAGTAATCTTCTTTATTTCTGAGTTCATATCAAAGCTGAATTTAGCTTTTGACAACGAACCCAATACCTTAGTACTTGTGCTGGCTTGATGTCCCTGTATCTTGCGCTTCAACATTTCAGTAGCAAATTTGTCCAAAATGTTTTGCACATCATAAGCCAAGTCTCTGAGATCATCTAGCCACAATTTCACTGCCACGCTCTCTAGTTGCCTCTCCTCTGCGTCTTTTAGCACTGCTTGAATTGAATACAAATTAGCACGCCATTTCTCCAGAGTTTGGTTGACACCCATTAGGCGCCCAAAGTAGCCAAGGAACTCGCAGTGCGCCAACTTGTCGAGCAGCACCTGAAGGACTGCCCCAACAATAGCTTCTTGCATAGTTTCTTTTGCAGGAAGCAAGCTTGGGAAGCAATCAAGATCGTATAGAAGCACAAAGTGAAAGCTTGAGAAGAATCGATCAAGAGTAGTCAGAACTGCACAAAATGAAATATATGCAATGGAAAGGCACGTCATTTTACGGAAATTCTGATTGTCCCTTGCAATTGAAATGGTAGTTTTGATTGAGTACTATATTGTGTTGCTATATTTTCTTGGTATTAAGTTGATTTATGCCATTTGCGTATATGCATACCAATGGAATATATGCCCAATTACACATCATGTTAGAAGGTTTTTGTCCAAACCAACAACCAAATTTATAAACCAAACTTCATAAATAATACAAAATCAACTTAATGTAAATGTTATCGTCTCATTGATAGCAAACTTACTTTGTTTTTTTGGTTTGGTAATTAAGGCCCTGTTTGGTAATAGATTTAAAAACAGTTTTTTAGTTTCAAAAACACTAAATCATTTTAAAATTTAAAAATATGTTTGGTAATCTATTTTTAAATATGAATATCCAAAAATAATTCAAAAACAGCCCATTTTCTGAATATGATAAATTATCGTTTTTACACTTTTTTTTTTTTCGTTCACGAGACTCTGCCTCTCTATGTCTCTCGGCCCGTCGTTTTCTCTCTGCCTCACTATGTCCCTCTGCCTTCATGTTTTCTCTCATCTCCTCCAGCTCTTGGATTAAGGCTCTTATGCTCCTAATGGGCCTTAGAAACCCCAGCAAAGAAGAAGCAATGGAGGCTGGTCTTGACGACATTGCTGTTGTCGCCGACTAGCTGACACCGCCATTGACGCAAAGGGCACAGTGTTTCCAAACACTCAAAGTCGAAGTGAGAGTGGGTGTGCGGGATTGGAATTGCAAAAGCTAGTGGGAATATGCATACTCGCTGTTTGGGTTTTTTGGTTTTTGTTGCTGCAATCTAGGAGGAAGAAAAAGATGGATTTCTTGATCTGATTTTCAAATTTCATACCAAACTGATTTTTAAATTCTCAAATTTATTTTTAAAACTCAAAATTTTAAAATTAATCATGATTTTTAAAATAAATACCAAACGGACCCTAAGGGACATTTAATTAAGTACACATTTAAGTAAAATGAAATGGATTTCCAGTTGCAATAAGCACTTACATGGAAGTTCTGATGAAGTTCTGATGACGTGCGTGATTCGATATGATTGGTCAATAAATCCAAACTGAAGGGATCTGATTAGGTTTGGAAAGAATCAGAGTACCAGCTTAAATCGTTGGGTCTCAGCAGCAGATGGATATATGTTTCTTGATCACCAACCAAAGTGAAAGGCGGCACTAATGATCGAATCACCAACCAAAAATCAAAGGCAGATAAAATAGAGCGGCAGCAAATGGATGTTAAACTGAAAGAGGCAAATCAGAACATGAAGAGAGAGGTTGTGGGCCGTGTGGTGTATGTGGAACACTGGAAGTAATTGGATGGAATATGCACTTTAATATTATTATTTATTAGAACGCAGAGTGTGTGGTGTTGTGGAACTGTGGAAGTAATGACATAGTGGGTACAAATATTTAGCTTTAAAGTGGGTGTCAACTTCCTGGCCGAAAACCACATAGTGGGTGTTACTACTACCTACCCACGTACTGTACCCACGGCCGGCCCTGAGCAGGGGCTATGTTGTTTGACAAGTCCATGAACTTTTTGCTTTTTGTTCAAAATAATATGTTTAAAGAGATAAAACTCTACAACTTTAATTATTTTTTATTTAAAATTATATAAATTGTGATATTATTTTATATATAATAAAAATTGGTTTACACAATTTTATAATTTTTTTGTTTGTAAAACAAAATTATATACAAAATGGTTCATTCCAAATTTTTCCCCCAGCCTCCCTGACTGTACCCAGTACTTACTTGCAGTAATGATGTGTAAATTAATAGGTAGAACAAAGAAACCAACTAATAAAATGACAAAATATCAAATTACAAACTTGCAAATTAAACCCTCTATATTTCGAAGTTAATATAAAAGGAACAAATATCTGTGTCCAAGACAAAAAAGATGACGACCTTAATTGCAGAGGCGCTCACCACTACTCATTGGTATATACCATATAGTCCTTTAATCTTCAATCACTTCATGTTGAGCCCATTTTATAACATTTATTTATCCTTTTGAATGAATGAATGGTAGTTCAGATGATGGATTGCGCTTATCAGTAAGTCCAAATTGAATGAATGAATGCCGACAACTCCTTAATTTAGCACTTACATATACCATTTGTTGCCATAATAAATAGTACCTGTTAGGTGTCACAATTTTTTTGGCTAGGATAGAATTATCAATCAGTTTATCTTGAAAGAGATTTTTTTGGTTAACTTTTGTTTTTGTTATTATTTTTAAGGCAATCTTAAGAGAGGCACTTGATTTTCACCATATCCAAATCAAAGTTCTCAAGAGAGCTAAAAAAAATTAATAAATATGAATCCATGATCAAGAGTTTGAATTTTCTTTATAAAGACTAGCATGTCATTTATGTGAGGCTTTCGGAATCAGTTGGATGAATGACATGTTACAAACGTGAATTAAAATCCAATTTGACATGTTACAAAAAAATTTTTGTTGAGATACTTTCCTAGTCATTTTAGAGTGTTTTCATCTCAATTTTGTTTTGTTAGTATTGCTCTGAATCATTACAATAACAGTCAATCAATGAGAATATATTATATAGATATATAAATATATGTATAGGATTAATGTCATTTTGGTCCCCTAGATTATTACACTTATATCAGTTTGGTCCTCATACTTTTAATTTGAAAAATTAAGAACTCTGACTTTTTCAATTTTGTCGATTGAGGGTATTCTGTCAATTTACACATTTTTCATCTAAATTTCCGTTTGCATGACACCATATGCTACTCACGTGTTGTCATTTTTTAGGGCAAAATGGTCTCTTCCATTTAGATCTTACCATTTTTCTCTCCTTCATTTCCCGCTAAATTTAGATGAAAAATATGTAAATTAACGGAATAATCTTAATTGGCAAAATTGAAAAAGTCAGAGTCCTTATTTTCCAAATTAGAAGTCTGGGGACCAAACTGATATAAGTGTAATAGTCTGAGCACCAAAATAACATTAATCCCTATATATATATATATGGGATAAATTTTCAAACAGGACACCTACTTTGGGGTCAATCTTAGTTTAGGACACCAGTTTGGGTTTGTCTTAGTGTAGGACACATTTAGGGTTTGTGTTAGTTTGGGACAATCCGTTAACTCCGTTAACTTTTCCGTCCAAAAAGAGATAATTTGATTATTTTATATTTTTAAAACAAATAAAAATTAAAGGAAAAAGAAAAAAAAACTAAAAAACAAAGGTTACTACCTAAAAAAAATCAAAACTTTTTTTTTTTTGAGGAAAAAAAAATCATTAAAAAGTAACCCACATCGCCCAACCTACGCCCTATTGTCGACGACAGCTTACCCGTCGGCAGAGGCCTCACCTGTCGACTCAACCTCAAGCTCCCCCTTCTCTCTCTCTCTCTCTCTCTCTCTCTCTCTCTCTCTCTCTCTCTCTCTCTCTCTCTCCCCCCTTTCCGCCCCCAGCCTGCCCGACCACCTGTCGCACCCCATTCAACCCAACCCTAACCTGGTTCGCCCCCCTCCCCCCAGCCCTCGCCCCCGCCCCGTCACACCCTCCACCCCTAGCCCTCATCGCACCCCCTCCCCCCAGCCCCAGCCCCCGTCGCACCCCCCACCCAACACCAGCCCCTCCCCCCCCCCCCCCGCGCCCACTTTCTTCTTCCCCACCCAGAACCACCCCTGCCTCTCTCTCCCCAACTCAACCCGATCCGCCCCCTCCCCCTAGCCCCCGCCCCGTCACACTCCCCACCCCCAGCCCCCGTCGCACCCCCCACCCAGCACCAGCCCCCCCCTCCGCCCGCTTTCTTCTTCCCCACCCAGAACCACCCCTATCTCTCTCTCCCCAACCCAACCTAGTCCCTCCCCGACCACCCCCCTTCACCCCAACCCAGCCTGCCCCGCCCCTTCGCAAGCCCCCCCACCCAGCTCCGAGAGAGAGATAGAGAGAGAGAGAGAGAGAGAGAGAGAGAGAGAGAAAAAGAGAAAGAGAGAGAGAGAGAGAGTTTAATTCTTTTTTTGTTTTTTTTTTCAATTTTAATCTTTTTAGTTTTTTAGTAGTAACTTTTTTGTTTTTTTTCAGTTTTTTGTTTTAAAAATATAAAATGACCAAATTATCCCTTTTTTGATGGAAAAGTTAACGGAGTTGACAGATTGTCCCAAACTAACACAAACCCTAAATATGTGTCCTACACTAAGACAAACTCAAACTGGTATTCTAAACTAAGATTGACCCCAAAGTAGGTGTCCTGTTTGAAAATTTTTCCCTATACATATATATGTATCAAAACAGTAGAAGTATATAGGAAGTGTCGACTTTTGATAATTAAGCAAGAAAGTATAGATTGATGAATATACTCGCTCTGTTCTTCAAACAGATTGAGGAACTGGCTAGATGTGCTTACTATCTCAGAGTGAGCAGAAAAAACAAATTAAAGACAATTAAAGAAAGAAGATAAATGAGAAGTATATACCAGTTTAATTAAATCTTGGATAAGCAGCAGATCGATGTTCTTCACCAACCAAAGTGTAACAAAGAAAGAGATAATTATAGTTTGAAAAGAAAAGAGATGAAAAGAGGCAGAAGAGAAAATATGAAGAGGCCTATATGCTTCCTTGTGTGGTTTCAAGTCATTTAGTGGAGTCTGTCGTGGAGACATTAGATGAGCATGTAAATATATTAGTGCTAGAAATGATGATGAAGATGACCATTACATGCTCATTTGTTCGCCACCTTAATTTGGTGGTGAATGTCACCAGTCACCACTCATCTATATATGTGCCACATGTTCTACAAATTTACCATAATTACCACTAATAATAGAGGCACTCAGATACCTTTTTTTTTTGGGTCAAGAAATGCACTCAGATACCTAGAGTGATATTCTTCTTCCCAAAAAGAAATCTTAATTTAAGAATAAAACACAGAAAAAAAAAAAAAAAAAAAAAAGGAAAACCCATTAGCCCCCATGCTCGATCTGCAGCAACGTTACCCCGTCCGGTCATCACTTTCCCATTCGGCCTCGCTTTTTCTATAGTTTATTTTTGTCCCTCGTCTTCTTTAATTTCCAACACCAAGATATAGACATAAATATACAGAAGAAGAAGAAAATAAATAAAGTCTGCATAAATGATAAAACCATAAAACTGCGATTTTAAATATGCAACAAACCTATCAGTTTTTATTTTGCATAGATATGTTCGGTTCCTTTTGGGGACAAGTTCCGTGAGGAAACCCTCACTGAACACTTAAGAAACCCCGTCCTCACCACCCTTTGACGTTTACATTCAAACGTGACTCCTTTGATTTCCTCATAGTTTGAGTCCATTAAATTCAGATGAAAGAAAAAGAGAGAGCGGAGGGGTCACCGGCGTCAAGTGGAGGCGTCGCCGGCGTCGAGCGGAGGGGTCGCTGGAAAGATAGAGGGGGAGGGGGTGGGGTTCCTGCGTATCGGGTACATCTTTTTGTTTTTTTCTGTTTTATGCTTAAATTAAGATAATTTTTTTTTCAGAAGAAGATAATAATTTCTTATTGTTCAATCATTGGGAGACTGATCGGCCAATTTGGCCCTCAGGTTAAATTTCCCTTCTAAAATTGATAGGGAAATTTAACATGACAACCTTGAGGACATGAGGGCCTTTGTTTTTAGGGAAAATTTTATAAATAGGACACATATTTTAGGATTAATTTTATTTTATGACACATATTTAAAGTTGTATTGGTGAAGAACACTTATTAATAATTTGTATCAATGTAGGACATTTGATAACTTTTGTTACAAATTTCATCTAATGTAACGACCCGACCCAAATTTTCACTAGAAATTTAAATTTTTATTTAACTATGTTTTAAGAGATTGTTTTAAAAGGGTGTTGGATTGTATTTTAAAGATTTTGATATTTATTTGGAAAATAAAAAGGGTTTTGATTTATTTTTGTTTTAATTTAAGCTTGACCAAAAGTTGACTTTTAAAAAGAATGGGTTTTCGATTTTGACTTCGGGTCCGTTAGATAGGTTTCGATCCCCCGAGTTCATAGACACGTAGCACGCTTCGATCTGAGTTACGGTTTGGAAGATACGGGCGTGTGAAGTGAGGGGCAATTTTGTAAATTTATAAAAGTGGGATTTTAAATAACCAAAAATCAGAAAATTTTTTCTGATCTATTTCTCTAGAATTTTCTGGTATATTCTCCCTCTCTCTCTCTCTCTCTCTCTCTTTTTATTTCTCTCTCCCCGCACACTCTCTCGCTCGGTCTTCTCTTCCCCCGCAACCACCCCTGCACCAGTCGACCACCAGCACCACCACCTCGCCGTCGACCACCCCTCACCGACCCGACCTCACCGGCGTGACCCTCACAAGCCAACCACCACTCCCCGCCACTCCCTTCATCAGCCAACACTCGCGCAGGGAACAAGCCAGAAAACCCTCAGCCGTTGCCTCTCTCTTCGCCCAGCTATCTCCAGTCACCTGAGGTCACCGGCGTGCCTCCCCGACGCCGGCCAGCTCGTCAGCTCCTCCTCCAGTTAGCCCAGCCCCCCTGTGCGACCCCTGCTCAGAGAACTCTCACAGAGACGCCGGCCTTAATTCTTCAAATTTTCGGCCAGTTTTCACCACGAATCTTAGAGGATTTTTAGTGGGTTTTCTCATTTAGGTATGGGCCTCCCTTTTTCTTCTGAGTTGGTTGTTAAATTTTGAATTTTAGTGGAAATGAAAAATCTTGGGTTTAAGGCCAATTTCGGGTTCTCTTTGAATCTCAGAATTAGAGGCCATTATTGTTGTTTCTTATACAATTACATCTCTAAGAACCTCATATGATGTGTAGAACCAGAAATTTAGAATAAATTTAGTGAAATTTGAGTTTTGGGAAGTTTGATTTACAAGTTGGAACCCATTTCGGGTTTGCTGAGGGTTGGCTGAAGCTTGGGGTAACTTTGGTGTGGTTTGGACAATCCCATCTTTAGGAAACCCAAAAAAATTTAATACTAGATTTGAACGAATGAGAAATTTTTGAGAAGTTTTTGTATTTCGGTTAATTTTGGGCTGGAAACAGCCACCTTAGCGCAGCAACAATTGTGATTTCGAACCCCTGTGAATATTCCATGATTTCATGAGTATTTGGGACTACTTTGTGGAGTGGGTTATCGATCTAGGTTATGTTGTTTGTGGTTAGGCTGAGCCGAGGAGCTTTTGAAGTGTTTATGGAGGAGGTTTGGATCTACGAGTAGATGTTGGGAATCGTCGAGTTAGATTGAGAGTCGGGTGTAAGTTGAGAACATATTTATATTTAAGTGTCTCGAGTCGGAACTAATTGTATTTATTTGATTTCTTATTTTATAGGCGACACGGCTGTGACTCGTGACGATCCGATGGAGGATCAAAGCTAGGACTTTTCACTGTGAGTGGACTTTAATTTGCAAATGCTTTTCTAAATTCATGATTTCTTCATCTGGTTACTGAATTTGTTTGAGAGATAATAGCAGTTGAATTGGATCTTTGATTTGGAAGTGTTTTCTTAAATTATGATTTTATTATTTGGTTATCACGAGTCTTGAAAATAGAAATATGGTTTTGAGTTACGAATTTTATGAAGATAAATGAGTAGTTTTAAACCGTCATATTAGTACCCCCTTCAGCAGGTAAATATTGCTCTGCACTCGCCTGGAGATGACTCGGCGGTGTATGACCAGCACAGGTACATAATTGCTCTGCACTCGCCTAGAGATGACTCGGCGGTGTATGACCAGCACAGGTACATAATTGCTCTGCACTCGCCTAGAGATGACTCGGCGGTGTATGACTAGCACAGGTACATAATTGCTCTGCACTTGCCTAGAGATGACTCGGCAGTGTATGACCAGCACAGGTATACAATTGCTCTGCACTCGCCTAGAGATGACTCGGCGGTGTATGACCAGCACAGGTGTATATTTGCTCTGCACTTGCCTAGAGATGACTCGGCAGTGTATGACCAGCAGTTTCCCGGGTACTAGTGTGGCGTGAGTTTTCAGTTGGGAAGTATTTTGAGAAAATATATTACACCAGTAAACGTTTTAAATGACAATTTCATTAAGGCAGTGTATTTTATTTTAGAGGTTTTAATAATTTTACAGCTTCAAAGTATTATGTGTTTTTCAGAGTTTGATTTACAGTTTTGAGATGATTTAAAAAAGGGATTTGTGAAAATGTTTTAAAATTGGGAAATTCTAGAGGAAAAATCAAATTTAGAGTTTACGAAAAACTACATGCTATTAAAACTTCTATGTCCACTCACTGAGATTTTTCTCTCACGTCTTATTTATTTTAAAAATTTCCCCAGGTACGAGCGGTCGAGCCAAGAAGAACGTCGAGGCACTTTGAAAGCGTGTGAAGACCTTGTAGGCTTTTAGAGTTTCCTTTTAATGCTATTTGTATAAAGATAAAATCTAGAATGGCTCTGATAACCTATGAAAATTAGTTGTATTTATCTTTGGACGGGTCTGAGACCCTTATGTGCTTGTGGTAGAGGTGGCTTGAAAGACTTAGAAGTGCTTTTGACAGGTTTTGAAATTTTGGGTTAGTCCATTTTCAGGGGAGGTTCTGCCGAATTTTCGGTAGGATTTTCCTTGATTTTGGATTCCCGCGGGACCTCTCCGGGTTTCAGGGTGAAATCCGGGGGCGGTCCTGTCATCTAATGAGGGGCAAATTAGTCTTTTTATATTAAATAAAATTTTAATTCTATTTCAAACTTAAAAAATATTAAAACTAAAAAGATCAATAATTAAAAAATAAACACTTAAAATACTAACCATTTAATTGTATATGATAAATGGTTTACAGTTTAGCTAATTTTTTACAAGGATGATCTTTTAATGGAAACTTAAAAAATAAACGGTTCAGATCGTTTAAATTTTATATAAAATAGGCTCCATTGAAAATTTGTGTTAAAAATAAAATGTCATGGATCCTTTTCCAATTTCTTTTAATGTTTTCTTGGTCCAACCAAATAAAGCATGATAGAATTATAAGAAAATCAAAGAGCAACCAAATAGAGCATGAAAGAGTTATAAGAAACTCAAAGAGCAAATAAGTACAAAAACAATGAACTACCAGATAGTTCTTTCCACCCTAGCCCTTCCCCAATCTCAATCCCAACGCCTTAAAGCCTCTGCTAATGTTTCGGCAACAAAATCTTGATCCACGTGTTAGATCGAGATTGATTGCGCCTTTTCTAAATTCTTTTTAAATGTGCGTGGGAGTGCCACCGACCGGGACAAACCCTAGGCCGGAAAGATATAAATCGGCCTTTCGGCCCAAGTCTAACTTCTGTTCAGGCAATTATGCAGCCGAGAGAAACCAAACTTGGCCTAAGTCCTTTCTATGCTTAAGAGGATTCAGAACTTCACTGTGACCTCAAAACCCTAGCCCTATGTGTGAATTCAGTGACAAGATAGGTTGGGGCTTGTGTATGTGGTTGCAAGAAAAATCAATGAAATTGAATAAAGAAAACTATGGAAATGTGGTCAGAGTGATATTCACAAACAACAGTAGTCTTGACTACGAATCTCATCCATGACCATACATAAATAAAAAGGAAAGACAATCCAAAGAAATAAGATATTAGATCTAAAATGGGGAAAAGACAATAAATGGAACTAGATATTAAAATACTCTAATTATAAAGATCTGGCTTTTAGAAGAAATAAGTATTGAAAATAGAAACGAGTAGGCAATAAATAAACTAATAATGAGACTTTCAGGGCAAAAATTATAGGGATTTGTGCCTATCAACTATAACTTAATCAATCAAACAAAAGGACTTTTGTTGGCAACAATGAAATGAGCAGAGAATAAACACACAAAAGGAATGAACAATTCTTCTAATATTAAAGTGGGTGAAAGTAGTTAAATTTCAAAATTTTCGGCAAAATTTCGCCGAAAATTTCGTTTTTAGAGGGTATGAAAATTTTAACACGAGTTCGTCACTTTTTCATCAATATTTCACCGAAATTATCGAAATTTCGCGAAATTTTCCAAATTTCACTCATAGAAGTCCTCCCCTTGCTGACATGTGACAGACCACCGTCTTCCAGATCTGGGCGACCAAGAGAGGGAAAGGAGATCGGGGAGTATGACCGGACCACCGTCTTCCAGATCTGGGCGACCAAGAGAGGGAAGGAGATCGGGGAGTATGACCGGACCACCGTTCCTTCCAGATCTGGGCGGCCAAGAGAGGGAGGGAGATCGAAGAGGGTGAGGAGAAAGAGGAAGAGATCGGGGAAGACAAGGAGGAACTGAGGAAGACTGGAAGCGATTGGGAGGAGGGAGAAGGAGGAGAAAGGAGAGCGACTGGCAGAGAGAAATAAGAGGGATGGGAGGAGAGCATCTCGGCAAGAACATGAAATTTCTCTGTTTTGGATGCGAATATGCGACTAGCTGATAGAGATTGAAAGCTGATAGAGAATGAAAAATATCTCTATCGAATATTATTGCTATATATTGTAATAAATCCACCTATTTTTCAGTAGCTTGTAAGGAATAAAATTTCGGATATCGAGGAAATTTCGACGGAAATTTCGAAGATTTTTAAATTTCGACAAAAATTCGACGGAAACGACGGAAATTGTTATCAAAATATGGAAATTTTGAATGAAACTTTACCATATGTTTATTAAACATATTATCTACTATATTGATAAAAAACATTGAAAAAACCAAATTATATAGTAGATTTCATGTGATATGTGATGAATATAATGCGCACTGGAGATAAATACTAGTAAATAAAATTAGTATAATGAATAAATGAAATTATTATATTCTTTATACTCTATAATTTATACACTAAATCCTATATACTCTATATACTAAATCTTATATACTCTATAATATATACACTAAATTTTATATATTTTATAATGTGTATTCTATATTCTTTAGGATATAGTATAAGATATTAGGGTTTAGGCTCTTTAAGATATTTTTAATTATTTTTATATAGAAATGTATTAGGATTTAAAATTTAAAAACAACTAAACGAAACCCCAATTTTTTTTTTCTTTCTAATTGCACAAAGACCCCAAACCTCAACCAATTCTAAACTTTTTTTTTCCTTTCTCTTTTCTTTTTTTTTTTCTTTTTTGTTTCTTTATTCTTTCTTTTCTTTTCTTTTTCTTTTCTTTTTCTTTTCTTTCCTTCCTTCCTTTCCTTCTTTTCTTCTTTCTTCCCGTGACTTCAGCTTTTCCTTCTCTTTCTTCTTTCCCACTGCCCAGCCACCAAACCCACTTCTCTTTCTTCTTTCCCACTGCCCAGCCACCAGACCCACGCCAAGACCTTCTCTCTCCTCCCTCTTTCTCCTCCCTCCTTCTCTTCCTCCTTTCTCCTTCTTTTCCTCCTTCCCTCCCCGATCTTTTCTCTCTCTTCGATCTACTGCCTTCGACAACGGCCGGCGACGAGGCCAGCTCGCCTCTTTCTCCCCTCTCTCCCTCTGGTCTCCGCTTCCTCCCTCAGTCCCTCACTGGCTTCAGCTGGGTATTTGAGCGAAATTTTGACGAAATTTCGGCGAAATTTCAAATATTTCGCCAAAATATTTCGAAATTTGGTCGAATGGGTGTTAAAATTTCGGAACCCCTAAAAATCGAAATTTTTGAAATTTAAACCCTTAGTAGCTTGTCCTAATAGTTTAAGTTTAAGCAATTACTAATTAATGTTTTTTATCTCTTAAGTAGCGCGCCTACCATTTAATACACATATTATTCAACAAAACTAGAGGTTTCGAAAAAAATAGGGTGTCATCAATCATATGCTCTGGCCTTATGCTAGCTCCTATTAATATCTAGTGGGGACTTTTACTCTTGAGTTGTATTGTGAAAATTGACAGTGATTAAACCTTTATTGTGTTTTAAATGAATGAATGAAAATTCTGACAAAGATATTATTAAGTAAACAAGTCATTGACAAACAATTGGACAAAAAAAAAACCCTTTAAACTTTAAACCGGATTAGACATTTAGACCAAACAAAAAATTAGAGCAAAGTCGTCCATTAGTTCTCTTAATAAAGATAATCACATATTGTAACTCATGTTAATTAAAAAAGTCATAAGAACATATGATTTCAGTAAAAAATATTACCTAATATGAGTATAGAACTCACAGTTAGAATTTAATTGTCATTTATCTTTGATATAAAAGAAAAGAAGAGCTTCAAGAATAGTTAGTTTATAGTTTGAAATTGCAAGAAAGAAAAGAAAAGAAAAAAAAAAAAAAAGAGGTTTGGGGCCTTTGGGCAATTGGAAAGAAAAAAACGAGTTTGGGGTTTCGTTTAGTTGTTTTTAAACCATAAACCCTAGTACATTTCTATATAAAAAATAATTAAAAATTATCTAAAGGGCCTAAACCCTTATATCTTATAGCAAATCTTAAAAAATATAGAGTATAGATTATAGAGTATATAGAGTTTAATGTATAGATTATAAAGTATAAAGAGTATTAAGGTAAGGTATATAGAGTATATAGGGTTTAGTATTAGAATTTAATGTATAGATTATAAAATATAAAAAAAAATTATTTAATTTAATTTATTTATTATACTAATTTTATTTAACAGTATTTGCCTCCAGTGCATATTATATTCATCTTATATCACATGAAACCTACTATATAATTTGGTTTCTTCAATGTTTTTTATAAATATAGTAGATAATATGTTAAATAAGCATATGATAAAGTTTTATTCAAAATTTCCGTATTTTGATAGCAATTTCTGTCGTTTCCGTCTAATTTCTGTCGAAATTTAAAAATTTTCGAAATTTCCGTTGAAATTTTCATTGAAATTTCTTCGAAACCCGAAATTTTATTCCTTGGGTGAAACCCAAAGAAAAACGACAAAAACAACATAAATGCGATAATCCGAAATAATCTAATATCCTAGGTACAAAGCGATTACCTGATGGATAATAGGAAAAAAGAAAAATTCAGAAAACGAAAGAAGCAGTGAAGAACAGTGAAAAGTAGAGGCAACAGTGCTCAAAAAACTATAAAAATGAAAGTCTTGTAATGAAGAAATAACTTGTCTTTTCTTTGTCTCGGAGGCAGTCCTTGTTCTTAAGCCATATCTGTCCTTATATAGTACTAAGGTTTTTTCCTTTTTATGATGCCCTAATGGACACGTGTATGGCCATGAATGTGATGCTGAAAGATGACCTCAACTTGCTGATGTAAGCCCTAGGGGGTTGGCAATGAGCTGTCATTATCCTTGTCATTGTTCTTGAAGGTTCTTCTAAGTCATTCTTATCCACTAAGGAAGCCTAGGTCGAAACAGTAGCTTTCCTTCCGGCTCAAAACTCTTTTCTATCTTGGTTATTTTTTTGCTCATGGAAAACAATTGTTGACTAGAAGTACGGTTCTTTTCGGCTCGCCACTTTGGTCTCAAAAGGCAGCTTTCAGCACATGGTGTTTCAGGGTTTTCGGGGAATGGGACATGTGGCAGTATTTCATAAGGGGTGCCAACATTGCCCCCCAAGTCTGAGTGTTTCGGCCTACCATGGCTGAAGCACGATGACTTTTAAACTTTTGGGTTGTAAGCCACAGTACTTAACAAGTTTGCATGGATTGTGATTCTTGAAAAAGTGTCTGAAAGGATTGGTGAAGGGACGTGTTGGCATGAAACTGAATTGCAACGACAATATTGAGCTTTAAAGAGATGAAAGAAAAAAGGACGGCCTGAGATACACATCGCAGACTAGGGTTTATTTGAGGTTGCATGTAGTAATCATGAGTAAGCGTGATAAAGGAGCTCATTATTTGCCTCGATTTTTTTTTTCGAGGTATTAATGGGTTACCTTGCAAACCGTCGTTTCTTTTAAAGTAATTATATGTAAATATATATATATTTTTTAATTTCAAAACCCTGACCTTTCCTTCTTCGCTCAATCCTCCATAAATATCTCCTCAAAACCCTGCCATTGTTACACCTTTGGATTCTCACCGAAGCTCTGCCAAATTTTCTCCAAAACCCAAACTTAACGCTTTTTCCTCAGGAATCCCAATCAAACGCAAAAATCCCCCCTAAAACTGAGAGAAAGAGAGAAATGGAGAGAGAGAGAGAGAGAGAGAGAGAGAGAGAGAGAGAGAGAGAGAAGGGCGAGGTGGAAGGGGTGCGATATGCACCTCTTTGACGCAGCGTAACACGCAATTAAAAGAGATTAAGGAAAATCAGCATTAATCCTAAGAAAGAATCTGGAATCCACCAGAGAAATGAGAGAAATCTCAAGGTTTTCTGATTGAAAATAATAATAATGAATGTTACAAACAGCCAAAAAGGTTATTTAAATACGTTCAGAACCCTAGACGTTCGAAATTCAAAACGGAAACAAAAATGGAAATAAAGTGCAATTGAGGGAACTTATTCAAAAACACTAAATTGTTTATTTGAAGCCCTAAACGAAGGAATTTGGCCAAAATAGGCCCTCGATCATTGCATGTGGCAATGAATTGGATTTGTCTCGCCATTCCCTTCGAATCGGTATATCATGGGCCCATTTCTGACACTGGGCCGGACTGAAGCTTGTTTCTTTTCTTGGCCTTCTGGCGGTCGAGTTGTTGCATGAACCGTTCTGCCATTTGTTCTACATCACTCTTCTTCTTCTTTTGTCTTTTTTCTTGTTTTTAGTTTAAATCTTTTTTATTTTTAGTTTTAAATTTAATTTTTTTAATAGGAAATGAAAATTTTAACCCTTAATAGAAGGGGATATGACTGTCACATAGTCTTATTTTAACGGAAGTTTTGACAGAAGTGACGAAATATCTCACGTTGATACAAACCATTAATAAATGTCATTCATTAACACAACCCTAAATACGTGTTCTGATATAAATTCGAGGCAATTTTTGCACTGTACTTTTCTTCATTTACACTCATTTTTCTTTATTAAATAGTTTTTAGGGAAAATTACATAAAAATTAGTAAAGTAATCAGCAATTACATAGTGGTCAATGCTTTTTTGAAATTATAAGCTTCGACTAAAATGAAATAATAGAAATAAAGGACAATAATATTGGACTCAATATATAAATGTATTTACACTTCCTGCCACTCTTCTTACCCATTGCTGATGTCAGCAGTATCTCATATTTTTAAAAATTACAAAAAAGTTAATAATAACCAAAAGCTAACACATGGCTAAATAAAGCTAACTAACTAACTAACTATGATTAACAAATATGCAGGTGATTAACCACAATAGAACAATATGCAACGTCTTCCCATTTTCAAATTTTATAAAAATTAGTGAGACCTGCAACCTGTAGCAAAAGCCAAGATTTCTTCAATTTAATCGTAAAAACCTAAACTATTTGACCTTAGATCATCAATATGCTGCAAAACACCATATTTTAAGTTGTCAATATAAATAATAAACTCATAAATGAGACCAAAATGATAGAGAAAATAACCTGCTGACCAGCTTGTTTATAGATATCATGGGATTTATCTGCAATACTAAACGTACGTTCACCCTAAATTTTGTTATTTTGTTATTTTGTAATAGTCACTGATTTGAAATCAATAATTGTGTGACAGTCACTGATTTGAAATCATTAATTGTTGGACAATCACCGATTCAAAATTCAGAACACCATAAAATAATAAACACTAAATCAAAAACTTACACACCCTTGAATGCTAATAAATATTTATAAACCCTAAAAAAATATAAATAAACCTTCAACCCTTATAAACTCAAATGATGATTTTCAAATAGTCACCGATTCAAAATCAGAAACTGTGTGACAGTCATTGATTCGAAATCATTAATTGTTTGACAATCACCGATTCAAAATTCACAACACCATAAAATAATTAAGAAACACTAAACCAAAAGGTTAAACACTCTTGAACTCTAATAAACATTTATAAACCCAAAAGAAACATAAATAAACCTTCAGCCCTTATAAACTCAAATGGTGATTGTCAAACAGTCACCGATTCAAAATCAGTAAATGTGTGACAGTTACTGATTCGATATCAATAATTGTGTGACAATCACCGATTCAAAATTCACAACACCATAAAATAAGAAACACTAAACTAAAAAGTTAAACACCCTTGAACTCTAATAAACATTTATAAACCCAAAGGAAATATAAATAAACCTTCAACCCTTATAAAATCAACCGGTGATTGTCAAACAGTCACCGATTCAAAATTAGTAATTGTTTGACAATCACCGATTCAAAATTCACAACACTATAAAATAAGAAACACTAAACCAAAAACTTAAACACCCTTGAACACTAATAAACATTTATAAACCCCAAATAAACATAAATAAACCTTCAACCCTTATAAACTCAAATGGTGATTGTAAAACAGTTATAGATTCAAAATTAATAATTGTGTGACAATCACCGATTCAAATTCATAACACCATAAAATAAGAAACACTAAACCGAAAACTTAAATACACTTGAACACTAATAAAAATTTATAAACTCCAAATAAACATTATAAACCTTCAACCCTTATAAACTCAAATGGTGATTGTCAAAGAGTCACTAATTAATTCGAAATCAATAATTGTGTGACAATCACTGATTCAAAATTCACAACACCATAAAATCACTACAACAAAATTGTCAATAGATATCACCAATTTTATATTAGATTTGAAATTGACTGATATTGTAAAAATTATAATATCAGTTAATTTTTTAGCTGATTTCTAAAGTCTATTAGATATCACATGGTTTTTTTCAACTGATATATAATATTTCTTTTTTTCTAAGAATTTATAAAGATATCAATCTAAACTATAAACTATATCTTAACATACCACTTATAATTTTCTTGTCCTAACACCCAAACATATATGATATGTAATGATTTTTTTTCCCACTTACCCTAGCTCCCAACACTTAAACACAAATTCTATATATACTAAAAAATTAAAACCTAGGTCAGTTCTCACTTCTCTGTCTGTCTCTCTCTCTCGCAAAGTCGCAAGTCGCAAGTCGCAAAAACTCTCTCAGCTCAGCCTCACACACCTGCCGTCGCCGTCGTTGTCGCCACTCTAAGACTTCCTAGTGAGTTCGTCTGTCTCTGTCACTCTCACTTCTCTGTCTCTCTCTCACCCTCTGACTCTCAGCCTCTCCCTTCGCAGACGCACTTCTCACCTGACCAGTCGCACCCCAGCCTCTCTCTTGTCGTCGCCGTCGCCGTCGCCGCGTCAAGATCCTCTCGATATACAGGTTATGGTAAGTGTTAATTTTTTTTTTCTGGGTTTCTCTTCATGTTTTTTCTTCGATTTGTTCATGAATTGTGACAATTTTCAGCTGCTAATTCTGAAAACCAATTTTTCATTGATTTTATGAATGGGTCTAGGGTTTAGTTGTTTTATTTCTCTCCTTCAACGAGAAATCTGAAAATTTTATACTAAATTTATAGTAGATCAAATCAGTTCTGTTATGATATTAGCCCATTAGATAAATTGTTATGACTTGTAGGGTTTAAATTATGGAGAATAGGGTAATTAGATTATGAAATAATTTGTATTGGATGAATCCCTCTGTATGGGTGGCTTGGTAATCTATGGTTTATTTTGCAGAGAGCAAATATTAGTGGTTACAGAGTGAGTATTATTTTTGTTTGTTAGTGTTTTAATATTTATGAACTGCATCCAAGTGCTCTTTATGTGAAATGTTTTGTGGCTTACCCCTTATGTTTAGCCATGTATCTCGTTGTGTACAGCTTGCTATGAGGGAAGCATGCAAGTATGTTGAGGAAAAATTAGCAGTGAAGTTAAGGCTCCTTCAGTGGATTCTTCTTTTGAAATTTGTTTAAAAGTTAAAAAGGTCTTTTTTCTGATTATTTCTGGGAATAAGTGGCATTTTGCTTGTACAGAATATATGGGACAACATTCTCTTATAAAATTATCCTCGGTTTGAGCAATGGAACTGTGCTGCTTGCTTGGTTGTTTTCTAGTTTCTGTTACTGCTTTTTCTCTCTCTTTGTCTTGTGTTTTTACTTTCCTATGTGATTCTGAATGCGGTTTCACCTTAAAGTGCTTTTTTAAGGATTTAGTTTTGTGCTTTCTTTCTTTATCTAGAATTTTTGAACTTATTTATGTTTTTCTGAACTTGAATGAAATACAGCAGGGAGGGGGCTCATTGGGACAACCAATTTCTATCTTTCCATCCCATCCTTTAATGTTTTAGTTGCTGAGAACTTAGCCATAAGCAGGTACTCCATATCTATTATTTCTTTGAATATAAATGCTATGGGATATGATTCTACCATTCTTGTTTCCTAAAAATAATAAGGTCACAACTGATGTATAGAAGTTAATATTCTTATTTATGTGTGCTCTTCTTGGTTTTGGAAAAATGTGTACTGACAGTTTATATATATGGCCTCATTTGTTGTAGGTTTGTCATACTAGGTAAATTTGATTAAATGGAATTCTAAATTTACATGTAGTTCTTTTTTAAAATGTGGTTTCACCTCAAAATGCTACAAAACTTTTCATACTATAACTACTTCTACATGAAGCTTAATAAAAGACCCAATTTAGTTAACCAAATATCATCGTTTCTTGTCCACCTCTCATAATGGGCTTGGTTTCCTAGTTTAACTACTTGGGAATAGGTATAGGGTAATAAAGATCATTCCCACTGCCTTTTTCTATATCTTTATTTATAAATTAATTGATTTCCATTCTCATTGCAGGTGATGTTAATATGGGCTAGAGATAAGGGCCGAAAAGGTACAAGTCTTTGGTATACTCTGTCTATGATTTAATTTTCTTTTACAGTTTTGCTCTATTTTTTTTATATAATTTGAAATGGGTAATCTTTGTTTGTTCATTATGTGTTTGTTTTTTGGTGGGTTCTAATGGTTTGTTTGTTTGTTTGTAATGTGTGTTTGATTAGGTGGCTTAAGTTCTGCTTACTCTGCCATACTCATTCTCACAGCTGGGCATGCTCTCAGGCATACTCTTTTACCTCTTCTCTGGCTTGTTGGGAAGTTGGACAACTTACCTCATTAGCACACTCTATGTAAATACAAAAGTAGAAAATAAAGAGAAAAAGTTGATTTCAGAAACCTTGTCATCCAGGTTAGTTGAACACTTTATTTCTTTTTTATGCTTGAGCTTATCTTGTCAAATTTTTCATATCTATGACATCTTTGAGAAAGTTGATATGTAGATATCATTTATTTTGATACTTGGTAATTTTCTGGACCTTCCCTTGCCTAGGTTTAATATTGTATGAAATCTATGTTGTAAGGTTCAAATCAAACTTGGGTTTGAAATTAGACTTACTAATGTTTGGTTTAGGACAAGAACCAAGTAATTCGGACTTGTATTGAATTTGTTGTGAATTTTCTAAGATGGACCTGCTAGCAGAAATTTCTGCAGCACTAGAAACAACTATAATTTAATGAATTTAAAGGGATTTTGAGTGTAACTTGGTCATTTTGAGTCATGCTTATGATCTGATACTTATGAAATATGTACTAGACATGCTAAAGAGTGATTTAAACAAAAAACCTTGTCAATACTATTGTACAAAAAACCTTGTCAATATTTTTCTATTATGCAGTCCCTTAGACTTTATGTTACACCATATTAAATATGCTTTTATAGTTCATTGTGTAACCTAATTATATTTTACCAATAGTGTGTGCTAGTTTCAAGATTACTTATTCCATATTTGCGTTTCTACTTATATGCTTGCCTCTACTGAGACATACTAAGATACTGAAGTTATGTGATGGAAGAATTTACTTCCCTCTACTTGTTTTTTTAATTTTCTATTTCTATTTGAGACTATTCTAGGTTATATAAGCATCAAAAGGGTTTTTTGGTCATTTTAATCAAAGGCACACAAGGGTTTTAAGTAACTATATGGGGAAGTTGTTTACCTTTCCTTCATATTGTGAGAGTTTTGAGTTACTTGGCTAATAATTTGGCATTGTAGCTTCTCACTACCATAAATACTTTTAATTTCCAGTTGCTTGTAGTTGTTTTGAGTTAAATCTTGGCCTTTGGGCTGTATCTAAGTAGCTTATCAAGAAATTTGGGACTTAATTGGTTTGAAGTCATTTTTTTATGAGTGCTATGCCTTTACACAAGTTCTGATGGTAATAGAAAATGTTTAAGTATTAATCTTTGAGAAGATTTCGTGAGAGTTTTGTATGACTAGTAAAGATAACAGTATAAACTACTTTCCTATTAAACTGAAAACATGAAGAAAGAAATGAGTTACTTAGGTGTCCTACTATAATACTTTAATACTTGTTTCCTCACCTCATTCTGCTTTTTTTTTTTTTTACTTTGAGTTTCATGGTAAATTGTTTTAAAAAAATAACATAATTTTTGTTCATTTATTTCTTATCTAGTTATTACTGAATATGAAGCCGGCCATTTCTAAATGTACCTGCCATTCCATTTGGTCTTGCTTGTCTATGATTTTATAATGTTTATAAATGGCTTAGTAACTTTGCTAAAGCTTCAAGAATTGGGTATGTCAAAGTTGTAGATGAGTATCATAGTTCATATATTTTCTTGGTTGTGTTGTAAACAACTCTTGATATTTTTAATCTTGTCAAAACCTTAATATATATATATATATATATTCATCACTATCAACTTTTTTATTTTTTATGTACAACATTGGATATAGATTCTTTCCTTGTGTGTATTGTTGTGATTTTGTTTTAAATCTTGGACCATTTGTTCAGTATATTAGCCAATAATATTAAAGACCATTGCATTATGCTTTTGCAGGTCTAGTGTTCATGAGAAGAGCTTATGTATATATATTTAGTCTCAATCAACACAACTTTAAGATGTGAATGATTCTACTCCACTAGCTAGATGAAGTTGTCAGCTTTTATATCTTCAAATTAGTATCATCAGTCATACCTTAGTAATTCTTTATGTATTTCCTTAACTATAGAACTATTTGTTAGATATTATATTGTAATCCCTTTTTGGGTACTTTGAATGTTATTGGTGCTTAAAATATGAAATATATGAGAATGAAAGATTTTATACTTGCACAAATTTCAGGCCATTTCAAAATACATGCACAATTGTATATTTAATTCATTGATATCCTTTTTAGGTGAAAAAAAAAAAACTAATATATATCATACATTCCAAATCTTTTTTTAAAACTTGAAATAATAAACAATATCAATTTTGGTCTAAAAACTGAAATGTTATGTCATTTTGATATCAGATTCTCTCTTAGACCTGATATATAAACAATATTTAAATATCAGAGTATGTTCCATACCTGATATTGATATCGAGATTACATATCAGATTTTATTATATACCTGATATTGATACCAAGATTTTAAATCATATTCTACCTCAAACCTGATATTGATATCATGGTTTTATATCATATTCTACCTCAAATACGATATGTATTGATCAGAACTATTGATATTCGGATTTTATAGATATCATAAATAATATAAAAAATGATATATAAACAATGTTTACATATTAGTTTAAAACTGATATCTAAAATGTAAACATTAGATATCACGACTCGGTATATCAAACGGCTACCCAAATAGATATCAGTCCACGACTGATATCTATCGACATTTTTGTTGTAGTGAATAATAAACATTAAACCAAAAACATAAACACCCTTAAACACTAATAAAAATTTATAAACCCCAAAGAAACATTATAAACCTTCAACTCTTACTAGATATCCCCATTTTAAATAGCCAAAGAAAAAAAAATGACAGAGAGTAACAAGTGTCAAAAGTGAGTCAAGAGCAAAGTGGTGTGTGCATTCAAAAAAGAACCAAACAGAACCTAGTAGATATCCCCATTTTCACTCTCTAGAACTTTGAGTAAGAAACTAGGAGGAAAGGCATTTCCAAGGAATTGTAAAGAGGGAAATAAATTCAGTGAATGTAAGACAGTGTGTGAAAAAATAACACTTGAATCTACTGTCTTTTATTCCTATCCTTGCATCAGGTTGCCTATGTGTTTTTACTTATATAAATGTGTGCTCATGTTTAGCTCGTAAAAACTGTAAAAAACGAAACTTTAGAAATCGATATGAGAAAACAAACTTAAAAAGGAATTAAACAGTGACTGAAAGACAATTACTGAAACTTTAATTGTAAGTTACAATGTCAACTTCAAAAGGCTAGTGTTTATGACTTGACAGTTCATATTCTACTTTAGATGTTGAATTCTTAAAAAATAATAATAACATAGTTGGAAATTTGATTTTTTTAAAAAATAAGAAAATCATCAATGCCAATAACAGTATGTGAAAAACTAAAACTTGAATCTGGTGTCTTTCACTTTTGGAACAATGAAAAGAGCTACTAGGTTAATTATTCATATCATTTCAATGTACATAATATACTTGGTTGTCATCATAATTAAAATTTATTCCTTTATATAAATTATGATATACTGTTCCATGGAGGCAAAAACATACACTACTGTATAGTCACTGAAATTAAACATATATATTATCACCAAGGAATAAAATTTTGGATTTTGCAGAAATTTCGATGAAAATTTCGACGGAAATTTCGAAAGAAATTTCGAAGAATTTAAAATTTCGACAAAAATTAGACAGAAATTACTATAAAAATACGAAAAATTTTGAATAAAATTTTATCATATGTTTATTTAACATATTATCTACTACATTGATAAAAAATATTGAAGAAACTAAATTATATAGTAGGTTTCATATGATATAAGATGAATATAATGCGCGCTGGAGGCAAATACTGTTAAATAAAATTAGTACAATAAATAAATGAAATTAGTATATTCTTTATACTCTATAAATCTATAATCTATACGCTAAATCCTAATACTAAACCATATATACTCTATATACCCTAATACTCTTTATACTCTATAATCTATACAGTAAATTTTATATATGCTATAATCTATACTCTATATTGTTTAGGATATGGTATAAGATATTAGAGTTTAGGCCTTTTATGATATTTTTAATTATTTTTTTATATAAAAATATATTAGGTTTAAAAACAATTAAACGAAATCCCAAACATTTTTTTTTTCTTTCTAATTGCTCAAAGGCCCCAAACCCTAATCAATCCTAAATTTTATTTTTTTTTCATTTTTTCATTTTTTTTTCTTTTATTTCTTTTCTTTTTTTTTTTTTTTTTTTTTTTTTTCTTTCCTTCCTTTTCCCCATAACTCTCCACTTCTCCAGTCATCTTCCCTCTCAATCTCTCATTACTTCATTAGTCAACTTTTTTTTCTCTTTCCCTTAGTCAGTCACTCCATGAGATCCTTCCCTCTCTGATCTCTTCTCTCTCCTCCCTCTCCCTCTTCCTCTCCCTCCCCGCTCTCCCTATCTTCTCTCTGCGCGCCGATCTCTTCTCTCCCCGCGCAGATCTCTTCTCTCTCCCCGACAACGAGGCTGGCTCTCCTTTTCCTCCCATCTCTCCCTCTGGTCGCTACCTCCACTACAAGAAAGAAAAAACACTTTGGGCGACAAACTAATTTTGTCGCCCAAAGTCCAATTTCGTCACCCAAGATTTTGGGCGACAAAATCAGTTCGTCGAGACTTTGGTTGCCCAAACCATGATGCCCCAGACTTTGGGCGACGAAATTTCGTTCGTCTCCTGAAGAGAGTTTGGGCGACAGACATATTATTCCTTTCCCAAAGTACGTTTAGGCGGCGGAATTGTTCGTCACCTAAACATATTTATTTTTTAAATTTTTTTTAAAATTTATTTAGATTATATATTTGAATTTAATATTAAAAAACAATCTTTATTCAAAAACTATATAAAACAAAATTAATAAATTTATATATCTAAATATCCATACAAAGTAGGAACAATTTAATACTATATGCAAATATAATCGGTACATACAATCACTAATGGCTCTATAGGTCAGTAGCATCATCGGCACCGGTGGAGGAGTCTGGCATGCACTGGTCAATGTTCGGTGGCAACACAAACCCAGGTACAATCCTGGCCAACTGGCCAAACATCTGCTCCATCTGATGCAACTTACTCGTCTGCTGTGCATATGCCGCTCTCGATTCTTCTAGCTGACCCCTTAACAGCTGCACTTCAATGGATAGGTTGACAAATTCTGCAGATGGCTGTGACGAAGACCCGGCGCTGAAATCACGAACCTGACCTGCTCCCATTCCGCGTATCTCCCTACCACGCCTAACACCCAGTGTCTCCGTCATAATACGAAGACCGGCATCGCGATCGGGGACTGGGATCGACTCCAACGGAGTGTCCGGAGGGTACTGGCTGGCCACCTCCTCCAAATAACTCGCCTTCTTGGCGAGCATCTCAGCCTTCAAAATGTTATACACAAGTTAGAAATTAGGAAATCATATACAAATATAAAAAATTGTAAAATAAAACTAAAATATAAAAAACTAACGTGCTTCGCCATATCCTTGTCGTTGCTGGGTCGGCCATAAACATCCATGTAGTTGTCGAGCTTCGGAAATTGCAAACCAGCCTGAAAAAGAATGTAATGTTGACAAAAACTCAAACAATACTAAGGAATATATATATTAAATTAAATAATGACGCACCTGACGATACGACTCCACTCGGTATGAGAAGGGCATAGAACCACCATGATGATCAATCCTTGCAGGCGCTTTCCGGTTCTTAAGATTGACATTCGACTTCTTCTGTTAAATATTAAGCAAATTGTAAATGCATTAATACATATACGATAAAGAAATAACATAAGAAAAAAAAAATTTTGAAGTCTTAAAATGATAGAACATACCAAAAATTCTGGACTTTGAAAATGAGTGCACAACCACTGCCACTGATCAAGCCGAGATGCCATCTCCGAAGGAGGGCTGGCCAATGCCTCATCTGCCGATCCAAACATGTTATATTCCCTGTGCAGCTCATGCTTCCATTGTGTGTAAACTTTTCTCAATAACTTCTCCATATATTTAGCTACATCGGGATCCTCCATCCGAATGTCATAGTTAACCTGAAAAAAAAAAAAAAAAAATATTAAATTGTTAGGAATGATCAAATTCATCATTTTGTATTAATCGAAATATACTCACTGAAATGGAGCCCATAATGCTCATCTTGATGGCGTCATCAACCTTTTCCCAACTGGGGAAAAGCATAGGACAGTCGGCACGGATAATCGCCCCGACAAAGGAAGTGAAAGTACTATGGACCTCCTTGCTCGGTCGTAGGTGATCTTGCTCAAGAACGATTCGAATCCTCTCGTTGGTCGTGCGCGTGATTCGGGACGCCTTCAACCCTCTACTTATCCCCCTCGTGGTTTTGGTACCTAGAAAAACAAATATAACATATTAATTTCACAGTAATCTTATAACATCTAAATAAAATTAAACCTAAACACAAGTGCTGTGAAAACATTTTTCTTACTCTTTGATGATGAGGCAGTACGAGTGGATGACGCAACATTATCATATACACCATAACGGTGACCACGTCGGGCCCTTCGTGCTGACGGAATCGCAGACCCAGTACTCGATGAGAGATCTGGGGCTATCATCGGGGTCGATTCGCCCTGGACTATGAGGCTGGGTTGTACTGCAGGAGCGGGCTGGGCTGTAGGGGCGGACATATCAAACTTATCAAACATTTCTTTTTGGACTTCGGGCAACCCATCATCTTCATTCATATTATCGCTCTCTGTATCATCCTGATTGACTTCGTGATCAAGCGATGCATATGGATAAGTATCGTTTATTATACCCATCATTTGGTCATTATCATCACCAACAGATTCAGTAGGCTGCAGAATTGTTCGAGCATCCGAGGAAGTCGAAGTATAAACTCTCGGTTCACCATGATAATACCATGTCGTATAGTTGTGTGACATCCCATATTTTACCAAATGAATTCTGACTTCACGCACTGTCTTCCATAACATGTTGTTACAATTCTGGCACGGACACTTTATATTATTCTGAGCATTGACATGTTTCTGTGCAACTTGGATAAATGACTCGATCCCATATAAATATTCATCACTAACACGATTCGTATTATGTATCCACTGTCGGTCCATAATGCCTGTTTCCATATTACACGACAATTAGAAAAAGATTCTTCACCCTTCTTCGTCTCCTTATGCCTTCGGTAAGGGCCCTATTCCATTCGAGAATGCACATATGTGTCGTGGTTGTTGGCTTTCATGACGTAGTTTCGATCTGAGAAAATTTCGGCAGCATCTCCCTATGGTTTCCCAAATGCACGACGTAGATATTTAAAACAAATATCTAGTATGCACTCGAAGAACACATAGGGAGATGTTGCCGAAATTTTCTCAGATCGAAACCACGTCACATGAACCGCTAACCACAACATATAATTGTGCACTCCCAAACTGTCCATGGGTAATTTGGACAATTCAAGAATCATATTGGAGCGCAGTCACGCCCAGCGTCCATGCGCGCGTCCAACAGACTCTCGAAGGGGTCTAAGGTGAATTTAAGTTTAGTGTACAAAGTTATCCACTGATAACTTCGCACGATTAGTTGAATGTACAAAGTTATCGACTGATAACTTCACACAGGCGCTTCGTGCCACATGACCTAACCCAGTATTGGAGGAGTGCTAGACTACGTCATCGGGAATTTTGCAATTACAACTAAATTAAATGTAACATACAAACTAAACTATAATTAATCTAACAATATACATACAAGCATACAAACAAACTATTAAATTTTAGCATTTAAAAACATACAAACTAACTAATCAATTTTATAATTAATTTTAACATACAAACTAATTCACTAAAAAAGTTTAATACAATTATATATGAAACATTAAATACTAAATCATACAAAAACTTAACTAAAAAATAGATTAAACACATACCTCACCAAAAATGCAATTATCCTTCACAATAAATGCAACACTATCCTTCCTTCACCAAAAAAATAAATCATAGTCAAATATTAGCTCAATATCAATCTAAATTCAGATTTCACAACCAAACTACTAAATTAAAAAAATCCACAATATTAACTAATTACCACAAAAATCAGAAATTCCACAACCAATTTATGCAAAATCCACAACAAGTGCAAATTGTTCAATCCTACAAATGAAAAATCCACAATATTAGATAATAAAAAAACATAAAATAATAAAACTTAATTAAAATAACATAAATTGAAAAAAAAAAAAAATTATCGTGAGGGGGAAGGTGGTTTCAGTGAGCTGAGAGGGTGGGGGGGGGGGATGGGTTTCGGTGGGGGTGATTTTCGGGGGAGGGTGGGTTTCGGGGGGGTGGGTTTTCGATGGTGGGGGTGGGGGTGGGTTTCGGGGGGGTGGGTTTACGGTGCAAGGGGTGGGGGTGGGTTTCGGTGAGGGGGAGGGGGAGGGTTTTGGGGGGGTGGGTTTTCAGTGGAAGGGGTGAGTTTCGGTGGGAAGGTGGGTTTCGGGGGGGTGGGTTTTCGGGAAGAGGAAGGAGGGAGGAGGAGGGGGTGGGTTATTGGGATGACGAAGGAAGAAGGAGGGAGGAGGAAGGACGGCGCGCGTGCAGCCGAGATGAGGGAGGAGCAAGAGCTAAGAGAGTTGGGAGAGATGAGTGAAAACTAAAACCCAGGAACTGGTTATACAAATTGAAAGACTTTGGACAACGAACATGATTTCGTCGCCCAAAGCACCTTTAGGCAAGGAATACATGATATCGTCGCCCAAAGTCGTTGACTTTAGGCCACCGTTTCATCCCGCCAAAATTTTAGACTTTGGACGACGACTCCAAAGGTATATTTCGTCGCCTAAACACAATTTCTGTATGAACCATGGTCGTTCATACGTTCGAGCTCCGATACCAAACTTCTACATCTTCAATTGACCTAATTTTTTGGAAGAATGATCTTTGAGTGGGAAACTAATAAATGAACGGTTCGGATCATTGAAAACACGATCGACATTTGAGGTTGTACATATAAATGAACGGTTTTTACACTTAAAAGAATAAAATTCTATTAAATCTTTCGTTGAAACCTTGTAGCTTCAATAATTGTGAAGACCACAACGTGATTATCATGATCAGAGCCATTCATCATATACGTTCATACTCAAAGATCAACCCTGAAAAAAAGGAGCTCAATCGGAGTTCATCTACCCGTTTGATTATTTTTATAAGAATCACGATCGTTCATACACCCTAAACGCCAAACCTAATTTCTACATCTCCAACTGAGATAATTTTTTGCATGGATGATCTTTGAGTGAGGCACTAAGAAATGATCGGTTCGGATCGTTAAAAACATAATAGAAAAGTGATCTTCTACATACAAATACACTTGAAGAGTATAATTTTATAGTTTTTTCGTTGAAACTTTGTCGATTCAACAATTGTGAAGACTACAATGTAATTTCAACGATCGGAGCCGTTCATTTTATTCGTTTATACTCAAAGATCATCCCTGCAAAAAATCGGCCAAATCGGAATTCATCTACTCCATCAATTAGTATTAGCAAATTCTTGATCGTTCATATATTCGAATACCGTTACATAACTTTTACATCTCCAATAATCTTAATTTTTTGCAATGCTGATCTTTCAATGAGGAATTAAAAATTGAACGGTTCAGATAATTTGAAACACGATTGCATTGTATGAATAACATACATATAATTGTACAAAAAAAAAAAAAAAAGGAATGAGACTTTGGGCGAGGAACATACAAAATTCCTCGCCCAAAATAGCTTTGGGCGACGAAACATACTGTCACCCAACGTACCTTTGGGCGACGAACACACACATTGCTCGCCCAAAGACATGTTGGGCGACGAAAGATATTCCTCGCCCAAAGTACTTTGGGCGACGAAACATGTTCTTCGCCCAAAGTACTTTGGGCAAGGATAATTTATATTCCTCGCCCAAATTACTTTGTGCGAGGAACATGTATATTCATCGCCCAAAGTCTCTTTGGACGACGAAATTTGTTGTCTCCCAAAGTACGTTTGGGCGAGAAATACGTATGTTCCTCGCCCAAAGTTACTTTGGGCGAGGAACATGCACATCCTCGCCCAATTTATTTGTCAACTAACATTTTTGGCGCGTAAGTTTAGGCGACGAAATTATGTCGTTGCCCAAAGTGTATTTAGGCGAGGAACATAGTATTCATCGCCCAAAATAACTTTGGGATATATGACATTAGGCGACAAATTTTATTGTTCGTCGCCCAAAGTTATTTTGAGCAACGAATAGAGATTCGTCGCCCAAATATGTTTTTCTTGTAGTGCTCCCTAGCTCAAGCCGAAAATTTTGGCGGAATTTCGAGAATTTCGGAAAATTTTGGCCAAATTTTTCGAAATATGTTTAATATGGTGTTAAAATTTTCATGCTCCTAAAAATCAAAATTTAACACCTTATTTATCACTAACAAAAAAAAAAAAAAAAGACTTATGACCATATGCAAAAAAAGCTGAAAGGCAACCGCCACCACCTAGCCCCAATGGCGTTGGTAGCTTGGCCGAAAATGGCCAGAATTGGGCGGCAACCGCCACTCAAAAATCACAAAAACTCACCCAATTCGACAACTGGGAAATGGGCTTCGAGGGTTTCAATTGGGCAGAACCACGAACAAAACCACCCAACATGCCGCCATAAGAGGCAGAAATACCTGAAAAACACAATTTCATTTTGGGTTGACCATTAGGGGTTCTAGAGTTAGAATCAACATAAAATCAACACCAAAACATCCCCAAGGCCGGCAGTGAAAGGAGAACCCTCAGAGGCACTATTCACCAGAAAGTCAAACCCCGAAAAACTCATTTAAATCAACAAGAAACTATGAGTTTTGAAGCCCAAGGGGAGAAGCACCCACCTGAAATCGGGTCCAGAAGCCGCCGAGAATGGCCGGAATCGGTGAAAGAATCTGGCGGTACAGCTGGGCTTCCGAGCTGATTTAGGAACACAGGGTGGCTGGCCGGCTCAAAAAAATGAGGAATTAGCTCAAAGGAGTACTAAAAAAGGTGCTAACGGCAGTGGGACTCCTGCGGGTAATGAGAAGCTTAAAAAATGAAGCCCATTTCTTAGAAATCCCACTATAGTAATGCCAATAAAAATAGAAAATGAGAGATCCAAAGTAATGAGAAAATGACTTGTAAATGTGAGGCTATAAGGTATCATACCCTGGGGATTATGAAATGACGAAAAAGAGAGGAACACGTCGGTGGTCTTTGGGTCGCCAGAACACTGCCCAGACAGCTGGGCTCGGTGGAGGCCGGTTGCACACACAGTGAAGGTCGAGCGAGAGAGTGCGGGATAGAGAAATGAAAAAGTGCTGCTATTTTGCACACACCTTCTTTTCTTTTCTTCTTTTTTTTTTTTTTTTTTTTTTTGGCACACCCTCGTCAATTTATTTTGTGAAATTACTTAATTGACACAAAAAATCTTAAGAGATAACCCACATCATTTGAAAAAAAAAAAAAAAAAAAAAAAAACTCTCCTTACACTTTCCAAACCCAACACTCTTAAACCACAACTACACACTCCACCCTCAACCTCACCTCCAACCATAACCAAAACACCCCACCCATGACCCCACTTCCATCCCAAAATTGCCGACACTCACCTCCCGCCGTCAACCCACCTTCATTACCGCCATGCATCATCTCTCCACCATAGCCATTGGAAGTTGGAGGCATGCCATAACCTAAAATTTTTGGATTTGAATGTAGATCTAATGCTTTCTTATCTAATTTCAATTGGTTAATCAATCTTAATACTTTTTTCATCTGTTTGCGATGATTTGGAGTGAGGTTTTTTAGAGTGCAAGAGTGAATTTTTTGGTTATTCATTTTCGGATTCGCAGGTCATTCGGCACTGGTCTGCTGAACATTTCGGTTTCTTTCGGTAGTAAACTGTCGAACCTTTCAGTTTCGTTCGGTAGTAAGCTGTCGAACGAAATTGAAAGGTTCGACATCTTACTACCGAATGAAACCGAAATGTTCGATAGACCAGTGCTGAACGACCTGTGAAACCCTATAACCCAAACTCGAAATTTCAATCTTGAAACCCAGAAAACCCGCACTCCAAATTATCTCAAATAGAAAAAAATAGGTCTTGGGATGGATTAACCAATTTAAATTTGATAAAAAAACTTAGATTTGCATATAAATCAAAATAATTTAGCTTAAGGCATAACTATGGGTTGATAACAATGGCTATGATGTTGTAATAAGGTGGTGAGACCACCAACGGCGGATTGACAGTAGTGAGTTGACGGCGACTTCGACGGCTGAGTTGACGGCCGTGGTGACGGCTCCGATGATGATGTTGGTATACAGGGGTGTGTTCTTGGCTAGGATCAGGTGGGTGTGAGGTTGGAGGTAGGGGTGTGTATTGTCTAAAAGGGTTGAGTGGGTGTGTATTGTTTGAATGGATTGGGTGGGTGTGTAAGAGAAATTTGGTAACATTAATGAGATTTTGGATATTTTGATAATGAGAGGGGTGTGTTAAAGAAAAATTTTATATTTTAAAAGATAGTAGAATGTGTGTAAGAGAAAAGTGTATGCAAAAAGAAAAAAAATGGTGTGCAAATAGCAGCTCTCAATGAAAATGAGGGGGAGATGAGGGAGGGGCTGGGTGAGAGAGATGAGAGAGAAAGAGAGGAGAGGCAGAGAGAGATGAGCTGATGGGGGAAGTAGGAGGGCTGAGGCTAGATGGTGGTGGGATGGGCAGGGCTGGGTTGGCGTGGTGCAGGGTAGCAGTTGGGTTGGGTCTCCAACCCCTTTTTTTTTCTTTTTTAATTTTTAAAATTCATTTAATTTAATTTTTTTAATTATTTTATAGAGGAATATACTTTTACCCTTGAAATTGGTCATGTGTTTGGCACATGATCAATTTTTAACAGAAATGCTAACGGAAATGACAGAATATTCTTGATTGAACTGTAAGTGAAAGTGGAGTCTTTAATTGGAACACTTTAAAGTCACATTCTCAATTGCGAATAAGTGTAAATGTCATATCTTTTTACTCCAATTTTCCCTTCTTAGTTCTTCGCATTCCAAAATTACCATATTTCTTTGTTCTATAAGATTTTGTTCAACTCTCTTTTATCTTTGTGTCATTTCTCTGCACTACCTTTCTTTGATAATCTCTTTCAATTTCTTTGTTTCATGTCTACGGAACAAGCCATTAGTCATGGCAGTTGCGTTGGGTAAGAACAACACCAATGGAATGCTCAAGCAGTTGGAAATCAAGTTGCTGTTAGTCAATGTTGTGCTTGATGACGCCAAGGAGAAGCAGATCAGAAGCCCACGGTGAGGAAGTGGCTTGACGAGCTTAAAGATGTTGCCTATGCTGCAGGGGATGTTCTGGATGAGATCAACACTGAAGCACTACGCCGCAAGCTGGAGGAGGGTACTGATTCTGGGAGCAGTAGCAGCACAAGCAGTTGGGTGCGCAACCTTTTCTATTCCACTTTGCTCGAAAAATTTGACAAAACTGTCGATCCAAAGATACAGGAAATTCTTGGCAGATTAGATCTTATTCTAAGCCAAAATGATGTGCTTGGTTTGAAAGAAGGTGTTCAAGATAGATGAAAAGCAAGAACGCGTGAAAGTTCTTCTCTGTTAGAAGATTCCAGTGTGTACGAAAGGGATGCAGACAGAGAGACCAGCATTCAATTACTACGATCTGATGATGCAACTGATGATAAGATAAGCGTGATTCCTATTATGGGTATGGGCAGCATGGGAAAGACAACTTCTGCTCAGCTTGTATACAACGATGAGAGAGTAAAGACACACTTTGACCTCCAAGGATGGGTTTGTGTTTCTGAAGAATATGATATTCTTAGAATAACACAAGCAACTTATAGGTCTATTACTTCACAAACTTGTAGTATCATGGAACTGGATCAACTTCATGTTCAACTAAATGAGGCTTTGATGAAGAAGTTTCTTATTATTCTTGATGACGTTTGGAACAAAGATTATATGGAATGGAATAAATTAAAGCTTCCCTTTGAATTTGGAGCACTTGGGAGTAAGATTTTTGTCACAACACGCAATAAAGGTGTTGCATCTATGATGGGAACTCTTCCAACTCACCATTTGAAGCAAATAACTGAGGAAGATTGCTAGTTGTTTGCAAAAATGCAGGTGTAATTAGTACATATCTAAATCTTGAAGTAATCGGAAGGCAAATTGTTAAAAAGTGTAAAGGCCTTCCTTTAGCTGCAAGAGGGCTTGGTGGTCTCTTACACTCTGAATTAAATCCAAAAGCATGGGACAATATATTGAAGAGTGACATATGAGAGTTGTCAGATGAAGAGAGTAAAATTCTTCCATCGGTTGAGCTACTGTTATCTACCTTCACGTGCACAAGAAAAGAATGGAGGATATGATATTCAGAAATATTCAAGAACTAAACAAGGATCAATGGCTGCTATGTCCTAATCAGAAGAAATAACTGTTCTGTGCAATCAATATTTGCATCTTATATGATGATGGAAATACATTTGAAGCCACATAAATGGAAACAACAATGCCCTAGTTGATGGAGAATGAGGGGAAAAAAACAAGGGATCTGGTTTGATTATGAATTTGACGCTAAATCTATAATCTATGAGAAAATATAAATTTCAAAAGTATGCAAGTTTTACATCTGAAAAGGAGAGTAACATAAGGCCAGTTCTTATTAGAAGTACATAAAAAGAAAGAACTGAAAAAATATTGAATCCTTTACATAAACATCACTTACAAGAGAAAGCGCTGTAAATATGGTCAGCACCCAATCTCCATTTCCATCAGAATGTGACAGATGGCCATGGTGCAACTTCTCTACTCTCATCAAAAGAAATAAAGCAATGGTTAGTGGTGCTAAACTCCATTTCCACTCCTTACAACTGTACTTTTGCATTGATGCCCCTGTTCTCTCATTGTTATGTTGAACTCAAAACTTTCTTGCCAAAATTCATGTATCACACAAAATATAATATCATAAAACACTAATGTGTTCTTTTTGGGTCTTAGTATTACCATTACTAATAATGAATTCGATTGTTTTTCCATAAAGGCAATAATCCAGGGGGAAAAAAAATTTACAATATCTTAATAAATCCAATGAATACCCAAAGAGTACCTTGGAATTTCTTACATATACTTTGCGTACAATGGACTAACATGTATATGGAATCTGGATAACCTGTCGTAGATGCTTAGACATGACTAAAGCAGCATTGCTCTGCAATGCACTAACTAAACCCGTTCTGACACCAATTGAAACAAAAGATTTTCCATTAGATACAGAAACCATGCCAGCACTGAGGCTTCACTACGTATTCACCCAAGGAACGTAGCATTAGTTTTCACTGTAAACCTCCGGACCCCTTAAACCAGATTGTGATGGTGCAGGAGGTGTTTCATCAGTCTGAGAATTCCACTGAAAAAAGAAAGAAAGCAAAACTCTTGTTACAAGCTAGCGTCACCATCTATGCAGAATTTCTTTGAGGGTTTTTGAGTAATTGGAGCATCACCTGGATACTAGAAGGCACAGCCTGGTTGGAAGTTACACACCATACCGGCTTAAGGCTTTACTTAAACTTGGCATTACATTATATGCTTGATATGATCTTCTAAGTTCAATAATAGAACCCACCTGGACAATTAACAGTCAGCAATAGGCAGCACATTTTTATAACTACATTGAGTTTAATTACCATCCAAAATTTCAACACAACCAAAAACAAGAGCATGCTATAGTAGTAGAGCTTCTAGAAAAAGTGGTGAACTCAGCATTTCAGAACTCATACTCGGTATTGTACTTACTATTATTAGGACTGATGTCAACCCTATTGCAAATCCCGCATTGATATTGCGTAAATAATGATCAAGTATGCTTGATGTTGTTGCCAAGATACTTAACAATACGCCACCTCCAGAATTTCCCCCACAGGACAGCAAAAAGCAAGCAAATAAATTCAATGAGGGCCACTGAAAAAGGAATTAGGTCAAAATGAAAGGTAGACAAAATAAAGGGAGAATTATACCCCAAAAACGTGTCGATGCCTGAATCTTTGTGAGGTATTCAATTGTAGCCTTCCCAGGTTTTATATTTGGTATCCTGGCTCCCATCTTATTTAAGTAATCAGCAATTTCCTTGGGCAAGTTGGCCTGGACAGGCATTACTGATTAAACACTAGCAAACTATAAAACAAAGGGGAAAGCAATGTGAATCTAGAATAATCATATATTTCTATATAAAGTCAGAAGAAACTTACAATGTCAAATATATTGAATAAAAAGACAAAAAACGCATATATTGAGTAGTACACCCAAGGCCCTGCACCAACAGAAGTTTCAGGGTTCAATATCTCCTTAACATGCTCCCAGAAAGGCGAACCAAGAAGACTGCCAATAAACCACACTATCAGAAAGTTGTAATGGTAAACTTCAAAAAGAAACAAAAAAGTTCAGTTAGAATCTCAAGGCACATTTTTTGGATCGGCAATGATTGAGTTATTGAGGAATGAGCAACTCAATGCAAAATAAAACCAACCATATAAGAAGCCTTTGACTATTTTAAAGACAGAGACAATGGGTTCTCATCTAAAAGATGCAAAAATGCGGCCAAATAATTAGTTGTGACCTTGCAAGAATGCTGGGAAATGCCAAGAGATACGTAGTGGTGAGGACAGGCTGCATTCCTGATGGATTAATGGTAAAAGGGATATAGGGCTCCACTTCAGTAATAGGCGAGTCATCTCTGTCCAAAACACAGAAGACCAGAAATAGTGTCAGCAAAAAGCTTTATCAAAGCATACCTTTTTTTAATGCTCAAATTATAGAAGCTATAGTGTATGGTTTGAATGGAATCTTCAGTTGATAGTTGATACCAAGATTAGTTTATAAGCAATACATGCTATACATCTAACATTAGTATATAGAACAACCACCTTCATAATCAATTAAACCACATAATGTAGGAAAAAAAATAAGAAGCCCCATGATAGAGAAAACGTATGCATTGTGCACTTCCTATCACTAGAAATGATCATTAAGCATTAAAATAGTGAAAATTGTATTACCTTGCAGAAGAAGCAAGCTTAAAACCATAGTACTGCAACTTGATCTTCCTGCAACCTTCAGTTACCACAACTGCCCACATAGTGACTATAGTGAAAACCCCCAATACTGCAAATAAGTATGGTCCCAAACTAACAGAACTTCCTGCAATATATAAAAAGCTTGGAATCAGTAAGCTTGCATCAAACTTGAAGTTAAATGAGAGTCACCGAATACTAATGATAGCATTAACAAAGATACAGAATAATACCTACATTTGATAGAATAGTAACTTTTCCTAATAAAGGGAAAATTAATGGCACTCATTGCAACACATACCTGAGAGCTGTGACAACATTTTGTATAATGTCTCTGTGTAGCCGATCAATATTTGCACACATATAATTAGAGATGAACCTTGACCTGAAATATGCATTACCAGTCAGAGAAGATAGAGAGTATAATCCCATAAATGATGGAGATAAAAGAATGAGCAAACAGGCAAACAAAGAGGAATAAACAGATCAACCACAACAAGCAACAACATATGTCTTTATTTGAGCCTATGCATTCAATACACAACAAGCATATCTGAGTGATACTATGATCTAAAAGCCTGAAGTGGCAACAATACAGAATTCTGGGAAATGTTAGCAAATATGATAGTCATGCCAAATTGCCAATCAAGTAACCAACATGTCAACTTACCAAATCCAGATTCTGAGATGGTATCACAGATCCACGTCATTGCCATTGCACCACAGACCAATAACATAGTTGTCACCATCACATGCTTAACCCTGCAAAATCCCGAAATTATAATAAAGCAAACTCCTTCCAATAGATAAATATCATCTAGGCAAAAGTAGCTGCCTCACATATATAACTTACCAACTAATTAAAAAGAACAAGAGATCTATGGGTTCAGGATCATATATGTTGAACATAATGGTAAACGTTAACAAGGCCATGCAATTTTAATTAAATAAAAAAGAAAAATAACCATGCTAAGTGCATGGTGGAAATGAGAACCTAGGCAGCTACATCTATAAGATCTTTTGATTGAAAATTGTCAGAAGATTTTACATCCACATTATAATTATTTGAAATCGGAGCTTATTGTTGAAAATGAAGATATACTTGCCACATTACCTCTGGCTAGCCGCATAGATTGAATATGGAAGTGAATAACAAGAAAGTATCACAGCCTCCAATATTGCAAAGCCAAGAGACATCCACCATCTTGAATAGACAGAAAAACTCACAGGGTTCACAATCTTGAGAAAAAAAAAATGATTCAAAGCAAAATTCGGTATAAAATTGTGCAACAAGAACTTGGCTCACTGCTTGAGATAAATAACTAGACACACATATAACTCTTAATCTTCTCATGACCATCTAAGCCTTCTTTCCGCAGCTTTACTAGGGAGGGAACAACATGACAGAACACCTGTACATCAAGTTTTTTCAATATATAAATTGAATTTCAAATTATGTATACTTCGATGAAGACTGAAGAAAGAAAGCTGTAAGAAATATTCATTAAATTAAACATAAATAAACTAAACTAGTTGAAGAATAGCAGTAAACCTGCATAATAATTGATGCTATAATTTGAGGACTGATTCCAAGCTGGAAGAAGGACATTTTAAGCTCTGCTGCAAAATCGCCAAGTTCATCTGCCAGAGACGACACGAATGAATCTCTCCCCATAACAGATTCAACATCAAACAGCTAGTAAACATGTAGGAATCTCAAATGTCAACAATACAAAGTTTTATTTGTATGCCCACATATGTATGACAATCACTAACCAACGGATCCCGAGACAAAGCTGAGGTAATCTTGAGGTATCAACCTTCTATCAAATCCAGGCAGAGGAATGAAATAACCAACGCGACTAATTACAATTAGTACTGCTGTCACAAACAACCTCCGTCGAATCTCGCTCTTGAAGAACGATTCAGCAGCATTATTAATGACTGAACTAAAGCGCACAAAATTCAGAAACCGGTTTCTGAACATCAGAGGTCTGGCCTGCTCAGTCTCGGAGTTATCAACACCATCTGATTTGAGAATTTCTGCTCCATCATTCGGCCTTGGTGGATCAAATTCAAGATTTAGAGATTCTGCAGCTGTAGCTTCAACATTCATATAATCATTTCGGAACTCGTTTGAGAACTTAGCTGAGACTCTTCCGTTTGCTTTGGACGATAAATTTCTGTTTAGCAACACAAAATTTCTTCTGCTTGAAAGTATCGGATTCGTCTTAAGAGAAACATGGTTGGTTTTAACAAATGGCGGACAACAAATTCGAATATCACAACCTAAAATTGCACCTGCAAAGTCAGACAAGAGTTTCAGATAAGCAAAAATGAACAGAAGTTTCATCTAAAGCTAGAACATTCACTCAACCCAAAATGAACACGATAGCTCTTTCGATACATAAAATTTACTGGATTAAGTTACCAAACAACGAAACCTAATGATTTTCAGAATTTTCTATTCTTTGTTTTTTGAATTTTTGATTCGGAAACGAAAGGATAACTGACCTCGAATTTTTGAGGGCGTTGTGGGGAAGTGTTGGGGACGGAAGCGTTGCGAGCTGAGAGGAGTGGCTTCCATGGCGGGACTTGGAAGAATACTCAGAGAAAGCAGCGGGACTGTAATTTGGTCCTTTAAGCTAAAAAAAGGCTCACCTTTAACGGTAATAAATGCCGGGGTGAGCACGGTACGAATAACCGACCCAAAAACGGCAAACCGCCGACCGAACCGACAAGCTCGAGACTGAGACGGAGACGCCGGAGAGAGAGACTCGCGACGGAGACAGAGATATGAGACAGAGAGACGAGAGAAAGAGAGGGATACAGAGGAGAGAGAGGGATAGAGAGATGAGAAAGAGAGAAATATCCGAGGCGCTGCCTATTTTCCTTCGGGTCCTGTGGTAAATTGGTAATTAATCACATTTTGTTATAAAATAAAAAGAAATATAGAGAGAACATAAGAAAGAATTGGAGAGAAATTAAAGTATCTTCTCATTTACATAAGCCCTCTATTTATAGGTAGCCACATAATTAATGATATTTACAACACTTCCTCTTGGATGTCCATTGAATATGACAATTGCCTCATTAAAAACCTTACTAGCCAAAGCCCTATGGGAAAAAGACTAACTAAGGAAAAGAGTACAATTTTTATGTGTTTCTGATAACTACGATGTGCGCGCGACACTGCCTCATTAAAACCTTGCCAGGAAAACTCAATGGGACAAAAAAAACCTTAGATGAAGGAAAAAGAGTACAATGCTTGATGGCACACTCCCTTTGATGCTGATATATTTCTCTAATCAGTGAAGGTTGCCTCGTTAAAACCTTGCTTGAAAAACCTAATAGGACAAAACCAAAGCAAAGGAAAAAGAGTGCAACTTTTGCAATATCATTGATACTATGTTGGATGCGCTTTGCCTCATTAAAACCTTACTAGAAAAAACACGATGGGACAAAAACCTAGTCGAAGGGAAAAGAGTACAACACGCAAAATGATTGGATGCTCTCCATGATAACAACAAGCTTTAATTTGACTGGCTCAATAATCCAGCAAATAATGATATCTCACATCCCATCTTCTAGAGAGTGGAGTTTGACAATGCCTGTATGAACATGGCTTCCATACTATCAGGGGTTATATGTTTGTCATCATATGTTGAAATCCTGTTGAGATTTGAGCAATACAAACAAAATATAATTCCACTAAATAAAGTGGTTAGAAACAATTATCTCTAAAAGAGATGAATTATTATGAAAATACTTTGAGTATTGGAAAAATTATATGACACAATCATCGATACTATATTCGGTCTACTACATTGTGTTTAAGTTGAATAAGGCACATTAAGATATGGTGCTTCTGGACCAAAAATCTTTCTTACATCTTCCTTAGGAAACAAGTAATCATTCTTAGTGTCAATAGATTGAATAACCGTTGAGCATAAGAATTTCACTAGTGCAGTACTCGATTTGCAGCTCAAGACACTATTTTCATTTCCTAAGGTCATTTATATCAAATCCAATATTCAAGCATTTAATAATCTTATAAGCTCTTCAGGAGCCTCAATTAATTCATAACTGCTTTCAAAAGTTTGAATATATTGCAACAATTTCCGAATTCGGGTTCTAATCAAAGTACTCAATAAGGCAATTTTGATCATATTTATAGTGTTCAGGTTGAATACATACTTTGAGCTTTAGGCTCTTTCAATCCTTCAAGGATTTGCTTCAAGCACATAATATTTTATGGCACTTTCAATTTGGGATTTGACTTAGTAATTTGTCCTATATCTTGTAGGAAATCGCTTTTGGCGATATGCTTCAGGCATTTCATAATCTTTAAGGTTTTTCTCCATATGCAATGAACACATTAAATTTACCAAATTTGTTAAAATGCAGTTGCATCTATAACAGGAGAATATATAACCACAATCTCATGTTTCTTTAGAGAAACCTTGTACTATTATAAATAGTGATTTTGTTCACTTTATTTCAAACACTCTATAACCTTCAGGGTTAACATCTTTGGTGTATGAACTATAAGTTCTCATTATTCCATGTTTATAATGATGTTCAATTCTACTGGAATTGCCCCTTTCCAGTTTGGCCAATCATTTAATTTTGTCGACATTTATAGTAAACGTGGTTCCACATTATTATAACCCATGATGATATTTAATAGCTACCATAGACAAAACACATCATCAATATATCAACGATCTCACAATTCTCATTTGCATGTATTAGATATAAATATATATATATATATATCTTTGTAATTGGTACACATGCCTCTTCAGGGGCTTTTATAGTCTCTTCAGTGACTGTCATCTTTTCTAGGATGATTTGTGTACAGAATGTGGATCTTTAAATTTAATTAATTGGGCTTGTATGGACTATTTCATATACTCTCCACTTCTGGGGAGCTAAACTTTGGAACTTATAGATTTTTCACGCTTCAGGCGTGCAATAAACCATTTTCCGCCAAATTGATAGACTACCATGTTAGGACATCAATCCATGTTGATATATATAAAACTTCCATATGTGACTTTGCAATTTTGTTGTATATATATGCATCTAGCTTTCAAATAAATGCAGTAACTAGATTTGCATTATCATTCATATCTTATTCTCATATTGAATGGTATGAAAAATACTAGTATATGCATATTATGCTATTTCACGCCGTTCTTCTGGAACGATCATTTCTCCCCTTAATGGCGGAAAAATTTTCATAAGTGCATATATAAAAATCAATAGAGTGAGTGGTTATACAAACTCAAATGCTTATATAACTTCAGGTTATATAAGGACGAAACATAATTAAGTTTGCAATGCACATGCATGTAGGTATATGAAACTTTTGGTTTCAAATAATTTTTTTAACATCTAACTTCAGATTATAATGTGAATCAATAAATTAATTATGAACAACTATGAACATATACGCCATATATGTTCTAAATTGAAGCTATGAAACTTTTAAGTTCATTAAAAGCCATGAAACTTCAAGTTTCTATACAAAATATAAGCAGAACTTCAGGTTTTTAAATTTTGTTAAAGTATAGAACTATAAGCTTATATGAATAAAGGCTTCCGGCTTAATCTAAAGTTAATCAAAAACTTCAGGGTTATAAGAAAAAAATTATGGAGTTGTAAAAAATTTGAGTTCTAAATCATGGAATGATAGATCAGAGAACTTCTTGTTCAATTTGATTCTATAACATAGAGCATGAAAATCAAGGAACTTCAGGTTCTGACTTGATTAAGTAATGCACATTGAACTACACATTTAATCAATCATAAGAACATTAAGTTCTATCACATCTCCAATTTTCATCCACTTCTAATAAAGAAACAAAAAATTAAAGAACTTCAGGTTCTTATTTGACTTTTTAATGTAGAACTACATGTTCTGATCCTATATTTCATGAATTTCAAATTTCTCAGGTTTTAAGTAAAACCAAGGAATAAAGAACTTCACATTGTATGCGTTAGAATATCAATTTCTTTATAAGTTTGATCCCTCCGTTCCGTGATAGGAAGCATAAATAAAGTATAGATCAAATATCGATTTAGAACTTCAGGCTCTATATAAAGAAAATGACATAGTCAATTAGTGTACATAAGAAATATAATTATGTACAACATATAAATTTATAGAAATGAACTTCTGGTTCAATCAATATTGGCAAAATACCAATAATATGTTCCTATGTATTTCCCAAAACCTCGAATTTGGAGTAGGTTAGAACTTCGGGTTCTAAATATTTGCTCTTCAAAAGTCATAACATGAACATCATGTCCATTTTAACATATTTCTGAAACTTCAGGTTTCAGATTTAAAACATGGACTTAAATTTAATTTGTAAACTTCTGAGTCTAAAATGTTCGAGTTTTGAACTTCAGGTTCATATATATTTAGACTTCAAGTCCTTATTTCTTTTATGTATGTACTATGTTAGAACTTCTGGTTCTTAACAAGATTCATATATTTTGAACTTCAAGCCAAAATAAATTGCTCAAAACTTCAGGTTGAGGCTGCATTAATTAGAATTTCAAGTTCAAAATGATATCTATACTCGAAGCTTCAGGTTCGATGTTTAGGACTACAGGTCCATATAAAAAGAATGATGAAATTCTGCATAGCTAAGAATTAAAATAAGGAATTAAATAGAACAATCGCAATAGTAAAACATAACAATAAGGAAACTTCTAGTTCCAATAAAAGAAATCAAAAAACATTGAACTTCTGGTTCCATTGATTGTAGTAAATGTGAAGATCTTCTGGCCTTCAATAATGGATAAGAATTGAGACACTTTGCACTCATTCAATTGTATAAGAATTGAGTCAGACAATATAAATCCAGAGATTAAGGAAATTAATTACATAACAATATAACATTAGTTCATACTTCATGAAACCAAGTTACCAACACACTTCTAAACTTCTTCAAGTAGACTGGCAGAGGCATTGGCAGTCTGGCAGTGGCAATGTGGCATTGGACAGTTGGCAGTGGCACTCTCAACTTCTTGAACCTTGACTTAATGCTACACCTACATAGAAAGATGGCAAAAAAAAAAAAAAAAAAAAAAATCCAACAAAATACATAAGAACAACTTCCAAAACATACTGAAACACATAATTAAAATACATTAACAGTATAACAAGTACAACATATATTAGTCTTACATGCTTCCATTTCTTCAACTTCCTTGTAGAAAGTAGCTCTTCATCAGTTGTTCCTTGTAAAAGTCAAACTCATTGATCTGCCCTAAGCCAATCACTAGTACACACAAGTGCCTCTACATTTCAGGAGTCAAGGAAGCCCTAAAAGGATCCACAACCCTCATGCCTAGGTTAAATGCATTCTCACTAGCAACACTTGAACTTGGGATAACAAAGATATCCTTGGTAATTTTTGAAAGGATTGGATATTTAGATTGGCTACACTTCCACCAATCCAACAACTTGAAACTTTGGTTCAATGGGGACTCAAAAGGATCAGATAGGTATTTATCCATTTCATCGGATATCTCCATAAGTTGCTCCTTCTTCCTTTTAGCCATAAGCTCCCTTACCAACAAAGATTGAGCATCGATCATCACAATCAGCCAACTCATTGTCACCACCTTCTTGGAAATCGTACAAACTTTGAGTCCCAACATTAACTAATAGCAGCCCCTCTATACTATGTATGCAAGCATTTTTTTATAAACCCACAAATCTCCTGTATTTCACAAGGAGTTGATCCTAGATTTCTAAAACTTATTTTCACCTTATGGAGCTTATATCTAGGGTCTAGTATATTGGCAACAAGAACCAGGAGGTTCACTTTATCAAAACTCCCCCAATACTTGTCAAATTTCAACATCATAGAACCTGCCACACTTTGCAAAACAGGATCTTTATCATCCTTTTTCTTCTTCTCAATTTCAACCTTGATTGCAACCATTTCAGTGAAAGGTATATCGAATGTACTGTTTTTGGTTGCACTCAGTTTCAAGAATGTGTCATAAAACTTCTTAAAAATGCACAAAGGACTGTGCCTTTTCCCAATCAGTTTCGATAAGAGGCCCCACACTCTTCCTAAACTTCTCAACCCCCCCCCCCCCCCCCGCCCCCCAAATTATCTCTTGTTTTTCCTCACCTTCTCCTTCTCTTGAAAATAGGCAATAAAAGGTGCACTTTCTTCAGCCATCCTATTAAACACCATCTTAATTATACCTTAATGCACTTTCAAGCATCTTATAAGTGGAATTCTACCTTGTTGCTACATCCAAGGGCACTATTGCCATCTTTCCTTCATTGATAAGATGACAAAGTCCCTAAACTTATCCAACCTAGCAAGGGATGAGTGAAGATACTTCACACAGTTCTTAATCCCCTTAATTGATCCCCTAAGCTCCTTCAATCCATCCTTAAAAATTAAGTTAAGGATGTGACAAGCACACCTCAAGTGCAAGAACGCCCCATCAAACAAAAGGGTTTGCAATGCCTTAAGCCTTTTTTTCATGTAATCAACAACCAAATCATTTGAAGAAGCATTATCTATTGTAATTGTAAAGACGTTGTCTATCCCCCAATTATTCAAACACCCTTCTTAGGACGTCTTTCCTATGTCATCACCTTTGTGAGATGTGATTTTGGTGAAATTTATGATCCTTTTATGCAACTTCTAGTCACTGTCCAAGAAATGGGCAGTGACTACAATGTAGTTAAATTTTGGATCGAGGTCAAAGTATCGGTTGTGATACTCACTCTAACATCACATATCACACTCATTATCTTTGCCTTCTCCACTAAGAATAAATCCTTCACTCTAGCATTAATCTTCTTCCTATTTGATATCTTAAATCTAGGTTGAAGCTCACTTACTAACCCAATAAAACCCTTGACCTCGACAGCCCTAAAAGGCATCTCATCCTTGATAATGTACTTAACACACTTTAAATCACACGTTTTTTTATTGAAAGTGTGTGACACCAAATTGCCCCCCATTGTTTCTTGTGTCAAAACACTTTGATCTCTACTACCCTTTTCATAGAGAGGAGATTTTTCACATTTCCTCTCTAGGTGAGCCCTAATTCCAGTTGTCTCATTAATCTTAGAATGGGCTAGCATCTCCTCTTTGCAATAATTGCATATAACAATGGCTTTCTCAACCCTATCAACAATTTTTTTGGTTTTCTTGCAGTAATCCCAAACAACAAATTTTGAGGTTTTCCTCTTCCCTCCCACAACAATACTAGTTGGTTCAGAGTATGCTTGGTCATTTTCAGATGGTGGTTGTGGTTATGTTTAAGGTATTGAGTGAGGTTGTGTTTGGGGGGATGGTTGTCTAATTGAGCTACTGCTAGGGCCACACTATGTCCTATTTGATTGGCTAGAGCTATTTGATTCCATATCCATCTATCATAATTAAAGTAAAGCTAATTAAGCATTTAAGCTAATACTCAAAGAGTCAAAGTCTCAAACAAGCAATCCAGCAAAGTAGCAAACCAACAATATAACACACACATAACATGCTTTTTATTATCCTCACTCTCAAATTTCTAAAGCAATCCAACAAGGCAACAACCCAGCAACACAACACAACACACACACAAGCAATCCAATCCAACAGCCCAGCAACACAACACAAGTTACACAACCCAGAAACATGCTTTTTATTTTCCTCATATTTCTCAAGCAATCCATTTTCGAAATATGCTTTTTATTTACCAACAAAAGAGTAAAAGATGGCATTTTCGAAAGATGGCATGTACAAAACATAATTAATTACAACCAAACCAGTAAAATTTCTTAAATAATTAAACAGAAACATGTTTTTTATTTCCTATAATAATTAAACATTTCCTACAATTACAACACTAGTAATCCAGGAAGCCAAAAACATAATTAATTAAAAACTACTCCCTAATCCTTAATCAAGATGCCAAATGTTGGGACTTACAAATTTTCGAAGTGATCTTAGCTCCAATGTACCAAACCAGTAATCTCAGCTCCAATGTGCAGCCTGCAATGTATAAATGATCAAATTTATGTTAGATTGACCAGAATTTGGAAAATTAAACCTTTTCCCAAAATTAAAAAAAAAAAAAATCAAAACCATAATTTCTAAACATAGACTGAGATTTCCTACTTACACTGTGATTTCGAGCTTTGGGGTGTTGATCGAAGGGGGAGGACTCCGGGGAGGTATTGCCCATGAGGCACTTCATGAGGCATGAGGCATCCACATTGCCCATGAGGCATCCAAAATAATAAAAATGAGAAAGTCCATCATTGCCCATGAGGCATTTCATCATCTAAAATTGAAATCAATTATTATTTTGTTGTACGACTTTCTCAATTATTATTTGGTTGTTTCTCAATTATTACTTAGTTTCCCTTATGTAACAGTTCACACGTCACATAATCGGCTGAAATCAAAGTAGCTGCAGCTTCCTTGTATTCTGATGTCTGAACTTCCTTTGTATCAAATTGCATAGATAGTTTGACTGTCAAAGGATGAGCAGCCTGCATTCTCTAATTGTAGCTTTGGCCTGGTGCTTCTTAGCTTACATGCATGATCTGGCATTCAATCCTTGGTGATTATGCAGTAATTGATAAATCGATCCTGTATTCAATATGTTTGAAGAATAATTTTTTTTATATCAATGTTGGACTCAATATTCTCGAGTGTCTAGACCTCCAAATTGTACATATTTACTTCTAATACAAATGCAAGCTAAGCATTGTCCTGCATGTGTTTAGAAGATTATTGGCTGCTTATGAGAAAAGTGTGACCTAAGAAACTTCATATGATTGCTTTAAAATGACTTTTGAGAATTCCGGATGCAATTATTACTTGTGATTGTGAATAAGTAAATTTATTTTAGCTTCTTACAACAGTGACACCCAAAACAAAACAATGTCGAAGAAAAAGAAAAAGGAAAAAGGAGTTATATCTATCACCAAATATGGAGAAGAACTTACATATCCTCCCATGTGATACCACATGGCATCCCTCCTCTCTCATTGGCTCTCTCTCTTCTCTCTCTTTCTCTCATCTTTTGTCTTTATCTCTCTCTTCAAGGGATGTCACATCACTACAACATAGGGATAGGTAAGTTTTTTTTCCCAAATATGATTAAGACTTAAGAGTGCTATTTTGCTCACCATCACCAAAATGTGGTGAGCATCACTAGTTTCTTTAAACAGTGACACGTGTCCCATTTGGTTAAACATCCTAACCATAGTCACTTATCTCCTGCCACAATATTACACTCAACCCCAGAAACTCATTCAATAATACATCAGCTTCCATTTTTACCCTCACACATACCTTGTTTCTCACCTTTAACCTTTTCGTCTCCTTTTGGCCAAAAAAAACTTTTTCATATCATGTGCATCATTTCTTCTTTTTTCGGTTGTAAACTTTCCTTCTTTCATTGATGCTTCTGCAATTAAGAGTTTGAATTCAAAGAACTAGAAGGTAATTCCATCTTTCAACTTTTTAATTTCATTAGTCTTTTGTATTATATATAATTTTTTTATATTATAAATGGTGAAAAATTTGTTCAACTTCAACATCATTGATCATTCCACCCTTGAAATTCAATATTTTTTTTGTCCAAATTCCACCTTTGACTTACTGTATTGTCGAACCTGGCCAAAAATAGCCATTTTTTCCCTAATGAATGGCATGGAAGTAGAACCCAGTTTTATGACTATATATAATATTCATTGTATACATACAGGATAAACAACATCATCTTCATGGAAGATCAAGAAGATGAGCAAAGTGGAGCATATACCAATGAGGCAATTACTTGCGACAATGTTTCAGTGGTTGGTATGACTTTTGATAATGATAAAGATGCACATACATGAGTATTACAATTCATATGCTAGAATGGTTGGGTTTAGTGTGAGGAGGCTTAGACTAAATAAAGATAGTACTGGTTTGGTGTGGAAAAGACAGTTTTGTTGCTCTTCTGAAGGTTTCTATAGTAAAAAAGCAACTCCGAAGAAAACAAGAGAAGAAAGAAGATGTGGATGCATGGCAATGCTTGAGATTAGATTTAACCAAGATGAAAAATATGCTGTTACAAAATTCATAGCTGAGCATAAACGGCCATGATCTTGCTCCAATATCAAGTTCACATTTTTTGCGGCCACAAAGAAAAATAGAACCGTCTCAAGCTGGATTGATTAATCAAATGCACTCTGCAGGGTTAAGACCATCACAATATTCTCATACATGACAACAGAAGCAGGAGGGCCTTAACATTTAAATTTCATTCAGGTGGATTGCAACAACTTCATAAATAGAAGGCGCACAAATTTTTTTTAAAAAGGTGATGCAGAATGTTTACCTCAATATTTTAAGCAAAAGCAAATTGAAAATAAGTCATTGTTTTATGCAATTCGAACAAACAATGAGAATGAGATATGTGGTTAATTTTTTTTTGTTTTTTTTTGGTGATGGGAAGTCAATACGTGATTATGCTATATTTGGTGATGTAGTGTGTTTTGATACAACAATCAAAACAAACAACTACAATATGGTTTGTGCTCCAATTGTTGGGATCAATAATCATGGTTAGACCGTACTATTTTGATGTGGTTTATTAGACGGACAGACAATAGAGGCATGCAAATGGTTGTTCAAAGTTTTTTTACAAGCTATGGGAGGAAAAAAAACAGAAACCATACATATTTACAGATCAAGCACAAGCAATTTCTGCTACAATTAGTGAAGGGTTGCCTAATGCCATCACAGGCTTTGTTTGTGGCATATATATCAGAATGCTGCAAAGAACTTTGACTCAAGTTTTTGCTAAGTTTAAGACATTCTCACAAGATTTCAAAAAATGCATATATGATCCAGAGACTATTGAAGAATTTGAAGAAAGTTGGGAAACCTTACTGAATGATTATGAATTGAGAGAAAATCGTTGGCTAAATGGTCTGTATGGATTGCGCGAGAAATGGGCACAAGTTTATGGTCGATCCCACTTTTGTGGAGGTATGACAACAATACAAATTGTTATGATTTTTTTGTTTTGTTTACGGAATGATAAAATTTAACCAATTTGTTCTTTTTTTGTAGGCATGACAACAACCTAGAGAAGTGCAAGCATAAATAAGTTTCTGAAAATGTTTTTTTCAAGAAACCTTATTCTTCGCAAGTTTGTTGTGCAATATGACAAAACTTTAGTTGATCAAAGAGAAAAGGAAAGGCTTGTAGAGATTAAATGTAAACAAACAAGGCGTAATTTATTGTCTGCATGGAATGTGGAGGTTGAAGCATCAAAGAAGTATACAAGCTAGTAAGATTTTCTATAATTTCCAAGATGAGTATAAGAAATTTTGGATTTGAGATTGGAATTAGAAAGTGATGATGGCATAACATGTAGATATAGTGTTGTGAAATCATGGACTTGAGAGATAAGAAGGTCATTCACATATACCCCTTTTGATCAGTCGGTAACATGTAGTTGTAAAAAGTTTGAATTTGATGGGATTCTTTGTGCACATGCATTAAATGATTCCGTGACTTGGACTTGTCAAGTTTACCATCTAAATATTACTTGAAGAGATGGAGCAATAATGTTACATATATTATTGATTTTGACTCACATAGGGAAGCAATTTTGAGTGATTTGGGCTCATCTTTCATGGTTCATTATAGTGAGTTATCTCATATAGCACAGAGAATAATAGCAAAAGGTGCAAGGAACAAGCAATCATACACAATATTGGTGAAGTCTGAAATGTTAAAGCTATTCAAAATTGGAAAGTCTGGTGTCGTTTCTGAACAAGAATATGTTGGAACAAATTGTACGTGATACAAATATTGGTAATCAAGTGAATGAAGATGGTGCAAATCCTATTTTGCGAGACCCAAAAATTCAAAGGGGTAAATGTCGAAGTAAAGGTAGAATAAAGAATACTTTGGAATCAAGACACTCTAAAAAGAAAGCTTCATCTAAAAGAAAAGGTTAGTACATTTGTTAATTTATTTTGTTGTTTTTATTATTATTTTATACTTATGTCACTCTAATTATTACTTATTTTCTTAATAGATCTCAAGGAACCTAACTCACAAGCACAAGAGATGAGCGGCCCATCAATTGGACTAGATTTGAATATGTCATCTTTATGTCAAGCCACACACTTCCTTATCGATCGATTTCCCACAGCTCCTGGTGTTGAAGGCACTCTTAATCAACCAATGTTATTTGATTACTCATTTATGTGTCTTCAGGTTTGTCATATTTTTAAACTTATTTTTTTGTTGTTATTTTCTTGCAAATATATTATTTTATTAATTGTTGCTTTATGTATTTGATTAATTAATTAATAAAATATATATTCATAAATTTGATAGGTAAGCAATCTACCAAGCGGTCCAGGCCCTCAAACTTACTTTCAGATCAGTTCGATATGCACGATGAGAGTTTGAGTGAAGATATTTTTCTTTAGAAATTTCCTGTCGAATGTTAGGACTGTAGGAAGTCAATTCGGCTCGGACAAGGGTTTTTATAGACCTGATTAGTCTGTACTATGCCGAGTATCGGGCCGAAAATGGCACGCCAGCTCGGCACAAGAGTTTATAGACCTGATGAGTCTGTCAGTTTGTTGTTTTTTGAATGAAACATTTAGATCTTTCCTTTTTGTTGGGGGTGCATAGGAGTAGAGTCCCCAGTGTTTCCTTTAAAAAACTTGAGAATGAATGGGTAAAAAAGGTGTTCCTCTTTTCATTGATTGAGAGAATGTTAGGTCGGACAATCCCCGATCCTAACTACATTTACTAGTAGTAGATTTTGAGGTGTTCAGCATTCCAGCTATGCTTGAAAGGTTTCTCGGCCAGAGTGGCTAAGTTATAAGTGCCAAGCTTGACTATGCCTGTGATTCTGTAGGGTCCAGTCCAGTTTGGATCGAATGAGCTCTCCTTGATGGCTAAAGGGTTCTTCTTCATGACGAGATTGCCCAGTCTGAAACTTCTTGGTTTGACCCTTTTGTTGTAGTATTTGCCTGCCTTCTGTTGGTAGACAGCTCGGCAGAGATTGGCATCAGTTCGCCTTTCTTCGATTATGTCCAGACCGAGCCGAAGTTCGGTGTCATTGGCCTCTGGGTTGTATGTGCCAGTTCAGAATGAAGGGGTCCCCATTTTGACTGGAACAACAGCATCGGTACCGAACGCCAATGCATAAGGTGTTTCCTTCGTAGAAGTGTGATAGGAAGTTCGGTAGGACCATAACACTTATGGCAAGAGTTCTGGCCAATTTCCCTTAGCATTATCAAGTTTGGACTTCAGGGTCTTCTTGATGATCTTGTTGATGGCTTCGACCTGTCCGTTTGATTGCGGATGGTAAAGGGCGGCGAAGCGCAAGTTGATGTTCAGACGTGAACAAAAACTTCTGAATTTTTTATAGTCGAACTGTTTGCCATTATCCGCGACGATGGTGTGTGGCATGCCGAACCGACATATGATGTTCTTCCATACAAAGGTTTCCATCCGTTCGGGTGTAGTGGTGGCTAGGGGTTTAGCTTTGGCCCATTTGGTGAAGTAGTCGACTGCTACTACGGTCATTGTGACTTGCCCCTTCGCCTTCGGCATAGGGCCGATCAGATCGAGTCCCCATTGCGCGAATGGCCAGGGACTGGATATAGAGGTTAGCAATTGAGGAGGCTGATGGGGAACCGCGGCGAATTGTTGGCATTTGACACAAGTGCTAGACAAATGATCCGCATCCTTGTTCAGCGTAGGCCAAAAGTAACCCTGTCTGATCGTCTTGTAGGCAATGGCTCTTTCTCCGGAGTGGTTCTCGCATATCCCTTGATGGATTTCCTTTAGCACATCATGACCTGCTTGGGGTGTGACACACTGCAAGTAGGGTAGGGAGAAACTTCTTTTGTAGAGCTGACCATCGATGATGCTGAACCGAGCCTACCTCGTTTTGATAAGACGTGCCTAGTCTCTTTTCGGGGGAAGAATCCCGGAGACCAAGTAGTCGGTGATCGGCATCATCCTGTTCGGCTCGGCATTAGTTTGCATGACAGCGGCTTCTTCGTTGACGGTGCTAGGCCTGTCCAGGATTTCAACTAGGACAAGTCGATATATTCTGGGTAAGGGAAAACTGTCTTTGGGACATGCCTTGTTCAGGTTGGTGAAGTCCACACACATTCTCCACTTCCCATTGTTCTTCTTTACCATGACCACGTTGGCAAGCCAATTGGTAGGGGTGGGTTCGGTTCGGTTACCGAACCGAGAACCCCAAACCGGCAACCGACCGGACCCCCCTCGGATGGCAGTTTTGGTTACCTAGACCGGAACCGAAATGCCGGTAAACCGGCACTCGGTCGGACCGGAATTTCGGGTCGGCTCGGCTTGGTATGGGCCTTGACCGGCTTGAGTTGAGAGAGAGAGAGAGAGAGAGAGAGAGAGAGAGAGCTGCTCTTCGATTCGCAGAGAACCCGTCGGACTGGGTGGCTTCGATTCGCCGCCGTGGGGCGTCGCCAGCGTGAGGAAAGGTACTAGAGGGACCAGCTCGACGAGAAGAATAAGATTTGGGTGGTGGGAAGTCGCGAAGCCGCCGGAGCACAGAGATCACCGGCAAAGGGCTCGGCTCTGCCCCAGCTCGAGTCGCCGCAATCCTTGCTTTTCTGGAAAATCAAAACATATGGGCAAAGAGAGGAGGGAGAAGCAAGCATTTCGGAGGTGGTCTCGCCTCCATCAGTCGCCGGACGACAGAGATACCGCCGGTCAAAGGCACGGCGAGAGAGAGCGAGCGTGAGGTCGGGGAGAGAAAGGGAAAGTGAGAAATGAGAGTGTTGGCAAGAAAGAGAAGAGAAGATTAAAAAAAAAAAAAACTCTGATTTTTAAGTTTTAAAAATTCATTTGACCCAAAAAAGTTAAAAATCCATTAAAAATTTATACATTAGGGTATTTTGGGGTTTGGTTTGGGGTTTGGGTGGGGTTTAGGGTTTGGATTTTGGGGTTTGGGGTTTGAATTTTTTACTTTGTATTACATATGTTTTATAATTTATATAAAACATACTTTATATAATACATTTTTATACCCTAAACATTTATATAGACTATAATTATTAGTTATAGACTATTATCATATTACACCATACTAAACATTTTTATAGACTATGGTTATTAGTTATATACCAACTATAAATTATTGAATTATTATCAATTATATCGGTATATGATATAATAAGCCTTATAAGGTATATGATTTAAACATTTTAAAATACACAATAGAGTCTAGGGTATGAGATATAGGAATAGAATATAGAGTTTAGTATTCAGTTTATAGTTATATGGTATAAATTGTTTAGGATATAGTATAATATTAGTTTAAGGTATTTTTAATTAGTTTTTATATAGAAATTTATTATATAAATTATTAATTATAGGGTTTAGGACTTTAGGGATTATAAATTTATATATATTTTATATAAATTATAGAAATGTATATAAATGTATTACAGAAAGGTATTTTAGGGTATAAAAATGTATAAAATTTAATATTTAAATTAAATGTTATATATATTCGGTTCGGTTCGGTAAACCGACGGTTCTAAGATCTGAGAACCTAAACCGGAACCGAATATACCGGTTCGGTTGATAAACCGATATCTCGGTACGGTTTTTCTCCGGTACGGTTATTTTCGGCATCGGCTCGAACGGTTTCGGGTACGGTCTCGGTTTTTCGGTCAAACCAACCCAGCCCTACCAATTGGGATAATTGACTTCCCGGATAAACCCGTTGTTTTGCAACTTGGTTACCTCTTCAGCCATGGCTGCATATCGAACTGGATTGTACGACCTCTTCTTTTGACGGACCGGTTTGCATCCCTGGTCAATGTTCAGCCTGTGGGACCGGCACGGAGGAAGTCAAGTATGGCCGATCGCTGGACTGGGGCGAGCTGAGCTCCCACTCAGACGAGCCGATTCGAGCTATCCTTCGAGATCTGCACTTAATATCTCTTAAACTATTTTGACCCCCCAGCCCAAAAAATAATTTTTATGACCCTTTTTCTTTTTTTTTAGACCAAAATACCCTTATACAAATACACTGTAGCAGTTGTTTCGTCCATCTTCGAGTTACTGTAGCAACAGTTTCCTCCATCTTCTTCCTTCTTCCTGCAAGCTGCAGCAACCATGGAGAGCGACCTCCATCACCAGCCAACACTCATCATCTCCTCTCTCTATCTCTCTCCCATTCTCTCTAAAATCAAATCTGAAAAAACAAAACAAAGTTCAAAAACCCAGATTTGGGTTTTTCTTTAAATGAGTTGAGAGGGAAGGGGAGACAGAGAGACAGAGAAAGAGACATAGAGACAGAGAAAAAGAGACAAAGATGAGATGTCGGTGGGGGAGTTGGAGGATGGGGTGGGCACCGGCCATCGACCCATCATCTTCTCTCCCAACCCAAATATAAAATAAAAAAAAAGAACAAAAAAAATTTGAAAACCCAGATCTGGTGAAATGTGCTCTATCCAGATCTGGTGGAATGTGCTATAACCAGATCTGGTTAAATTTATGGTCGCCACATGGTCGAATTTATGGTCGCCACATGGTCGAATTTGTGGTCGCCACATGGTCGAATGTGCTATAGCCATGTGGCGACAAAAAATTCAGCCAAATTTGGATTTTTTTTTTTTAGAGAAAAACTCATTTAAAGAAAAACCCATTTAAAAACCCATTTAGATGGTATTGCTGGGTTTTTTGTGAGTTTTGCTAGGCGACGTGAGTTTTTTATTATTGGGTTTTGCGGGTTTACTGCTGTTGCATTGCTGGGTTTACTGCTGCATCTACTGGGTTTGTTGGATCCACTGGGTTTGCTGCAAATGTTGGGTTTACTGCAGCGGCGGAGGATGGGGGCGTCGACGGCTGGGACAACGAGTGGTGCAATGAGGATGGGGCAGTGGTTGGGTGGGGAGGGAGGGAGGGAGGGAGGGACAATGGTTGGCTGGGGAGGAAGGGAGCTAGGGAGCGAGGGGAGAGGCAGTGGTTGGCTGGGGAAGAGAAAGAAAAAAAAAACTACAGTAAAAAAATAAGTTTTATATGGAGGGTATTTTTGACATTTTAAATGCAAAAGGTCATAAAAGTTATTTTTTGGGCTAGAGGGTCAAAATAGTTCAACACTTGTCTTGATTTTTGACTTGATTTTTATTTACAATAAGGTCAGGTATTTGACTTGATTTTGACTTACAATAAGGTCACTTGTCTTGTGGAAAGACCAATAAGGGCAAAACTTTATTTGTGGTGGTCCAGCTAGTTTAGTTGCTTTGTCTTTTCAAATAGTAAAAATTTTTGTCGTAGGCTGACTTGCTTTTTTAAGAAATAAAGGTGATGTTGCTAAAGTAGTTGGATGATGATCTTGTTATTACTGCATGGCCTTGCTTTTGCTGAAGATTGTTCCATAATTGAGAGTGCTCCATTATTGCTGAATTATGAGAAGACATAAAATTCTTTCTGGATATGACTAGGATCATGTTTTCGATATTGTGGAGCACTTCGCCAGTGAGATTATTCCAAAAATGATCGTTGTATTCTTCTGCTTGTATCTGATGTTCTAACTGTGCAGTAAGTTTCTCAAAAGCTTCCCGTGATTCTGTGCCCATGTGAAGTATGGGCCCGAAAGGGCTATTGAGAACCTTTTCTCTACTGTAAATGCTTATGCTATCCTCTTCTCGATCCTATTAGTGTTAGTTTAGGACGTGTGTCATCAAATTGGTCAAATTGCATAATTTTTCCTTCTCGAAATCTTTGGATATGCTCAATTGTTGGTGTCCACCTGTATCATGCTATAGAAGTAATTGAATGCCTGCTCTTACTAAAAACTGCTAAGTGATAAGCTTGATTATGGACTCTATCATGAAACCATTCTAGAGGAATGCTTAGAAAATCTACTAAATACTGGAACTTGGAAGAGAATTGATGAAGATGGTCACTATTAGAAACATATAATTGACTAAGATAACCACAATCAATCAGTAGCTTAGGAGTACTTTAACTACTTCTTGCTTCCCTTTATGCTCATAATTGAAATGCCAAGGTTCATTGTCCTGCATGTTGATGCGTGCTAGTGCTATACTGTTATATGAACTGCTGCAGTCACAAAAATTTGGTCTTGCACAAAAACATGGTGGTATTATCTACGTGACTATGTCTATGCGTGCTTTAGGATTAGTAATTGATTGGTATAGTGCTTTCTGTAGTTCTAACTGCAAAAGTTGTAGCTACTTCTGAGAACTCTTTAAATATTTGCTGCTGAAGGTGGAGAGGGAGTTGCCTTATTTTTACTCCAAGTGATGAAGATTAATCTTCACCAATAATTTTTGTTGGTGTTTTATAAGGAACTAGCTTATTAGCCTTTTCTAATACTTGCTCGTGAGTTTCCTTACTAATTGTCTAAGTAGCCTTAAAAACCTGTTGATTTACATTACTATTACTTACACTGGGCTTACTTATTAGAGTCTTGTTTTATAATAACTTATTGCTGAAATTGGTGAGCTAACAAATATTTGCTTTAGGTTTAAATTAAATGCAAAAGTATTATCATTTAATCTTCTAAAATTAAATACTATTCTTGTTTTTCCTCTTTTCTGCTCAGAGTGTTTTCTAACAATGAATGCTGAAGTTCTATGTCGATCTGGATATGCTAAAAGTTATTTTATTCGTACGCTAAACTCTTCCCAAGCCTCGGCTGGGAGAGATAGGGAATCTGTGTTCGGCTCGATCGTGAATTCGAATGTCTCTGCCCTCAGCCATCTGTCGGAATCAGCCATGGAGTCAAGTTCTTGGGAGTTCGGCAGTTGGCTCTTTTATTTTATAGAAGTGGTGTAGCAAGACCGAGCTAAACACTGGTCTCCCTGGATGACTACGCGCTCATCACCCATCAGACACTTGATGAGCAGGTTGGCATAGTGGATGATGCAGTCGAGACCGACCAAAGTTGGTCTTCCCAGGATGATGTTGTAAGCTGACGGTCGCTTGACGACGATTAAATACGTCATGCAAGTTTTTTTGATCGGTCATTTCCCAAGCGAAAGGGAAAGGTAGATGTGTCCGAGGGGTCGGACTACCTCACCTCCGAATCCGATCAGAGCTGGTGTGTCAGCCTCTAACTTATCTTTGTCGATCCCCATCTGCTCGAACGCGGAATGGTAGAGGATGTTGACCGAACTTCCTCCGTCGACGAACGAACGAGCGATGGTGATTCCGGCCACTTTACCGACTATGACCACCGAATCATAGTGCGGGAAGATGATCTCATTCGACTCGTTCGGCTCGAAGGTGACTGAAGCCCAGTCGTCCCGGACGTCAATAGTATTGTGGGCTTCTTCAGAACGGCCTTTGGTACTTTTGGTTCGCCGGTCAGGAATTGATTGATCTTACTGCCCGGGTAAAAGTCTTTATTCCGTCACGGAGAGCATAACAATCACTTGTGACATGACCGTGATTGAAATGATATTTGCAAAAAATGCCCTTCTTGATCTGATCTAGGGGCGGGCCTTTGATCTCCTTAACAACTAGGAGTTGATCCTTGATCTTGGAGAAAATTGTTTCCAAGCTGGTGTTAAGAGGGGTGTATTCCGTGTATTGGACAAACTTAGGCCCCTTGCCTAGAAATTGGCGTCGCTCCTTAGTCCTGGTCTTTTTGGTTTGGACTTGAGGCTTGGGGCTTGCGTCTTCTTCTTCCTTCCTTTTGACCAAGGTTGGCTTGGATTTTAGGGCCTCCACCTGAGCATTATAATCTTCTGCTCGCGCCCACTTGGTGGCTTCGGCAGAAAGCTCGTCATAAGTTGAAGGAGGGTTCCTCATCAGATGGGAGCGAAGTCTCCCGGTGAGCAGACCTTGCATAAGAGCATTCTTGGCTGATTGGTCATCGCAATCTTCGCACTTTGTGTATTCAATGTTGAAGTGGATCAAATAGGTTTTGAGACTTTCTTCTTCCTGTTGCTTGATCAGCGACATATCGTTCAAGTTGTATAGTCATTCAGATACAACTCGATATCTCGTCAGGAAGACCCTTCGAAGGTCGGAGAAAGAGTCGATGGAGTTCGGCTTGAGGGTTCAGAACCACTCCCGTGCCAATCCTTTCAAAGTTGAAAGGAAGATTCTGCACTTCGTGACTTCAGACGCCTAGCGGGCCTCCATAGCGTATCTGAAGCTGTCAAGATGATCAAAGGGGTTCTTGGCCCCGTCGTACTGATCCATCTTGGGGGGTTTGGTGTCTTGAGAGACCTCAACATTCATAATTATGCTGGTGTATGGGAGAGGAAGTTCTTCCCCGTGATCAGTTCTGCTGAGGTATCCCTAGAGATCTCGACTTGGCCGAGCCGATCATAGACACTCCGAATTTGGTGGACCAAAGTTCGGACAAGGTTTTCCATGTTGGGTGTGGTCGACTCGGGAGCAGTTTCCGCCGAGCATTCCGTTCGGTCACCGAGTCTCTCGTTCACCAATTGGCAAGTGATCCTCTCGCCTGCCGGGCGCCGGTCAGACATGACCATGGTAGGTCTCAGCCGATCCCCTGAGGCTAGGTGTCGTTGGTTCTCCCTGAGGAGCTTGTGAGCAGCCTTGATCTTCAGAGGGCTCTTGGACTTTGTTGCCTTAACAAGTTGTGCTCTTCTCGTTTTGTCAGGTGTCTCAGGCTCATGTTATTGATTATTCTGGGATCCTCCTGAGGAAAAGCTGTTGTCATGAAAAATAGTAGTCATGGCGTAGGGATTGCGATATTGGTGATTTGTTGAAGGAAGAACTTAACACTTGTGGTGATGAACATAATGGCTGAAGACGATTTTCCCACAGACGGCGCCAATCTGTCGATGCAAATTTCCGTAAAACAGATGCAACAACTTAGAACGGATGACCTGACTGATTAGAAGCCTTGCCGGATAATGAAGTGGATGTTGATTTGAGATCTTCCTGCATAAAAAACAAGATCAAAGGAGATGGACCAGTGTGGTACCTGCCAAATACGCTCCGATGATGAAGTCAGTGATGTGTATTTGGAGGTGTTTGAATGAGAATGAGGAAGAACAAGTGATGAACTTGAGAGAATAAGGTAAGATGTTCTGGGTTTATTCTCAGCAAGTTGAGTGTATTTTGATAGACTTTTGGTGAGTAAGAGTTTGTGTATGAGAGTGATTCATCATGCTCTTTTTGTGTATATAAGTCAGCTTATATAGGTAAGGGAAGTTGTGAAGGGTAAGTTACCTGCATGTGGGCGAATGGTTGAGAAGAGGTCACGCGTTCGGCCATGAATAGTAGCATGCACAGCTACCCACCTCCTTTGCATTCAATGCTGGATTGAATGCAAGGATGGAAGATTAAGTGGGATGCCCTGATAGTCATGGCTGTGAGCTGGGATATCCCATCTGTCAGAGAGTCATGTCAGGTGCATTTAAGTATGGCAGTTCGTCCCAACGTGATCTTCTTGGAATAGCGATTCGAGGCCGAGCCGACCCGAACACATATCCTCATGTGTAGACGTGAAACCCATGTGTGATCGAATCGAACATAGATAAGTAGGCCGAGCCGATCAGGTAGGTAGTTAAATCCGGTTGCGACTTGGATTTTGAGATGATGGTCACCAAAGCCGAGCCTAACCGAACTGCGATAACCAAGAAAAGATGAACGTACACTCAGTTCTTAGAAAATTCTCAGATTGGGTCGAATCGGGTGTGAAGGATCCGCCAGGATAAGTTGATCTGAGCTGGCAATGAAAATGTGATGACGTGGAGGTCCAAGTTTAACCATTGAAAAGTCAAGGCTTGAAGTTGGATCTGACCGGCCACGTGTCGATCCATGATAGGTTGTTGAATCCATGTGGGTTTACCCACAAAACATTACCAAAGGTGGTTTTGTAAACATCTTTAGTAAGATTAAACCAATGACATAAAAATAAAATAAAAACCAACAAGTTGAATTAGGAGACCGTAAAACATCAACTATTGTCCAAAACTCCAAAAACAAAATATAATCAAAATTCATATTCCTATTATTTAACCAAAACTTAGACAAAAAAAAAAACCAAAACATTGTTAAGAAAGGCCAATGCTTCACTCAAATGCCCATGCGTTCTCTTCACGAACCTTGGCTTCTTCCTCAGGAGTGAAGTCATTCTTGATGTTGAAATCCTTCCGAATCTATTCAGGAGCCTTTCCCGCCATCATGTTGGCCACAGTTTGGCAGGTCAAGCCCAGAAGGTTCTTAATGTCCAAATAGTTTGCAGCCAAGATGATATCGAAGATTACGCTCTTGTCGACCTTCATGAACTCAGCGTCCCACTTGTAAAATGGTATTGAAGGATAAAAACAGTCCTTGCTTTCATTATTGAGAAGGATGAATTAAATACAATTTGTGTAATAAACTAACCGAAGTCATCCTGTAAACTAGGAAGACTCTTGACTGGTTCAAGACTTATTCAAACAAGAATTCAAAATTCAAAAATAAATTCCAAGCAACAACTGACGGTTTCCAGCTTCCAGCATGTAGGTAGGTTCGTTATCGAATATGCCCCCTCAAGATAGGCTGCTGGAAGAGAGGCCAATCTTGACCTTCAATGTCTGAAAACGTGGTCTTGGTAAGGAATTGGTTAGAGCATCAGCCAATTGATCCCTAGAAGAAACATGAGCCACAAAAAGTGCTCCAGATTGAACCCGCTTCTTGAGGAAGTGAAAGTCAATCGCAACATGCTTCATACACATATGAAATATGGGATTAGTGCACAGGTGGGTTGCACCCACATTGTCACAATAAATAACCGGTGAAGTGGACAATGTGAAACAAAGATCAATTAGAAGAAAACAGATCCAAGAAAGCTCGACAATAGTGACAGCGACAGAGCGGTACTCTGCCTCCGTGGAGGAGCGAGCCACAATGCTTTGTTTTTTTGAGCTTGGGATTACGCCCAAGGTAGACAACATAAGCCCCTGTTGATGCAAAATCATCTTTGTCCCCAGCCCAGTCAGCGTCGGAATATGCATAAAGAGTGAAGGGAGAGGCACGGTGGAGCTGAATGCCTTCATTAATAGTGCCACACAAATACCTGAGCAGACGCTTGACAAGACTCCACTGCTCCATTGTTGGTTGATGCATAAATTGGGAAAGCTTATTGATAGTGAAGGATATGTCCGGACGTGTAAGTGACAAGTACTGTAATTGACCAATGACTTGGCGAAACTGAGTGGGATCAGCTAATGAAGATCTTACGTGAAGAGTGGGCGGTGTACTAGGTGGTAGAGGAGTAAGTACGGGCTTGGCACCAACCATGTTCGTGCGTTGAAGGATGTCCAATATATACTGGCGCTGAGAAAGTAAGATGCCATAGCGATTGGAAATGAGTTCCACTCCAAGAAAATATGACAAATTGCCAAGATCCTTGAGGGAAAAATGTTGAGCAAGATATTCCACAAATGAGTTGAGAGCAGCATTATTGTTTCCAGTTAAGACGATGTCATCTACATAAACAAGCAAATAAAGCAGATGATCATGATGTTTGAGAACAAACAGTGATGTGTCGGCAGTGGAATTGCATAACCTAGTTTGTAGAAGAAATTGTCTAAGCTCATGGTACCAGGCCCGCAGGGCCTGTTTGAGGCCATAGATGGCTTTTCGGAGTTTGCATACATAGGAGGGGCGATCAGCATCCACAAACCCCTGGGGTTGGGCCATATAGACATCTTCAGTGAGCCTTCCTTAGAGAAATGCGTTGTTGACATCGAGTTGGCGAAGAGGCCAGCCGTGGCTGACTGCAAGACTAAGTACAAGTCGGATGGTGGTTGGTTTAATTACTGGGCTGAAGGTTTCATGGTAGTCAATGCCGGGCAGTTGGTGAAAGCCTTTGGCCACTAACTGAGCTTTGTACCTGTCAATGGAACTGTCAGAATTTCGTTTAATCTGAAATATCCATTTACAACCAACAATATTAGCAACTGAAACAAGTGGAACAAGTTCCCATGTCCCATTTCGGACTAGAGGATCAAACTCCTCTGACATGGCTTGACACCACTTATGATCTTTGAGAGCTTGGGTCACAGAGGTTGGAGGTTGATTGGGTGAGGAAACTAGCTGGGTGTGAAGGTTCATTTTTTTGAGTGGTTTTTAGATATTGTTTTTGGCTCGGGTGGTCATACCATGTTGGTTGAGGGAAGGTGGATTGTCGGTGGGGTTGAGTGGAGCTGCTACAGCAGATGTGAGTGGGTTGGAATGGAGTTGGGGTGCTAAACTTACGGGTTGTGGGTGGGGAAGTACCTGTGCAATGGCGGGTGAGGGGGCTGCAAGTTGTGGCGTGGGGGGTGCTGCACGGATAGGGGAAGTGGTTGAGGAAGGAGCTGCACTCGGAGGCACGACTTGAGGTAGTGCTGCAGAAGAAGGGATGGTTGCCGGCAAAGCTGGAGGAGAAGTGGGCAAGTGAATTGTTGGTGGTATCCAAATGTCAATGGAAGTGGGTGTGGGTTTAGGTGCTGATGCATGAAGTGTTTGTATGGGAAGACAGACTCAATAAAATGCACATGTCGGGAGACATATATTTTGGATGCAGAGGGGTCAAAGCACAAGTATGCACTTTGAGAGAGTAAGTACCCTAGAAAAACACAAGATTTGGACCGTAGATCAAGTTTGTGAGAAGAGTAAGGTCGTAGCCAAGAGTAACAAAGACACCCGAAAATTTTTAGTTTAGAATAATTGGGTCTTTCATGGAAAATGAGTTCACAGGGGGAGGAGAGATGGAGGGTGGGAGTGGGTAGTCTATTGATGAGAGAGACAGCCGTGGTGAAATCATGAGACCAAAAAGGTAGTGGAAGGGATGCGTGAGAGAGTAATGTGAGGCATGTTTCAACAATGTGACGATGTCGTCTTTCAGAATATCCATTATGTTCAGGTGTGTGTGGAGGGGTGGTGAGATGAGAGATGCCATTAATGGCAAGATAGTCGTTGAGTGCGATGTATTCACCACCATTGTCAGAATATAATGTAGTAATTTTATGGTGAAAATGATTTTCTACAATGTTCTTGAAGCGAATGAATGTGTCTTTAACATCAGGTTTTCTTTTTAGAGGATAAAGCCATATGTATTTTGTGAAATAGTCCACAAATATTACATAATATTTGAACCCATCATGTGAGGTGACAGGAGAGGTCCAAACATCAGAGAATATTATTTGCAGGGGTTGTGTTGATTTGAGAGATGAATTAGAAAACGGCAACTTGTGACTTTTATTACAACGGCAATCATGACATAAAAAGCCTTTTGACAATGGAGAAGATATATCTAAATGATGACATGAAACAATGTGATTTAAAAATGGAGAGGCAGGATGTCCTAATCTATGGTGCTAGTTGGAGGTTGAGGTGTGAACACTAGAGAATGCGAGAATTGGGGAGGACTTTGGATTGAATGCTGGCCACTCATACACTCCATCTTTAGTGGTTCCCTTCAAGAGGATTGTCCCCGTGCGAAGATCCTTCACATGAAAAGCAGAGGGTAAGAATTCAACATATGTGTTATTGGTTTTGCAAAATTGAGAAATAGATAATAAATTTATTTTCATGGTTGGGACACAAAGAATATCATGCAATTGAAATGAGTGTGAATGAGTAGTAATCGATGTAGAACCAGTGTGGGTGATAGGTACACCCGTGCCATCGCCAATCATAATGTCATCAGTGCCTGTGTATGGTGAATGAAGAGAGAGATTGCTTAAGTCGGATGTGACATGGTGCAATGCTCCACTGTCGAGTAGCCATGGTGGATTGTTGGAGGTGTTGGCGGCAAAATGAGCCTGGGGCTGCCATGGTGTGGTGGATTGGTTTGGTGGTGGCGCTGATCTTGTGTTGTATTGTTGGGTAGGTATAACCTGAAAAGAGGGACACCGCTTGGCTGTGTGACCTTGAGTGCCACAAATTTGACAAAATCCAAGGTATGGGTGTGGAGGTGTTCGGTTGCTGCGAGGTGATGGTGTATAAGAGGGATTGTTGGACCAGAGGGACGCCAGCTAGAATTCTTATTGTTGGAGGGGCGCCGGGTATTGTTGGGAGGTGGGGGGCGAAAGAATGATGTGTTGCATGAGGCAGGGTTGGCAGTGGCTGGAAATGTCACTTCGGTCTTGGTGGTGGAAAGGGTAGCTTCAAAGGTGAGGAGTTTGTCATGCAGCTCTTCGAAGGAAATGGAAGTGTCACGAGCCTGAACTGCTCGGACAAGTTCTTTGTAATCAGCATCGAGCTCAGTTAGGATTTTGTCTGTCACGTCTTCATCACTAAGAGAGGCGCCCAAGATGGCGAGTTCATCAGCTCGGGCCTTGACGGATTGAAGAAAATCTGTGATAGATAGATTGCTTTTCTTTTGGTTATTGAAGAGAGCTTTGATTTGCTTTATGCGTCCACGAGTAGGTTTGCATATGTATTGGCCAAAATGTTCCATGCTTCTTGGGAGGTCTTTGTTTGAGCCACAAAAGAAATGATGGTGTGGGAAAGAGAGCCAATAATAGCATTGAGAAGAAGCTGGTCCTGGCGTAACCAGTGGGTGTGGGTAGGGTTAGGGGTGGCTGTGTTGTTAATTGTGATGGTGGGTGGTGGCTTGACTTTGGAGCCATCGATATAACCAATAAGGTCGTATCCGATGCAAAAAGTTTGGAATTGTAGTTTCCAGGAGAGATAGTTGGAACTGTTGAGCTTGAGAGGAGCTTGGGCAGTGACATTGATGGTGATAAGTTGATTTTCATTGGAGGAGCTTGCTGTGTTTGAGGAGGGATTGGTCACTGTGGACATTGTGTGCACAGGAAAAGAAAAGAAGTGGGGAGATCGTAAAGCTCTGATACCATGTAAAATGTTATTGAAGGATAAAAACAGTCCTTGCTTTCATTATTGAGAAGGATGAATTAAATACAATTTGTGTAACAAACTAACCGAAGTCATCCTGTAAACTAGGAAGACTCTTGACTGGTTCAAGACTTATCAAAAAAAGAGGAAACATCCAATAATTATTCAAACAAGAATTCAAAATTCAAAAATAAATTCCAAGCAACAACTGACGGTTTCCAGCTTCCAGCATGTAAATAGGTTCGTTATCGAATACCACTTCTTGAGAGACTCCTCGCTCGCCGCCGCCGCCTCAATGTGCTTCTTGCAGTACTCGATGACCATGGCTAGGATACTGCTGGTCACGTTCGGCAAAGGTATCGCATTGTTGGCACAGTCGTCCTCCACCATGTGCTTTATGGTCTACGATTCCAGAGCCACCGCCTCTTCCACCTCGAACGCCTCTCCGTCCGAGCTCTCAAGGGTTATCATCTTCTTCTCAAACGACATCGTTACTTCGGTTGGCTTTCAAAGATTGGGAGTTTGGACGATTTGGTTTTGGGTTTCAAAGACTGAGAGATTTGTGTTCAAAAGCTTTGAGAATTGGGGAGATTTATAGGAGTGAAAGTAAGTAACCCTTAATTACCTTCTCCTTGTAGGAAAAGGAAAACTTGTAGGAGAAGGAAAATGCCCGGCCATATAACACATAATGTTAAAAAAATATGATGATAACAGGCACGTTAGAAAAATTAAAATATATAAACCAAAAGTGTTCTTTCCTAACTCACGTGGCACTTTGACTTGAAAATTTGTTACCTTAAATTTTTTTCACTCTAATAAATAAAAAAAATAATTACAGCAAATTTTATTTTATTAATTTTGTAAAAGCTACTTTATTGGAGTTGATGAAAATATCATGAAATAATAAAGAATTAAATTTTTTTATTGTTTGGATAGTAAGTGGGCTCTAATTTACTCTAATTTGACATATAAAATATTTCATAATTTTTCCTTTGATCAAATTTAACCATGAGTTTGCCTTATCCATTAGAAGCTCAAAATCTGATATGACACCATAAATAAAGTTTGCTCCATCATTTGCCTCATTCATTGATGATGCTCTAAGAGGGCTGAAAGCCAAATTATTTGACTGTGAGCAGGGGCAGACCCAGGATTTCAACATGGGTGGGTTGAAATTCTACTAATTTTTTCTTTAGAAAATTTGTTTTGACAAATTCCAAATTTATTGAAAAATTTCTATTATTTACTACATTTTCAACTACAAAATACATAAAAACTAGAGATAATTAGACTTAGATCTTTTAGAAAAACAGTTTTTAGATGGAGACAGGAAGTGTTTTAAAATTTATAAGAAAATCCTTTAATTCATAATAATTTATAAGACAATTCTTTTAATTCATAATAAAATCCTTTTAATTTATAAGAAAATCCTTTTAATTCATAATAAAGTCTTTCTCCGATTTGAAGGGTATTTCTCTCTATTTAAATGATATCCCCTTCTTTTAATTCATAATAAAGTCTTTCTCCGATTTGAAGGGTATTTCTCTCTATTTAAATGGTATCTCCTTCTAGGGTGTAGAGTAGGCTTTGTAGAGGCTGCATGTTAGGTGTTAAGTCCGAGATTTTGGGCAGAGCCGTCAAAGAAGAAAAATAAAAAGACTTAATTAAAAACCTTAAATCACTACCGGTCTTAGTTTAAGAAAAACTCGTAAAATGAACTGGACTTTAAGTCTCCCTAAAAACTATCATATAAAAATATTTATATATATAAAGAAATTTATTTAAACAAAACTAAAGAAAAAAGAAAAAGAAAAAAAGGAAGCAAAGCAAATTGTCACTTGCACTCCCAGCAATAGCTAAAGTAGTTATTAACCTATTAAATCATATATATCAATTAACATTTGAGTTCTTTATTAAAAAATGGATGGAATTGTTGGTCCGTAACTCTCAGATTCATTGGCTATATGTGAATGGCAAACAGAGATTAACAAAAGAAACTTGCATCTATTATCTCTTTCTTTTCCACATCTCTGAGTGTTCAAGTCAACCTAATCAACTAATCTTTCCAACCTTCCTTGATCAGTCGTCGTGAGGCAAGGCCTTTGCCAGAGAGTGAGGTGATGGGGAGAGAGAAAGAGAGTGTGAGAGAGAAACAGAGAGATTTGGCTGGGAGAGTGAGGTGATGGTGGGAGGAGGGAGAGAAAGGGGTTGATGGTGGCCGGAGAGGGGAGGGAGGTGGGGGGCCCAGTGGTGGGGAGGGTTCTACATCCTCCCCATCCCTCCCAATTGTTTTTAATTAATTTTAGTTTTTTTTTCAATTCTTTTAATTTTTTTATTATTATTTTTTAACAATGATTAAAAATACATTTTTTCTCTCATAAATTGGTCACATGACCAATTTTAAACGACATGTATGACTGAATTGACGGAAAGTCCTTGATTGATTGCTACAAAAAGTAAGTTATGAATCCTTAATTGGAACACTTTGAATGTCGCATCCTCATCTGAAAAATGGTGTAAAAGTCGAGTCATTTTGCTAGAATTGTTTAAAAAAAAAAAAGATAATAAATAAATTTGATGCCTAGAAAGAAATCAGGCATCTTCTTCAAAAGTATGAGAACTAGTTGAGTCCTCAGTTTTATATTGGGCCAAGACGAGTTTTAATTTAACCCCATATAAAAATAGTAGTAGTCAAGACAAGTCTGTAAGAATTTTTGGAAATTTTTGGAAATTTTTTTCGTATCCGTAGTTATTTTTGGCGAATTTTCAAACTGTGTGTATGGGGTGTTAAGACATATTTGTTCTTGAAAGAATTGTATTTTAAACAGAAAATTAAACAGTAATGGACGAACAGACCAAATTAATGTGAAGTGGCAAAAATGAAGAATGACATTGAATAAAATTGCACTTTAGGAATAAAATTGATGTTTTAGTGAAACTTGATGAAACTTGAGGTACTATTTGTGATAAAAAAAAAAACCTTCTATTATTAATCTATGTACTCTTTATTTGATGATCGGATTCTTTCAAAGTGCCGTTGATTTTGTCTTAATGCTCTATTCTTTCAAAGTGAAATGATATTTGAAGATTGAAATGCAAAGTGTTATTCAATAGTCAACACTTCACATGCATAATGGGCTTGTCCCTATGAATGAAATTAATTAAGCAGACAACTGCTTCGAACTCTGAACAAGTTCACATGAATAAATAGTAAGCAATGAAGTTAATCTCCCAAAAGCATCTCCTCACAGTCTGAATTAGAGTTCTAGCAAGAAGAAGCTCACTCTCTGAGAATTCCACATCACAAACCAAACTCTTCTTTGTTTCAATATTCTTCTTCTGCACTAACCAAGAATTATATCATGGCTCTAGCTTTAGTAGGTGGAGCTTTTCTCTCTTCTTCTCTCTGTTTTGTTTGATAGGATGGCTTCTCGTCAGGTAGTTGACTTCATCCGTGGAAAGAAAATCACCAATAGACTGCTCAAGAAGTTGAAGATAAAGTTGCTGTCAGTGAATGCAGTGCTGGATGATGCCGAGGAGAAGCAAATCAGGAACCCAATGGTGAAGGAGTGGCCTGACGAGCTTAAAGATGCTCTCTAAGCAGCAGGGGATTTGTTGGATGAGATCAATACTGAAGCTCTGCGATGCAAGATAGAAAGTGAATCTGGAAGCAGCACCAGCAGCAGCACTAGGCAGGTACATAATCTCAATTCCATGTTGTCTGATGAATTTGACAAAACTCTCGAACCCAAGGTTTTGGAGATTCTTGAGAGATTAGAACTCATTGTAAATGAAAAAGATGTGCTTGGTCTGAAAGAAGGTGTCAAAGGTAGACCACAAGGAAGAATAGGTGAAAGTACTTCTTTGGAAGATGATTCTGGTGTGTATGGAAGGGATGAGGATAAGGAGACCATCATTCAATTATTGTTATCGGACAGTGCAACTGAAGAGAAGATAAATGGGATTCCCATTGTGGGCATGGGTGGGGTCGGAAAGACCACACTTGCTCAGCTTGTATACAATGATGTTAGAGTAAAGCAACATTTTGACCTTCAAGCATGGATTTGTGTTTCTGAAGAATTTGATGTTCTTAGAATAACACAAAAAATATATGGGTCAATCACTTCAGAAACATGTGCCATCACAGAACTAGATTTACTTCAAGTTAAATTGAAAGAGGCTTTAACAAATAAGTTTTTCTTTGTTCATGATGATGTTTGGAACGAGAATTATATTCAATGGGATGGCTTAAGGAGTTCCTTTGAATCTGGAGCACATGGGAGCAAGATTATTGTCACAACATGCAATGAAGTTGTTGCATCTGTGATGCGTACTCTTCCAACTCACCATCTAATGCAAATAACTGAGGAAGATTGTTGGTTGTTATTTGCAAAACATGTCTTCAAAAATGCAAGTGTTAGTGCACATCCAAATCTTGAAGTAATTGGAAGACAAATTGTTAGAAAGTGTAAAGGTTTTCCTTTGGCTGCAAATCACTAGGTGGTCTCTTACGCTTTGAATTAAATCCAGAAGCATGGGAACATATACTAAAAAGCGACATATGGGAGTTGTCACATAAAGAGAGTAACATTCTTCCATCTCTATGGTTGAGCTACTCTTATTTACCTTCACACCTCAAGTGTTGTTTTGCCTGTTCTTCGATATTTCCCAAAGATTATGAATTTACAAAATCTGAATTGGTATTGTTGTGGATGGCTGAAGATCTCTTAAAACCCAAAAAGAAGAAAATTGTGGAAGAAGTTGGAGATGACTACTTCAATGATCTAATCTCAAGGTCATTTTTCCAACGTTCAAGTCGTTATTTCCACCCAACTTTTACCATGCATGACCTTATAAATGATTTAGCAAAATTTGTATTAGAAGAATTTTGTTTTATGTTGGAGGATGATGACTCACTCAACATTAATGTAAGTAAAACTCGTCATTTCTCATACATGAGAAGAAGGGATCATGGCTTTGAGAAATTTGAGGCTTTATATGAAGCCAAGTATTTGCGCACCTTCCTACCATTATCACAAGGTTATTTTGCTCCAAAATTTCCAATATTAGACAAGGTATTACATGATCTATTGCCAGCACTGCAATACTTATGAGTGCTAAAGTTAGTAGAATATGATATTAGGGAGTTGCCTGATTCAATTAGTAACTTGAAACATTTAAGGCACTTGGACTTGTCTCGCAATCCAATCAAAAGGTTACCTGATACGTTGTGTACTTTGTATAATTTACAAAAATTATTGTTGTGGGATTGCGGACTTGTTCAGTTACCAACCAACTTGGGGAGACTAATCAACTTGAGCCATCTTGATACCACCGGTGTCTTCGGTACAGAATTAGAAAAGATGCCACCAAACACGGGTAAATTGAAAGATCTCCAATTATTAACCGACTTTGTCTTAGACAAGCATACAGGGAATTACATTGTAGACTTGAATGAGCTTAAACAAGTACAGGGAACACTTCATATCTCAGGACTTGATAATGTCCATGATGGCGATGCTTTAGGCCTACTACTATGCAGCCGGAAAGTGTGACCCAAAACCCATTTTGGGTCACAAATGGGTCACAAATGGGTCACACCTTAACACTATGGGCCGGAAAATGTGACCAAAAGAGGGTGTAACCCAAAAGAGGGTTTCAGTGTGAGCCATTTTGTGTGTGACCCAAAATCAGCAAAGCCACCCACGTGAAGAGAGAGAAGCAAAAGCTGGGCAAAAAGCTAGGTGGGCCCCGCGCCTGTTGCTGCTGACGCAAGTGTCGGCTGAAGGCTGGAGATGACCGTTGCAGCGCCTGGCTTCCTCGGCTGTTGACGCGTGGCGGGCTGGTTTGGTCACCAACGGTCCAGATGAGATGACCGTTGGTGATCAACGGCTGCTGTGGTTTGTTATTTTTTTTTTATTTTTTTTTTAGATGGGCCGGAAAATGGATCAAAGGCTGAGATGAATGGACCGTTGATAATCAACGGTCCAGATCGGCCAAATCCTTTTTTTTTTTAACAAATATTTAATAAATCATTTAAAATAGATATAATATCCGAAAAATTGCCAAAAAATTTCAAAAAAATTCCCCAAACCCTCCAACAGCTATATTTTCAAATGGGTCTATATATATCACACAACACTCATATGGTTTCATCACAATTTACAACCTTTGTTTACCAAATTTACACAAATTTTTTTTTTCTTTGTCATGGCTCCAAGAGGAAGTGCTTGGGTGGTAGCTGAAGATGAAGCCCTAGTGATGGCATACCTAGAGAGGTCTCCCGACGGTTGTCTTGGTGCCCAAAATAGAGCCGCCATGCTTTGGGAACAAATTTATCAAATTTTCAAGCGTAACATGGGGGGTGAAACAATTCGTAAGGTTGGCGGTGTTAAAGCACGATTCAAAGATATTGCGCGTGATTGCAACAAATTTTATGCTTGCTTATTGGAGGCTGAGCGAATGCGTGCAAGCGGTGCAAGTGATGCCAATGTGGTAAGTTTTTATGCATTTATATATTTGCATGATTATTTTTTGTTTTATCCAATTATCAAGCATATTTATATATTTGTATAATTATTATATGTTTTGTTTATAAATGAAGCATATTTATATAATGGTATTACTATTTTATTGTTTTGTATATGTATCAAACATATTTATATATTTGTATGATTATTTTTGGTTGTGTTTATAAATGTAGCATATTTATATAATGATATTATTATATTGTATTTTGTTTATCTATCAAGCATATTTATATATTTGTATGATTATGTTTTTTGTTTTGTTTATAAATGTAGCAAATTTACTATTTATTTAAGTTATGTTTGCATTTCCACAAGAAAATTTATATATTTTTATTTTTATTTTATTATTGTAGGTTACGCAAGCACTTGAAGGCTTTCGAAACAAGACTGGATTCAAGTTTCCCTGGGTGCACATTTGGGAAAAAATAAAGGAAAGTGCAAAGTATGCTGCGGTTCATGCTCCTGTTCGGGTTAGTGATTCAGAGACCCCCGCCACCGACGATGCCGACACTCCCGCCGATGATGATCCCGAGGAGACCGATCCAGTCATACCACTTGGAGAGGACGAAAACCCACCACCATTCCAACCAATAGGTTCCTCGCGGCCAAGGCGACCAGGGAGAAACCATGCAAAACGGGCCAAGGCAGCCGAGCCCGTCCAAACTCATATGCTTGAGGCAGTAGATCATTATAATGAAAATTCAAGGATTTTCATACAAACGAGACTTGACAGAGAGCGTGCAAGGAGTGAAAGAGACGCCGCAAAGGAAGCAAGAGAAAGGATGAGGATCGAGAGGCAGCTAGAATGGGAAGAACAAAATATTATGGGCCAAGACCTCTCCAAAATGAATGATGGGCAACGGATGTATTGGGAGCAAAAGATGGCTGAAGTCATTGCAAGGAGGCAAATGCGTGCTAACCACCATTCGGAGTGCACTCCATCTGGATACTACCCAGATCTTTCCAACCTCAATCACTCAAACCAGGGGTACCCGCCTAATAATTAGAATTAGACCTTGCTCTTTAAATGTGTTTTTTAGTTTGAATGTTAATCTTGTTTTAAATTATGTTTGCTCTTTAATTGTATCCTTTAATTTGAACGTCAATCTTGTTTTAAGTCATGGTTTGCTATTTATTCAATTCGTGTTTGCATTTCCACCCAACATTGGATTCTCCCTTATTAACCACAGACTGATGCATGCTTTATAGTAGATAAGACTGATGCATGAAATGACTACACCATCATAAAGCAAATGAATGTGGACCATTCATTCCTTATCTCAAATGCAAGTGGTTTCAGTATAAATACCACTATATTTACCATGTTACACTCAATCTTATTTCAGGATCATTTCTCATTCCATAAACACCCAAATGAATACTTTGTATGTGTATTCATCCTCCTCCTCGTCTTCGGACTCTGATGCTGAATGGGATAGGGAAGAGGATGGAAGGGAGATGGTGGGTAAGTTGATTGTGTCAATGGGTCATACCGTCGTCGCCGGTACACCAAGGCATGGCGGTACTTCTTCAAATCGCCGGTACACACACCGGAATCGAGAAGCCGCCCACGAACGTCTCATGGACAACTACTTCATCCCCTCGCCAATCGAGGACACCGTGACTTTCCGCAGGCGATACCGCATGCACCAACCGCTATTCAATAGAATTCTCGAAGCGATTTGCCTCCAGGATGAGTATTTTCGGCCAACAGTTGATGTCGTCGGTAGAGTGGGTTGCACACCTCACCAAAAGGTGACTGCAGCACTGCGGGTGATGGCATATGGCATTCCATATGATTTGGTCTCAGAGTCAATGACCATTAGCCAAACCACCATACGACAGTCATTCTTGAAGTTCGTGAGAGCCATCATTGACGTCTTCGGACCAGAGTATCTCCGGAGGCCTACCCCGACCGATTTGAGGAAACTTTTGCGAAAGGGGAGCCGTAGAGGATTTCCAGGTATGATTGGTAGCTTGGATTGCATGCATTGGGTATGGCAAAATTGCCCAATGGCCGAGCAAGCTGTGTACCGTGGGCATTATCGTGTCCCAACAGTTATCCTTGAAGCCGTTGCTAGGTACGACACGTGGATATGGCATGCAAATTTTGGTATACCTGGGTCGAATAATGATATCAATGTGCTGGACTGTTCTCATCTCTTTGATGATATGATTTCCGGCCGAAACCACAGGGTGAAATTCACTGTGAATGGGATAGACTACACCATTCCATACTTTCTTGCAGATGGGATCTACCCTCAATGGTCAACTCTTATCACTACATTGCACAGTCCCGTTCTTCCCCACCATAAGTTGTTTGCCGCTCGACAGGAGGGATACAGGAAGGATGTGGAGAGGGCGTTCGGAATTTTAAAAGCCCGGTGGCAGATTATAAAACGACCTGCTCGTTATTGGCGTCCGATTGAGCTTGGGTATATCATGAAGGCGTGCATAATATTGCACAATATGATCGTGGAGGATGAGCGCCTTGAGGATGACGGTAGGGATGACCCAATAGACCCAGAAGCGAGCACTAGAAGGGCAGAAGCTGAATACGAAGGTGTAGAACCATGTCCGACCGGTGCCGCTCCATCATCATTACCTGAGATGAATGTTCGTCGGAATTTGCTTAGGGACCGAAATGTCAACGAATCCCTAAAAACTAATTTGATTGAGCACATCTGGATCCGAGAGAGGAACCCACCACTTGCCCCAACATATTGACTGGATCATGGTTCGTCAATATTGTTCTCATTATGATTTGTTAGGTTAATCTTCGCAGTTGATCCTGAAGTTTGTTATTTGTCTTTGTATTTGCCGTTTAAGTGTGTTTGTGTTTGTCAGTTGCAGTTTGTGAAATGAAATAAAGGCATTGATTTCTCTTAGCTGACATGACATGACACAACCATCACATATAGCAAAATAATTCACTGAACCAATGACAAGACTATACACTGACTCCACACTCCATCACATGCATAACACTGTTGCTTCACATGTGAGATTCGAGTATTTGTGAATCCATCAGGGAATCCAATGGGCAAGTTATGCACATTTTTTCCCTATAAATACCAAGGTTTAACTATAAGGCCAACACATTCACATAACTATCATTTAGAAATGGCTTCCTCTTCCAAGCAAAGTGTCGGTGAGAGCTCCAAGCAAGGCGTCGGTGAGATCTCCAAGCAAGGCACCGGTGAGAGCTCCAAACAACAGTGCGATCAAAGCTTCTGTAAGTGCCTCCCTAACTGTACTGCACCATTGTGCGATTATTGTTTAAAGATGGAGCGTGCAAAAGAACCAGACTGGAGGTGCTGCAAGTGTTCGGATGATATTTTGGTCCCTTTGTGTGCATTTTGCAAGAGATTGGAGCTCAAGGATCTAGCCAACCACCCAAATCTTCGCCACCAATGGTTGAACCACCTGCCAGAGCCCAAACCACCCGTGCCATGCACATGCGGGAAGAACCCTCCGATTCAACCATGTGATGAGTGTGAAACCGAACAGAAGATCTCAGATTGGTATAATTACGGGGGTGTCTATTCTTCATCATCGGACTCCGAATAAGAAGTTCGATTCATTTTCTGTCATGTCGAATGCAGTTGTTGTTGTTGTTTTTTCTTTAAATCCTCGTATTGTTCTTGTTTTTTCTTTTAGTGATCATGTTGTACTTGTTTTTCCTTTAAATCATCGTGTTGTTTTTCTTGTTTGTGGTTGTTGAAGTCCCGATGTTGTAAGGCTTATGTTGTCTAATTTATGAAATTTTCTTATTTTAAATATATTCAATATTGACCTTATTTTAAAGATCTCATTAAAATAAGATCACTAGAATCATTTTTATTATACTTTAAATTTAAAATTATCAATTAAATATCACTTAATCAATATTAGGCATATTTTAAATATGTATAAAACACTGTGACCCAAAATGGGTCACAGCACCATAAATGTGAGAATTGGGTCACAACACTATTTGTGATCCAAAATGGATTTTGGGTCACAAAAAATGGATTTACCATAGTGGAAGGCCTTAGAAGAAGCCATTATCATGAGGGACAAGAAGTATCTTGACAAACTAGATTTGATATGGTCAGTTGATACTGAGGATTCTCGAAAAGACAGAGAAGTGCTCGACAAGCTTCAACCTCACACAAACTTAAAGGAACTCAGGATTGTTTGCTATGGAGGTACCAGATTTCCAGGTTGGTTAGGAGATCATTCGTTCCCTAATAGTTTCTCTTCAACTTGAACATTGTAAACATTGTTGCTTCTTGCCACCAGTGGGGCAGCTATCGTCGTTGATAAAACTTTTCATTGTGGGGTTTAATGAAGTGGCGTCGATAGGTCCTGAGTTTTATGGTAATAATGCTTGTGTAACTAAGCCATTTAGATCTTCGAAAGAATTGACCTTCACACATATGTTGGAGTGGCAAGAGTGGTCTTATGTTGGAGGTAATGAAGAAGGTGGAATTTTTCCTAATCTGTGTAAGCTTTGTCTTAAAGGTTGTCCCAAGCTAACTGAAATATTACCCTTAGATAAACTCCCAAAGCTTGAAAGCCTAGAAATGTGTAACCTGGAATCATTCAGTGGTTCACTTTCACAGGAATCTAAAGGCCCAAAATTCCTCTCACTGTCTACCTTGGAGATATCTAGATGCCCAAATTTTGTACATTTTCCGGATGGAGGGATTGATGCCCCCAAATTGACAAAGATTTCTTTCCATGAATGTGCAAAATTGAGGTCATTTCCAGAACAAATGCGCACCCTTCTCCCATCTCTTGTGCATATGAACATACGAGGATGTCCAGAATTGGAATCATTTCCTGAAGGGGGTTTGCCTTTAAAATTGGAATTACTTGATTTTGATTGTTACAAAAAGCAGGTTGCAAACCGAACGCAGTGGGGTCTACGAAGACTCAACTCTCTTAGAAGGGTGATAATCAACTTCTACGAATGTGAAGAAGTGGATTCATTTCCTCAAGAGGGTCTGCTGCCCACCACTCTCACTTATCTCAGCATCTCCGATCTTCCCAATCTTACAACCATGGAAGGCGAGCTTCGACACCTCAACTCTCTTGAAAAGTTGTTCATTTTGGGATGCCCTGAACTCCAATTCTTGTCAAAAGAAGGACTACCCACTTCTCTTTCTCAGCTGGGAATCTGGGGATGTCCTTTGCTAACACAACGATTCCAAAGAGAGAAAGGGGAAGATTGGCCCAAGATTGCTCACATCCCTGCCATAGAGATTGATCGATGTAAGATATGATATTCAATGTTGATGGGTTCCAGCTCTTGAAATATTGTAAGTACCAAATTATCTGTCCCTGTAATTGTAACAAAGATTGATGTACCTACTTGTGCTTCAAATTTAATTTGCATATTGAATATGAAAATGCTTGCTTCTTTGTTATAGTGATCGATTATGAAAAGATAAAATGTGTCTCTTCTTCTCATTTCAATTCACAGTAGGTGCCACCTCCTTTTCTTTAGTATGAATCAAGGAGATTCTGCACTATGCTTCACTACCAAATTGATTGCAAATTTTGAGACATCTGCATACACACTTCTTACTGCTTAATTGCTTATAACTTATGAAAGACTATTATATTAATATCATTGCATTATGTACATCAACTAGTAACTGCTGTTTCTAAATTTAACCTTCCTTTTAATCTTTACTCTTTAGACACATATGTTTAAGCGATGTGTCTAAGCTATTCGAAAGAGGGAAAAAAAAAAACTGTATAATTTATATGCTCCTATTGTCAATGGTTTTCATTTTGATATTCCCTGAGGACATCAAGATACAGAAATTTACTTAGGAGACTCGCATGTTCTCCTTATAATTTTGTCTTAGTCAGTTGAACCTTGTTTCTGTGTTACTTTGTTGCCTAAGTTCTGAACGCGTAATTATATTTGTATACAACTGTATATGATGGGACATTGGCAAAAGTGTCAGTTGTATGTGTTGGCACATGTCAAGATCTTTCTACAATTTGGATCAGTTTTTTCAATCACATTTTCTCTTACAGGTTTAATGGCTTACAATTATCAGCTTTGCGACTGGATGGTTCTACTCAAAGACTATCAACCTCAGTATGCACTTAAGGTATATTTTTATTGGTTTGCAACATTTTCTTTTTGTTTTAAATTTTGTGCAGTTTTTTTTTTTTTTTTTGGCTGAGTCAATTGGCACATATTAAATTTGACATTTTCTTTTCAATCGCAATTTTGACAGGCTTCTTAGTTCAATTCTTGATTTTGGACCAAATTACAACCTTTTTACTATCATGAAAGTGAGTGAAAACAGTAATTGCAGACAGGTAAACTCTTTTGGCATTGTCAACCTCTATGTGCCCTTTAGGTATATTATCTGGTTTGTAGTATTTCATTTTGCCTTTCTCCCCAGTTTTGATACTAAGTTCATTGCTGTTTAAAATTGGACAGGGTTTCCGATTAACGTTTATTGGTCTTAGAATTTCATAATCACAATTTTTACAGGTTTTCTCTTGTTAATTCTTATACAGAAGTAATTGGAAAATTGTAAATGCTGAAGGATCCACTCAACAGGCATCAAGCTCAACAAGCTGTACATATACCGTCTCTTGTTTAATATCCCTTTGTTTCTTCTCTGTTTTTTTTTTTTCCTGTTTGTTATGGCTAACGGGAGTGATCATCTTCTATTTTCAGAATTACTGGAGGTCAACTAAAATAATGATTCCTTGACACTGTCCAGCATGAAAGGATCTTGTTCAACAAAGATTGGGGGACTGATGCTATTAAGGAAATTTGTTTCTCTGGTCCAAACTGAATAGATGCTATTGGATTTTGCGTGCGGTGAATTATGGCTTCTATGGCGCAAAGAAGATGTTGACATTGAGTTAAACCATCCACCTTAAAGCAGATTAATGAATGCAGCAGTGTGCTTCCTTCCTGAACTCCAAAACCAGATGATGTTCAGCATGGGGCCAGGTTTCTTTTGTACTTCATAGAACTGATTTATTTAACAACTTCTTCGTTCAGGGCATGTTCTTGTTGAGAACTTCATATTTATAGGGATATTCTCCTGCTTCAGTGTTCTTGTCCTTATTTGAGATGATTGAATGAACAAAAAAATAAATAAAAATGAGATGATTGAATTTAAGGGGATGTTTGACCAAAAAAAAAAAAAAGAGAATTTAAGGGGATGCCCGCCAACACTTCCCTCTAGTGAGTAGATATCTACAAATACAAGTGAGTATTAAAGGATCAATAATAATATACACACCAATTGTTTCCTTAATTAATTTTATTACCAATTAATATAAGGAGAAGATTTTCGCACTTCACTTTTCTCTACATGCACTCTTCTTTTTTTCTTTTTTTTAATATATTTTTATTAATTGTATTTCCAAAACTACCCTTTCCAATACACTCTCTCACCTCAAATTTATCTTTTTTTTTTTTTTTCTCTAATAGTAATTATGAGTAGATTCTCATTTTTCGTTCCCTTCACCCATACAGCCAAACAAGGTCCAGTTGTGCACCTTGTTATTCAAAACAATGACTGAGAGGCACACATCCCCTGCATTCCCCCATTTTCCTATTCTTACTGTTCTTTGTACTAAACATAAGTTGTAGTGACTGAAAGCCTTTTTCCATTTTAGCACTTTAAGATTTGGATTAACATATTTTTATTTAAGAGTTTTTATTTGATCAATACTTATGTCTTTCAGACTTTCAAGAAGGTTTGTGGGCTGCCTACTTTTGTTAATTTGAACCAATTGGAGTTGGTTCGTCTTGATTGCAGTTCCTCGGACTTGGTGGCAGTGTTTCTCAAGAGATCACCTAATCTGGAAGATCTTTGCTTACATTATGTAAGATGTTTTTACCCTTGTGCTATGTGATTTCAACATGCAGCTCTTAAAGATTCTCATTTCATTCTTTCTTTTAAAGTATCATCAGGGCTCCAAATGCAGTTCAAATTCCCAGAGAATCATTGGAATCCACCAGAGGTTGTGTCTACTTGTTTGTCCCACACTCCCACCTCAAGACTATCTCCATACTAAGATTCAAGGGATGTCTGGTTGTGATGGAAATCGATCATCAAGAATTTGTTAAAGATTGGTAGAGGTTTGAATAAGATGAAAATTTATGCAGGTGAGCTCGATACAGAAGAGGAAGATAAGTTATGCAAGGAAGTTCAAATGTATGAAAGGGGTTCAACTACTTGTCGAGTTAAATTTATCCAGATGTGATTTTAGGTTTTTTTCTAGTTTTGAAGTCCAGTTCCAGGTTGTAGAAGGCCGGATTCTGTTTCAAAGTTGTAAAAGCCTAATCTTTGTTGATGGAAGATGGAAGTGTTTGTTTGTTTGTTCTCCATTGTATAATTTTCATATTAGTTCTGTTTCGCTTCTTTTAATTTTGGGGGGAATTCGATTATGGTGACATGCTTGTATTTGAAATTTAAAGAGACAACATATATATTGGCATTTGCAATGGAAAAGTACATGGTTAATTCAACTTCTTTGATCTATTATTCTTCATTCCTTCTATATATATTCAAAACAAAAGCTGTGGTGACACATACAGGGCAAGTACTGCAGAATGTACTTCCCACTTATTTGAGTCATATATTGGCATACATGTTAATTGCATGTGTAACTTGAATTTATATGGTCGGTGTGTGCTCTCTCAAAACTGAAATCAATCCTGTTTTGCTCTCTGCACACAACAAATGTTAAGCCATCTTTTGGTTTAGCTGTATATATAATTTGTTGTTGCAAGGTGTAGATCTCAAACTTTTGCCCCATTGTTTGGCACTGCGTATTCAAGTCAGGGTTGGTGGCTCTCGTCAACGTGTCCATCCAGGTTGCTCTGATCAATCAAGATAGGATTAAACTCTTTGTACGTTTTTTATGTCCATCTTCTCTCTTCCCCTTATGAACCATTATTTCTTTAGGGGCAATTGGCTAATGTCTTGGGTTTTTGGACTGTTATAGTATCTACATGCATAACTCTTTTTGTATTTTTTTTCTTATTGTATTTTTAAACGAATTTATCGAATTATATGTGTATGTTATTCATCCTATATGTATCATTAACTTTATTTTTTTTGACCAATTTATTTTTATCATTAACTTTATTACAGTATTACTTTGCTCCAATTTTGGCAGTGATCACATTTTCTAACAATTTTGGAGAATTAAATATGAACTCGATCAGTTTATCCAAAATAGATAAGCAAATATAGTCATCACAACAGTTTTCAAACAAATAAAACAGAAAATTGAAATATGAAACTTCAGAGTTATTGAACAAAAAAAGAAACTTCAGAGTCAACTATCTTAATTTTTAACATTGGGGTCTTCAAGTACCACATTGTCTACAGCTTTGTCTCCAGCCTTTTGCCATGAGCAACGATTGGGTTCTTCCTTCATCGTTTCCTAAAACATGAATTCTCTTGTTTGATCAACATGTTGGGTCCTAACGATGTTTCTTCTGCATGATCGTCTGCACGTTCTTTTTCTGGCCTGACATGATTGCTTACACCATGCCAAAAACACAATTTAAGATGAAAGAGAATAAAACAAGTGATCACTAGAAAACATGCAGAGAAGTTAACTAACATGGAGTACGCTATAACTTACCACTTGTTGCAGATTCTTCGTTGTCACGTTCAGTTTCAGAGTCAACTTCAAGTTTTACTGCAGCTTGATTTCCTTTGTTTACTAAGTAAACATGATTTTTTCCACAATCTTCTTTCTTGTTTTCGCTTTCAATGTCAATCATTTCATTTTTTGCTCCACCTTGGTTTCCTTTTTTTCCCAAGGAAACAGAACTGCCAGCACTTCTCCTCTTGGCTGCTTCTATATCCTTTTCACACAACGAATTGTCAAAGACTGTGACATTGAAGTCTGATCCATCGTTGTAAATGAAAACCAAGAAATCCCCAGTTTCTAAAGCATGATCCTTCACAAAACCCTGCCAACCAAGATCGTGGAAGAACAAGCCATCCTCTCTCTTTTCCAATTCCACAAGCCATGTCGCACTAGGGCCAATAAGAGCACATCTGCAAGGTGGTTCTCCATTGAAGTTCTTGACAAAAGCGGGTGGTATCTTCTACAAAATTTAATAACTAGCTTGTTATATAAACATAATATATAGGATCAAGCTAGCAAGTTCACATTAGTATATCTCAAAACTATAATTTTTGGCTCTCAAAACTATAATTTTTGGTCTCACGTACATTTTGCGTACGTAATTAAGTGAAAGAGGCCAATACATACAAATATGAACTGAAAAGAGATCTGGTACGTGACCATGTACAAAATATGAAGTGAAATGGAGACCGTTGTGATTGTTAGGTACATGTGACCGTTATGACCGTTAGATGCAATTATTTTTTAATTAAATTAAGGTATGGCCTAGCCAAAACAATTAATTTAATAACAGAATTGAAAATGCATGACATCCCTATATTAATTAATATGTTGAAATGATGAACAATACTTGGAAATAACTCAACCAAATCTTTGAAAACTCATCAAAAAATTGTGCCATACTAGTTATCACATATCAGACTGTATAAATTGAACTTGAAAATGATGTTACCAGATGCTGAGAGAACTCAGAGAAGTCACTTTCCAGGACCTTGAAAAACGTTTTTTTCTTTGGTGAAGGTTGATTTGGCATCCTACCCGCCATTTGAATCTGCTATATCAAGAGTTTTCCCAAACCTGGACCTTCTGGTTTTCAATTTCAGAGAAAAAAAAAATCACATGGACGCTATAGAACCTTGTGCTATTAGCAGTGACTGCTCTCTCTCTCTCTCTCTCTACACTGTGTGACTGTTTTTGGAAGTAAATTTATGGGCAGGGGAAGACAGAACAGAAACGCCTAGCCTTCCTGTTTTTCTCATTCTTGTGCTGCCTCCTGCCATGTGTATATCATGCAGTTTAAAAACTGAGCTGTCCTTTTTGGTAACATTTGTATTTCAAAACAGATTTCCTTCTTTGTTTTTGCTAATAAAAAAATAACACTAACTACGACAACTCAGAAGATAACCTATCATCATATATACCATCTCATCGACATCGATCTATCACGACTAAAGGAAACTAATTGTTCCAAAGTATGGTAAAAAGTATCAGATTTACCCAACTTACCAAGCTTATCTGTAACTGAGCTAGCTTCCAGGAAATGTGCTGAAAGAACACCTCTAGGAAACAACTAACGAGCTGAAAATATTATTAACCAAATATTGCACCCGTCATGGCATTGAACCTTATGAGAGAGAATATCAGTCACCGTCTTTGAATTTCGTTTAACTGGACCTTATCGAAGCCATGAGATAACACCATCTAAATAATAGGACATGAAGAAACAAATGGTCGATATACATTTTTACGATCACGGTGACAGAAAACACAATTCAAAAACATGTGAGGACGAAAACAAGTAAAGACTATCTGGACCTTTAAATTTCCTTCTTTCTATTAGCCTATTTAATCATATCTTCCATACTTATCCTGAATTGAATACTACTACTCACTTATACCAATGGAAAATCACGTCACTCACAATCCTAGTAAGTAAGTATGGGTATTATATGCATATGAAGGTATTTTTAATTTTTTTCATATACTTTTCAATTATATGAAAAAAGACACATGAATAAATATATTATACATGTATAATATTACTCATGTCCATATAATATAAATGAGCAATACATTGAAATTTTTTTATGGACTGCTACTAGCTAGCCAAGGAGAAAAGTCTTTCACAGACACGAATTAAGCACATTTCATTTTTTTCCTTTTTAATTTTAAACGGTGTTTGTTTGCTTTCTTAATTGTAACATTTGATTAGTTGTACGTATTTGGAAAGTAAACTAATATAAACTCAAGTGTCAAATCACAGAACATTTAGAAATATTTCCCAGGCACAAACAGAATTAGAAGAGTTTTGAGGGAATGAAAAATAACCTTAAATTCAACATTATCCTTTACCCAAAATGGATTAGAAAATATAGCAATCACAACAATATTCGAAAAAGAAAATTGCAAGGAGTCAAATATAGCAATTACAACATTTTTCTAAAAAGAAAATTGCAAGGAGTCAAATATAGCAATTACAACATTTTTCTAAAAAGAAAATTGCAATGAGTCAACAAGCTCTAATTTTTGAGATCAGGAGGCAGCAGCAAGTTCCACAGGACATGCACCTCTTGTCTCCTGCTTTGAAAATATCAATCTGAATTACAACTTGCTTAACACACTCAAAGATGATGGTGTCCCCAAGTGAAATCTGGTTCGCTTTACCGCATTCTGCCCAGCCTTTTGTCATGAGCAAGCTAGTGATTAGGATCAAACTGGCCGCTGCTTCTAAGTTTAACAAGCCATGACCTACCAGATGGATCTTCAAGTAGGACACTCTCCTTACCCATATGACCTTCTGCCAAAGCTATTTCCTTTGGAATCATCTACAGTTTGGAACCTCATTGATATCAAGGGGAAAAAATTTCATGACGCTAGAGTAAGATAGCTTGGAAATTGACCAAAAACTAAAAATCAAAACATATTCATGCTAGAAGTATTTCATACTCAAGCCTTAAACTTGAGTCACATATTTTGTTGTCATTAAAAAGATATTCTAATGATATCATTTACTATTTTCCAATCGCAACAGGTAAAGGTACGTTTAGAAAACATATATAGTTGGCTTAGTACTCACCATGTGATATCTTAAATGCTTTTTAAAAGTTTCCATAAAACATGCATGAATTCGCTGATTTGAACACCATGGATCCTGTTGATGTTTCTTCTACATAACCTTTTGCACCTCTTTCTTCCGGCATGACTTGATCGCCTACATAAATGGTGCCAAATTGAGACACAATCCAAGAAGAAAAAGTGTAAAACAAGTTGTTAGAGAGAAGTTAACTAAAACGGAGTACTATAACTTACAACTCAGTTTCTGAGTCTTGAGCTTGATTTCCTTTGTCCACCAAGGAAAAAAGACTGCCAGTACTTCTCTTCTTTGCTGCTTCTACATCCTTCTCGCAACAGGTTCTATCATAGACTGTGACATCGAAGTTCGATTCCCTGTCGTAACTAAAATCCAAAAAGTTCCCTTTCTCTAAAACGTAATCCTTCACAAAACCCTGCCAACCTGATCATCGAAGATTAACACAAGCCATTCTCTCTCCTATATCCAATTCCACATCCCATGTTCCACAAAGGCCTCTAAGAGAAATTTTGCAAATTAAGTGGCTTTCCATCAAAGTTCTTGACAAATGCTGGCGATATATGCTGCAAAATTTAATAGCTTCTTAAATAACATAACACATAAAATCAAGCAATTAAGTCTCACATAGAAATTTTTGTGCATGTGACCGTTACAATATGTGACCTCTTATGCATGTGGGTCTAAAGTACATGTTGCAAGAGGAAGGTCCACATGTGACCGTTAAGATCTACATATGATGTGACGTACTGTGAAGATCTATCTATGACCGTTAAGATCGATCTACATGTGACCGTTTAAGTCTATATGTTACCGTTGAAATTGTTAAAGTCTATATGTGACCGTTGTGATCGTTAAGCTAGGTCTACATGTGAACGTAGTGTGACCATTAAGGTCTACATGTGACCATTAAGGTCTATCTGTGACAGTTGTGGCCATTAAAATGTACATGGAACCATTGTGACTGTTAAGTACAATAATAAGGGATTGCCAAGCCAAAAATATTTAATAAATAGAACTGAAAATGTAAGACATCATTATATTAACTTATATATATATATAATAATGAAACAGTACTTGGATTAATCCAACCAAATCTTCGGAAACTTATCAAGTAATTGTGACATACTACTCATTTAGAGAGGGAGGGGCTAATGTCATGTAGCAAATCACAATCATGCATCGTGAAAGTAGTAATTGATCTTGAAATTTAAAGTGAAGAAAAAGGCAGGATGTTACCAAATGCTGTGAGAACTCAGAGACCTTACGATTCAGGACCTTGACAAATTGTTTCTTTGGTGAACTGTTGATTGGCATCCTCTCCATTTGAATCTGTGAAAGAAGAGTTTTCCCAAACCTGCACCTTCTGGTTTTGAGTTTCAGAGTGAAGAGTTCATAGAATCACGTACAGGGATATAGAGAACCTTGCACCTTCTGCAGGTTTTGAGTTTCAGAGTGAAGAGTTTACAGAATCACAGGGATAGAGAACCTGGTGCTCTATTGAGAGGCTATTCAAAGCATTTTAGGAGTGACTGCGATGAAGACTGTAGATCGACTGTCTGACTGCATGGTTTTGGACTGAGCTGCTGCCATGTGTATAACATATATGTAGTTCAAACTCAGCTGTATGAAAAATGTGATCCTTTAATTAACAACTGCTGCATGTATCGAAACATATTTCCTTCTTTGTTTTTGTCTGAGAAACAAAAAGCAAACAAGAAAATCAGTGAGCTACCAGTGTTTGGATTCCAAGAAAATCAGTAGCTCATGAATAAAAAACATGATATAGCTCAGGGAAACAAAGGAGATCGAGTTTGACTCAAAGAAAAATTAGCTAAACTCATCACATTCTAAAATTCACACAAGATGTATTTAGAATGCACACTTCAGTTGTGATTTCATCATAGACACGTGTCCTCATTCCATTGGGTCCATAGAATATTCTAATTTAGGAATCTTACCTCAATAGGAATCTTCCAAAACCCAAATCACGTTTCGAAGGCGTATTCTCCAATAATCTACAAATTTGGTGGACCCGTCTCACGCCCATGTTGGTAGAAAACAGTTGACTTGGTCAATCCAACGGACAGAGATCGATAAACATTGCACTGTTCTCTAAACATTAAATCTATATTTCAACGTTTTGATTTTTGATTTTTGATTTTTGAAAGATTAGAAAATAAAGTGATTTTTTTATTTGTTGTATTACAATGAATGCAAAACGCCAAAACGTAATTTACCCTTCATTTACAAACAAGGGAAGTTATTTGGATTTTTCCTTCTTATTTACAGCGTATTATACTAGTTTTCTTCTTATAGATGGTTTTGTTGAATAATTTTCAACAGCTGAGTCATCCAAGAAGCTCCATTGTTGATACATTTTATATCTTTTATACATTTTCCATTATATATATGTATATACATTAGGATATCGATCATCTGATTGACTGATTCCCATCATTTCTCTCACAGACCTAAAACACTGAAACCATGCCTTTGGGACGAGCACTTGAATCTGCTTCTGTAAGCCTGCTGCTCAACAAGTTGGCCACTCAAGATGTGATAGATTTTTTCCTCAAGTGGAAACTCGATGACTCCTTGCTAGCAAAGCTCAAGACAAACCTACTCATAATTCATGCAGTTCTCAATCATGCTGAGGAGAAGCAAATCAAAGACTTACATGTCAAGGCTTGGCTTGACGAGGTCAGAGTTGCAGCTTATGATGCTGAGGACTTATTGGGTGATATTGTCAACGATGCTCTTGAATCACATAACAGCAACAACAATAAGGTACTGAGTTTTCTGTTTGACCCTTTTAATGCAAGTGTGACAGTCAAGGAAGGGCTAGACTTTAAGAAGAAGGACATTGCTAATACTCTTAATCCGTTTAGGGAACGAGTAGAGTCGAAAATAAAAAAGATGGTAGAAAGACTAGAAGAAATTGCGAAACAAAAAGATATTCTTCGTTTGAGAGAAGACACTGGAGGGGTTTCGTCAGGGATTGATAGATTGGCAACAACTCCAATGGTTAATGAATCTGGTGTTTATGGTAGAGAGGTTGATAAGGAGGAGATAATTAAGTTGCTTAAATTGGGGGAGGAAAATGATGATGGCGTTTACGTGATTCCAATTGTAGGCATGGGGGGCATTGGAAAGACAACGCTTGCCCAACTTGTGTATAATGATGAGACTGTGGGTAGTCATTTTGATTTGAAAGCTTGGGCTTGTGTGTCTGATGTATTTGATGTCTTGATGATAACAAAAACACTTGTTGAGTCTGCAACGAGGAACAGTTTGAGCACAAACAATTTGGAATTAGTTCAAGATAATCTGAGAAATTTGTTGAAAAAAAGGAAATTTCTGATTGTTCTGGATGATGTCTGGAATGAGAAGTATGAAAGTTGGGATGACTTACAAGTGCCTTTCGCAGTTGGCGCACCAGGGAGTAGAATCATAACCACAACACGCTCTGAAAAGGTTGCATCAATTATGGGCACTGTTCTACCTTACCCTTTGAAGGGGTTGTCAGAAAATGATTGTTGGTCATTATTCAGAAAAATTGTGTTCCAAAACAGGAACTTAGATGCCTATCCAAACTTGAAAGTGATTGGCGATCAAATAGTTGAGAAGTGTAAAGGTTTGCCATTGGCTGCAAAGCCACTTGGGGGCCTCCTGCGCTCTAAACCTGAAGATGAGAAATTCTGGAATGATATCTTGGACAGCAAAATTTGGCAACTGCCAGAGAACAACATTCTACCAGCTCTAAGGCTAAGCTATCATCACCTCCCTGGATATTTGAAGCGATGCTTTGCTTATTGCTCAATGTTTCCTAAGGACTATAAATATGAGATAGAAACGTTAATCATGTTATGGATGGCAGAGGGTTTTGTGCTGGAGCCACAGGGAAATAAAACAATTGAAGATGTAGCAAGGAATTACTTTTATGAATTATCATCAAGGTCCTTCTTTCAGCAATACATCTATGACAAGTCACGTTTTGTGATGCATGACCTCATACATGATCTAGCTCAATCTGTTTCTGGGAAAACCTTTTTTAGGTTGGAAGAAAATGCAAAGAATAACAGTGACTCCACAAAAACTCGCCACTTATCATACATTCGTACAGACAACGAAGTTTTTCAGAAATTTGAGCCATTCAGCAAAGTTGAGTGTTTGCGAACGTTTCTACCATTAGACCCATTTCTTAGATTCAATTTTAGCTACTTAGCTGACAAGGTTCCTCATGATATGATGCCAAAATTAAGATTCTTGCGGGTGCTATCCTTTAGTGGTTATGTCATAGACAAGTTGCCAGATTCCATTGGCAATTTGAAACATCTGTGCTACCTCAATCTATCTCATTGTGAAATAAAAGAGCTACCTGAGTCAACAAGCAGCCTATACAATTTGCAGACATTGATATTATTCCAATGTCGTTCCCTTACCAAGCTGCCTACGGACATGGGAAACTTATGTAAGTTACGGCATCTCAACATTGAAGGAACTGGGCTGGAAAATATGCCTTTGGGAATGGGAAGATTGATTAACCTTCAAATACTGTCTCATTTTGTTGTGAGGAAATCTATCGGATCAGGGATGGCAGAGTTTAAAGACTTATCAAATCTCCAAGGATCACTTTCCATTTCTGGTTTGCATGACGTGACCAGTGTTAGAGACGCAATTGAGGCCAAATTGGAGACTAAGCAGCACCTCGATCATTTAGTTTTGGAATGGAGCAACAGTTTTAATGCTTCAAGAAATGAAGGAATTGAGACGGATGTACTCGATGCACTGCAGCCTCATGAAAACCTGAAGAAGCTCACCATTAGGTATTATGGTGGTACAGAATTTCCAAGTTGGATGGGTGATACTTTTTTAACTAACATGACACACCTGCATCTCAAAGGTTGCAAAAAATGCACATCTTTACCATCCCTTGGCCAACTACCTTCTCTTAAAGATCTCACAATTGAAGCAATGGATGGAATAAAGCAAGTTGGACTTGATTTTTATGGGGATGGTGATGCTTCCACTATTCCTTTTCCAACTTTGGAGACTCTGAAATTTGAGAATATGAAAGAGTGGGAGGAATGGTCATCTTTAGAAGATGGAAGACTCGAAGGATTTCCTGGCCTTCGCAATCTATCCATATTCATATGTCCCAAGTTAAGAAAGTTCTCACATGGATTTGCTTCCCTGGAAAAACTGTGCATCAAGAGATGTGGGGCTCTGACTACTTTTTCACAGAATCCTGCACTCGGGAACTTGGGAACTGTAGAATTTCCTTGCCTTCGACAGCTTGTTCTTGTAGGTTGTAGTGAGCTTGATGAACTTCCTGTTACCCTCCCTTCATTGGAAGGGCTTGAGATCGACGGTTGTGGAAAATTGTCTGCACTTCCAACACTGGTGGGACTTCATACATTGTATGTTTTAGATTCTAATGCTGAATTACTGGGATGTATAATGGAATTGAGCTCACTGACCTCTGTGCACCTAAATAATATTTCATATGTCAAGTCTCTACCTGAAGGCTTTATTAGACAGTCTGCAAAACTTGTAGAATTGAGTATTGTGGGCTTTTCCAACCTTGAATATTTGTCAAATGAGCGAGTAGGACTAGCACAACTTGCATCTCTTCAACGCCTGACAATCTCCCACTGCCCTGAATTTGTTGCTTTTCCAGATGAAGATGATAAGCTCCCACCTCTACTTAGATATTTGGATTTGAAACATTGTCAGGGCTTGATGAAGTTGCCGCATAAGCTTTACAAGCTTGATTGTCTTACAGAGTTGAGAATTGAATGGTGTCCAAAGATTGAATCATTTCCAGAATTGGGGTTGCCTCACATGCTTAAGCGTCTTGTAATCCGTGATTGTGCTGCTCTTAAGACCCTTCCTCAGGAGATATTGTGCAACAACAATTTTCTTGAGTATTTGGAGGTTCATAGATGTGCTTCTCTCACTTCATTTCTTGAAGAAGGAATCTTGCCTACCACTCTAAAACATATGAAAGTTTACTATTGCAAGAGTCTGAGATCATTGCCTAAGGGTTTGATGTGCAAAGACAACGTGTCTCTTCAGTACTTGGAGATAGACAACTGTTCCTCTCTCATGTCCTTTCCAAGTGGTGAATTACCTACAACACTTGAGCGTCTCGAGATTGGAAATTGCTCTAAGCTCCAGACCTTACCACCGACCCTTCTCAACCTCATGAATCTTGAGAACTTGGAAGTAACTAGCTGCCCCCTTCTTGAGCATTTTCCGGAGGGTGGGTTGCCAACCAACACAAAAATGGTTACGATTTCCGAATGTGAGAACCTCAAGTCCCTACCTGAATTTATTTCCAAACTCAAACGTCTCCAAAAATTGGTGATATCTGGTTGTCCTAGTCTCACATCCTTGCCAAAGCAGGGCCTCCCCACCAATTTAAGATTACTTAGAGTTACTGATTGTGAAAAGCTTAATCCCATAAGTCAGTGGAAGCTTCACAAACTCACCTCTCTAAATGATTTCACCATTGGTGGATTTCATGGGCTGGTGTCCTTTTCAAATGAGTTTCTTCTTCCCGACACTTTAACCTCTCTTGCCATTGACAGACTCCCAGATCTTGAATCCATATCGGAGGTGCTCCAGAATCTTGCCTCACTTGAAAGACTAAGTATCATGGGCTGTGGTAAGCTCCAATCTTTGCCAATGAAGGGGCTGCCAGCTATGCTTTGTCACCTAAAAATTTGGGATTGTCCTCTTTTGAAACATCGGTGTGAACATCTCAAAGGAGAGGATTGGCCCAAGATTGAGAACATCCCCTTTGTGCATTTGAGTTAATGGAATGGAGAAGTTTCACCAGGTGTGCTTTCTGATTTCCTAACAAAGTGGCATTCATATTTTAGCATTAGTTGCACATCTTTTGTTCTGAACCATGACCATGTGGTCTCCATGCAGTTACCTGTTCTTTCAATCACAATATGTACCAGAAGCAGTAAAATGGAGTCCTAAAATGTCTACAGGTTTGCTTTTTTGACATGCACCTTTTCGATTCACTGTACATCATTATCATAATATCCTAAGCTCCTATTGTTAAACTTGTGGCAGGTTCTCGGTTCCATTTCTCTCATCGAGGCTCTGACCCCAGTAGCAAGCATTTATCTTTCGTGTAAACTCATTTTGACTAGTTGCAGGTGATGCACCAGTTCACACATCATATATTTGATTTTCGTTGTATTAACTGTCTAAATTAAAGTAGCTGCTTCCTTTGCTTCAAAGGTTTTCCATTAAGGGGAAGTATCAAACTGAGATTGTGAGCAGATGTGTCTGACTGTTGAAGGATGAGCAGCCAACATCATGCTATGCTTGTAGTGGAGGTCTGATGCAACCCACAACCCCTTAAATAGCTACATGGTTTTTTTGATTTTTTTGGCCAGGTTAATAGCTACATGGTTAATCAAAAGACTGTATACAAGGAATTAGAAATAAAATTGTCATTATTATTCTGCTCATTATTAGCAGAAATTTCTTATTTTCAGTCATTCAGCTGACACAAAATTTTCACTTTTACATAATAGTAAAGATTATATGTAAATGTTGTGAAAGTTTGGTGTCAATCATCCAAAAATAAGAAATAAGTTATGTATAAAAAATAAAAAGTTATCCTTAGGTCGACTTTGTTGCCTTTCCACATTTATTACACTGCAACAGTATGGTTTAGAAGCTTACATGATCTGGCATTCTGTTCTAATTTTCTTTCACAATTTTTTGGTGATTATGCAGTGAATGATATATTGGATACTTTTTTTTTTATATATATCAGCTTTAGGACTGTTGAGTGTAACATTGATGTGCATATTTTCTGAGTGTCTAGAACTCCAAATTGAACATATGTGCTTCTAAACAGTGGCTTTCTTGTTTTTAGAAGATTATTGATTGCTGCTTGTGAAAGTATGACCAAAAGCAACTTCATATGAACTTTGAAATGCTGTCTTCATGAGTATAGCAGTCCAATCTACCATTGTTGGGATTGGTTTATTTGGGATTGGGTATGCACATGTATTTTCAAAGTTATCAAAATACCATTTTCATCCACATTATCAAGCCCATGACCACACAAAAAATCCACATTATCAGGCCCAATGTTGTTCCTCAGCTGAATCACCATATTATAAATGATTAGGCTGGTCCTATTCTTTTTTGTTTTTTTTTTTTTTCTAATCTCTTTTAATATCTTATATGCTCTCAAACACAGTTTGTCTCACAAATTCATGTTTTCATTATCTACTGCTTTACCAGTGAATTAAAAGTTAAAACATAGTAGGAACTCAAATTTGATAAGCTAAAGAAACCACATGTAATTTGATAAGCTAAAGAAACCACATGTAATTTGATAAGCTAAAGAAACATCTTAGACATTTATATAAAGATTTTATACATGTTACACCAGCTTCAATTAAAATACTAGGGTTTTTGTACTGATGCACAAGATATATAAAGGAAATAGAGCATGACAACACCAATTTGAGATACTTTTAACTAATTGCACAAGTTTGCAATTATGGCCTAAATCTACTTCTAACTAATTTGCAGAACCAAAGATACAAAACTTTATAGAGAAGGTCTCTCATATGGGCATCAGCTATTTTAACCAAAAAAAAAAAAAAAATCTACTTTTTATAGAGAAGGTCTCTTAAATCTCAGGACCAGCCTTGAGGGGTAGATAATCATTTCTTCCTATGGTGTTCGTCGGTTCCTTCTTTTGTGGCTGCAGCTTATGTCCATGATTTGGAGTTTTTGCCTAATTACAGGTTATTCTGTTGCGTTTTTAACCATTTTCTGTTTGTGGTTCTTGCTTTGTTCGTTTGAGGGGTAAGGTTGTTCATGTCCCCTCAAGTATGTGTGCTGTGATTTTCTTGAGCTTCTCCAAATAACAAAAAAAGAAAAGAAAATAGCATTAAATTGTTTTGGATTTTTGTAAATATAGTATTCAGGCCCAGTTTTTTTTTTTTTTTTTCTAACAGTTTATTGCTGTAAGGAATGACAAGTAATACCTTTGAAAGTTGAATGAAATTCGAAGACTAATCTACTTAGCATATAAAAGACCCCTGTCCTTGTTTAAATACTGACCAGCATAACATTAAAACAGGGGAGAAGAAATACTTTAAACCATATAATATAACAAAAGGGTACATAGGGTTTGACAATACCAACAGAGGTGAGCTATCAGCAACTACAATTTTCAATCACTTTCATGACAATGAAAAGGTTGCAATGTGATCCAAAATCAAGTATTAACTACAGAAGCCTGTCAAAATTGTGATTGAAAAAGAATAGTTCAAAATTCATGTGACAATTGACTTAGCAATAAAAACTAGGTAAAAATGAAAACAAAGAGCAAATGCAAATGCCGGGTGGGAGTATGGAAAAAGCCCCTCAAGAGATGTTGTTCAGCATTACATGTTGGCCAAAACGTGGGCCCGCGTGTACCGTGAGTATTTAACCTTTGACTTTTTAACCAATGTTAAAAGGAGAGTTCTGATTTAATTCTGACACCTAAATTGAAATTTTTTTTATTTTTTATTTTATCATCTTAATTTACCAAAATTTTAATTTAAAAGATAATTTAATCCGCGAGTCCTAGATGGAGGGAATAGAATTGCTATTAAGCCATTCTATTTTCTGCAGACTAAACTGGTCCAACGGTGGGTATACTGTACAGTGGTTGACATTTATCCATGTTTTAGGCCAACTAATCCTGGAAAAGTACTCGAGAGATGCTTGTTGCTCCATATGGGCTAAAGCTGGCAGATAGAGAATAGATGAAACTATCAATATCATGGTCACAGAACCTTAGTGAAAATCAGGTAACTAAAAGTCACACTGCTGCTGCAAATAATTCCAGAATTTTCTGCAGCACAATCTGAGCAAATTCATGTTACTGCTTTTCCTTAGATTCTGCACAAAAGTCTTTTTTTTTTTTTTTTCTTTTTTTCTTTTTTATGTTCCATCATATTGCCCCACTTGAAGCTTGGATTCTCTCCACTAGTAGAATGATCAATACCATAATCTTGTCAAGGATTTCTTTTTAAATTTCTGAATAATCCTGCTTTTCATAAGCTTAGGGTTTATTTCTGCTTATAGGTCTCCAAATAAGTGGTTCTAACTTCTAATAGATGTTTTTGTTAATTACGACATTTGATGCTATGGGTAATTTGTAGATTTTGTTCAGGGGGCTGTGCTGCTTTGCATATATTCTTGAATTATATTTTGAGTAAGAACAGTGTGATTTGGTTCAATTATGCATGAAGTTCTTGTAATTTGCATAAAGGTTATAGCTTTATGGTAGTGGTAGAACCTGTTGACAAACAAAATGAGAATTGGGTTTTGCAGATACGCCCTCTTTGTTGTTGCCTGGCTTGGCTTCCAATAGTTCTTATTTCATCAACTGAAAGCAAAAATGGATGATGGGGAGGTTGAGACTTCAGACCATGCTTTATTCCCAAATCCCAATTCCTCAAACAATTTTCAAGGTTCAACTTCTTTAGATACATTTCTAGATGAGTTTATGAAGAACACCCGGACATGCACTCACACTCACGCTTGCAACCCACCTGGCCCTGATGCTGAACATACACATACTTGCTATCACACACACACCCAACTTCTTCCGTCGGAGGGTGATGATTGCGCTGACAATAAAGAGCATTTGACCTCAAGACCAAGAAGAAGAAGGGCTTCGGGCAATAGAGAAGCAGTTCGGAAGTACCGGGAGAAAAAGAAGGCTCATACAGCTTATTTGGAAGAGGAAGTCAAGAAATTGAGGCTGTCGAACCAGCAACTTGTTAGAAAAATACAGGGGCAGGCAATTCTTGAAGCAGAGCTCATAAGGCTGAGAAGCCTTTTGCTGAACCTTGGAGGAAAAATTGATAATGAGTTGGGTGCTTTCCCCTTCCGAAAACAGTGTAACACTAGTTCTATTTTCAAGGAAGGTGATTGTGATCTGCAGTCTACTACTCGTGTGGCAGGTGGCCTTCGTTGTCAAACCGATTTACCATGCTTCTGTCCACTTGTTGGGTCATCTTTGCAGGCTAGTCTTGGTACCAGTGGGAGAACTATGGTGTCTTTGGGAGGAAATTGTCAGCCTGCAATAGTTGATTGCCAAGCAAATAAAATTGAGATGGCAAGTGCTGTGTACAAACTCTAGACATAGTAGAAACCTCGGTATCATCAGCAACACAAGCTGAGTAGCTACTGAGGGAAATATAGTATGTAAGTATTCTGTATCATTCAACCTTCCTGCACTAATATTTGCCAGAGAAATATCTTTATTCTAGCGTTTATTATGACACTTCTTTTGTAGCTGAGAGTAATAGTTTAATACAGTGTTTAAAGGATTTAAGTGCCACTGTATGTCCATATTTTAAGCCCCTTACTGTAATCAAATTCAGGTCAACAAAGTATATATATATATATATATACTGGATGATTACATTTGTAGCTTTGGTTTCTCTGAATAATATAATATATACCCACCATGTAAATAATACTTCCTCTCTTTGCTTCTTGATGTATATATGCTTATCCAGTTTTTGTGGATGAATTTCATTAATTAATTTAGAAATGAAAAGTCCTTTTAGTTAATAGCTTTCAGAACATGAGGTGACATGCAAACTATATCATTAGTGAGGATATAAAGATCAGATCATCACTAAGTTTTCCTTTTAAATTCTTTAATGCATGGAGAGTTGCTAAGGAATGATTAAATTGGGGATTGTTGATTGCTAGTTACAGCAAAGTAAATGGTGATGGTTTTGGAGATAATTAGGGTTGCATCTAATTCATAAAAAAGGAAGCCTTCCATCTTTTTATTTCTGCTCTGATTGAATTGTTTGCGGCATATGTATAGTTTTTGTAAGAGAACTGAGTCATGTAGTGTGACTCGTCTGTTTCACTTTGGGCTTGTTTGGTACCCCTCATTGTTAAGGACCCACTATTTCTTAGACTTGTCCTAAACTATCTCGGACAAGCTTAAATTAGACTAATATTGTCCTACGTTTGGTGGTGCATCAAGCCTTCACTATTTTCCACTTTTTTTTTCTATTTTCTTCCCATTTCCCAATGGACACTACTTGGGTCACCTCTCTCTCCAAAATCGCAATTTCGGTAATACCGGCACATGATCGGAACCGTTCATTTTTTAAATCACCTATTATAGATCATCTCTATAAAAAATCAAGTCAATCGGAAATCATTTAGTTATATAACTATTGTTAATTAAATAGAAAAAATCAACAGTTTGGTCAAAAAATCACTCTTTAATTGAAAACCATCAATTTTTTTTTACTTAATTGACAACAGTTATATAATCAAACGATTTCCGATTGATTTGATTTTTTACAGAGATAATCTTTAATTGGTTATCTAAAAAGTGAACGGTTCCGATCATGCACCGGCATTACCGAAATCGAAATTTGAGGAGATAGGGTGACTTTGGAATACCCCCTAGGAGTGACCCAAATATTTTCCTTTCCCAATTTGTCTCTTCTCTTATCTCCCTCTCTCTCCCATTTTCTTCTTCCCCAAGCTCACTACCTCTCTCTCTGAGCATCATCTTCTCCAGCCCACGCCGACTGGTGAGACCATCTCTCGGCATCATCTTCTCTAGCCCAAGCCGATTGGCGAGACCATCTCTCTCTCGGTTTTGGTTTCTGGTTTCTAGGTAGAGGGGAGGGAGGTGGGGCGAGTCAGGTCTAGGTGGAGGGGGAGAATGGATGGGGAGGGGAGGGGAGGGGAGGGGAGGGGAGGGGATGGGATGGGATGGGATGGGTGGGGGCAGGGATGAGTGGGGGAGGGTTAGGTGGAGGCAGGGATGAATGGGGAAGGGCTGGGTGGAGGCGGGGAGGGGAGGGGATGGGTGGGGGGGGGGGGGGGGGGGGGGGCTGGGTAGGGGCGGGGAGGGGTTGGGGGATATTGGTGCAAGGAATGTAAGTTCTTATTTAGTGAGCTACTTTCACATAGTGTTAAATTAGAATGGCTAAGGAGAAGTTTTTAGTGGGACCGGATTTCATAAGCCAATTACACTTAATACTGTGTCCAACCAAACATGAGATTAATGTCTTATTTAAGACAGTCCCCCTTAATCCTGTGTAACAAACACCCTTTTAGACTGACATTCTAACTGTGTATTTTTGGTATTTTAAAAATTTCACTTAATGAGTCTATTTGTTTTATATATACTAATCCCTTGACATGCGCTCACTAATTGACTTTTTACATGCATATATATAATTATATATAGGCTCATTCCATTGAGAGATTCTTCAAATAAATTTATTTAAAGAATCTCTCATAGGGCTCACTCTATATAGTATTTCAACAATTCAAACTGTCTTTTTTTTATGTCTATAATTAAAGATCATTCTTACAAAAAAATTAGATAAATTGAAAATCATTAAGCTATCAAACTTTGATTAAATAAAGAGACGAACATAATATTTTCGTTAAACACTTGAAATGGTGACCGTTTAATCAACGACAAATGATTTCCGATTAACCTAATTTTTTGTAAGGATAATTCTTTAAAGGAGACCAAAACAGTAGACGATTCCAATCATTAAAATATAATGTGAAGTTAACCCACAAGAGATTCCTTAAATAATCTTATTTAAAAAATCCCTAAATAGAAAGGATATATATATATATATACAGCCTCCTTCTATTGAGGTATACCTTAACTTATTTATGTTGAGGTATGACCTTGTTGGGGCCTACACGAGTCGTTTTGTGTTGATCCAAACCGTTCATTTTTTATATCTTCATTGATAGATCATTATTGCAAAAAATTAGTCAAATCGGAAATCATTTGTCTATCTAATTTTAATAAAACAAATGGACTGTTTTATCGAAAATATTTGATACGTTCATTTATTTGATCAAAGTTAAATAGGTAAATGATTTCCGATTTGACTAATTTTTTGCAAGGATGATCTATAAATGAAGATGTAAAAAATGAACAGTTCGGATCGACACAAAACGACTCGTGTAGACCCTAATAGGGTATATCTCAACATAAATAAGTTGAGGTATACCTCAATATTCTTCTATATATATATATATATATATATATTGAAATGGGAATTGTACTCCTTTTTTTTTTTTTTGGCCAGAGAGAACTGTGCATTTTAATCATGATAATAAATCATCATACAAAGTTAGACCAACTTAAGGAGACCCAGAATTCACATCTAACCAAACATTAAAGCCATGGTTATAGACAAAATATTCAATTAGTAAATGGACAGCATGGTTATGATTTCTCCAGCGAAATTGACAAGAAGCTTCGTCAAAATTCAATCCATAGCTCTTCCATGATTATCAACACTTCATCTGCTGCCAAAGAAGCGTCTGGATCATTCACACAACGAACAATATCTGCAGCGTCAATCTCCAAAACAATATTGCAAAGTTGCAGATCCTGTGCAAGTTGTAGACCAACAATGCCGGCGCCTAGGGGTGGGCATTTTAACCGTACACCGCTAAAACTGGCCGAACCGCACCGTAAAAAAATCGCGTTGACAAAAAAGAGTCAATACCGCCAAAAAAACCGAACCGCACCAGTTCTACACCTTATTTAACCGCACCGAACCGAACCGCACTGCATACTTGCAAAAAATATATTTTTTTATATTTTTATACATATATACACCATTATATATATATTTTTTATATATATTTATACAATTATTATATACTTTTTATACACTTTTTGTACACATTTTTATACACTTTAGACCATAAACCCTAATAAAATATTAGAATTAATATTAACGTAGCTATATTTTAGGGTTTAGACCCTAAAATATATTTTATATAACCCTATGACCTATTTTCTAGATATATAATATAATAATAAATTAATAATGTTTTAGTATATAATTTTAGTTATACCCATTACCCTATATAATAAAATTAGTATATTCTTTATATTGTATATAAAAAAAATTAGTATATTATTTATAGTTTATACTCTATATACTAAAATTTTTAATTGTTTATAATTCTAGGGTATAATATATAGTTATATACTATATAAGTGTATAGGGTATATACCATATAAGGTTTATAACTTGTAGTAACTAGTAAGTTAGTAACTTTGTTTTAAGCAGGTTCTTAACTTGTAGTCATTGGTTGTATACTTGTATAATTGATTTTGTTTTTAACTTTTAAGTTTTAAATACTAAGCAGGTTAAGCAAAGTTTAATGTGTGAGTCTTTTTGGTTAAGTTCATTGAATTAACTTGTAAATTTGTTTTTTTGTTGCCAAAACTTGTTAATTAGGATGAGTTTGCATCATTAAATAATTGGGCTTAGGCTTAAAAAAATAAATGTGAGGCCCAAAAGTGTTAATCTGAATAATAGCCCATTAGACCTAGAACCGCACCGCACCTTGAATGGTTTGGTTTGGTTTTTTTATTTTTTTCACGGTTTTAAGCACCGAACCACACCATCCATTAATATCCGGCGCGGCGCACGGTTCCGGGGGAAAAGTGAGTCGAACCGCACCGCGTCCACCCCTACCGGCGCCTGCCTTCATTGAAAAAAAAAAAAAATATATATATATATATAGATAATTAAACTTTGATCCTTTTACAAAAATAATTTTTAGATGAACACCGAGGGTGTTTTAAAATTTATAAAAAAATTATTTTAATTCATAATAAAGTCCTTCTTCGATTTGAAGGGTATTTTACCTCCTAGGGTATAGAGTATGCTTTATAGAGGCTTCCGTCCAAAATTCCGAAATTAAAACCTAACATAAAGCCGTTAAAGAAAAAAAATAAAATAACTTTATTAAAAAACTTAAATTACTACCAGTCTTAATCTAAGAAAGACTCATAAAATAGACTGAACTCTAAGTCTCCTATATATATATATATAAGGATTCATGGCATTATATTTTTGACATAAGTTTTCAATGGGGCCCATTTCATATTAAATTTCAACGATTCGAATTGTTTATTTTGTAGATTTTTATTAAAAGATCATCCTTATAAAAAATTAGTTAAATCAGAAACCATTTACCATAAAAGATTAAACGGTCAACATTTCAAGTGTTTATTTTGTTGACCATTGAATCTTTGTAGATAAATGATTTTCGATTTACTTAATTTTTTGTAAGGATTATTTTTTTATATAGACGTAAAAAATAGACGGTTCGAATCGTTGAAATCCTATATGGAGTGGGTCCCATTGAAAACTTATGTAAAAAATTATATGTCATGGATCCACTCCCTATAGGGCCCACTTCATATAGGATTTCAACGATCAACCGTCTATTTTTTTAGGTATCTATTAAAGGATTATTATTGCAAAAAATTAGGTAAATCGGAAATCATTTACCTACAAAGATTAAATGGTCAACAAAATAAACACTTGAAATATTGACTATTTAATCTTATATGGAGTGGGTCACATTGAAAACTTGTGTAAAAAATGATATGTCATGGATCCACCCCCTATAGGGCCCACTCCATATAAGATTTCAACGATCAACAATCTATTTTTTAGGTCTCTATTTATTTTTTAGGTCTCTATTAAAGAATTATTCTTGCAAAAAAATTACGTAAATCAGAAATCATTTACTTACAAAGATTAAATGGTCAACAAAATAAACACTTGAAATATTGACTATTTAATCTTATATGATAAATGTTTTCCGATTTACCTAATTTTTTGCAAGGATGATCCTTTAATGGAGACCTAAAAAATAGACGGTTCGGATCATTAAAATCTTATATGAAGTAGGCCTCATTGAAAACTTGTGTAAAAAATATGATGTCATGAATTCTTCTCTTATATATATATATATATATATATATATATATAGAGAGAGAGAGAGAAAAAAAAAACTTAAAGTGTAGGATCTCATATTTAGGCTTATTTGTATTAAAGGATTCATTATTTAAAGATAAATAAGATATTTCTTGTGGGGTTCACCATATTGTATTTTGATTATCAAAACCGTCTACATTTAAGATCTATATTAAATGATCACCCTTGTAAAAAATTAGCCAAATCGAAAACCACTTACTTGTTTGATTAAATGGTCATCATTTCAACTGTTTATAGAAAATACTTTGTTCGTCTATTTATTTGATTAAAGTTAAATAATTTAATGATTTCTTATTTATCTAATTTTTTGCAATGATGATATTTGAATATAGACCTAAAAAATAAACAGTTCTGATCGTTGAAATACTATATGGAGTGAGCCCTATGAGGAATTTCTTAAATAAAATTATTTAAGGAATCCCTTAATGGAATGGGCCTATATATAATTATATACATGCATGTAAAAAGTTAATTGGTGAGCGCATGTCAAAGGACTAGTATATATAAAAGAAACATATTCATTAAGTGAAATTTTCAAAATACCAAAAATACAAATGCTTAACTAATGTGCCAACATAAAGAAATTTTATTATTATAGGGAAAAAATAAAATAGTAAAATAAAAAACCCTGTTAAAAAATTTAAAACGAAAATAAGAAAAGAACACATTCACTAACAGTTTTTCCCTATTTTTTGTCCATTGACATAAAGTTTTTTCTACAACAACTTATCTATTTATCTATTTAGTTATTATTTATTTGTTTTTTTATCAAAATTATCCATTTAATTATACCACAAACTCAATATGTCTTCTACTCTTCCACAACGAAAACAAATTAATTGTTGCAAAATAAAAAAGACTGTCAGCATGCGTGTCATGAGTCTAATTAATTATTAAGGTTCAGCCCAATTCTTGATGAGTTGAATAATTCCAAACATTTTGAAAGCTTTATATATTTCGTATAGTGTTTGGATGTGACTTTAAGCTGAAAAAGACATCCCAGAAGGTTGGTAAGTATGGAAATATTATTCCATCACTTAGTTTCTTTTCTTGCGTGTACATTAATAATTTATATATATATTATGAATTTATGTGGGAGTTTTTTTAAGAGATTTTTTAAATAATTTTATTTATTATATTTTTATGATCGAAATTATCTACTTTTTTGAACCTCATTGAAGAATCATCCTTGCAAAAAATTAGATCAATTGAAAATCACATAACCGTTTATTAAATGGTCATCATTTCAAGTGTTTATTGAAAAATTTTATTAGTCTATTTATTTGAACAAAATTAGATATCTTAATAATTTTTTATCTGTCTAATTTTTTGTATAGATGATCTATAACAGTAGTGCTAGACATCTCACATTTTTATACCATAATTTCATACCACCTTATGTGGCAACTTACATGACATTTATGCATTGGACAGTAAAAAATAAAAACAAAAATCTAAAAAGAAAAAGAAAAATTTTGTTCAGTAAAATAATGACACGTAAGATGGTATAAAAATATGGTATAAGAATGTGGTAAATATAATAGAATGTGGTAAAATTTTATTCGATCTATAAATAGAGAAATAAAAAATAGATAGTTTGAATAGTTGAAATACAATATAATATAGACTCCATGAGGGATCCTTTATATATATATATTATATATATGGTTGTCAATATAGCATTTTTTAACCCACCCTAGCAGTGGCGGAGCCCGGGTGGGGGTCATTGGTGGCATGTGATCCCAATAAGTCTATTGTTTTGCCCACATGTATTTAATCTTGAACCCATAATTTGTTTCAAAACAAAAACATAGACCCCTTGCAAAGATGTAAATTACATTTGTGAATGTGGAAAAATGATAATAAATAAAATATCTTGCATTTTCATGGCATTTCTTGCAGCCAAAAAACTTCCTATTGGATGATAATTAATAATATTTCCTTGCCATGGAATTTCTTTGGCTGCTGTTTAACATATTTAGTTGTATTTATGGTGTTTTGTTTATGATTAGCTTGTTAGTATTGTTGAATGCAAATCACATTTTTAACTTTGTTTAGGATGTCCCCATTATAATAAAATCCTGGCTTCGCCACTGCACCTTGGCTTCCTAAGATAGCAGGTTAGTCATCGTTCTTAGGTCTTCTACAATGATGAGACCCAAATTGTGATACTCAAACCAATTTTCGGGAATCAAATAGTGCTAATTTTGGGATCAATTATTATAGCTACTATGGTGCTAAGTGCCAAATTTGGGAATCACATGTTTGTGCCCAATTAAAATATGCCTAAGTTTAGTGGTAAAAAAAAATATACCTAAGTTTGATTAAGTGGTTGTTAATTTCTAATTTACATAATTTAATATTTATGAAAAATATATCATTGTAAATATTTTAATGAGATGTTCAAAATAAGACTAATATTGAATATATTAAAATTTTTTTTTAATATACATATTAGAATTTCTTATTTTATATGATTCCATTAATTTTCATTTCACCAATTTTTCTTTGCACTTGTTGGTGATATTGCAATGTTTGAAGGCCTTAAAAACGATAAATTTCATAAATTAGAATTCACGAGAAGTACAATAATAATATGCCTTGTGAGACCCATAATTTATCCAAATTTATTTTAAAATTTTCCGAACACTTTTTAAAATATTCTACATTTTTCTCTAGAATTATTTGGTGAAGAAATTAAAATTTTCCTCCTTGGTGTTAATTTTTAAGTTCACCTAGGGTGGTTCCTTGACCAAAGCAAGACCCTTGGAAGGTAGTACTCGTTACTATGAATCAAATTGTACAAACCTTGTAACTTTTGGATTCCAGGAAATTATTTTACGAGTTTCCAAAGTTTTGTAAATTTTAGAGGTTATTTTAATTTTCAAGAAGTCAAGAGGAGCGCATAGGATTTTTTGGAAAATTTTTTTGAGTCCTTGTGAATTTCCGAAGTTGGTAGAATATCAAAAAATAGGAAAAAAAAAAAAAAAAAAGGGAGGATAAAATAAGCGCCAGATAGTGCAACGTGGCACGATCTGGGCTATTCGATCTGCATGTAGGGCAAGATCTTGCGACTTTGATGGTGCCAGCATATGGGAACCATGCCACGTGGCTGCACCATGTGCTGCCACATTGTGACGGTTTAGCCAGGTCAAACCGATCAACTCGAACAAGTTGACCGAGTCAGCCCAAGTTAAATCAGTCATTCTTCCCTATAAATACCTAGTCGAAACCCCCTTCATTCACATATTAGCTTTTCTCTCTCAACCCGAGACACTTACTCTCCTCACTTTCTCTATCCTCAAAATCTTATTTTTGAAATATCTTGAGTTATAACTAATTGACGTTCAGTTTTCGCCAAAGTGATCATGGCATCGATTCTAGTAGTGTGAAGGTATTCTCTCTAGGTAATCTCTCAATCTTAGTTTAGGTTATTTTTCAAGCTCTCTAGGTAAATCTTTCAATCCTAGCTGAGTAATTGTCAAAATTTTGATAGATTAATCTCCTATTAATTAGACTATTTTTGTTTTCTAAATTAGTAACCCTAGTAACGAGGTTTTGTCGTGGGAGATCTTCGACCAAGTAACCTCGTGAACCCAACTTATTTAAAATATTACTGCTTATTTAAGTTGAGGTTATAGTCAAATAACGATCCAAAAGACATGATGTCTAAAGGTCAGTTCTTGCGTCCGAGCTCCCTCGAACTAACCTAGTCATGATTGTTGGTCCTAACCGGTCATTACCTCGAACTAAGCCATTGCTCGATTTTTGAATAGTTTTGGAGTGACTTGATCTTACAAAACAAGTCATTCCAAATTAATGATTCTGAAAAGCCTAGTAATTGAACTGTCCGAACCAAACTTGAACTCGCACTGTAAGGGACGAATTAAGTTTGGGCCGACCTTTCAACTTGCCCGAGTTACACCCCTAATAAATCATAAGTATATTGAATACATGCATGTTTTCGATGCTAATTTTATGTAATTTCATTTTGTAAAATAGTTTATAACAAAAACAAATCTTGTAAAAAAAAGTTAATGTTGAATTGAGCCCACAAGTTGAGCCTAGCTCGATAAAATTTGGCAACCCAAAAAAAGCAATGAATACACAAAGCTATTTTCATTATTCATTGCCCACAAAAATAAAATAATTAAAAAAATAGAAAAATGTGTTCATAATTTAAAATTTGTGCATATGTGATGCTATTTATGGTAACGTGCAAAAAAATCAATACCCTTCTATAAATTCTTGTTGGGATAATTTATGGCTATAAATAATTTTTTGATTAGGTAATAGTCTAGGGGTGGAATCGGAGCGGTAATCGAATCGATTCCACGAAACCGATAACCGAACCGTAAGGGGGCGAAAGGCACAGAAGCAAACCGGCACCGAACGGACGGCAATCGGTTACCGAAGTTTCGGTGTTGGTTGGAGTCGGTCGGTGGTAATGGAGATGGCGGTTCGGGTATTTGGTGATCCAATGTGGGTGGGTTCCAGACCGTTACCGCCTCCGATTGTGGCGGTGCGGTTCAATAACCCTACTGAAACTGAAAAACCACCAAGCACTACCGAACCAATCGGTTCAGCGTCGATCAGTTTGTCGGTCTGATTAGTTATGTTGAAATAAAACACAGCCCTGGGTAATACAAGTGACATTTGAGTGCACGGGGTTCAACCCCGTATCAACTCTACGTAGTACATTAAGATTGAATTCCCTAACTTCGGTGTTCTCCTAGCAGAATATATTCCAACATGATACGTTCTCCAACATGTAAGTCAAAGATAGTGTCTATCAGATAAAACACCCCTCTACAATAAGTTTGGGTTGGAATTTTTTCCATATTTGAACAATTAAAAAAAGAAAAAAAGAACTCCACTAGACTAGGGATTAACTACAAAACCTATATAGGCTAAGAACTTTCTTCATGCCCTAAAGTACTCTTTCCTAATAATGACTCCCATAAGCTCCCCCAACCCTTACAAAATGAACTATTTGCTATATGCTTCCTTAGAGTTATTTCTCTTACCTTAATAGCCAAATGATTTTCAATTTTACAAAGTTTTAGCATTGAATTTCAATTTTACAAAGTTTTAGCATTGAATTCTAACCTATGTTAAGAGTACGTTACGTGCACTAAAATGATCTATAATACTCATTATGTCCCCAGGCAATAGGTTGGTTACATGTGAAAAGTAATATTTGAGCACACTATATATGCAGGGTTTAACCTTTTTCCAACTCTACCCAAGTGTTACGCTAAGATTGGATTTTCTAATTTCGATATACTTCTTATAGCTGAATGCATTCTAGCTTACACGTACATTCCTCAACATGTATAGCTGCCTATAGCACATAGCACTTAAAGCATCTCTCCATCATACGTTTGAGTTAAAATTACTTTCCCCAACATACGTATTTATTAATGCTAATATTGGATTCCTCAACTTTGATATACTATGAAAAAATACAATCAAACTTCAATGTACTATAGACTATGGTTTACTTAGCGCAACTCCATCCCAAGAAATATTTAGGTTGCTATTTCCATAAATGGACACTTAAATCAATCTCCAATGCAAAACTACCGTTGGTAGCAAAAAATTAATGGAAATGTCACAATTTGTTTCTATATATACGCATGTTTTTTGGACATTAGATGCATGGAAGCCAAGAACAAGTGGAACCCACCAAGAACAGGTAACATCCCAGAAAAGCTTACGAGAATAAGTGCAATCCAGTTGAAGAAACTCGATAGGCGAGAAAAGATAGTGTGGTTCACGTGCCTTGCAACGATTGGGCGAGCTGCTAGCAATGTGGTCCAACGGCGAGAAGGCTTTTGCTCAGGGGTGTTGTACTCAATCAAGACTTCTAATGACTTTTGTTAAATTAAAAAGTCAAAATGTACTCAATAAAGACTTTTATAGACTTTTAAAAAGTTTATAAAAGTCAGGAGGTACTCAATAAAGACTTTTTAAAAATGTATGAAAGTCATACGATACTCAAAATGTCAATAACTTTCATAGATTTATCAAATTAATAGACTTTGAAAGACTTTTGGCATTAAAATACAAATATCAGAACTCCTTATTTCTCTCTCATTCCCCCCCCCCCCAACTGACTTTGAATGACTTTTAGAAAGTGGATCATCTGCTTGGTTTCTTCTCTACCAGGATCTGCTAACATATTTTTCATTTTTTTATATTGATACTTTCTATTGATGATACATCCTTCTCCCAAATCAATTTCATTCTTCCTCAGATAACTTCCGCAATTCAAAACCCAAATGAAAATAACAATACTTTTTGGGTTGGACTAATCACAAAAAATAATTAGAATTTAGAATTATATTTGTTAAGGCTGCTCTGATAATATCAATGTTACTTGCAAGTTGGATTTGTATAATGAGGTCTACGTTCTTCATCCTTACACATGAATAATTTGTCTCTGAATCCCTAAAAGCCATCCTCGGGCGCTATTTCGTCTACCAACAATTTATTTTTTTGTTTTCTTGTTTATTAGTACTAATACAATGGATATATGTTTCAGGATTATATTATAATGATGTTATATTACTGAGCATTTCTTGGCGTTGTTTATTACTTTTTTTTTTTTCTTAGGTGGTTCTGTCTACATAATCTCTCAGTACAACATGCATGGAGATAATGAAGTAGAAGAAAAAGAAATTATAGAAGTCATTGAAATTATTAGAAGTCGTTGAAAGTCTATTAAGGTCGATGAAATTTTTTTAATAAAACTCCAAGAAAGTCGGATACATTTCTGAAAGTTTATAAAAGTCTATCACTTAAAAAAGGTCTTTGAAAGTCATTAGAAGTCTGGATTAAGTACAACCCCCCTTAAAGTGTGATCCAGCTGGTGATTGTTGATTGGTGTTTCATGTGACCGTTGACAGTGCGCCTGCAACAATCCTTCTGACGTTACACTAGCACAAACTCGATTGGCTAAAATTTAAATGTGTTGATCCCTTCTCCAATGATAGCCCGCAACGTGTCATTTGCAAATATTTCAATTTAAGCATTTTTATTTTTATTTTCTTCTTTATCTATCTTTTGTGCGCATTCATTAAATTGTATTGTTTTTATTAATTAAAATATTGCAAAATACCAAACCAAGTAGATAGAAAAAGAAATAGCAAGACTCAAACGTGTGTATGAAATTAAAATTATTTAAATGTATTCAATATTAGTCTCATTTTAAAGACCTCATTGAGATTTTTTTAATAGTATACTTTTTAAAATAATAAAATTTATAAAATAATTAAATATTATGAATAAAGGAATCTAGAACTAGCACCTCCCCGGAGGTGCGAGTTCTATATCCATATTTAAAAATCGGCTCAAGTACATTTATATCCATCAACTATAGGGTTCATTTCAAATTGGTCCACGAATTATAAAACATTTCAAATTTTCTCATTAACTATAGGGTTCATTTCAAGTTGGTCCACGAACTATAAAACATTTCAATTTCCCCATTAACTATATGATTTATTTGAAGTTGGTCAACGAACTAACAAAAAACATACAGAATGTTAGACAAAATCAGATTGACAAAAAAACTGAACCGAACCGGATTATTTATATATTTTATATTATATAAAAGTTATATATATTGAATAAAAAAGATGTAAGGTGTTTTTTGCACATGTTGGGGTTTGAACCCATGACCTTGTGAAGAGAGTCAAAGTATGAATTCCCACTACACCACTTAACCACTTATGAAATTCAAGTACATGCAATATATTTATAAACATACTGATACTTGAAATATAATAATTTATAAAATTAAATATATTTTATATATCATACCTTTTTTTTTTTTAAGATATTATTTTAGGTCTCTATTTAAATATTATCATTGCAAAAAGTCTAAAAATTTTACTAGTTTATATTTTATATAATTTATAGTTTCTATATTGTAAACATATTACTAAAAGTCCAAAACTATAATTTATAATTTATATACTAAAATTATTAGAGCATAAGGTTAATTTTTAAGGTATAAGGTTTCAGACTTTTATGGTTTAGTGTATAAGGTTATGGTGTAGAATACCAATTATAATTTTATAAATTATTATATTTCAAGTATCAGTATGCCTATAAATATATTGCATGTACTTAAATATCATAAGTGACTAAATGGTGTAGTGTGAATTTACACTTTCACTCCCTCACAAGGTCATCGGTTTAAACCCAGCATGTTCCAAAAACACTTTATACATTTTTTATTCAAAATATATAACTTTGATTTAATAAATAAAAAATATATATATAAATAATCCGATTCGGTTTGGTTTTTTTGTCAACTCGGTTTTGTCTTCCATTCTGTAAGTTTTTTGTTAGTTCATGGACTAACTTGAAATGAACCCTCTAGTTAATGGAGAAATTTGAAATGTTTTATAGTTCGTGGACCAATTTAAAATGAACCATATAATTAATGGGAAAATTTGAAATATTTTATAGTTTATGGACCAACTTGAAATAGACCATATAGTTGGTGGATATAAATGTACTTAAGCCTTAAAAATCTCATATTAGGGATGCAACTCATTATGGGCCAACCCCAAACCCACCTGGCCAAACCCAACCCGGTGTTTGAATCCATGTAGGTGGGTTTGAAAACATCAAAGCCTGCCCAAACTCGAACATAATTTTAACTTGATATTTTTGGGTTGGGAATGGGTAGAGGTCTAACCTGCCAAAGCTTGAACCCGAACTCGAACCCGAACTCGAATCTGAACCTGGATTTCAACCCGATTTCTATTTAATATATATTTTGGTAATATTAGTTTATTTTTTTAGAGCTTGATGGTTGTGATATTGTTGTTATTTTCTATGCATGTTGAAGGTATTAATTGCAGCTTACTTGTTATTGCCAAAGTGTTTTAGGAATATTTTATGATAATATTATTTAACCACAAACGTGGGTATAAGTACAGAAGCCTATAGCAAAATTACAGGAGAAATTAATTATATGATTACAGGGATTTACATGATCACAAGGATTGCCTATTATATACAGTTGACTCACACTAACACCCCCCTCAAATTGGTGCATAAATATCGTTCATGCCCAACTTGTGTGAAACCCGAGAATTTCCAAAATTATTTTTGAGAATTTTCTTGAGACTTTATTGAAATTCTAAAATGTATTTTGTGAAGGAAATTTGTTTCCTTCAAGACTGAGAGGTCTTTCGAGTAACACGCGTTCACGGGAAAAGTTTTGTTTGTTTTTAGAAGACCAACGGTGCAGACCTCGTATTTTTTGAAATTTGGAAAATTATCCTATGAATTTCCAAAGATTCTTTAGTATTTTAATTTTCTAGAATTTAATTTGGAGTTCCCAAATTTTCTGAAAAATATCAAAGGGAAAAATTGGTATTTTGACTCTTTAGATAATTAGTACTCACTTAGACGAGTCCGTAGGATTTTTCGGAAAATTTTCCAAGTCCCGAGTTATTTTTGACGAATTTTTAAAGAATGCATAAAAAGTGGGAAACTCGGTGACATGTGGCGCAACGTGATTGGACGACACGCTTTGACCCTAAGCCCGGCCCATGTCTCTCTCTTTTGGGCTGCACCTTTCCACTAAATTTTTTAAAGTTCATTTCAAGTTTTGAAAACTCATCCCACAAAGCCCAAAGCTCATCCCACAAAGCCCAAAGCCCATTTTCTAGAATGTTGTAGAATTCTCTATAATTCTGATTTTTGTTATTTTGTTATTTAATTTTTATTTATTTTATTTCTAATTATGGATCTATATCCTTCCAATTGATCCTAGTCATCCATTCTAAATTAATCCTAGCCATTACATCCACTATTGCCCACCTATAAATACCCCCCAAAACCATCATTTTTATTCACACCATCTCTTAGACTTCTAGAGCTTCTCTCTCTAGAAATTCTCTCTCTCTCTCTAGTTGCTCTCTTTCTCTCTCTAGAGATCAAATAAAAAAATTTATATTTTGATCATAAGTGGAGTTTTAGAGGTCCGATTGGCGAGCCATTTTCGCCTAAGTGTTCGTGGAGCCGAGCCCCACCTTCTAGAGTCGAAGTTCTGCATAAATTAGAATTTCCATTTTTAGCCTTCGGTAATCTCTTCAACCCCTGTTGAAAATCTGCTAAAATTTTATTAAATTTTTACTCTTGTTAATTAGATTATTTTATTTTGTTATTTTGCTAATTTAATTGTACTGAGGTTCTGTCCGTGCACTGTATTCTACAGGTAAGCTCGTAACCCAACTTCTTTAACAATTGTTTATTTAAGTTGTAGTTTTAGACGAAACGTTGCTTAACTGTTTAACTGAAAATGAATTAATAGTATATTGAGGCCATATCTGTGATAACTCAATAACGTGTTATCTAAGGGCAGTCCATGAGCATACAGGCGTTGGGGACTGGGCCATAGCTCCCTCAGTTTCCCCATGCACTGACCTGGACACATTGTAGTTTAAACACTGATCAACCTCCCCCATTTAAATTAAAATGAACCTAAGTAGAAACCAAACGGTCTGACATGAATGTCTGCCTCGGGGAGCAGGGTCATACTGGATCAAGAATTTAGAGAAGTCTAGCAGTTACGCTAGTGCCAAACCTCTGAATTTTACCTAGTCTTAACAAACAAGGTCGGGGGTACGGTTTGTACGTTCCTAATAGTTGCCGTCAGATTTAGAACTCCAGTTTTCCCAACAGGTACGCAAAGACAGAGTAGACTTGGAGACAAGTAGGGCTTCCACATTGGTAACAAGTAGGGGGAAAACACCACGTCCCGGTTATAGGGTTTTCCCGTATTTTGATAATACTATATATTATGGAATTGTTTTCAAGTATTGCATGGATTTTGTATGGCATACTTGTATGGATTTTATTGTGATTACCATTGCGACATGAGAGTAAAAAGCCTCAGTGTGGTGTCCTTGGCTTTCAATCCCCTAAACCTCATGAGGTGGTGTTTACGGTCGATCTAGTCGAATATCCTTCTGGGGAGGCTAGCCTATGTGTTATTCACTAGGAATTGATACTCTTGCTACCGTATCGATGATTGATTGGATTTCGATATGGGTAGTTGGCCATTCGTGTTTGGTCGGCAGGTAAGTATTCTGAACTTGACACGTGTCGGATTTTCACAGAAGATGTGCGAAAGCGTGCAAAAGCTTTACTCACTGATTATTATTGTGGATATTTTGTTGTGTTGCACGGTTTCACTTTGGTTTTCCTTTCATTGAAATCATATATATATAATACCTTCATTATTATTTTCAAACCTAACTTGGGATCTCCCCCGAGGGGAAGCAATGATCATATGTGATGCTCACCCCCTACTGTACTCTTGTGAGTGCATATTTCCCAATGAATGATGACTTGAACTGAGGTCGGTGGCGTGACATATGTACCTTGTCAATTCTAGTTTCAGTTTCGGCTTTCTGTCTATCTAGTTTAGATCATTTCTTTGGATTAGTGGTGGCGTCCCTTGTCTTTTGCTATAGGTGTTCTACACATGCAGATTCTAGAATTCCAGTCTCTTTGGCACTACTTCATTAGTCGCCGAATTACTCTGGATATGGGCTGAGATATCTCTGCTGTTTATTTTATGAAATATCTATTTAATGTTGTAGTAGAGTTATTTGTAGTTTGAAACACATGACCTTCACGAGTTGGTTTTATATTTATGTTTATTAATAATATTTCGAGGTATTATTTAGAAATACATTCCACTGTAATTTATATACTATGATCCAACGGACGAAATTTTAAAATCGGTTTAACTCGTTTTAGGAAGTTTGGGGGTATAATACTTGGTGGTAGAAGTATTATATTCTCAGGATTTCTAGAACGGGTGCCGCTGTGACGTGGCCAGTTTCGGGGCATTATAACTTGTCTAGTGAGTCACAAAATACCCTTCCTGATACAGCCTCAATAAGCACATCTGCTGATTGGTCTTCAGATTTCACGAAAGGAAAGTCAATGATCTTTGCTTCCAATTTCTCTTTAATAAAGTGTTTGTCAATCTCAATGTGCTTCGTACGACCATGTTGAACATGGTTATGAACAATCGCAATGGCTGGCTTGTTATTACAGTGCAACTTCATAGCTTGAGTAGGTCTAAAGCCCAAATAAGTAAATAAGTTCTTCAATCAAAGTAGTTCTACTACTCCTAATGTCATACCTATGTACTGAGCCTCAGCACTCAACCTGGTCACAATAGGCTGTTTCTTACTCCTCCAAGTCACAAGATTACCTCCAACAAATGAAAAATAACCTGGGATGGATCTTATGTTGTCAGCTGAACCTCTCCAATCTGCATTAGTATATCCTTCAACATCCAAGTAACTATTCTTAGAGAAAAATAATCTTTTACCTGGAACAGCCTTCAAGTACTGTAATATTCGATTCACTGCATCCATGTGAGGTTTGCATAAAGCATGCATAAACTGACTTGCCACGTTGACATAATAGACAATGTCAGGTCTGGTATGAGCCAAGTATATCAAATGTCCCACAAGCCTCTGATAACATTCTTTATTCGCATGAGACGCACCCAAACACTTAAATAGCTTGTGGTTATGCTGCATAAGTGTTTCAACTGGCTTACACCTCAACATACCAATTTCAGACAACAAGTCCAAAACATATTTCCTTTAAGATAGGAAAATTCCATGTTTGGATCTAACAACCTTAATACCCAAAAAGAATGTTGGATCACCAAGTTGCTTCATCTCAAATTCTTTAGACAATTACTGTTGTAAATTTGAGATTTCCTCCTGATCATCTCATGTTAGAACCATATCATCAACATAAACAATAAGAGGAGTGATCTTACCTTTTCTTTTTTTAAGGAATAAAGTATGATCAGAATTGCTCTGTCAATATCCATAATCCTTCATAGCACAGGTGAATCTCCCAAACCAGGTTATAGGTGACTATTTCAACTCATACAATGACTTCTTCAATCTACACACCAACTCTGTATTCGAAAAATCTGCAATACATGAAGGAGGATCCATATATACTTCTTCAGTCAGATTACCATGCAAGAAAGCATTTTTAACATCAAACTGAAGAAGAGGCCAATCCTTATTTGCTGCTAGTGACAACAACACCCTTATTATATTCAACTTAGCCACTGGAGCAAAAATCTCCAAATATTCAATGTCATAGGGTGATTATATCCCTTGGCAACTAATCTGGCTTTGTCCCTCTCCACTGACCCATCAATCTTGTGTTTAATGGCAAAGACTCATCTGTATCCCACTGTCTTCTTTCCCTTAGGTAAAGGTGCTAGTTCCCAACTTGCATTCTTTTTCAGTGCCTCCATTTCCTCTGTCATAGCCTTAGTCCACCTAGAATCTGCAAGAGCATCCTGCAATCTACTAGGAATAGAAACAGAAAATAATTGTAAGACATAAGACTCATATGACTTGGACAACCTAACAGAAGACACATGATTACCAATTAGATATTTAACTTTTGCATTTGGAACTGGTTCATATCTATTTGGTGGTTGACCCTAGTTAAAACGAGGTGGAAGAGTATATTTAGAAGATTCTGACTCAAGATTAGAAGAATGATTTAAATCAAAAAAATTGGAATCAGTTATTACCTCAGAAGGAGCCTCTAGAGAAGATTGGTGAAGTGATGCATGAATGATAACTGTACTATCATGTACCTCATCTTCTCCCTCACAAATTGGGCTGGAATCAACATGTACATTCGGATTATTTAGTCTCGAGTGATCAGTTATGTCTGCCGAGCTCTCATCCAGAAGCTGTGTATTTCCCTCTTCTGGCACCTAGTGATCAATAGGCAGTATTGTGCGCTCAGACTCCCCCACTCTCTCACTTGTGCTTGTTGATTCCATTTTATCAAAGACACCACACTGATCAAAGAAAACCATATCCTCTGGATTATGCACTTCATTATAAGTCTCCCCCTGAAGTGTAGAATCAAGTGCTTCTCTGGAATAGAAAAAGAGATGTTCATGGAAGGTGACATCCATAGAAACATTAAAAGTCCTAGTAGATGGATGATAACACCGATAGCTCTTTTAGGATGGACCATAGCCAACAAAAAAACATTTCAATGCTCTGGTATCAAGTTTAGACCACTTGTGTGAGTGTAAATGCACATACACCACACACCCAAATACTCGCAGTTCCAAATGAAGAACAACAGGTAAGGTACAAAAGTCAAATAACACGTCTAATGGCCGCCGAAAATCAAGGACACTAGAGAGAGTTTTATTGATCAGATAGACGGCGGAACTCAATGCATTACCCCATAAATAGGATGGCACATGACTACCAAGTAAAAGAGATCGGGTCACCTCCAATAAGTGCCGATTTTTTCGTTCAGCAACGTCATTCTGTTGGGAGAATACAAACACGTAGTTTGATGAAGAATACCAGTAGAAGCCAGATAGGTAGTCAATTCTTGATTCACAAACTGTCCACCATTATCATAACAGACAACCTTAATAGGAAAGACAAATTAAGTGAGCACCATTTTATGAAAGAGTTGAAAAACAATGCACACATCACTTTTATGCTTCAGAAAATACACTCACGTCATTCTAGTGGAATCGTCAATGAAGGTCACAAACCATCTCATTCCATTAGTAATAGCAGACGGTGCAGGACCCCAAACATCCGAATGTATGAAAGCAAAAGGAGAATCCATACGTTTATCACTGGGATGAAATACAGCACGATGGCTCTTAGCCAACACATAATATCACACAAAAAATCTAAGAGACTGCATCCAACAAACAAAGATGGAAATAAGCGCCTAAGGTAGCCAAATGAAGGATGACCAAGGCGCTGATGCCACAACCAAATTTGTCTCTTATTTTTCTTTGAATGAGTATCAACCAAATTAACCAAATCTCGACCACCACCACTGTCCAGATAGTACAAACCACCACTCCTCTGACCACTTCCAATCTTATCCTTGGTAAGAATATCCTGGAAAAAACAGTGAGTAGAAAAAAACACAACTACACAATTATGGGTTTTGGCTAGTTGGCTGACTGAAATAAGATTGCAATTATGGGAAGGCATGAACAAAACATTATCTAATGAAAAAGTATAAGATAAAGACATTGTGCCATTCCCAAGAATTGGAGATGACACTCCATTGGCATTAGTAATAAATGGTGTAGGACAAGTAAAGGAAAAATGCTGAAAAATATAACGATCACAAGTCATATGATCCGTAGCACCGCTGTCAATTATCCAAACACTATTACCAGTAGAATTAGGAGTACTCAAAGCAAAACTAGAGGTACCTGACATGGAAGTGAAGCCAGATGCAGTGATAGAATGTCCATGTGGAGCCGGCTCATCGACCATGGAGTCAAAAAACAACGGAGATGTCGTCTCAGTATTAATCAAGGAAGACATTGTCGTTTTTTTCCTCTTTTTTTTTTTAAAAAAAAACAATAGGCTAACACAAAAAAAATAAAAAAGGTATGCACAAATCAGAAACGAATGGAGAAAGAACCAGATATCCAATCAGTGACACAAGCAGATCGTAAATGGCTTAGACTAATTGGAGCAGCGGAAAACTAATTAGAGATGACATCAGAAAATCACGATGGATCGAGGAGACAACTGTACGTGCGACGGGTTGCAACTGCAGAGATTGCAGTTTCCAGAAATGCAACAAAGAGCTTTCATATGGCGACCTCTTGGTTGAACGGCAAACTTCACTTAAACTCTCAAGATCACTCGAAACAGAGTCACGATAGTGCGCACACGGTGGGTCACGACGCATTATTTATTCATAGCTTTGAATGTTTGGTTGACGAACAAAAACAAAAAAGAGAAATATGGAAACGATAAAATAATGAAAGACTTTAAATTTATAAATTTGTACACATTGGTAATAATTTTGTTATCGATTAATTAGTAATTGATTTAGTGATAATTCTTTTTATCATGTTGATGCACTAAGTTTGAATCTCCATCCCTGAATAAAATAAAAAACTATAAAAAAAAGGTCAATAGATTTTGTTTGAGTTTAGTATAATTTCACATTCAGATTAAACTTTGGTTATTACTATTTTTGCACAAAAGGAATTAAGATAGTGTTGCAATAATCTTTATGCATACAATTTTCAGTAACATGCACCAAAATCCAATTAACTCATATATCCCATTATCTCATACTATCCATCATTGCCATGCATAGGAAGCTAGCCAGCCAGCCAAGCCATGACGTGAATAATTGATATGATATACAATATTTTTTATCAGTACTTTAAATGGCTATCTAGATATTAAAAATCCGGTAGTCGTGTACCATTACATAAACAGGAAACCATCATTTTCACACTGAAGTTGATTTATTCAGATATTAAATTTATTTTGCCAACTCTCGCCAAGGACCATGCTTGCGTTGCTGTCCAAGATTCATTTACATTTAATATGTTTTGGGAGAAAAAGGGAATGACAATATATAAACAGTATTACTATAGTCCTCATCAATTTGTTTAATAAATTTTGTTCATGCATGTCATGATATGAACTGGATTATTTTAGAGTTTATTTATTTTCAATAAATATACATTTATATTATTGCATTATTAATACAAATAATTAAATTTGGTGAATAAATTTGACAAAACTAATTGTATCAATATAAAAGCATTAGTATCGATTTTTTAATAAAAGTGAGGCTCACTTATTATATATGAGAAATGTCATCTCTCATACATAATATATATAAAAATTTGGTATATCCATATTATTCACACTAATATTATTGATATACAAATAGACATGTACAAGATAATCTAAAGGCTTTGGCCCAAAAAAAAAAAAAGAAGATGATCAAAAGGCTACTTAAGACTTTCAATAAGCTTTGATGGTCAGCAGACTCAGCACCTGAGTGTTATCTGCGATACACCTGGGTATGACCGTATGATAGAGAGAGAAGAACAGTTTTGATAATTTATTTTATTTATTTTATTTTGATAATTGATATATGAACCCACCATTGACCATCCAACCCAGCAAAGGCATACCAATTTTTAACATATATAAATTGATGGGCCAAATGGCCAATCACCAATGATACTACAGAACAAGTGTGTTTAATGGTTCCCACGCGCTTTTTAAAGCTTCAAAAGTGACGCGCGGAGTATACAAGCCAATTAAGAGAATGTTCTGATTGGATAGCTCAAAACATGCAAATGATTTGGTTTGGGTTCAATGGTTTTATAATGTTTCAATTAATGTGTATGTAACAAGGTTGCTTTTGTTTTAAAGCCATAAAATTGGTAATCAGTTGTGAAATTAAAGACATGCAAGTTGATGGAGTGTATTACTATATGGGCCTGTTTGGTTTACGAAATTTATTTCCTTATAAATTAATTCCTTTGCAATTTTTGGGTGAAAGATAATGAAATTCTTTTGCCTGTGTTTGGTAATTCTGAGAAAATAAACTAAAAATTACCTTTTTATTTTTATTTTCATGTTTGGGTTGTGCGAGAATTAAAAATGAAAAGTGTCCATTTTTCAATTATACCATAATCGATTATTTATTTCAGGAATGACAATAGATATGACATTTTAAATAATAGCATAGTTAATTTTGTTCAAAAAAGAAACAATAAATGTTTTCTCAAAAGGGAGAAAAACAAAACTCAAGCTGGAGCAAAGGTTTCATTTTTCCTAAATAAGGTCATCAGATTTCATTGGGCCAAGAAATGATTTTCCTTCCCTTTATTTACCAAACATAATAATAAAATTGATTTATCATTCTCAAGCCTCCAAAACGGGCCATATATGTAAAATGATTGTCATCATTTTGGCATCGGCAGTGTGTAATGGACTAATGACCTCCTTTAAAATTACTAAATTGAGTTGATATTTAAGGGCTCATAATATTGGGAATGTTTTTTTTTTTTTTCTGTCAAAATATTGAGAGTGGTTTTTGAAGTGGTAAAAGCGCTTTTAAATAATAAAAAATTCTTTTAGTAATGTAATGTTTGACATAAATAGTTAAAAGTATTTTTAGTCATAAGAAGAGTCTTTAGTGGTTTCAGGATATGCACATATCAAGTGCTTCACCAAGAATCACTTCAAAGTGTATTTACATGAAGGATTTGAAATTTTTAGTTAAAAGTATTTATGTGCATCTAAGAAAAGTGAAAAATCCTTTTAGTATTGTTTGACATAAGTATTTGAAAGTGTTTTTGGAGTCATAAGAACAGTTTTTAGTGGTTTTAGGATAAGCACATGTCATTTGCTTCATCAAAATCGCTTCAAAATGTATTTACAGAAAGCACACTTGTTAGTTAAAAATATTTATGTGCTTCTAACAGAAATACTTATAACAAAAACTCTACTAATTAATAAAAATACTACTTACAAAATCACTTTCAAACTATCTTTAATTTATAGGCATTATCAAGTATCCTAAATCTCTCTAATGCACAAGCGATGTAGGTTTCATTAGGGGTGGGCATAATAACCGACGCACCGAAAAACCGAACCAAACTCACCGTAAAAAAACCGAAAAAAAAACCGAGTTGACCGAAAAGTCAACACCGTAAGAGAAAACCGAACCAAACCGTATATGGACGGTTTCGATTTTGGTTTTATGCTCATTTAACCCGAACCAAACCGAACCAAACCGAGTAATTTTTAAAAAAATATAATTATATATTTTTATGCACATTTTATACATTTTTGTTCACATTTTATACATTTTTATACACATTTTATACATTTTTATTTTAGACCCTAAAATATATTTTATATAACCCTATGAGTTTAATATTATATATAATAATGTTTTAGTATATAATTTTAGTTATATCTTATATAATAAAATTAGTGTATTATATTTCTATATACTCTATAGTCTATAGTCTATAGTCTATATAATAATGTTTTATGCATATAGAGTTATATATAAACTTAGTATATAACTATATAGTTAGTAACTTAGTATATAGTTGTATACATACTACAATAGTTATATATAACTATATAAGTAATCTATAATTATAGTAGTATACTAGTATATACTATAGTAGTATATAGTTATATATATACTATAGTAGTTATATACTTATATATAATCTTATATATAGTTATAACTTAATTATAACTCAAATTTGCCCAAACCCCAAACGAAATCTCAATCTTCCGAAACCCCAAATAAAATAAATTAAAAAAACCAAACAAATAGACCAACAAATAGATTATATAATATATATAGTTACAAATTATAATCTTATATTAGATATAACTTATAACTTATAACCCCAATTTGCCAAAACTCCAAATGAAACCCCTACTACCCAAACCCCAAACGAAACCCCAATCTCCCCAAACCCCAAACGAAATGCCAAATAAAATAAATTAAAAAAACCAAACAAATAGACTAACAAATAGATTATATAATATATATAGTTACAAATTATAATCTTATATTAAATATAACCCCAATTTGCCAAAACTCCAAATGAAACCCCAATCTACCCAAACCCCAAACGAAACCCCAAATAACTAAAACAGAAAAAATAAAAAAAACCAAACAAATAGAGTAATACATAAATACTGTAATAGACCAAAAACAAAAAGAACAAATTAAAAATCACAAAATCACTTAGAAATCACTCATCACTCATCAGACAGTGGCATACCTAAATTAAACTAATTAAATAATTAATAGTGTAAAGTCTGTAATATTAGAATAGAGTCAATAGACTCAATACTCAATAAGTCAATAGACCAAAAACAAAAATAAAAAATGACAAAATCAGTAAACCACATATTCATTCAGACATTCACTCTCCAACCAAAAAAAAAGAAGACATTCACTCATCAAGTGATTCAAGTCATCAGACAAACCTAAAGAAATTAAGAAAGCATGTTCTTAACTTTGTTTGGTTGGCTTGTAATGCCTAAAGAAATTAAGAAAGCAGGTTCTTAACTTTGTTTGGTTGTAGACTTGTAGTTATTTTTGTTGTTGTAGTAAACTAGTAACTTTTAAGTGTTAAACAGGTTGTATTTGTTTTAACTTTTAAGTAGGTTCTTAACTTTGTTTTAAGTAGGTTGTATTTAATTTAAAACCGTGCATGCACCGAACCAAACCAAACCATCTTTGCAATGGTTTGGTTTGGTTTGGTTTTTCTCTAATTTGTTCGGTTTACAACACCGAACCACACTGAGAAAACATTTATGGCGCAGTGCATGGTTCTCGGGGTGAAGTGAGCCGAACCACACCGTGCCCACCTCTAGGTTTCATCAGTTTCACAGTAAGTATATTGGAAAATACTCTCTTATGAGATTGCAGGTTTGTACATGTAATTGTTTGCCTCAAAATCTCTACGGCTACTTGTCACATAGGTTGCGAATGAAGGAAACCACATTCTTTAAATTTATGCTGCCGCGAGGCCAAGCGTACAAGTGATAGGTTGGGTGAAATTGACTTCCAGTCAAGCGACTGTGGACCAAGAAAAGAACACTTCTCGGTCATAAAGGTTCTAATACGGTGATACCTTGGCTGCAAGGACTAATGATAGTGTAGTCAGGGTTGTGTGATAGTGCTAATGGTGAGTGAAAGTGAATGTGGAGTGATAGGTGCAAAATCGAAATCTAACAAATAGTAATTAACTATAAAAACAAAATTAAAACACAAGCAATTTTTGAAATTAATTATAATAATACGAGTATAAACTATAAATTGCATAATCTAAAACTACTTTAATATAATAAAGTAATGAATCTACTTATAAGCTGAAAGTAAAGAACAAGAAAAATAAAGGCTACACTAATAATATGCGAATCAAAGCAACATACTCATATTGGTGCCAAAGAAAACCGAAGAACACAAGAGTTTTGATCCTAAGTTTTTGAGAGAAACCATAATATTTTCTCAAGAACAAGCCTAAAAACTGAAAATAAATGAAAAAGACATAGTAATAACTTACGAAAATCGAAGAACTAGGGTTCTTGATGGTTGTGATCTCTGAGATTTTTTCTGGGGGTCAAAGTTGTGTTCTTGGTGACTCAAAACCTCTATTTATAGTTGGAAAAACCTAACGGGTGCCTTGGATCCCAAAAGTCGTGATTCTTTAAGGAGTTGTAATCGGCAAGAATCTTGAATGATTATGACTCTTGATCTTTTGATGATTCTTCAGTTCCTTGTTCGAGTTGGAATAGTCTTATGGACTTAGTCTGATGGTTGCTTGTTGTTGGGCTCGGCCCATGAGTTGGTCGATCACTTAGCTTTATTTGGGCTTGTCTTTAAATGGCCCATTACTCTTTTGATGTGCCCAGTTCATTTTCGTCTGATAAATGGGCCTGATGTGCACACGGCCCAACCAATTTTTGGAAAGCCTTACCCATTTGAAAATGTTAATTTAGGCCCAAACAGTAATTGATTATGTAGTTTCTATTTGAATGTGTGAATCGGATTGACAACATCTTAACATAACATCCGGCTAACATCAAAGTTTGATTTAAAAAAAAAAAAAAACATTATATATTGCATACATTCTTTGAAAGTAAAATTATGACCGAGTGCCCACACCCCATGTGGAAGCTCCACAGTTCCGTCTCTCTAATGAAAGCCATACTTTTCAAGTCCCAACTACTTTTGTTACTCACCACCTTGTGCATATAACTGAGTAATAAACATAAAAAGGTTGGAGAAAAAGTGATTGGGCTCTTTGCTGTAAATTATAATGAAGTCTGAGTTGGTATTTGGAGAGGGAAAAAAGAGAGGGAGAGATAGTGTTGAGAAAGTCAAATCTTTCTTTCCTAGAATAATTGTGAGAATTAATTCTGCATATTTTCTTTCCTCGTTTGTATATTCTGTAAATCTTTTCCTGCTTGTAAGGCTTGATGTTAGACCTTGATATTAGGATCTGTGTATTACATATACTTGTAAAACGTTCTTTCAATAATATAATTCAGCAATACCAAATTCTTTATGGTATCAGAGCCACACCTGGGTTCCTGATTTACCACTTTCTTTTGCCATGGGGGATTCAAGTTCTGACACCAAGAATGATCCTTCAAGTCCATTTTTCATCCATCATTCCGATCATCCAGGAATGGTACTAGTCTCCAAGCATCTTACAGGAGATAATTATGGCACCTGGTGCCGTTCCATGACGATTGCGTTATCAGCAAAGAACAAACTGGGATTTGTTGATGGTACAGTTCAAATACCATCGCAAGTTAAGAAACCCACTGAATTTGCTCTTTGGAGGAGATGTAATGACATGATTTTGTCCTGGCTACTTAACGCCCTTTCTCCTGATCTTGCTTCAAGTGTTGTTTATTCTGACACAGCAAAGGAAGTTTGGGATGATCTGCGAGATCGTTTTTCTCAAAAAAATGTCACTCGAGTTTTTGAGATTCAGCGTGACATAGCACGAAATCTTCAAAATCAACAACCCATCAATATCTACTTTACCAAGCTAAAAAGTCTATGGGATGAGTTGGATTCTTACAAGACAATCCAGTCATGTTCTTCCGTGTCTTGTGGAATTCTGAAATCATTGAATACAGAATCTGAAACAACAAAGGTGATGCAGGTATTGATGGGGCTCGATGAGTCATATGCGGCTATTAGAGGACAGATCCTCCTCATGAATCCATTACCCAATGTTCGCCAGATTTATTCAATGCTGACACAGGAAGAGAAATCAAGAGGCATCACGGTGCAGAATTCTGTCGAGCCGGCGGCCATGGCATTACAAGGTCCTCGCGGCAAAGGACGACACAATCAGTCCAGTCGACCGCCGCTCCACTGCTCACACTGTGATCGCGACCACCACACCGCTGAAACATGCTGGAAAATTGTTGGATATCCACCAGGCCATCGACTCCATGGGAAGACAGGGAAGCATGGAGGATCACGTGGAAAGGCAGAGATGAGCATAAATTCTGTTGCTATGCATGCGCCCACAACCAATGTTCCTGGAGGCACATCTGATGCGTCTTCTCCAGCTTATACAGCAGAACAATTTCAGATGTTCTTTAATATGATGCAAAAGATGGGCCTAGAGTCCAAGATCAATGCAGCAGCCCGAGGTTTGTCACACAAAAATTCGAAACAGTGGATTCTTGACAGTGGGGCTACAGATCATGTTTCTGGGCTTCCTCTGGCCCAAGCTACCATTAATCCTCCGCTGCCACCTATAGCCTTACCAAATGGGAATCGAGTTTCAATTGATTCTGTTGGGAATTATCATTTTGGTTCCAAGATTTCATTATACAATGTTCTTGGGATTGCTTCTTTTTTGGTGAATTTAATTTCAGTTAGTCGGTTAACTCGATCTCTTCGATGTTCAATAACCTTCTATCCTGATTTTTGTATTTTACAGGATCTGGAGACGAGGATGATGATTGGTTGGGGGCAACAACGTAATGGGCTCTATTATTTGGTGGACTCTACAAGCAGCAAGGAGATGCCACCGTCACTGCAATCAAAGGCCTTCTCTGTTACTTGGCATCGCCGTCTTGGTCATCCATCACCACTCAAACTTCAACTCTTAGCTAAGAAATTTTCCAATATTTCTTTTTCTGCAAATAAATCTTGTGATGTTTGTCCTTTGGCCAAGCAAACTCGTATGCCTTTTAGATTAAGTCATATTCATACTAAACATATCTTTGAACTTATTCATTGTGATATTTGGGGTCCACATAAGTTAGCCTCTCGTTCTGGCACTCGTTATTTTCTTACTATAGTAGATGATTTTTCCCGTAGTACCTGGGTTTATTTGATGCGTCATAAGTCTGATACACAACAATTGCTTAAGTCCTTTATTGCTTATGTTGACACACAATTCAATCAAACAGTTAAAATCATCCGCACTGATAATGGGGGTGAATTTGTTTCCATGCAACATTTTTTCCGTGAGAAAGGGATTGTCTTCCAACGCACTTGTGTTTATACTCCCCAACAAAATGGGGTTGTCGAACGCAAACATAGACACATTCTTCAAACAGCTAGGGCTTTGCAATTTCAATCTAGTTTGCCACTAAGTTTTTGGGACGACTGTATTCTTACTGCGGTTTATTTAATTAATCGCTTACCTACACCACTCTTGTCCGGCTCCACGCCCTACGAGAAACTTTTTGGTCATCCTCCGTCTTATAATCACCTTCGCACATTTGGATGTCTAGCTTATGCCACAAATCTTACTCCGTCACATAAGTTTGATAGTCGTGCTAGGAAATGTGTTTTTATTGGTTATCCTTTTGGGCAAAAGGCATATAAACTATATGATCTCACTTCCAAACAAAATTTCACTAGTCGAGATGTGGTTTTTCATGAACATATTTTTCCATATCAGCATATTTCTTCATCTTCATCAGATTCCTCATCTCAAGTCTTACCCCATGTCCTGCCCGATTCCATCCCAACCCACCATCCAACCTCTCCCATAGGGCCAGCACCAACCCCACAACACCAAGTCCAGACGGCTTCACCAAGTGGCTCACCTCATCTTGATGCGGCATTGGGTCAGTCCGATTCTTCTTTGGGCCCAGTTTTGTCTCCGCTCAGTTCTAGCACCATGGCCCAACAAGAGGTTCCGGACCATTCACCTGTGAGTCCTCCGCTACGGCATTCTGTTCGGACCCGTGTCCTGCCAGCCAAGCTTAATGACTATGTTCTCAACCACATTACGTTGCCTCCAACTGACTCCTCACTCTCCAGTTCTGGTACACGGTATCCACTCTCTCACTATATTTCTTATACTCATTTATCTCCACAGTATGTAGGCTTTCTTGCCCATATTTCTTCCCATGTGGAACCTACCAGTTACGCAGATGCTAGTAAGGATCCTCAATGGCAGCAGGCCATGAATGCTGAGCTTAAGGCTTTGGAGGCTAATCATACATGGACTCTCACCCCTTTACCTGACGGGAAGATTCCTATAGGGTGCAAATGGGTTTACAAAATCAAATATCACTCCGATGGTAGCATTGAGCGTTACAAAGCTCGTTTAGTCGCCAAGGGCTATACGCAAATGGAGGGTATTGACTATCATGATACCTTCTCTCCAACTGCCAAACTCGTTACCTTCCGGTGTCTTATTGCTCTCGCTGCTACTCATTCTTGGCCTCTCCATCAGTTGGATGTTCATAATGCCTTTCTTCATGGAGATCTTGATGAAGAGATCTACATGACACCACCTCCTGGTCTTCGGCGACAGGGGGAGAACTTGGTATGTCGCCTGCAAAAATCCCTTTATGGTCTTAAACAAGCTTCGCGGCAATGGTTTTCCAAATTTTCACAAGCCATCCAATCAGTGGGTTATGTTCAATCAAAAGCTGATTACTCACTCTTCACAAAAAAGGAAGGAAAGTCATTTACTGCTTTGCTCATTTATGTGGATGACATTTTGATCACAGGAAACAACTTATGTGCCATAAATCATTTGAAAAAGTTTTTAAATGCCAAGTTTCGAATTAAAGATCTTGGTAATTTAAGATATTTTCTGGGCATAGAAGTGGCACGTTCCAAAACAGGTATTTTTATTTCTCAAAGAAAATACTTGTTAGATATTCTTAATGATGTAGGATTTCTTGGATCAAAGCCAGCTAGTTTCCCTATGGAGCAGAATCTTAAATTATTGCCTAATAAAGGGGATTTGCTTAATGACCCGGCAAAATACAGAAGATTGGTGGGCCGCCTTATTTATCTTACCATTACCAGACCGGATATTACCTATTCTGTTCACATTTTGAGCAGATTCATGCATGAACCACGGAAGACTCATTATGATGCCGCGCTCCGCATTTTGAAATATTTGAAGAATACTCCTGGACAAGGTCTTTTGTTTTCCTCACACAATTCCTTAACACTAAAGGCTTTTTGTGATTCCGATTGGGCAGGATGTCCCACTACACGTAGGTCTACCACAGGGTATTGTGTTTTCCTTGGCAACTCTCTTGTTTCATGGAAAAGTAAGCGACAAAAGACAGTATCTTTATCCTCTGCAGAGGCAGAATACAGGGCTATGGCTGCAGTATGTTGTGAACTGGTATGGCTACAAAGTCTTTTTCGAGACTTAGGGATTGCGTGCAAAGATCCGGCCGTCTTATATTGTGATAATCAAGCTGCACTTCACATTGCGGCGAATCCTGTTTTTCATGAGCGTACACGCCATATAGAAATGGATTGTCATTTTGTTCGAGATAAAATTCAAGAAAGGAAGGTCGTCACCAGATATGTTCCTTCTTCAAAACAACTTGCAGATATTTTCACAAAAGCATTAGGGAAGGAACGTTTTCAATCTCTGTTAAGCAAGTTGGCTGTTCACGACATTCACTCACCAACTTGAGGGGGAGTGTTGAGAAAGTCAAATCTTTCTTTCCTAGAATAATTGTGAGAATTAATTCTGCATATTTTCTTTCCTCGTTTGTATATTCTGTAAATCTTTTCCTGCTTGTAAGGCTTGATGTTAGACCTTGATATTAGGATCTGTGTATTACATATACTTGTAAAACGTTCTTTCAATAATATAATTCAGCAATACCAAATTCTTTAGATAGGGAAAAAGATTCAGTCATCATTCATTTATTTGCTTGTGGGGCATCTTAAAAAAAACGACAACTGATGAGAAAGCAAAAATGCAAAGAGCAGGAACCATGCCCCCTCCAATCCTATGCAAATCCCCATACCTTTTGTGGTTTTCTACCATAAAAAAACAAACCCATTTCTCTCTTTGCATATTTAGGCATTATACTATCATAACCATCATCATAATGGCAATTATTTTAAAGGGAGTGAGCAAAAGCCCCATGGATAAGCAAAGAGATGGGAGCATATGTTTATATATATAATCTATTGTGGTACATGACCACCAATGACCCCTAATTATGTGTTTGAAGATGGACAAAATTAAACTTCTTAATCAAGAGTTTATTTAGTACAGTATTCATATGAGATACAAACACAAATTTAATGATGAGAATTTATATTCTAATACTGGAAAAATAAACCAATCAATATTTAAAGATTAGAAATGTGATTGTATGACGTGCGTTAATGGTATTGTAGTAATTTTCCTTCCCAAGTACCACATATATATCTTTCATTAAGTGACTTAGCAAGTTGGCAGTTAGCACTTGACTGAAAAACACAATATACAAACTAAGGCTGCCCTTTGGTTTGGTTTTTACCGAACCGATCGACTACCGACCAAATTTTTTTGGTTTGGTATACCGATTTTCACAATTCGAAAATCGAAAATCCGAAACCGAAAATATCCGAAAAAAGTTAGTAAATCGACCAATTACCGAAAATTATTACCGAAAGAAACCGAATCGATTATTACAGAAAAAACCAAAATATATACCGAAAAAACTGAAACAATTACCGAAATTTAGTTATATATGCTTATATAATACTATTATGTTAGTGGTACAATAAATATTAAACTACTAATATCTTAAACAACTATAAAAAAATATAATTGTATAATGTTATCATATTAATATTATCAAAAGTGTGAGTTAAGATATAGAGTCATTCTCTAATAAAGTAAATGTTTATTATTCTTAAGAAAATAAAAATCTCATCTTTAGGTAACTAATGCATATATATATATGTATATATATATTTATATATACTCATATTTATCGGTATATATACATACTAAATTAATAAGATATGTACTAATACATATTATTAAACTAATTATACTAGTATATATTATTACTTGGGTAAAATACTAGAACTATATTAAACTACCAATACTACTTGTGCAAATATATATTCATCAAACATTATATTTTATGCATCATATTTGATTAAATTTTAATTTATATTGGTATATAATAATTAGTATTATTATAATTAAACTGAAAATGAACCGAAGATATACCGAAGTAAATCGAAAATGAACCGAAAAATATCCGATACTAAAATTACCGAAATCGAACCGAAAACTGAAATTTAACAAAAATTACCGAACCAAAAAATACCAAAATCGAAAAATACTGAATTTTTTTGTTTTGGTTTGGTAAGCTCAAATACCGATCCGAACCGACCAATGAACAAACCCTAAAAGAGAAAAATAAAAATTTTTGGAAAAAAATAAAAAAAACTCCATTAGCATTATTGCATATCATTCATCTTATTTAAAGCTTGATGTTTAATATTTGCTTCATATTGTAGAGGCATTGACTCACCCACAAAAACACTGATTGAATCTGTCCACCAAACCAAATTCCAAGAGCGTGTTAGCCACACTGCAATCACAAACCAGATGCTGATTCTGTCAAACCTGGGCCCCACCCACTCCATAAAGACCTCCATTGGCGCGTGTGATGCACCCTCAAGCTGAGCGCGTGGAGTCAATAGGGTTTTTTAGGGGTTGGGAAAGGAAAAGAAATATTAAGAGAGAGAAGGGGGGGGGGGGAAGAGAGGGAGAGTGTGTCAGAGTTTAGAGGCAAGAGAACGTGCAGTATTTGAAGCACAGATCTGGATCCACTAAAAACACCCAACTCGGCACCCACACACTCACTCACTCAGCCACTCGGTCACTCGCTGCTTATTATAGTACCACCAGTCTTTGTCCTATAAACTTCAAAGGAGAGAGAAAGAGAGGGCAGGTCATTGAGTTGAGAGAGAGAAGAAAATCTGAGCTAGAGAGAGAAAGAGAGAGCTCAGCTGTTACTATAGCTCAGAACCCAAAAAACTCAGTAGCAGAGAAACAGAAACAGCAGCAGAAGTGAAGCAATTGATGGTTCTTCTGCTGCTGTTGATGCTGCAAAGGGCCTAGAAACAAGGCGGTGGTTTGGCTTTTGTAGTAAGTTTGACTGAGACTACCCAATTAATCTTAGCTAGCTTAACTTACTTCTTAGTTTGGATAGATAGATAGATAATGTTTGAAGTAGTTGAGCTGGGAGGAGACACAAAGAAGAAACTAGAGGAAGACCACTATCATCATCATCATCTTTCATGGGTAAGTTGTACTTTTCACTCCCACACTTGGGTTTCAGTTTCAATTTGGCAAAGAAAGAGATCATTTTTTTTTTTATACCATTAATTTTGCTATTTCTTTATGCTTATGACTCTTCCAACTTTTGCTCCCTTGGTTCCTTTATGGAGAAATTCAACCACCAAGTTTTTTTTTCCCTTTTAACAAAGGCAACTCTCAGCACCCAATCTCTCTCTCTCTCTCTCTCTCTCCCCCTTTATCTCTCTGTGCCATGAATACTACTTTTAACACTCCAACTTTCTTTATGGTATTTTTTCTTTTCCTTTCCTCTTTAACTTTCTTTTTCATGGGTTTTGCAGGAATAAGAAGAGAAAGGAAGAAATAAACACTTATATGTCTCCACTCATCACAAGTTGGTAGGTGAAAGGTTTTTGTGTGTGGTTGAGAAAGAACAATTTTTACTTGTTCATAGAGTAGAGCAAATTGACACTTAATTTGCTCTCTCTCTCTCTCTCTCTCTCTCTCTCTCTCTTTCTCTCTCTCTCTCTCTCTCTGCCCTCTCAATTAAAAACCAGAAACAAGAAAATTTGGAGGGTTGGTGGCAGTGAAGTTTAAGCAGCAACCCTATTAGCTTGCTAAGCTAGCTCTCTATATCGTGATCACTATTCACCACCAACCATGGATTCCTATGAAGCTACAAGGATTGTGTTCTCAAGGATCCAAAACTTGGACCCTGAAAATGCTTCCAAAATCATGGGTCTGCTTCTCATCCAAGACCATGGGGAGAAAGAAATGATAAGGTTGGCTTTTGGCCCTGAAGCTTTTCTCCACTCTGTGATTCTAAAGGCTCGGAAAGAGTTGGGAATGCCCATCTCCAACTCTCCCTCCACACCTTCCGCACCTTCCTCTCCTTCCCCTTTTCTTTCCAGCAACCCAATTACTATATCAAGGCAAAATTCTTCTTCCTCTTCTTCAAGACTGTCTCTGACTATTCCCAACCCATCTTCAGCTTCTTCAGCTTCTTGGGCTGCTCTGTCCGACCTTCGAAACCAAGACGATAATATGCTCATGAGTCCCAACAATTTAGTCCTTAATGGGTCCTCTTCTTCATCTTCCATGATCAATTCCTCTTTGCCCTTTTATGGAAACGGAGGGTCAGAATTGATTGATGAATTTCAGCTTCAAGACCACCTCTCTTTTCTTAACGATGGGTCTCCAACACTTGGACCCAAATCCCCGGATTTGTTTTACCCCCAATCGGACCTGTCTTCAAGTCCTAGTAATGGTGGTGATCCGACCCTTTTCTCCTCCTATGGTGGCTCGGCTGCTAATTGGGGTGGCGGGTCAGTTCACCGCCGGAGCTGCTCTGTTAGTGATGCGTGCTTGGAGGACCCAAACTCTGGGTTTGGGTGGAAACCCTGTTTGTATTTTGCTAGAGGTTACTGCAAGAATGGAACTAGCTGCAGATTCTTGCATGGTGGTGGACTTGGGGACTCGGTTGATGGTGCTCAAGTGGTTGGCTCACCAAGCAAGCTTGAGATAATGGACCAGTGCCATGAAGCACTTCTCAGATCTAAAACTGCTCAGCAGCAGCAACAAAGACTTGCTGCGGCTTCTCAGCTCATGGCCTCAGCTAACTCCTTCCCTTACTCCTCTAAGTGCATGAACTTCCTTCTTCAGCAGCAACAAACTGATGCCCAAAGGTACATAATTTATAATTAAGCTAGCTCTTAGACTACATATTTTAATTAAAGTCCTTATCTTTGGGTTAGACAAGTTTGGTTTGGTTGATCTTGTTGTGTAATACATGTAGGGCTGCAGCTGCTGCCTTGATGATGGGTGATGATATGCACAAATTCGGTCGATCCAGGCTCGAAAGAAGCGATTTTTCAATGAACGGTGGGGCGGGGATGGTGAACCCAGCTTCAAGGCAGATTTACTTGACCTTCCCAGCTGATAGCACTTTCAGAGAGGAAGATGTCTCAAATTACTTCAGGTTCTTGTTATGAATTCTCATCTTTTCCTTGTTATTTTAAGGGTTTGGTGAAATGGGTTTGTTTTTGCTGACTCTGCTTGCTATTGTTGTTGAATGAATGAAGCATTTATGGGCCCGTTCAAGATGTGAGAATCCCATATCAGCAGAAGCGGATGTTTGGGTTTGTCACATTTGTTTACCCGGAGACGGTGAAGCTGATTTTGGCCAAAGGGAACCCTCATTTTGTGTGTGACGCTAGGGTGCTGGTTAAGCCTTACAAGGAGAAGGGCAAAGTCCAGGACAAGTACAGGCACACTCTCACTTCTCTTTTCTTGTTCCTCTAATTTTTCCCCCGGTTTAAATTGATAATTACCCGGGTTAATTACACTTTAGTGGCAATTAAGCTAATGCTGCTAATTGCATGTTGTATTTGCCAGGAAGCAACAACAGCAACAAGTGGAAAGAGGAGATTTGTCACCCTGTGGTACACCTACTGGCCTGGATTCTAGAGACCCTTATGATCTCCAGCTAGGTAACTAAAATCAAATTATTTGCCTTCCAATATTTGTTAATTGCCTCACACATGGAAGACATGCATTCAATCACATGCTTTCTCTTGAATTATAGGAGCAAGGATGTTTTACAATTCTCAAGACATGTTGTGGAGGAGGAAGCTGGAGGAACAAGCTGAGTTGCAGCAAGCACTAGAACTTCAAAGTCGAAGGCTAATGGGTCTGCAGCTTCTTGATGTCAAGAAGCATCACCAACGTGCACTTTCTTCCAGCAGTCCAATTCAGTCTCCTACTCAGTCCCCTAGTTTGTTCAATCAAAACCTTGTGCTTCCCTCAATGCACAATGGCCCAGAAGTTCCCCAAGGTATTTTTGCCATTACATAATTTAACGATGAAACGGATTCAAGCTTCTTTATCGGATCATACAAGTGGCCAACATATTAACTGTGCTCAATTTGCAGAGAACTGTTCTGCCCCGGTACCACCCATTTCTTCACCCATGTCTGCCGATCAGCAGCTTCAGTCAGCAGCAACTGTTGCTATTGGTAAAGAATCAACAACCAACAATGATGACAATGACAGTGGCAGTGGAAGTGGCAAAGAGAGCTCCCATGACGATGTCAATGATTTGCTAGGAAGGTATGTGCAGGTTCTTGCATCAAATTTCTGTGTTGAATCCAAATTATACATTACTGTGTTGAAGACTGAGGATTTTATAATTGATTGCAGCTTGGAGCACAACCTTCCTGATAGTCCCTTTGCGTCTCCTACGAAAGGAGCTGGAGAGTACATGCCTGCCTTCCCCAACGCAACTAGCGAGGCCAATGACTCAGATGCCTCCGCTACAAATGCTAACATTAACTTGGCCACATCTCTACTTCCCGCAGCTTCTACACTGGATATGGCTTCATTCAAGTCTTTTAACTGCCAAATCCCGAGGTACCCGAAATCACTTCTATGAAATTCTATCATATATATGCACATGATGCACTATCTGGATTTTAACTTGGAAGGTTTCAACTCATCAGGTTGTCCTCTGGTCATGGAGCCATAGGGATGTATGCCGGCACAGGAGGGCCAAAGTGCCCTGTTGGAACTTCCTAATTAAGCTTATTAGGTATAAGTTGCTTTCAGGCTTTGTTTTGTTTAAAATACAAAACAGAATTTAATTATATAATTGATTTGGCTGTTTTTGTAGGAGGATCATCAACAAGTTAAAAGTATAACCAATCAAAATCTGTAGAGAATCCCACCCCACCAGCAGCACCGCCATCATATCATCAATACTACCATACTACTTACTACCATACAAAATGCATACGTAAAAGGCAGTAAAGGAAGTGGGTCAGCCATTCCTTTCTTTGTTGTTGTTGTTGTTGTACTATTTTCAGTAGTCATAATCTCATTCTGTAGTTGAAGTTGAACCACAGGTAAAAAAAAAAAAGCTTAAAAGAGACAGAAAGGAAAGAATCACACGGTCAAATATGTTAGTTTGTTGTAACTTTTGGCACTGTAATTTAATTGTCTCCCACCCTTCCAAACCCATTTGTTCCCCCAAGTGAAACAATTGCCCAAATCTAGTGTAGTCTGTTAGAGTCTGTGTTTTTAGCAATGTAATCAATCTTTGTACAGCAGAAAGCAGAGAACCAGAAGAAGCTAAAGCTATATATATAGCTGATGAGGAAAGAGGTGCAAAATAAAAAAAGTAATGTATAACTACAAGGCTGATTTCATTCACAGCCCGTAAAAGGGTCAATTGAACTTGAAGAAGGGGCCTAACGGGAAAAAGAAAAAGAAAGCTGGGAAGGAAAATAGTGAGATCAGCTGAGCTCTAGCAGCAGAGTACGATATTGGGAATTTTTGTTTTACCATTATCAAAGTATGTGTTGCTGCTACTATAGTGGTTGTTATACATGGTATGTACCCTTTGTTGTTCAAATATTATCCAACAGTTAAGAAAGATTAATTTAGGAAGCAAATCAGAAAAGAAACAAGTTCTAATTGCTCTCTCTCTCTCTCTCTCTCTCTCTCTCTCTCTCTTTAGCTTTCTGTCTGAGCTATGCCTTTTGTCATTTATAAAAATTTGTCTTGTTGTTAAAAGGCATTTCTTTTTTAGTTTTTTGGTTCTGCTTTTTTATTGGTGTGATAATAAAGACTAAAGTAGTGGGACCACAATGCACAATATCACATGGGGTGGCTGACGCTGCATGTGGGTCCTACTAATTTATCTAATGCCAGATTGGGGCGAGGGTCCCACACACCAAACCCCACCATGTGAGTGATCGATGTCATGCCACTATCTCACTCTGATCTCTCTCTCTGGCTCTGTGTGTATAGCCTTTGTTTTCTCTCATTGACAGGAGAGGACATGCAGAGATCTAAAAGTAGATGTTGATGCCCACACGTATGACAAAAGTGCACGGATGCAAGAATCTTTTGGGGTCTGTGGGCTTGTGAATGCGTGAGGAAATTGGCACTGTGTGTGTGTGTGTGTGAGAGAGAGAGAGAGAGAGAGAGAGAGAGAGAGAGAGAGAGAGAGAGAAATATTGATTTTACTGTTGCCTTGGAGTTTGGAACAAAAGGGTGAAGAGTAAATTGAGGGAAGAGAGGTTCAAGAGAGTGAGAAACAGGTTGGCAAGCAAGGTTTCGATAATTACGAAGTGACTATCATCATGTTGGTATCTGACACGTGGTAGGGGGTTTATATAGTGAGAGTGAGACCATATTCATATGCTGTTTCCCAGGTGGTAGAGGAGACTCAGACTGCTTTTCTTTTCCAACGGCCTAATTTAAATTGGTTTTCTTGGGAATTCATGATTAGGGTTTGTTTAATGATCGGTGGGGTTAACAATTTTCTACAATTAATTAAGGATCATAGTCTTGGGTCCATTTTGAGGGAGACGTTTTTGGGTTCATTGTTATAACTTTAATATAATTAAATTGAGTTACGGTTGTACAAAATGACATTGACAGGAGCAAGGAGATTAAGCAAATCTTATAATAGGGTTTGAAAAGAAGAATTTGCCTAGATTCGCCTATCATTTACGAGAAATGACCAAATATAGGTATTTTTTTAAGAGAAATGATATCTTCCTATACATTCATTATGTAATGTTGCTAAATTATTAATTTGGAGTATGCTTGTATGTGATTTTAATCAACAGTTTAGCAACATAATTATTGCTATGAACCAATATGGTTCCATTAGTTTTGATCTAATATCAATATATATTATTCTTAACTTAACCATCTTTGTACAACACATGATTTGGACAAGTCCGATGAACTCACCGGTGTGAGGTTTAATCAAAAAGAGGCTTTATACTATTAGTCATGGATTACCACTTATATATTGTAACTTGTTATACCTTTTTCGATTTGGGATTCATTTCATCCATACTCATCATAAATTGTTGGCAAGAGAATTTTCGGATATTTGGATATAGGACCTACATAGTCTGTTTTCTTGTTGGATGTTTGACATATTATATTTTTAAACTATAAATTTGACAACACATCAAAATAAGGTTTTACCTAATTAGTGATTTGATTAATAGTTTGACAACAAAACATGTCAATATATCTATATAGGTATACAATATGGTTTAATATACTTTTATGTTATTCCGTTAGTTTTTTTTTTTTTTTTAAATTTGAATCACATATTCAAATAGAAGAATGGTATTTACCTTATCGATTTTTTCTACCTTCTCCATCTACATGCTCTCTTCAACTGTCTATTACACAATGTAGTTGCATAATAAAAAACGTATATTTTCCAAATTACTATTTAAAGATCATATCAGTAAAAAAATTAATCAAATTAAAAATTATTTAGTTATTTAACTATTATAAAAAAATAAATGGTGAATATAACTATACTAAATCGTTTATATATTGATAATAGTAAAATGACTAAATGATTTTTTTAAATAATTTTTTAAAGAGATCATCTTTAAAGATAATTTACAAAATAAACGGTTTTGATTATGAGACTGAACTCTAGAATTAGCAAGAGAAGAGAAAAGGTAATTGGAGAAACACAAGAAAGGATTTACCTGAAATAGGTATAAAGCTTTGAGTATGATGGTATGGAATGATGTCCAATGAGAAAATGGAGAAAGGAAAACAAGAAAGCTGTGGCTCTAGCATTCTTTGATATATAATAGAAGCAAATGATTGTGCCAGAAGAGGATCCAAAGCATTCCTTTTGGCATTTTCCTCATATATATTTTTAAGATTGTAGGCTGGGCTAACCCACTAGTGAAGTGACTAGCCCTTCTGCCTTGCACAATATATTAAAGAGAAGAATGTTGAAGGCGCCATATGTGTGTTTTGTGTGTGTGGATTAATTGATTGGGTTGGTCAAATTGTGTGTGCGGGAGTTTACATTTTCAATATTCAATATGTGCTATGTGCATCCATCCTTTCTTTTTCTCATGTTAAAATTATTAGACGCAAGTGGTCAGGTTTTATATTATTAATATTAGGGGAGCTGAAATGTACAAAAGTGTGTGACAATTCACACAGGGAAAGAAAACAGGGAGCACTTAATTGAATGTGCAATGATAACTACAAATTATATCTCTTGTTTGATATTATCGGGTTTGATAAGTTATGGGTACAATTCGACCCGATTTAACCCACCATATGACGGCTATCGATTCTAGGAATAGAAAATTTGCAAAAAAAAAAAAAAAAAACAAAGGAAAAAAAAAAAGCAGTTCTATGGACCCCGAACAAATTTTTTGGAAACCTTATGGGTACACTTGAATTTTTTATAAAAATTTATATATGCTTATGAGCAGAAGCGCTACTGGTTATAAGCGCTTCTAAGAAGCAATGCTAAACTGGCCATAATATCTCTCATTTTGAAATTATATATCATTTGGAATTATAATTGGGCTTATGGTGTATTATAACTATGCCTAGGCCCAAAAGGTGCACCTTTTTGCGCATGGATTATTGGGCCTGTTAGGTTTTGTTGAAGGCATATCAAAGGGAGGGTTTTTTTTATTTGGCCATATGAGAGGGAGGGTTTAAATGACTAGGATGAGCCAAATGAGTCACTTTATTGACAAATTTTTTTAAGTGGATACACTGAGTAAAAAAGTGGGTATCCTCATCTTGGATGCTTTTTTTTTATGGACCAAAAACAATTAGGGTATTTTTTAAAGCCCATAATGGAATATACAATGATAGGCCGACCCACTCTCAACAAACCAATGATAGGCTGACCTACTTTAATGAACAAACGTGCTTAGCTCGAAAACCTAGTGCACACTTTTTTTTGGGGGGTTTTGAAATATTGTTCTTGTGTGATATGTGCATAAATTTATAAAACACACAAATTCAACTTTTTTTTTCTTTCTTTTTTTGAGGTAAATGACTGGAGTTTTTATTTAAACATGCAAGTCTACATACAAAGCTTCCGATAGCCAAAGTGGCCTATCATTACTCCAACAATTGAAACCTACATGAGAAATAGCATATTTTGCTAACAGGTGAGCAACCTGGTTTTTGTCTTGTCGTCGGAACTGGCAGCTCGCGTGAGGAAAGGAGGCTAGCAGCTGCTTCACAACCGAGGTTTACGTTCGCATCTGATGAGGAACCCTCTTTCTAACTACGACGAACTCTCAGCCGAGGCCACCAAGTGGGCTAGGGTCGAGGAGTGGGATGCCCAAGTTGAGGCGCTCAAGTCCAACCAACTGTTAAGAAAAAGGAGGGAGAGATCACTAGCCTCAAGCCTCAGGCCTAGACAAAGAAGGCTAAAGCTGAAGAGCCTCGCCAACTCTTGAGTAACGGACCTAAGTACGTTCAGTATACGGAGTACACTCCATTGAATGCGAGCTTGGAAACCATTCTTTCCAAGATCAAAGATCAGCTCCTCGTTCCCAAGGAAATCTGAGGTTCACCTCCTAACTGGTTGAAGGAGGCCATCTACTGCAAGTACCATTCCAACCATGGTCACGTCACCAATGATTATTATGCGCTCCGTGACGCAGTAGAGACTCTTGCCCGAGCTGGAAAGATTAATCAATTTCTCACCGGTGCCCTAAAAGAAAAAAGAGCTGAACAGAGGCAACTAGTCAATATCTCTGATACTAGAGACGCCGCCATCGGTTCAATTGGGGGATGACCGACCTTTGTTGGAAGCTCAAATCGAGCTCAGAAGGGATATATTCGAGAGGCTCACGAATCATTATCAATCCAAGTGGATGAGCCGAGCTCCTCCAATAAACAATGTAGGAATTGGGCCCCAATTGTCTTCGAAGCAGATGAGCGCTAAGAAGTCATCTTCTCGCATTATGATCCGGTGGTCATAGTGTCTGAAGTGTCCGGAATTACGGTAGCTTGATCCTTCGTAGATGGAGGGAGCTATGTTAATGTTCTTTACTACTCAGCCTTTAAGCAGTTGGGGATTGATGAAGTCAAACTCAAAACAGACACTTCGGCTCTGATCGAATTTGGAGGTGAGGTGGTCAGACTTCTCGGACACATGTATCTTTCTCTATCCTTGGGGCGAGGCTCAATTAAGCAAACTTGTATGACTTATTTGATTGTCGTCAATAGACCATCTGCTTATAACGTCATCTTTGGAAGACCGGCCCTGGTCGAACTGGACTGCATTGTATACTACGCTAACCTTCTCATCAAATGCCTCATTGGTGATGAATACATAACCATCAAGGGAGATCAGTGTTCGGCTAGGACGTGCTATGCAGCTTCCATCAAACAAAAATGCTAACTATCGAATTCTCAAGAACTCGACTCCATCGCAGACGCCGGACGATGGTCGATGGCAGAAACCTTTGACTTTTCTCCCAATCCAAAGGCTTCAGCTTGGCCACTAGCTATTGAGGACTGGGAGGAGGTCCCAATTTATGAAGAAGCACCTGATCAGCTCATCCGAGGCGGGTCTAGGCTCAGCCTTTCATAGCAATCTAACATTGTAGAATTCATTTGTGCTAACGCTGAGGTGTTTGCTTAGTCTTACTATGACATGCTAGACATTTCATTTGACGTCATCACCCACAAGCTGAACATCGACCCCATGTGCAAGCCCATTTGCCAAAAGAGAATGGCATACGATCAAATACGTTATGCTTTCATGGCTGAAGAGGTGACTAAGCTTCAGAAGAATGGGTTCATCCGAGAAGTCAACTATCCGAATTTGCTAGCCAACGTGGTCATGGTTAAAAAGAGCAACGAAAAGTGGCGAATGTGTATGGACTTTACTGACCTGAACAAGGCATGCCCTAAAGACAGTTTCTCCCTACCAAGGATAGACCAGCTGGTCGACGCTACGACGAGGCATAAACTCATTAGCTTCATGGATTTCTATTCAGGGTACAATCAGATCTTGATGCACAAGCCTGATCAGGAAGACACCTCTTTCCTAACCGATCGAGGCATGTACTGCTACAAAGTCATGCCGTTCGGATTCAAAAACGCAGGGGCAACTTATCAAAGGTTAGTCAATCATATGTTCAGCTCATCCATAGGCAAATTCGTAAAGGTCTATATGGATGACATGCTAGTCAAAAGGATCGAAGCTGACGACCACGTCAAAGACCTCTCAGACATGTTCGGAGTCCTCAAAGAGTATCAAATGCGACTTAATCCTGCTAAATGTGTGTTCAAAGTTGAGTCAGGAAATTTTTTTGGCTATATGGTCAGCCAGAGAGGAATTGAGGCCAACTCAGAGAAGATCCAAGCCCTAATTGATATGAGGTCACCCTGAACACGCAAGGACATTCAAAGCCTAACCGGGAAGGTCGCAGCCCTAAACTGTTTTATCTCCAAGTCCATTGATCGATGCCTGCCTTTCTCAAAGCTCTTAAAGGAGCAGGGAAGACCATTAACTGGACTCCTTAGTGCGAACATGCCTTTTAGGATCTATAGAAACATATGGGCGAGCCCCCAATTTTGTCTAAACCTGAGGAAGGAGAAGAGCTTTCCCTCTATCTTTATGTCTCTGACTCGGCACTCAACTTGGTATTGGTTAGGGAAGTTACGGCCTTATTTGAAAGGATGGCCCTGGCTCTAATCACCTCAGCTCGGAAATTACGGCCTTATTTTCAAGCTCACTCTATTGTGGTACTAACTGATTAGTCATGTAAGCAAATCTTGGCCAGACCTGAACCTCAGGTCGACTTATCAAGTGGTCTATCGAACTTAGTGAGTTCGACATCAGTTATCGACCGAGAATGGCCATCAAAGCTCAGGTTATCTCCTGCCCACATGTGACTTCATTTACGAGTCCACTATTACAATGAAAGATCAAATCAAACACCTGGCTGATCTCCCGCCCACATGTGCAGATTGAACTACATCGATTCAGATCCGATCCGATCCTTACTTATGGACCATATTTGTGGACGAATCTTCCAACCTTATGAGACGTATAGCTGGCCTAGTTCTGATATCACCAGAATAAGTCGTTGTGGAGTATGATGTTTGCTTTAAATTCCAAGCTTCCAACAACAAAGCTGAATACGAGGCACTCATTGTTGGCCTTAGATTGGCAAAGGAGCTGGGACCAACAAAGTTAAAGATTTTCAGCGACTCCCAACTCATTGTTAATCAAATCCTAGAAGAATATGAGGCACGAGAGCCAAGCATGACAGCCAACCTAGAAAAGACTAAGTCCTTGCTAAAAGAATTCCAGGAAGATACCATATTTCAAATCCCGAGAACAGAGAACGCCAGAGCTGACGCCTTAGCACATCTAACTTCTGCCACTGATACCGGGTCATCTAGAAATGTTCTAGTCAAGATTCTTGACAAACCTATCACGGCTGAAGAAGAAACATCTGTTATGCAGATTGAAGCCGAGCCAAACTGGATGAACCCCATATATGACTACTTGGTTTTTTGAACTCTCCCTTCGAAAAAAGACAAAGCTCGCCTTTGCCCGTTCAGCTCGGTTCAGTATCATTAACGGTTGGCTTTACAAAAGAAGTTTTTCGTTACCCTACCTGCGATGCATAACACCCGAGGAGGGCAACGATGTGCAGAAAGAGATCTACGAGGGTATATGCGGGAATCAATATGAGGGAAGAGCCCTTACTTACAAAACTATTAGGCAAAGTTATTTTTGGCCCACTCTGAACAAAGATATTGCTCAGCTATCCAGGACCTGCATCAAATGTCAACAATTTGCACCTGTCTCCCACCAATCGCCCGAGTTGCTAACCCCGATGTCAAGTCCCTGGCCATTCGTGCAGTGGGGACTTGATCTGATCAGCCTAATGCCAATGGCGAAATGAAAGGTCACTATGGCCGTTTGGCGGTTGATTATTTCACAAAATGGGTTGAGACAGAATCGTTAGCAACTACTATTGCTGAACGAATGGAAGACTTTGTCTGGAAGAACATCAACATGCCGGTTTGGCATGCCACACACCATTTTAGTTGACAACGACAAGCAGTTCGACTGTAAAAGGTTCAAAGGCTTTTGTTCACGTCTGAACATCAAGTTATATTTTGCAGCACCATATCACCCCCAATATAATGGACAAGTTGAGGCCATTAACAAGATAATTAAGAATACATTGAAGTCCAAACTAGATGGGGCCAAAGGCAACTGGCCTGAACTCTTACCCGAGGTGCTATGGTCATACCGTACTTCTTTTCGTACTTCTACGAAGGAAACACCTTACGCACTCGCGTTTAGAGTTGATGTCGTCGTTCCGGTTGAAATAGGAACTCCTTCATTTCGAACCAATATGTATAGCCCTAATTTGAACGACACCAGGCTCAAACTCAGCTTGGACCTAATCGAAGAAAGAAGAACCGAAGCCAATCTATATCGAGCTGCTTATCAACAAAAAGTGGCTAAATACTACAACAAGCGAGGTGACCTCGTCATGAGGAAGAACCCATTGGCAATCAAGGAGAGCTCCTTTGATCCGAATTAGGATGGCCCTTACAAAGTCACTGATGTAGTTAGGCTAGGGACTTACCGCCTAACCACTTTAGCAGGCAAACCTCTCAAGCATAACTAGAATGCTGAACACCTGAAAACTTATTACTAGTAAATCTTGTATTCAGGATCGAGGACTGTCCGACCTGATCTACTTTTGAACACCTGAATAAATCATATTTATCCCCATCATGTTTACTTTTTGAAGCAAACACTGGGGACTTGTACACCCATACCTGGACTACTCTTAAGTGTTTCCTTCAAAACCTAACAGACCCCAAAGGTCTTTAAATACCCCTGGCCGAGTCGGAGCAACCTATGGTCCCAGTGCTTGAAAAGGAAATAGATCCCAAAGGTCTTTAAATACCCCTGGTCAAGCCGGAATGACCTATGGTCCCGGTACTCAAAAAGAAAACAGACCCCAAAGGGTCTTTAAAAAATTCTTGTACTTTCACCATGCTCTCTGAGCTGAGGGTACTTGTCCAATTTAAATTCTTGTACTCTCACCATGCTCGCCGAGCTGAGGGTACTTGTCCAATTTAAATTCTTGCACTCTCACCATGCTCTCCGAGCTGAGAGTCCTTTTTTAATTTGTGTTCACCATGCTTTCCGAGCTAAACACACGTCATTTTAAAATTTAACTTGTGTTCATCACACTCGCCGAACTGAAAACACTTGTTTATTTTTAAATTCAATTTAATTTGTGCTCACCATGCTTTCCGAGCTGAACACACTTCATTTAAAAATTTAACTTGTGTTCATCACGCTCGTCGAGCTGAGAACACTTGTTTCTTTTTAAGTTCAATTTAATTTGTGTTCACTATACTTTCCGAGCTGAACACACTTCATTTTAAAATTTAACTTGTGTTCATCATGCTCGCCGAGCTGAGAACACTTGTTTCTTTTTAAATTCAATTTAATTTGTGTTCACCATACTTTCCGAGCTGAACACACTTCATTTTAAAATTGAACTTGTGTTCATCATGCTCGCAGAGCTGAGAACACTTGTTTTTTTTTTTAGATTCAATTTAATGTGCTCACTACGCTTTTCGAGTTGAACACACTTGTTCTATTTTAATTATTCTAATGCTTACCGAGCTAAAATAGTTAATTTGCATTCATTAAACAAAAAATGCAAAATTTCAATATAATTGATAAATTTAAATACTTGTTTTAGAATAAACTAAAATTTGTTCGGTTACTAATAAAACCCCAAGCCACACCTCGACTCGGGAGAAATAAAAATAAAACATGAAACCCTCAAACTTGAGGGCCTTCAGGTACATCCTCTGAGTTTGGCACGTGGACTTCAAGGGTGGCTAATGCATGAGGAATTTGAATCGGCTCGGACACATTGACTTGAGGTGGATCCTCGTTCTGCACCTATTCATCGACATTCTCCCCTCGAAATCTTCCCCTAGGAAGTTCAGATCCTAGTCGGGATGCTTAGCTTGGATCTTATCCGTGCAGTCGAAATACCCCTCAATCCGAGCTGCGCTGATCCAAGCTTCGATCTCTTCTGAATTTTGAGTCTCCGCTCGGCTTCAATCACTTTGCCTTGCAATTCGTGGTTCAATCTCTACAGCTCAGCCATTCTTTTCTTTTGCTCGTTCAACTTTCTCGAGTTCCACCTTTTCGACGATCAAAGTGTTGACCTGAATGTGCAGATCGGTGGCCCTTTTATGCTCGGCCTCAGCTTTGTTCCGCTTGGTTCGGGCAGCTTGGACGACAGTTTTGTACATCTCCCTCTGAGTACTTATACATCCTACTACATCCATCATTGCCTTGGCTGCCTCAAACTGCATCTTGGCTGCCTGAGCAGAAGTAATTGAGGGTCAGATCCGAATTGGAAAAAAAAAAAAAAAAACTTTGTTGCCTTTCATCCCCCATTGCTGCCTCTCAAAACTGGTTCCGAGCATGCTCTTGCAGCAAGTCACGAAGTCAGCCAAGTGGGGAGAAGCCACCACTACTTTGCTCGGCTCACCTCCAGCTACGAAAGGCCCTCCGATATAGCCTTTCGGCTTATGTCTGCTTTTCTTGGCTACTTCAGACTTCAGCTCAAGGCCCTTCCTCTTCTCCTGAGCCAAGGGTGGAGGCTTCAGATGAGCCGAGCTCGCCACACTTTTCACAAGAGGTGAAGAACTGAGACTTGCCTTCAACCCAGACTGTTCGGTGCGGCTCTGGGGATTCTGTGGCTGAGCCGAAGTCTTCTTAGTGCCCCCTCTACTCTTCAAACCGAACGTAGACCTCCACTTAAGGTCATTTCAGTCAATGGCCATCTGTCTGGCAAATCTTAGGTCTCTCTTCGGAGCTGGAATGATACTCCGCTCGAACCGATCTCTCCTTCACTCAGCAACCTGGTTGAAGATCGATCTTCATGGTTCAGCTTAATCACTTTCTCTAGTTGATCTTTAAGCCCACTTCTCAACTTGCACTTCTTCCACGTTGCTGCAAGAGAAGATAGGGGGTTAGATCCTATCTGAACTTAAAAAGATCAACAAAATAAAATTAAATGATTATCACACAAGGACTGAGTGCACTCCCCACCTGTCTTCCTAAAGGCCCTAGCAATCCGAGCTATAAGTGGTCTCTTAGGATCGGGAAATTCCCAATTCCCCGAGGCGAAAAAGTATTTCCTCTTCCAAGTCTTTCGGGATAAAGGATTCCCAGTGATTAGCTTACACCCATATGCATGGAAGTTGTAGAAGCCCAGCTCCATCTTCTCTTTTGTTCTCAAACTGAAGCAGTGGAAAAGAAAGTTTATGTGCGGCACACAATTATTTACATGGTGCCACAAGATATGCATGGAGAGTATATCCTGATATATGTTCGGGTTCATCTGGTGTGGGCTGCTCGAATTAAACTCATCCAATCCTGGACGAACTCATGAAGAGGTAGTCTTACCCCATTCTCCAACATTTCTGGGTAAAGTGTTACCCATCCTTTTGGAGGTCGGCTCGGCCTCTCCCTTTCCTTCGGCAACTTCATCAACACCGAAGTCGGGATTTGAAACCTCATCCTCAGATCTTCCAATTCCCATTCCTTCATCTCATTAGGAATGGTGTTAGCCTTCCAAGGAAAATCCTCATAGAAATCTAGATCCACTGATGAGGCTATCCCCCGAGCCGAACTGGAGGCTTCGTGACACCGATCACGTTCGCCTGCTATTATGAGTACAAGTTGTATTTCGGGCTATTCGGGCTTGGGCTCATCCTCCTCTTCCCCCTCCTGACTGTTCGGGTTCGTCCTCCTCTTGTTCCTCCATCTCAGACTCTGCTCCCTCTTCTTCTCTATGTGTTTCCTCATCCTCTTGGGCCTCTACCTCTTGCTCGTCGTCCGAGCCTAAATCCACCACTGGGATTTCCTGGTTTTCAAATATCTCGAGATCGGGCTTGGGCTAGCCCGCGAGGCTGACTGGGAATTCATCTCCTAGGTTCTTGACCTCTTCGGATTATTCGTCCCAATCAATTTTATTCACGGAGGGGGTACGAGATGAATCGGCATCGCTATCATCAGTAAATGCCTCCTTAGATTTGAGCCGAGCGCTCGAATCGGATGACATAATGCAAACACCCATACTTCACCTAACCCTTAACTTTATAAATCCAAAAGTATTTTTCCCAAGAACACCCAGAAAACCAGAAAACTCGTAAAAACTCAGGGGGGAGGGAGATCACTTACGGGTTTTTCTCCTCCGACCACCACTTTCTCCTCTCACCGCCGGGAATATCACGTCGATCGCTGATCAACCGTCAGGTAACCAAACACCAAACACCACTGGATTCAGAGAGTTGAGAGTTTGAGAGAGTTGTAGAAAATGAAAAGGCAAGAGGAAAAGAAGGGTTTTATACCCCTGAGCAGAGCAAATCCAGACCGTCCATTTTTGGCGCCTCATTAACGAGATCACACCACGTGGTAACGGTTTAAAAGCCAGAATCCGAACGGGCTCTCATATTTCAAGGAAGGCGCCATTAATGTGCTGACGCAATCGCATGTTCCCGAGATCACCCAACCACACAATGCTTGCCACCTGTCTGGGTGGTTGAGATGCCAATCCCATCCAACTTCAAACGCCTAGCTCAGGCTGGGCTATCATCTCGACTCCAACTGGTGATTTTGAACTTCCATTCAAAAAGGGAGTTCGGATCGAAAATTGGGGGACTTTTGTTTGTGGATAAATCTACAGAGATTTGACAACCAACCACAAACTTCCACGTGGCTTCATGAGTCCTATTTGGCATTTTTTGACTTTTCAACGACTAACCTGGTTAATTGTATGCATGTGCTGCCATATCAACTCCGATCGAGGAATTATCTTCGGTTCGAACCGAACTCCCTTTTTGAAGATTGTTCATCTTCAACTGAGGAATCATCTCCAAGTGTATCAGTTTGGCTTGATAAATTTTGAATGTCATTCCATCGATCTGATCTTCTATAGGTGACCATATCACGCTTGAATGGGTTAATTCCCGAACATCCAGTTTAGTTCAGATTATCTATGATTTCACCGAGCTCACTTTCAAATCCCCATACAATGTCTTGAGGAAGAATTTATGCTCGGCTCGGCTCAGATTCCTTGCTCCACCGCTATACCAAAAGATCAGGCTAAAGTGAACCGCCACACTTGAGTATGAATGATGGGACATTAAAACCTGACACTCTAGACTCTAGTCATGCCTTTTGGAACATCCCACCATGTCACTATGCCCAACCATGCTTGCATTGAATGCAAGAGCACTTGGAAGCTGTGCATGGCACTGTTCTAAGCCCTAGACGTGGCCTCTTCTCCAGCGTTCATCTTCATGCAGGTAAACCTCTTTTGCCTATATAAACCCACTTATACACACAAAGGAGGGGTTCATAAAAACACAAGAAAACACACATATTTAAGAGATAAACCCAGAAGATTTTGCGTTGTTCTTCCCATTTCACACAGGTTCATCACTTTGTTCTTGTTGGTTCTTACTTATACATCTCTTTCTTGCTTTATACTGATTTGATCATCGGAGCTTATTTGGCTGATACCACACCGGTGTTACTCCTCTTGATCCTTGTTCATGCAGGCTATTGGTGTTAGAGATCATCAGTAAAGATCAGCTCTCAATCATCCTTGTTCATCACAAATCAACAGCCTAATCATCATCCAGCTCATCCCTTTGACGTTGCTGCAGTATTTGACGAATTTTTGCATCAACACAATCTATACTCATTTATCATCTCAGCGTCTTTCATATGCTAAGAGGTGTTCGAAAGGAAATTACATCTATGGTCTCCCGATTTTGGTCAAGGAAAGAAAAATATGGCGCGAAAAATTCATTGGACCAGTTGGGACCGTTTGTGCACATTAAAGAAGAAGGGAAAAGGGGGTCTTGGCTTTCAGGAATTGGAGAGTTTTAATAAGGCTTTAATCGCCAATAATTTGTCTTAATGGTTTTCAATTTGTCTAAGTTTTTGCATAAATAATTTTAAAATAGAGACCTACAAAATAGACAGTTCGAATTGTTGAAATATAATATAGAATGGGCCTCATAATGGATCCCTTAAATAAACTCATTTAAAATATACCTTAATGGAAAAAGTCTGTATACATACATATATATATATATTTGATTAATGGAGACAAGTTTAAGATATCTAGCTATATACTTTTGATCATGTTATGAACATTATGAGCAGCTTGGAACTATATGGTTAATCCAACCATTAACTTCTTTGGTGTTTTATTGGAATTGATCTAAGAAAAATTTACCCAATTGAGGAAAGAGTATTAATGCCCATAATGTTTCTATTTAATAAAAACAAAGGGAAAATTTAGTGAAACGACTTCAATTATACCATTATTTTCAGTTGATGATCTCGTTTTCACTTTACTTCAATTAAAGACTATTATTTTTCAAGTATTTCAATCAAGGATATTCCATCAAATCCGTCAAATTTTCTGTTAAAAACTAATCATATGACCAGTTTACAAGGATATTTATGTCTTTTTTGTGCATTTAAAAAATAATTATAAAACTAAAAATAACTAAACAATTTAAAAAAAGGCAGGGGCATTTATGACTTTCTCTCTTCTCTCCCGCACTCTTTCTTCTCTCCACCCTTGTCGACCCCTCACCACCGGCCCAGCCCTCCGGGCAGTTGTTCGGCGACCCAAAGGCCACCGGCATGCTCCTCTTAGGCCAGTCGGCCGACCACCTCCATCCCACCTCTGTGCAACCCAGTCGCCCACATCCACGAAAATTAGCCGGAAAGCCCAGCCCCACCATTACTTCTTTCGCTGATTCTGATCACCTTCGGCCTCCGATCGACCCAAATTTTGATCGATTTTTCTTCCCACATCTTGGGTTTTAATTGCCTATATGAAATTGTAGTTTAATTTTGAGTATTTGAGAAATTGAAATTTGGGGGGTTGGAACCCATTTCGGGTTCCCTTTGAATGGTAGCTATAGGAAGTGTTCTTGGATGATTTTTGGATAATTTTCACCCTAGGAATGTCCAATTGTTGATTCTAATTAGAAATTTTAAAAAATTTTGATTGATGATTTTTGGGGGGAGGGAGAGAGAGAGAGAGAGAGAGAGAGAGAGAGAGAGGCATCGCCAGTGGAAGGGGGAGTCGCCGATGGAGGGGGAAGTCGCCGGCAGTGGTAGAGGAGTCGCCAATGGTGGCTAGGGGGGGTGAGGGTCGGTAGTGGCGGGGTTTCAACTCCTAGGCTTTTTTTAATTAATATTTATTATAATTATTTTAGTTTTATTTTTATTTTTTGTAATTAATTTTTAGTTGAAAAAGACGATTTTAGACCTAAAAATTAGTCACATGCTTTGCACATGACCAATTTTTGACGAAAATTGTAACATAATTAACAGAAATCCTTGTTTGAAATACTAGAAAAATAATTGTCCTTGATTGAAGTAAAGTAAAAAAAAAAATCTTCAACTAAAAATAAGAGTATAGTTGTAGTCTTTTTGCTAAAATTTTCCCAATTCAGTTTTCCAGTTCCAATAAAACTGTTTGCTTGAAATGTAAATTTTCATATGTATTATATATGCTACAGAAACAAGAAAGCAACTTAGCTTCCTATAACCATTTTCTTTTTTATTTCTGCATTATATTTCCATAACCATCTCAAAATGAAATCAACCAACAACATAATCAACACAAACATTAAGAGCTAAAAACTATCAGACAGATATGAGAGAACACTTACTCCCTAATATTGTCTTGCTACAATCACATAGAAGTAAAAAATACAAACTCTATTAAGGGAAAGATTACCAATGATCAAAAGAAAGCAAATTGAAAGCTGCATATAAGCACGCTCCTGTTCCGCTTGAACCTCTCAGCAAGGATGATGAATGATTGAATGCAGTACGGAGAAAGTATGTACACATGGTATAATCAATGCCTAATATCCACAAGGTTGTTTAATAAAGTGCAATCTGAAGGTCTGTACAATTATAAAAGTGTAATAATACTACATAATTTTGACATGTAAATCACATGAATCTCAGATGTCTGTATATTTCAAGCAAAAGAGAAATATTTGTTTCAATCCAAACAAGTCAAATCTATTTAAGATTTTTTGTTTTTTTGTTTTTTTTTTTTTTCACTTGAAAAATGAGATCAAATTTAATTGGCAGGACAGAACAATGAAATCAATTCAGTAAGCAGGAGGTTGATTTACATGGTTACATTAATGATTTAAAATCAAGTTAATAGCGCTGATACAAATTTGGAATCTTAATTATTTAAATCTCCTTTCAGCATAAGAGGACGCTTCACTATGCAAGATCTATATGTTCCTACATCAACCATTGTACTTTAAAGAATAAAAGCCAAACTCAAGGATAATGGGCAGATTTTTATCAGTAATCTTCCGATTATCTCCAAAACGACTAAAACCAAAGCATAAATATTCAGTCCTTTAATCAAAATGTCTAAGATACCCAAAATGCTGATTTACAAGCTTGTATTTTTTCTGTAGGCTATGTATGCTCCATTTGTTCACTAATTTTCACTATTTGCTTGCTCATAGAAAAGGTTAAAGGGTTTCACCTTTTCTATGAGCAAGCAAATAGTCTTAATTAGGGGTGGAATTGGTTCAGTAACTGAACCAATGTAGCTCAACCGATTATTGTACCGACACTGGCGATAAGGCTAGACTCGCAACCACCACTGCTACTGACAAGTTCGGTTACCGACAGCTTCGGTATCGGTGGTGGTCGGTCACCTTCTCTCTCCTCTCTCTTCCTTTCTGGCAACACTGCCAAGTGCCAGCTCTGTGTTATCTTCTTCTTCTTCTTCTTCTCCGGCTCCCTTGCTTGCAACACCGACGACGTTGCAGCTACGCAGTTTTGAGGAGGCAACACAACACCGACGACGTTGCAAGCTTGCAGCTGCGTGTTGTTGAGCTTGGCAGCCGACGGTGAGATACTGACATGTGGGCAGGCACACGAGAAGAAGAAGAAGAAGAAGAAGAAGAAGAAGAAGAAGAAGAAGGTCGATATCAGTTTGCTGACAGTTTGGGATTTCCAAACCGCCACTGCAACCGACAAGGGTCAGTTCGGTAGAGAACCGCTGCCCATTGGTTTGATGTTCCGCCACCTCGATTTTTTCGATTTGTTTTCGGTCAGATTCGGTTTGTCGGAGACTTTTCCCAGTCCTAGTCTTAATTGGTGGAAAATTGAAGTCAACTAACTACACCAAGTACCTATAGAACTACTAATAAATATGTCAGTAAGCAGATGTATTTTCTATGACCTTTTAACTTTTATGTTAGCAAGCATGAACCATTTGTAGTTCCAAGGGTTTCAATACAAGTGTTGCCAATATGAACCCTAATTTAACTAACACAGCTTGTATTAAACTAAAAGTGCCCTACAATCAGCACAAGGAATCAAAACATATTGTAGAAAAAAATTTCAAAACGGTGAGAAATACTAGATGCACACGTCCTTAGGCAGGGTCCAACTTGAAATAGCCACAATAATGATCAGCAAGGGGCTGAATGCTGACATGCAAAATGGGGCTTGTTCTCTGAATACTCCAGGAAAGAAGAAATTAGGTAGTGCAAAACTCAAAATTCCCTGAAATTATCATCATGATATGAAGTTAATTTAATGGTTAGGAATTCATGAATAAATTTTTTTATTTTTTTTGACAAGCTAGGAATTCACCCAAAGTTCACATCAAATTTTTCAGAAAATGACAAAAAAAAGAAAAAGAAACAAAACAGTAAAACCTTATACAAACATGAAAATTCAAATGCAACTTTTCACAGGCACAGTCTACAAGTAAAGCAATAAGTACAGTTTCAGAATACAATAAAGCAGAATTCTAATAGAGAACACTGAAAAACTAACCATCTATGTACGAAAAAGAACTCTGAAAAGTTCTCAAGAACACCACTCTCTGGAATTCTGGAACATCTGCAACCATTCTGGATACCATGGGAATTGCCTCATTAGGAAGCAACCATCTGGATGAGGCATCAAGGCAAGATGCCTCCCATCCAGAGAACAAATTGCGGCAACCCCCAAAGGAGAGCCATTGAGGTTGAAAGGGTAAAGTTCTGTCTCATACCATCATCATCACAATATCTTATAGGTGCCAACTTTGAATGAAGCACACAAGAACACCACCATCAGGGAAATATGCCCTTCACTCACCATGGGCAGCCACACACCCAATGTACTGCCCTCCATTCCTCTATTCATAACAGCCGGTGAGTCCTTTATTGTCACACTGGTGAATCGGTATTCAAACCGTCCTGACTCATTGTGAATGAACCTCGGTTGTGAAGGATCCCCACCACCACCAAGCAGACCCCCCACCTGAGGACCCAGGACCCACCCAAAAGATCCATAAGCTGACACCCATTGCAAAATCCAAGACTAAAAGTGTCTGGCCGGTTATAAAACTCCTGAAATTGATTTAGAAGGGGTTGATTAAATTGAATTGACGCAGACCAACCTTTCACAGAATCAAGCACATCAGCATAGCTAAAACCTCCAACAAGCACAACTCCATGAAATTCATGCAGTTATATGGCTCCATTAAGGTCTGGCATTGTAACATCCCATGGTTCAAAACCAGACGCATAAAATGCTGCAGCCATTTCTCTGTCCCCATTGTTGCCTTCTCGAATTATACCCACTTTCGGTTTGCAGGCTATGGTCATATACTTTTCACCTGTGAAAGGAGTGAAAGATAATTCCGATGAAGGCTGTGGCAATCTTTCAACTCTTCTTTCTCAAGATCCACACAAGAAGCCAATCTTTGAAACTTGTCCAGCTGAAAACTAGTTTCCTCCCACAAGTCCTTAAGAAAGAGGTACTCCCATTCAAATGCGTTACCCCATCAACCTTTGACTCTAGACCATGGGACTCTTTTGGTTGAATAATAAATTCATTCATTAATCCAAATAAAAAATAAAAAAGGAATTCTATCTCATCTAGTGCAACTAGCATAGATGGGAGACGCATATTATTAAATGTACACGGTCGAACTTGATTACTGAATCTAATTAACTATTTGTTTGCAGCAATTTAACAGAATTATGGTGCTCAAATCATATTATACCTAGTTCATGTAATATATTGTCCAAGAAAGCAAAAAAATCAAGATTTGTCAAGACAATAAAGCACAATAGAGAGAGAGAGAGAGAGAGAGAGAGAGAGAGAGAGAGAGAGAGAGAGAGAGAGAGGTATTGAATGTGATCAATTAAACAATAAGCGAAGAATGATGATAGATTGATAGTCTTATTATAAGTTTACGTGTCCCCTTGGGATTTGCAGGCACATCACAAATGGGTCATGAATCTTTATAAAGTTATGGCTAACAAAGATTGATTGTAGGTGTTACTGGGAGTGAGAGGGTTACTTACTGACATGAATTCTGAGCAGAGCATCCTCATTAGCTTTTCAAGTGTCATTTTGAGGCATTGGATGATTCAATCAAGCTCAAGACAATTACTCTTCCTTCAATCTTTTGCAGAGTGATTCTTTGTTATCTTCAACAGACAAAGGCAAAAACGTGGGTGGCTTCACCTGAAAATCCCTTTAGCAACTTCTTTCCCCCGGTTGGCCCAATTTGGACAGATCACCTAAAAATTAAATTCAAATAACTGTTTTCGTCAAAAAATTCTCTCAATAACTAAATAAAAGACTATTATTATTTTTAATCTTAAAATGGGAAACTAAAGCTACCATGGAAAAAACGGCATTTCAATATCAATTGTCTTCATCAACTCTGGCACAGAGAAGTCCCAATACTGAAAGGTGCTGTCTGGCAAGGTGGTCCAGTAGAATCTCAAAGCTCTGTTACCGGAAACCACTATGACAGAGGTGACCAACACTGTATACATAATACATACAGAATGTATAAAAGTATGCAGCAGAAGTTTTAATATTCTATTTCTGCATTCAAATGTCATACACCGGCAATGTCTTAACAAGTTAACAGGCAAAAATAGTATTTAAAGCGTTTTATGCTACCATCCATTTAAGTAAATCACAAATTTGCAAAAATCAATGAAGAAATCAAATAACACATTACCAACTAATATCATCATGAACATCTTACTAATTGAAATAATCATCAGGTCTAACAACAATAATCCAGAAGAAAAAGTGTTGACAACATATGCCAGTTTCAGTACAGCAGAAGTTTCATAATTAAATTTTAGATGAGCACAATCCCATTCAAAGCAACTCACTTCCTCAGTTCCAGCAGTAAGCAAAGATGTCTCAGCTACTATATCACCATCACATGGCACAATAAGTTGGGCCCTTCGTCAAAAGGTCTGTTGAACTCCAAACTTCTCAATGAGTAAAAATAGTGTCATTACGTCTAGGTGGTCTATCAGGAATTGAACCCGGCTTGAACTTTGAGGCTTCATGTTTTGCCAGTTCAGGAGGAACATGACTATTACTCTGAATGAGCATCTGCTTGATATCATAGAAGACATCAGTGTCGTGCATAGTCAGGAATGAAGTGGCCACACCAGTCTTCCCTGCACGGCCAGTACGTCCAATACGATGCGTGTATGTTTCAATATTTGAAGGCATATCATAATTAATGACATAAGCCACATCAGGTATATCAATCCCACGTCCTGCAACATCCGTTGCAACAAGGACATTATATCTCTTGGTCCGAAAACCTTCGAGGCTAATTTCTCTCTGCTCCTGCGACTTCCCCCCATGCAAAGTGGTCACACGATACCCATGCTTATCCAAACTCTTGGCAACATAATCTGCATTCTTCTTGGTGTTGACAAATACAATAGCAGTCTTATCACCAAGTTCGTCAAGCAATCTCTTTAACCTCTCAAACTTCTCCGATTCCTTGGTCATGATCACATTCTGGGTGATCAAATCGGTCGTCTTTCCAGCTGTGCCAATTGTGACCACAACAGGATTCCTCAAGTACTTCCTGGCAAGTCGCTCCACAGCAGGAGGCATGGTGGCACTGAACATATAAGTGGTTCGGTAGATCTTCTTCTCATCAAGCTCTTCATCCTCATTCTCAGGTTTGAAATTGCTGGAAGGCATTGCATCCAAGACGCCAATAACCTGGGGCTCAAATCCCATATCAATCATCCTATCAGCCTCATCAAGAACAACATAATTGCACTGGTTAAGAACAGCATAGCGCCTCTCCAAGCAATCAATCAAACGCCCCGGAGTGGCAATAACAACCTCACAACCTTGCCTAATTCTAAACCCCTGCTCTTCAATCGACTGCCCACCAACAATGGAAACCACTTTGATACCCAAGTAATGCGCAAACTTCACAGTCTCCTCCTCAATCTGCTGAGCAAGCTCACGAGTAGGCGCCATAACAACGGCATAAGGCCCCTCAGCCTCATTCTCCTCACTAATGGGAGGCAGCCTCGAAATGTAAGTCAACATAGGAAGAACAAAGGCAGCAGTCTTACCAGAACCCGTCTCGGCAATGCCAATGACGTCCCGCTGTTGCAACCCGAGCGGAATGGCTGCCATCTGAATGGGAGAGGGTTTCTTGTACCCAGCTCTGTCCACAGCCTTGAGCAGCTCCGCACTCAACCTACTCTCGGCCCAGCTCCTCATAGGGCGAGGAATCCTAGATCCTTTGTAGGAAATATTGAAGTCCTCACGGAAAATCCGCCAATCCCTCTCAGTCATCTCCTCCAGCTTCTTATCAGTCCAATGGCGATCAACCCTCATGTCGAAAGTGTCGTACATATCCGCAGCCTCCTCCTTGAGCTTCTGGGCTGCAGCCTCCTCGGGCTTCTCCTCCACGCCTTCCTTCTTCCGAATCTCGTCCCGCAGCTCCCTCTCCTGCTTAACAGCAAGCTTCTTCTGCTCTCTCCGGTCCATCCCGGCACGAAACCCTCTCCCAAACAAGAGTTGAGCCTCATGAGGGTTTTGGTACAACGAATTCATATCTCGAGAAGTGTCCTCAGTGTTCTCCCAATCGAAAGAGAACCGGAACTTCTCGCTGGGTTTAATAACACGCTTCTTGGGCTTCTTCGATCCCAGATACTGTTCTTTAATGGCTTCGAGCTCTTTGTCACGCTCGCGCTCCGCTAATTTGTCCAAGCGGGCGCGCTCTCGAGCCTTGGCCTCCTCTTCCCGTTCCCTCTCACGGTCGCGGTCACGGTTCCGCCTCTCCGATTCCCGCTCTCGGTCTCGGTCTCGATCTCGGGAATATCGGTCCCTGTCCCTGTCCCGGTCCCGGTCCCGGTCCCTATCTCGGTCTCGGTCCCTGTCCGAATTGGTGGCGGTGTGTGGCGCCGAGTCGGAGGAAGGGCGGACATGGGAGAGATTGGAGAGGATTTCGTGTTGGTGCCGTTTGTGTTCGTCGGTTTGTTCTTGGCGGCGTTGGAGGGCCAACTGCTCGCGTTGGGCTTTGGTCAAGAAAACTGGTTTCTTCGGCGGCAAAGAGGAAGAGGCGGCGGCCATTGAAACGCCATCCGATGTGCGTTTCATTCCAGAGAGGCGACGATGGGTGAGAGCGGGATGATGGGTGAGAGCGGAGTGAGGTGATATTTGGGTTTCTAGGTTTCGAGACTGACTGGGGTCCGGGGAGATTTTTGTGTCTTGGATTTATCCAAACTTTGATTTTAATGAATTTTAAAAGTTAATCTTCAACTTAAATTTTAGGCATAAATTCAATTTAGATACATAACTATATAAGCTATTTCAACGGAGTTCATAAATTTTAAAATATTTCAAATACACACCCGATCTATTATCTAAATTGAAAAATGAATTTCTGTCCATTGATTTGTTGAAAGATCAGTTAAATGACAGCTTGTCTTTTACTAACCGGGATTATTTGACGACGTGGTGCTATCTCAGCAAACATTTCTCACCAAATGAGCGATACAGGCCCACAATTTAATAATAATAGAGAGAGAGTTTGTGGACCCGTGTCAGGGGTTAGGTAGACTTGTGTTGCTCATTTGCCGCCAAATGAGCAACACAAGTCTACCTAACCCCTGACACGGGTCCACAAACTCATCATCTCTTTCTTGCTCGTTGAACACAAGTGAGAGATTTATATTCGAATTTGGGGGAAAATGTGATGTTTTTGGGAGACTAAATGGTTATGAGAGCGTTCAACGAGCGAGAAAGAGGTGATGGGTATGTGGGCCCGTATCAAGTGGACATATGTTGCTCATTTGGCGGGAAATGTATACTGAGTTGGTGCCATGTCGCCAATTAATCCCCGTTAGCAAAAGCCAAGCTGACATTTAACTGATCTCTCAATAAATTGATGGATAAAATTTCATTTTTCAATTTACATAATAAATCAGGTGTATATTTGAAATATTTGAAAGTTCGTAGACCCCATTGAAATATCATATATAATTATGTGTCTAAATTGAATTTATGTCTAAATTTTAACAGATTCTAATTACGCAACTTCTTTACCTAAGTTGTATGCTCACTTTCTCTCTCAAATCAAATCATGACATAGATTTAAAAAATTAACCCTAAATTAATATATTATATATTTAATTTTTTTTTTTACACAAAACACTCTCTCTCACATTTTCTCTCTCTCTCTCTCTCTCTCTCTCTCTCTCTTATGTGTTCTCTCTCGCCCCCGACTCACCTCTCTCCTCTCGCCTCTCTCATCTCTCTCGATCTCCCCTGCTGCCGCCAACTCCCAAAACCCAGCCCCTCTCACCTCTCTCATCTCTTTGCCTCCAGCAACTACAGCCCCCAGCCAATATCCCCAAAATCCCACCCTCAGTCTCCTCCCATCGAAACCCCCCAACTGATGTCAGCCAAGAGTTTAATTAGTCCTAACTCCTAACTGAAATTTTGTTGGTCATGTGCAGATAAACAAAAACAAAATTCTTGATCTTGTGCAATGTGCATAAATGGCTTATGCTGATCTGCTACAGTGATACAGATTGTAACCATCAGATTTGAAAGAGCAAAAGGACTCAAAAATCATAATCCATTAATATTCCTACAGTACTATGCAGTTACTCCATGTGGGTCCTTCCCACTAGAATCATATCCAGCAATTAAATTCAAACTGACTAGAAAATCCCTTCGGTGGGAGAAGGCTGGGGATGGGATTTTGGGGATATTAGGGGTTGCTAGAGGCAGAGAGAGAAATGCAGAGAGGTGAGAGAGATGAGAGAGGTGAGAGAGATGAGAGAGGTGAGAAGGGCTGGGTTTTGGGGGGTGGCGGCGGCTGAGGAGATCGAGAGAGATAAGAGAGGCGAGAGGTGAGTCGGGGAGAGAGAGAGAGAGAGGAGAAAGAGAGAATGAGAGAGAGAAAAAGGAGAATGAGAGTTTTGTGTAAAAAAAACTAAATATACTATATGTTAACTCATGGTTAATTTTTTATACATATGTCATAATTTGAGAAGGGAGGTGAGCATACACTCTAATTAAATGAGATGAGCAAAACTGCTCTCATAAAATTCAAGTGTCTTGAAAAACTTAGGGGTGGGCACCAATCGGGCTGGGTCGGGTTAAGGCCCAACCCGCCAGATGGGCCGCACATGTCGGAGTAGGAAAAGCCCAACCCATACAAGCCGCGCAAAGTTTGGGTTCGTCGGGTTCGGGCCTATTAGGCTAAAGAGCCGGTTTGGTCGAATGCGGCCCAACCCAGAATAAAATGATTTGTTGTGGGCTTGTTTGTTTTTGGGCCCAATTAAGCACAAAAATAGTATTTCTCAATCACTTTTAACAAAAAAAAATTAAAAACTAACAAAGTTAACAAACAATGTATAATCTATTATTCCATCACAAATTCACAATCTAGGATTCCATCATTCCACACCTAGTTCAAACTTTTCAAATCAATACTCAAATCTAACAAGTAACAAATTCAAACCCAACACCAACAATAATAACAAAATAAGAAATTCAAATCCATTATTCCATTACATACCAAACACAAAATAACAAAATAACAATTGAACAATTCACAAGTAAACAACCACTCAACCAGGCAGCACTCAACATGGTAGGCACTGACAGGTAGCAACAACACTCAACAATAGCACTTAGCAGGCACAAGCAGCATTGCAGCAACGTACACTTAGGTTGTTGATGTTATTCCGGAGACACAAAATTCTACAAGACAGAAAATTAAAGTAAATGAATATAATTGAAAATAACATAATATGGTTGAATTTGAAGTAAAAATGCAATAGAAATCAGTTTAGAGGTTATCTTACCTTGCTCCACAGCTTCACAAAACTCCAATTCTGAAATTATAGGTTCATTGAATTGGTTCATAGGGACCGATCTCAACCAATTATGTGTGCATATTAGGGCTTCTACCATCCTAGAAGATAGAGAGCTCCTGTATGGATCAATCACTCTCCCTCAAGTGCTAAAGCAAGACTCGGAAGCCACTGTTGAAATGGGTGTGAGCTCGGTTGCTTTAGAAACATCAAATACCTTCTTGAAACAATATGTCAATCCACCTAGTTTGTACCTTGGGTCTAGAACATATGCAATTAACAATAACTCATGGATTTCATAAGTGATAGATGTTAAGTGTAAATATAGGGGGTGTAAGTATAAATAACTCTAGATTTTAATGGATTTGGATAGATTTTTAAGGGATGTATGTTTCATATATAAAATATAATTTCCAATCTTTAAAAAGGAATTATAATAAGATATAATTTCCTATCTTTAAAATATAATTTCCAATATTTAATATGATATATAAAACTTAATTCGGGTCTTACTCTATTGCCCTACGGACGGACCACAGTTGTTGCTTTCTTTCTAAGTCTTTCTAAATTTTTCAATCTTAATTATCCTCATTTTCTCCCTAAAAATGGCTCTCATACAAGAACTAACCCACGATATAATAAAATATTTAGAATGGAATAAAGTGGTTAATTATTTAGAAAGATTAATTATATAACATGCTATATAATTAATCACTACTTTGATAATAAAATAAAATAAATGAAAATAAGTCTTGAAATAACACTTGAAATATTAAAACTAGAAATAGAATAAGATCAAGAATATAACTGTTGAACATAAAATTGGAATGTGAAAGTACCTTTATATTTCAAATTTGAAATTACAATCTTGAGGCTCCAGTAAGGCCCTGACTCCTGAGGCAGCATTCAAAAAATGTTTACAAAGTGTTTGAAAGTTACAAAGTTTCTCTCTTAAAATCTTTCCTTCTAGAAAAACAACTCAGTCTTCTCAGACGAAGAAAGTCTCCTTTTACAGACTCAAATTGAGTGTTTGCATGTGACACTTTTTGACTTTGAAGATGAGATCCATGTACATCTTTAGACTTTTTTGGATAAAAATCCGAAAGTGGCCGGAGAATACTGTTTGCTTTTACTGTTGATTATTTTTTTCCATTTGCGTTGGTTGGAGACAACAGGATTCTCTTTTTAGAAAAGCATATATATATTTTTATTTTTGAATTCTTTTGTCCATTAAGGTCACATGACGGACATTAAGAATCAATTTGTTGGTCCAATTTCAGAAGTGGAGAACATAGAAATCATCAATATCAGTATGGGAGAGCTGATTTTCAGGTCCCATGGGCATATTCATTTTGAGAATTTGCAGCTGCAAGCTGGCATTCGATTTTTGACTTTTGGAGCAAGAATTGGCTCTGGTTCTAAATGAAGGAATCTAGGCATCCATCCAAAAACCAATTGGCAATGAGAGGAGTAGCCTAAACCTTTATAAGCTACTAGGCAAGGTTATATTTTTGCAATGTGAGACAACGCTTCACATTTTCACACGGCCCAGCATGTGTGGCATCACTTTAAGCCAAACACGTGGATAACAGCTCATATTGGGTGACGTGGAGCACGTGTGGCCACTTGGCCTAACACACGTGGGTGAACATGCTTTTATACCATGAAGGAATTAATCTAGGCATCCATCAAAACTAATTGACAATGAGAGAAGTAGCTCAAACCCTTATAAGCCATTATACAAGGTTATACGTTTCCAATGTGGGACAACACTTCACATTCTCACACTAAAGTTCCTCATAGGAACCTTTTTTCCAGTAATGGAGATGATCTTTGAACCATTGAAGAACAAAATCTTCAGTAAATTCATTAATCTTGAAACTATCTCACCACTTAACTTTGTATCATCTTATGAGGATAGCAGGGTCAGAATCATCAACCGAGGATATAAGAATATCCTAAGAAAAAATTCATGCCACGTTCAGTGAAGAAAAGAACATGAACAATGGATCAAAAGTTTTGGCTTTTGTTTGGTTAAAGTTTTCTTTAAAAAATTGAAAGATTTATGACATCTGTTGAGGAAGAATTTCTTCAGTTGCCCCAAAAGAAAACCACTAATCTTTGAACTGAAAAGGCACCCCTGGATTAAAGCTTTGACAAAAAAAGATGAACCAAGAGTGCTCTTTTGATCTATTTTGAAAATAAAAACATTTTCCCAAGTATCCACATAGTCCCAATATGTAAAATGACTTGGAGAGAAATTTTGAGAAATTTTTTTTGGAGTCATGGGATTTTGATTCCAATATGTAAGAGATAAAACCTTTTTGATTTACAGTTTGGAATGTGCGATGTAATTATCAATACAATTGTGAGTAACACTGACAGAATGAGTATCAACAAGAATGAACTCATAAAATTTTTAAGTTTTTGTTGGATCCCAAATCTTTTTTTTCTTTAGCCCCCGGTCTCATATGTCAAGCGCTGTCACCCTCGTACACTTCTCTCCCCGACCATTTTCCCCTCTTCACCTCATCCTTCGTGGCATGCCTGCAGCTACGTACCACCTTGAGCCTCGAGTCTCACTGTCTGTACTCCTATTCACCTCAACTCCCAAGTGTGAGTGATTTGAACTGCCAAGAGCCCAAAAAAAAAAAAAAATTGTTGGGTTCCTTCTCAAGCTCTTATGTCGTTGAGGTATGATTTTAAAACTCCAAACCCTACTACCAGTTTTGTTGTAGTACTTTAATGGGTTGCCTAATCCTAGATTAAGGGGGTGTATTCAATGTGGATTTATGTAGACTTTTATAGACTTTTCTAAGTGATGGAGTTTTGAAGAGTTTGAGATCGAGACTTTTATACTCTACAAGATTTTTTATAGATTCCACAGACTTTTATAGACTTCATATAAACATCTATATGGAGTTTATTAGAGTTTGCTAGACTTTCTTATATATGGAGTTTGATAGAGTTTCATTTTTGACTTTTTTGTTTGGTTAACTTATTAAACACTTTATAACATTTTTTTCTCTCACAACCGTTCAAGTTTCTTGATCAATGGTCATTTTGTTTTGTTTTTTTTACGGCTTGTTCTATGAAAAGTGGCCCAAAAAGAAATAGGGCTTGTTCTATGAAAACAACTTTGTTTATAAAATTTGCCTAATCGGGTTCATCTTCCAAGTAATTGGACTAGATCCTTGAACAATTGAAAAAAAAAAAATTCAAATTCAAATATTGAACATCTCAGTCACCTAGTATTTTCATGAATAACAAACATCTCAACCATGTTGAAAAGCAAATGGTATCTCTTCCAAATTTTATCGATTCAAACCAGAAAAATAAAAAATTATAAAAAAAAATTACATAATTTGAGGTTCAAAGTTGAAACAAAGTATAGTGGGTTTTCCATAACCATCTCTTTCCTAGCTTCCTCCACTTTGGAGTTTATGTGCAACTCAACTCCATCCCTAATCAAGACCCACCTCGATCTATTTACTCCTCCACCCCCAAACAAGACTAAGAAGTCAGATCATATTCTCTCCAAATAACTATGGATATTTTGTAGACTTTACTCCAAAAAACAAAAGCCTCATATCAAAGCAAAGAAACTCGATCTATTTATTTTGATGGCAACAATTTTTTAAACCAAACTCGATCTCAAAGCGTAATAAATATAGAAGATCCGCAGCTTGTATAGCCTGTAAGATTTCCTAATGGACTAATTACTGGCGCATTAGGATTCAACTAGGCATTTTAACTTTCAGTTCAAAAAAGAGCTATACTAGATCATTCCAGGTGTTCTTGTTGGTATGTGATTCTATTACAACAAGCACAAAGGGCCTGATAAGCAGGATGGTTGAATCCTAATTGGACATGGTTAAGGAATTCTTTTACAACTGTGATTGTTTGGATTGGAGGCACAAGAAGCATCTTTATGGGAGGACTCCAATCTCATAATTGAATCACTTATAAAAGTAACAAGTCCATGCTCTCACAAAAGTAATTAGCATAAGGTACTCTACCCCATATTGAGTTGTTGTAAGGACATCTGCAAAGAGGAAAAGATTTGGTTTCCATGGCTTCATGTATGTGTGCTTGACTCGTGCTCTTACTGGTGGTAGTTTTGATGAAATCTTATTATGTGTTTCTTGATGTCTATGAATAAGGTTAACATGTGGTATCAGAGATTCTCACACATCTAGAAATCATCTTATTGTTTCATGGTTAATCAGATATGCAAATATATGAAGAACTGTTTTACTGCTGCATAAGAGGTTGAGTTATATTTACATATTTGGTGTATAGATTAAATTGAAAACTATGATTACTTGTTGTTTTGAAACTGCTAGAACTTACTGATCATATGAATTGATATGCATGTTTATTGCAAACTGAGAGCGTGAAATTTCGATTTTGGGAATTATGTTGAACTGTTTTAATAGTTATATGTTTTCAATACTAAATAATTTCTGGTATATGTAATTCTTACTGCACATCTTGTTGAAATTTTTCTGATTCTTGGTATTTTGGATTGCGCGCATATACTAGACTTATGATTTTATTTCTAAGTTGTAGCATATTATCATATTAGTTTTCTGCTAGAAAACCTAAAGATTATAACTAAAGTCTAATCTTGATCACAAAATAAGTTTAGAAATTTAATAATTTGTATTACCAAAGTAATAACCTTATTAAAACCTTCTAGACAAAAGAACAAGATCAAATTGTGATTCATTCTTGATTAAGTAAATGGTTTTCTCAAAGGAGGTTTAAACTTTTACTTGATTTTGAATAGAGTTAGCATATTACAGTCTAGACAAAACATGTATTTTCTTTATAAATCTTTGCTACTGCCTAAAGGTGTTGAAAGTTTTATAATGCTGGATATGTTTTGTTGCAACTGGTTATATGATCTCTTACTTGTTTCTTTGTGTTCTCTGCCGAAAGGTGAGACTTAATAACAGACTTAAAGAATATATGAGACTTTTTACTTTTCGATTTAAAAAAAAACATTAAAACTTGTTTTCACTTTTCTGCAGCATCCTCTTTTAATCTTGCTAATATAGAGCCACTCAATGGTGCTAACTTTAAGAAGTGGAAACAGGACCTAGAGATCTATCTAGGCCTAGTTAAGATGGATTTAGCTTTGAGAGATGACTGTCCATTGATAACTGATGATAGTACACCAGAACTGAAATCCAAGTTTGAGAAGTGGCAGAAGTCTAATAGGCTGTCATTATTGGTTATGAAGAAGGCTATGAGTGAAACCATAAGAGGAGGGATTCCAAAGCCTGAGAATGGTAGAGATTTCTTGCAAGCTATTGCTAAAAAATATATGGAGTCTGAGAAGGAAAAAACTGGGAATCTTATATTTAAACTATTTAACATGAAATTTGATGGTGTTGGAAGTATCAGAGAGTTCATCATGAAGCTGGTGGATGTTGCTGCCTGGATATGCATATCTCGGACAGTTTTCTGGTGTTCACTACACTGAATGTTCTACCTCTTCAGTATGGACAATTGCAGCTTACCTATAATACACAAAAGGAGAAATGGAATGTGAATGAGATGATTGCCTTCTGTGTTCTAGAGGAAGGAAGGTTGAAGAAGGAGACTGAGCACACAGTGAATCTGGTGGTGAAAGACAACTCCAAAAGCAATTCTGATAAGGGTGCAAAACAAGGACCTAAGAAGGATTAGACCCCCAATCATACAGTCAAAGCATCCTCCTCCAACAATATATCCTACACCTCAGAACCTTAAGGTTAACCAAACCACAATTTTTAAGTGCTATTTTTGCAATAAGGAGGGTCATATGAAGAAGGATTTCCATAGGTACAACAAATGAAAAGCTAAGAAAGGTATAACTGTCTTTACAATTCTAGAATCCAATTTAGTCAATATACCTAATTTTTCTTGGTGGTTAGACACTGCCTCACTTGTGCACATTGCCAATTCTATGCAGAGGTTGGAAAGAGGGAGGATCCCAAGTAACTAAGTAAGGAAGAATCAAGGATCTATGTTGGCAATGGAGCACCAGTAGAAGTTCAAGCTATAGGGATTATTAGGCTTAGGTTGGAATTAGACAATGTTTTATTTGTGTCTTCTATAAGAAGAAATTTGGTTTCCTTTTCAAGAGTGGATTGACATATAGTGTTGATATTAATAAATTTTCATTATTTGAAAATTCTGTTTATATTGGTTGTGCTGTGCTTGTGGATGACTATTGGAAATTGCAATGTTTTTACTTGAATGCGACTTTTTTTGTTGAAAACAATGTAGTAACTAAAAGAACCAAATTCAATGTTAATTTTTCCATGCTATAGCATAAAAGACTAGGCTAGGCCACATTTCACAAGAAAGATTGAAAAAACTAGTTAAAGATAACCTACTGCCAGCTCTAGATTTCACTGATTTTCAAACCTGTGTAGAATGCATTAAGGGAAAAATGACTAACACTAAAAAAAAAAAGGCTCAACCTGAAGTGAACAAACCTTAGAAATCATACACACTGACATATGTGGTCATTTTCCCATTCAAACAATCTGTGGAAACAAGTATTTCATCACCTTTATAGATGATTACTCAAGATACTACTATATCTAACTAATTTCAGAGAAATCAAAAGCTCTTGACACTTTTAAAATCTTTAAAATTGAGGTAGAAAACCAGCTGGAAAAAACCATTAAGGTAGTGAGGTCAGATAAAGGAGGAGATTTCTATGGCAGATATGATGAAAAAGGTCAAAATAAAGGTCCATTTGTACTTTATCTTGAATCTAGTACGTGGAATTATAGCTCAATATACCACTCCTGGAACCCAGAACATAATGGTGTTGCTAAGAAAATGAATAGAACCTTACTTAACATAGTAAGGAGCATGATGATCGAGTACCTATACTTTGCCTAAGTTTTTATGGGGGGAAGCATTGAAGACTACCAATTATATAAGCAATAGGGTTCCTAGCAAGTCAGTTCCCAAAACACCTTATGAACTTTGGACTACCAGAAAACCTAACTTGATGCATTTGCTTATTTGGGGTTGCAAAGCAGAAGCCAAAGTGTATAATCCTCAAATTGGTAAGCTAGATCCTAAGACTATAAGTGGTTACTTTATTGGTTTTCCAGAAAAATCAAAAAGGTACAAGTTTTACTACTCTCACCATCACACTAGAATTGCAGAAACCAACAAAGCCAAGTTTATTGAGGATGGTGAGACACGGCAAATAATGTAGTAGAAAAAGTAGTAAAAGAGCCAAATAATGTCACGTACTGGTTCAATTACAGACCCCTTAGCCATCTCGGAATAACCCTTATCTTTTCAAATTCAAGATGAAAATCTTGAGTTAGATGACATACAAAACCAAGGTCATCAAGAACTTCAGCAAGACAATGTTCAGATTGATCAAGTTGCAGAAGAGGTGCCAAGGAGACAGTCTCAAAGGCAAAGAAGACCTGCAATTTTTGAAGACTATGTAGTTTATTTGCAAGATATATACTACAACATTGGAGAAGATGAAAATGATCCTATAACCTACAAGGAAGCAGTCAATAGTGCAAATGCAGGTAATTGGATAGAAGCCATGTAGTCAGAACTTCAGTCAATGAGCAACAATTCAGTTTGGGAACTTGTTGACTTGCCTTAAGGATCAAAACCAATAGTGAGACATTCTCACCAGTCTCAACTAAGGACTCGTTTAGAATCATTATGGCTTTGGTAGCTTACTCTGATCTTGAGTTGCATAAAATGGATGTAAAGACTGCCTTTTTGAATGGAAATCTGACTGAAGACATTTACATAACACAACCTGAGGCTTTTGTGATTCAAGGCAGTGAGAACCAAGTTTGTAAACTTAAAAGTCCATTTATGGATTGAAACAAGCTTCTAGACAATGGTATCTCAAGTTTGATGTTGTTGTCACACCCTTTGGATTTACAGAAAACAAGCTTGATGAATGTATTTATCTTAAGGTGAGTGGGAGCAGGTTTATTTTCTTGGTTTTGTATATGGATTACATCATGTTGGTTAGCAGTGACATGAACTTGCTTCTTGAAACCAAAATTTTTCTGTCCAAAGAGTTTGAAATGAAGGACTTGGGAGAAGTAGGTTTTGTGCTTAGTACTGAGATTCGAAGAGATAGAGCAAAGGGTCTTTTAGGCTTGTCACAAAGAAATTACATAGACAGAGTGCTTAAGAGATTCTGTATAGAGGTTTGCAAACCTGGAGAAGCACCAATGTAGAAGCTAGGGAGATATGTTGCACATGGGTCAATGTCCCAAGAACAATTTGGAAAAGGAACAAATGAAGGACAAGCCTTATGCTTCTTTGGTTGCAGTCTGATGTATGTAATGGTTTGTACCATACTAGATTTATGCTATGTTGTGGGGATCTTAGGTAGGTACCAGACCAATCTTGGTTTGGACTGCAGGAAAGAAAGTGCTGAGATACCTGTAGAAAGCCAAAGATTATATGCTGGTTTATATGAACAAGTGAGCTTGAGGTGATTGACTACTCAGATTTTGATTTTGCTAGAAATAAAAAAGATGGGAAGTCAACTTTAGGTTATTTGTTTATGCTAGCTGGTGGTGCATTAGCATGGAGAAGTGGTAAGTAGATTCTAACAACGACTTCAACCATGCAGGCTGAGTTTGTGGCACTCTATGAAGCTGGGACTCAGGCAGTTTGGTTGAGAAACTTTATTCAAGCAGCTCAAGTAATGGATTCTACAACAAATCCTATGACACTTTACTATGACAATGAGGCTACATTTTTCTTTGCAAAGAATAGTTGAAGATCAACTAAGTCTAGACACATTGATCCCAAATTCTTTTGGCTAAGAGACAAGGTTAGAGAAAAAGAAATTCATGTGGCCAATATTGATACACACAACATGCTGGCTGACTTATTCACTAAAGCTATGCCTATAAGTGTTTTCAAATTAAGAACATGTTTTTAGGATGAGAGTCTTAGAGTCTTTTGAAGTTGTAGACTAGTGGGAGTTTGTTATTAATTTTCAAACATTGGATTGATTATTTCGATTTTGGATTGTAAACTTATTGGTTTGCTGACATTTGCAGAAGTGATGTATAAGTGCACTTTCAATTTATGCATCATTTGTCAACTTATTTTTTGATTTTGATTTTCTTTTCGAGAAGCCTTATTTTGTTTATATTGCAGTTTTCAAAATTATGGTTTTAATTTACATAGCTATTAAAAAGTTGGTGTTGTTCAGTTTTTTTGAATGACATATATGGAATGTAGTTTCATTTTGGAACTCATAGGCTTCATTGAAGGATTTAAGGTAGATTCTGCTTTGAATCATTAAAGTGGACTGATGTGTTTCAGGTTTTTAATTATTTTAAGGATACGCACATTGTTTTCATGTTCATACAGGTGACTAGTGTAGTTGCTTGATTTGCATTGTTGATCATAGAATGCTTGTCTTTTCTGCACTGCAAGATTTTTCTATGGTTCCATGCAAACCAGTAATTGTTCCAGTCACGTTTCAAGTTTTTTTTTTTTTTTTGTGTAGCTTATGTGATCACAAAGGATTTTTGAATTATTTCTTATGATGTTCTGGTTGATCATCAGTAATTAGTCCAAGTGGGAGAATGCAAGATTTCCTAATGGACTAATCACTGGTGCATTAGGATTCAACTAGGCATTTTAACTTTCAGTTCAATTAAGAAAGAGCTATACTAGATCATTTCTCAATGTTCTTGCTGGTTTGTGATTCTATTACAACAAGGACAAAGGGCTTCATAAGCAGGATGGTTGAATCCTAATTGGACATGGTTAAGAAATTCTTTTACAGCTGTGATTGTTTGGATTAGAGGCACAAGAAGCACCTTTATGGGAGGACTCCAATCTTAGCATCACTTATAAAAGAAAAAAGTCCATGCTCTCACAGAAGTCATAATACTTGTTAAAAGTCTTGATTTAATATCATAATACTTTTCATAGACTTTTAAAAAATCTTTAAAAGTCATAATTGAATATTACAAGATTTTTATAGACTCTTAAAAATCTAGCTTAAATACCTCTAGACTTTTGAATTCAACAAAAGTCTTTTAAAATTTATATTGATCGAATACACCCCCTAAGTAATGACTTGAATTTTAAAAGTAATTGTGTAACTCGAATTCTTTCTTCTCTTGTAGTACTGGGCATTGTTGAATCTGCACTTGAATGTCTCATTTTCTCTTGTATTAGGTATTGTTAATTGGCAGAGGATTCTAAGATCCCATCATGAAACGTAATTAGTTGCACATAATTATTGTATTTATGGTAAACTATATAATAAAACTGAACGGTTTTTGACTCCTAAAATTTATCTCCAGGTCCGAATGGCTGAGATCGTTTCCGCTTAAATTCAATGGTCAGTTATCTATTTCACATATTTACTTTCTTGTCTGTGAGAATTGGTTTGTCGCCTCTCTCTCCTTAATTAATTTACCTTAATTCTCTCTCCTTAATTAATTTCCCTTTAATTTCACATATTCAATTTTTCTTTTTGAGTCTTTCATTTGAGTTGAACAACTAAATTTGTTTGTATTTGTGATTTGAGAATAAAAATATGATCGAGAAGCCTATTAAACAAATTACACTTGCCAAAATATCGATATTTGCGCAATAAAAAGAGTCGTTTCACACTTACGGGATCGAGTGCGGAGAGGCTGTTAATATTAAAACTGAATGATTTCATTTATTTATTGTAATTTCAATGCTATTATGCTAATCATCGGTATTTTATCTATTTAAATCTTTTTTTTTCTTTTGTAGCTTTTATCTAGCTATTTAAATTTGAACTACTTCATTTAATTTATTTCTACAAGTTACAAAGTTGCAAAATAAAGTATAAAAAAAAGTAATATACAGACATGTATACTAACAAATCATGTGGTGAACAAATGTTGTGACTAGCATTAGGGTCACTAAATTTACCCATCAAATGATATATTAGTACATGTGTTACTATATCAATATCCTATTTTATATAAATAAATAATTAACGTCTATAATTCACCTAAATTTGAATATTTTTCTATTTATTTACCATATATATTTCTTTATACGACTACTATTCTCTTACCACATTTGGGTGGAGATTGCCAAGCTTCAACGAGGAAACAAACACTTGAACCCAAGGAAGTTAGGAAAGGGATAAATGAGAAAGACGTGGGCAAAAAGCAAGAGAAAGAAGAGCAGTCAAAAGAAAGAAATTTAATAATAGAAAGTCAAACCATTGTGATTCTTCTTTTTTCCTATGAAAATTATTGTGATTTGATCACAATCCTCATATGGTTATTTGCATTTCGATTATATATTTCACCACACATTTTATTTAATTAATCTTTTCCTTTAGTCCGGCCACTTTTTCTTTTTTAATATAAACACACATAAAATTGAATTAATTAATTCCATCACCAAAACAAGGAGCATGGATTAACATGGCCAGTTGATCTGCATATATTTTAGTAGAGTGGGTATATTCTCACCCCCTTGTCTTATTTTCCCACCCACATTTAATAAAATTGATAATGAAAATTGATAATTTTGTAAAAAGACTTCTAAGGACTTGACTTAAAAATATAATACTAATAAGAAATAATTAGACTTAATTCCTTTAGAAAAACAGTTTTTAAATGGAAACCGGGTAAAGTTTATAAGAAAATTCTTTTAATTCATAATAATTTAAAAGAAAATCATTTTAATTCATAATAAAGTCATTTTAATTTATAAGAAAATCATTTTAATTCATATTAAAGTCCTTCCCAAATTTCAAGAGTATTTTCCCCTATTTGAAGGGTATTTCCCTTCTTAGGGTATAGAGTGGGCTTTCCGCCCAAAATTTCAGAGTTAAAACCTAACATAAAGTCGTCAAAGAAGAAAAATAAAAGGATTTAATTAAAAACCTTAAATCACTACCGGTTTTAGTCTACGAAAGACTCATAAAATGGACTGCACTCTAAGTCTCCCTAATAATAATAATAAATCTATTCTACCCATCCATTCAATTCTCTACTCACCCACCTCCGTACAAGGATATAAACTCCATAAACCCTAGAATCTTTTTATCTTTTTCTCATATCATTAATCAATTGATTACTAAACATAGAACCATACAACATAAGCTGTGATGATATGACGATCAAAATCCGGGTTGTCAAAAGTCTCATAAAATGTAACCATGTAATAAGGATCACATGAAGCAAAAACCATGAGGGGCCAATGTGTTAAGCTCCTCTATGGCTGCTTTAGTATCATTTAAGGTTTGTGCTAGTGATTTGTGTTCATAGTAATACCTACAAATTAACAAGAACAATTTTAAGAGTGATAAAGTGAAACCTACAAACAATGATTCGACTCCTACAATGAAAGCTTGGGCATTGTTGAATCATGATCTTGATCACTTTAACAATAGCAGAAAAATAATTTCATACTCATCTATAATTTATCCCTAAACTACAAAATTAAATCCCTAAAATCAATACTCAATTTTTGAATCAAAAGAAACATTAAAATAATGAATTCTTGATCTAAAACTATAAAAAATAATTTAAAAGTAGGATATAGAATAATCATACCTTTTAATAGATGTATATGTATCACCCAAATAGTATCATTGATTTTGAGTTTTGGTGACAGAGTAGAACTAGGTTCATAGAAGAATGAAATTATGAAAAAAGATGGGTGGGTGGGATGATAGTTAAGGGGGTGGGAATAATATTTTGAGTGAGCTAGTGTGTTTGAGTTGGTATATTAAAGGGTTTACAAGCAAAATAACTGGAGGTGGGAAGAGTGTTTTTATATTTTTTATAAATTTAATGGGAGTGTAAAAATAAAGCAAATGGAAAAATAGGACATGAGGATGAGAATATAAGCACTCTTTTAGTATTGTTATTTTGAAATTGTACACAGAGAAATCACGGACCTCTATCACCATTAGGTAATTTCTTTTTTGTTACACACCATTAGGTAATTTTAAATACATAATAAATTAGTCTTTCTCTTATAAACACATTATAATAAACTATTCTTAACATTGTTTCTGAATTAAGGATTATTAAATTTTAATGTTAGTTACTATACATTTTACATAATCTCAAAAATATTTTGTCAAAATTAATTTCGAAATCCCATAATTTTATGAGGATATTTTCTGTTTGGTTATATCGAAGGGATTGAACCCTGAACCTGGCATAATTTTAACTCATATCTCACTCACTTTCACCACTTGGGTAACCCCTAAGGGCTAGCTAATTTTATGAGCATACTCACCTCCCTGTGAGCACATATTTTGTAGACTTTTAAGAACTGTAATCTACAAAAGCACTCCTAAACATATTACACAAAACACCAAAAAAATTTCCAATTAAAAGTCTATTTATGTTTTTACTTAAATGATAATAAAATAAATGATTTTTCCATTATTTAAAAATATATATATATCTAGCTTGCATCATCGAAGTACTGCAACACACTTCTAGTATAATTTAAAATTCTGTTATTTAAGAGGGTGTTCCCAACTCATTAAAATGGTATTGACTTATTTGTGATATATTTAGAAAGATTGACACGTTGTTGACATCAGCACATGGAATTAATGTAAATATATGAATCTTATAAAGCCGGTTTTCAAGATTTATTATTTCATATTAGTAAATAGTGAGTAAATTGATATATATTATGAAATAGTACATTGACTAATATGTAATTATGAAATGTTTTGTTAATTTTTTCTTATAAACTGTCTAGTTTTTTCTTTTGAAAAATGTTATTAGCTCAATTAGTTATTTTTTTGATTTTGTTATTAAGTCAGCAAGCTAGTCAATTACTAATTATATGGGACTAAATAAGATATCAAATAATCGTGCATTTACTAATGGAATCAAATCACAATCAGTGATCACACCCTCTCTCTATATCTATACCATAAATGTATCTCTTCTCAATATATATTGAAGAATATTATGGTGCAATTCAAAAGAATCAAGTCTTTCCTGTAGTAACATTCCCGCCATTCACGGCTTCAAAGTTTGAACCTTTCCATAGTTACATTGATCGATCATATATCAAAATAAATTCAATCCAATATATACTAACAGCTTTGAGTCAGATCGATCGATCACTCCGACTGTGTGAGATCATCATCAGAATCGAGAAGAAGAAGGAATTAATGAGAGAGAGAATGGAGGAGTACTTGAGGAAGAACTTCGACGTGGAGCCCAAACGGCCCTCCGAGGAGGCTCTGATGCGGTGGCGATCCGCCGTCGCCATCGTTAAGAACCCTCGCCGCAGGTTTCGTATGGTTGCCGATCTCGCCAAGCGCGCCGAGGCCGAAAGAAAGCGCATGAAACTCCAGGTTTCAAATGTCGCCTCCATTAATGTCTTTAATTAATTAATCATGATCAATCTCATTGTTATTAATTGTTTGTCATTTCTGTTTTGCATTCATGTACGTACGTGCATTCATCAACAAACTATTTGGGTATGTATGTGCGTGTGAGAGAGAGAGACTTGGTTTCAAATCTTATAAACAAACCTAAGGATTAATATTTAAAGATGTATATATGTTATTTGTGTTTTCTTAACTGCCTTACGATTTTCTTGGAAGCCAAACAGACATGGTTGTTGTGGTCACTGCATGCTTTACAGTTTTCATTGTCTTGCTCAGTGTTGATATCGTGTATGCATCAATCTCTGGTCATCATATTTCGAAGATTTGTAAAATCATGAGTTGGATGATCGAATGAGTACTGCATGCACAAAACTTTTTTTTTTTTCTTTGTTTCGTGCTTGAATTTTATTTTAAGAAAAAGTCAAATTGAATATGAAAGAAAAGAAAAACGATTTTACACTTAACCGCGTCAAATCAAGCCATGACACTTTACATGTCAATGGCTGGCGGTGGTGTTATTTTGAAGTCCATTAGGTGGCCTGGCTTCACAGCCGTGTTCCATAGTTTGACGAGCGTTCCTATTTGAAACATATTTATTGAACATTTTGCGGATCGCTTTTCTAATAAAAGTGAAACCTGGACTCCGGCCACCTCTAATAAATAAGTAATTGAAAAAATAATCAGTAAATATGGTTCAAATAGTTTTATTCATTCTCATATACACTTCTCAAACAGCACAATGTTGGGAACGTAAGTGACGAAGTGCTATTGGATTTGAATATGACTATCTGATCGAGTCTGCTGCACATGGTTTATATATAGAACGACCTTTTTTGTTTAATTATAATCAGTTTTTAACTTTTGTGTTGTATTGATTGGCTTTGCTTTTGTGAAACTCGTCTAGCTTTAATTTGTCTTTCTTCTTGATTTTTGGCTACCAAATATGATTTTCTGGCTATATACATAAGTTAACTATTGCTACAGTTTGATGCCATTTATTTCACCAGTTATGTTTTAAACGTCACAAGAAAAATTGAACCTTTTGTTTCATCTCCATGGTCTTTAATATAGGTCTTCACTTCAGGGTGCTCAATCTCTTTATTACTGTTGACCAAAAGAAAAAAATTCTATTTATTGCTGTTTACTCAATTTACTTATTGAATAATTGCTCATGGGGGTTACTAATGTAAACTTAATTAAACAATTAAACCAAAAAGGAAATATTGTTTTGTTCTAATCTCAAGTATGGAATAGGATTTTGTATAGCCAACCAAATAGTTTGTCCGATTTAGGTATTTTTGGTTCAAAGGAGACCTAAGGCTTAGGGGGAAGGGGGAGTGTCGAACTCTCGTCATGGGTATGGAGGTAAATTCTCTACTACTGGAGTTACGTACGAGACCGCACATTGCTTTAGATATTTGGAAATGCAGAAGAAAATTCTTTGTGTTTTGCTGGTATATGCTAATCCTGGACATTCTTAGTGGAATGTGACAAATAAAAGAAAAATCAAACAGCCAAACAAAGTGATATTCTTTGTATTTTTTTTATTGGCTTATTATCATTTTTTTTTTTCTGTTTCGGTTGTGCCAAATTTGAACAGAATTTGTGATGTCAAGGCCTCAGTTTTATGCTTTTGCACTAGAATGACATATCTATTCTTGCGGTGCAGTTTCACTCTGCCCTCCTCACACTTAAAAATTAAAAAAAAAAAAAAAAAAAAAAAAAAAAAAAACTTATCTATTCTCTTCTATCATATTATTTTGTTTTGTTTTTTTTTTTTGCTACAGAATTATTTTGTTGTGTGCTCAACATTATTTCGTTCCTCTTGCATTATCTCCATTTGAAAGCATTATGATTTAATAGTGTGAACAAATGAATGAAAAACAAAGGAACGTTGCTAAAGTCATAATTTTGGATTGGAATTCTCATGGCATGCAGTTCTGGAGGACCTGTGCTTAAAAAGTTGAGGAAACTTCTTGGTTATTTCAGTTGAATTATGCAATGAAGACAATTGTGATTAGGAAGTAATGTCTTTGTCTATTTTTACTCTGAAATTTCAGGTGTCCCTGTCCTTCTGTAGTTTTAGTCCCACTTATACTTTTCCAGTATATACTGGTGGAAACTCAAGGCATTTTCTTCTTTGCTTTAATTATGCGCGCACCAGGGCTTCTTCTATACATGTCACAAAAAGTCATCCTGTACTCACCACCCATCCAATTACATTATGTTTCTTGACAGTAATAAATGCTTCATTGAGACTGATTTGGTTCATCCACCAACTTGTGTATAGTAAAACACCATAGTCATTATCAGTAGAGTTCTTACTCTTTCCAGGTTTCTGAATTCAGTTTTTTAGAATGTGGGCAACTTATTATAGATGTACCTGGTGGATTTTGAAAAATAATCACAGTTATAAGCTCATCTGTGGGAAGATGTGTAGTTAGATTACTGTCAATAGTGTATAACAGCTTGTATTTTATCACCTGAAGAATGGAATGCCACTCCCTCAAACTGATGGAGTCACCATTAGTGCAATAACATAATGCTGTGAGCCAGTTCTTGTATGGTGTTAAGCAAAGCACATGAGATTAATTAGTGCATATTTGTTTTAATTAACAGGGAACTTAAGAAGAGATTAGTCATAGTAGCTGACAGTTCTTGTCTTTTCCCCCCTACATGAAAAGTTTAAGCAACAATTTAGAGGGCCAGATTCTCAATTGGTTTTGTGAAAGCGAAACATAACCGTGGATAGGTTCTGAGAATTTTGACAGCTTAAATTGTGAATTACTAGATTCTGATTTGAAAAGGAAAAGAATTACATGCCTGAGCTAATGTTAAGATATGGCTTGCATTGTCAAAACATGTGCTAGTATTTTAACTATACTTTGATGTGATGAAACTTGTGATAATTTAAATGGTAACAAAAATGCAAAACAATCTGTTTGAATACATAATCTGTGTGCATCATTGAAGTTTTTCATCAGGTTTGGAAGGCACCAGACACCTGCTAAGCATGAAAAGCATGTTTCTTGGTTCTTAAACTCCCAAAAGCTGGGTGTTTTTCATTTATTTTCTTTATTCCTATAGCATTCTCACAAGCTCCTAATGATTCTGGTCAGGAAAAGATACGAGTAGCTCTCTATGTTCAAAAAGCAGCATTGCAATTCATTGATGGTATGAGACATTTTTCTCTTTTTTTAGTAACATCTCTTTCACTTACACCTTTGATTCCTTTCTCAGTCTTGTACTTTTTTTTTTTATACAAAACAGCTGGGAGTCGAGGGAGATACAATCTTTCCAAAGAAGTTAGAGATGCAGGTTTTGGCATTGAACCTGATGAACTTGCATCCATTGTTCGATCCCATGACACCAACTGTTTGGAAGAACATGGAGGAGTAGCAGGATTAGCAAGAGATGTTTCTATATCCTTGAAAGATGGTGTTGTTTCAAGCAAGATAGCTATTAGGGAAAATATATTTGGCCTCAACCGATTTGTCGAGAAACCTTCTAAAGGATTTTGGATGTTTGTCTGGGAAGCCATACAAGATTTAACTCTCATGATCCTCATGGTTGCTGCCTCGGTCTCTATAGGTGTTGGAATTGCAACTGAAGGGTGGCCAAAAGGTATGTATGATGGCTTGGGAATAATACTTAGCATCTTTTTAGTGGTGATGGTCACTGCAATCAGTGACTACAAGCAGTCTTTGCAATTTAAAGAATTGGATAAGGAGAAGAAAAATATAATGATTCAGGTGACTAGAGATGGACGCAGACAGAAGGTCTCTATCTACGATTTGGTGGTTGGAGATATTGTTCACCTTTCCATTGGCGATCAAGTTCCAGCTGATGGTATTTTCATATCAGGCCACAGCTTACAAATAGACGAATCAAGCTTGTCAGGTGAGAGTGAGCCAGTGGACATAAATCAAGAGAGACCTTTCATTCTTTCAGGGACCAAAGTGCAAGATGGTTCTGGAAAAATGCTTGTGACATCAGTTGGTATGAGGACTGAATGGGGACGACTAATGGTTACTCTGAGTGAAGGGGGAGAGAATGAGACACCACTGCAGGTGAAACTTAATGGAGTTGCAACCATCATTGGAAAAATTGGTTTGGCTTTTGCAGTACTGACATTTTTAGTTCTGACTACAAGGTTTTTAGTAAACAAGGCAGTTAACCATGAGATGACAGACTGGTCTTCAAGTGATGCATTAAAGCTGTTGAACTACTTCTCTATTGCAGTGATTATAATTGTTGTTGCAGTCCCAGAGGGGCTACCTCTTGCAGTGACACTAAGTCTTGCCTTTGCAATGAAAAAATTAATGACCGATAAGGCACTCGTGAGGCACCTTGCTGCATGTGAGACAATGGGTTCCTCTAGTTGTATTTGCACAGACAAGACAGGAACCTTGACTACAAATCATATGGTGGTGAATAAGATGTGGGTCTGTGATGAAACCAAGACCATAACAAGTAATCAAAATAAAGATGTATTGAAGTCAATTTCTGAAAGAGTATCTAACCTCCTTTTGCAGGCTATCTTTCTGAATACAAACTCAGAGGTAGTCAAAGGGGAAGATGGAAAAAATAGTATTATAGGTACTCCAACAGAGACGGCGATCATAGAATTTGGCATGCTTCTGGGAGGCAATTTTAAATCTTATAGTGAGGAGTATAAGATACTAATGGTTGAACCATTCAATTCAGTCAGAAAAAAGATGTCTGTGCTTGTGGCTCTTCCTGGTGGTGGTGGGAGTCAGGCATTCTGCAAAGGAGCATCAGAAATAATTTTAAAAATGTGTGACAAGGTTGTTAATACCGATGGTGAAGCTGTGCCTTTGTCTGAGGAGCAGAGAGAGAAGATCTCAGATGTCATAAATGGTTTTGCTTGTGAAGCTTTAAGAACTCTATGCCTAGCTTTCAAGAATGTAGATGACTCCTCTAGTGTAAAAAGTATACCTGATGATGAATATACACTGATAGCTGTTGTTGGAATTAAGGACCCTGTGCGCCCCGGAGTGAGGGAAGCTGTCAAGACTTGTTTAGATGCTGGGATTACCGTACGGATGGTCACTGGTGACAATATTAATACAGCTAAAGCCATAGCTAAGGAGTGTGGCATTTTGACGGAAGATGGTTTGGCAATAGAAGGGCCAGATTTCCGAAATAAGAGCCCACAGGAGATGGCGGAAATAATTCCAAAACTGCAGGTTTTAGTCTAACTATTGCTTTAATAACTTCTTAAAATCTAAGGTTCCTATGTTTTGATGGAAAAATAGTTCCTGGATCAATTTTCTGTGTTAGGAAAATTTTTGAAAAATGCTTTGTGCAGGTAATGGCTCGATCGTTGCCTTTGGACAAGCACACCTTAGTAAAACAGTTGAGGGATATGAAAGAAGTTGTGGCAGTAACTGGTGATGGGACTAATGATGCTCCTGCTTTGCACGAGGCAGACATCGGTCTTGCTATGGGTATAGCAGGAACAGAGGTTTGTTACAGACCTCATTCTACATTTGTACAATTAGTTTAAGCTTCTACTCTCTACTTAAGTGTCTACATTTGTGCAATTTCTGGACCAATTTGAGCAATCTCACAGTGTTTGAAGTTTTAAAGTGTATATTTCAGCCTGATAAGTGGACTTTGAAGTGAATTGTTCTACTAATAGGGTTTTTGCTTTACTTCGAAATGAATAAGAGAAAAAGTGTTTTGCTCCTGCCTCCTTTCTATGTAGTCAATATCACCACTGGCCATGTTTTCCTCTTTACTTGTCTGATTTAGAAGAGCTTCAGTTCTTATATTAATATTTAGCAGACAAATTTTGGAAAATATGTCTGTTGACCTCAGTTCATCAACAAATAATATAATCATTTTCTGGTCTCTGACTAAAGGTTTAGTTTAATGCGGTAAGACTCACTTAGATGAGAGTTTCCTGTCACATATATAAATGTCTACTTACAGTTACATGCAGGGCATACAGGGAGGATTCAATAGAGCCAACACTCTTCAGATCTTTGTAATTCACATAATTTCCTTCATATCACAGCTAAACATCTTCTTCCTGTCTACAGGTTGCAAAAGAAAACGCGGATGTTATCATAATGGACGATAACTTTACTAGTATAGTGAATTTGGCTAGATGGGGCCGTTCAGTTTATATCAACATCCAAAAGTTTGTACAGTTCCAGTTAACAGTTAACATCGTTGCTCTGATGCTCAATTTTGTTTCTGCATGCGTCTCAGGTGTGCTCATCCTTGGAACTAGACCTTTTTATGCTTTGTTTTTTTACTTCAATTCTTACAGAAATCTTTCGATACAGCTTGTTCTTACCTAATGCAGATGCTAATGATTGTCTGAAATAACTTTCAGGATCTTCTCCTCTCACGGCTGTTCAGATGCTTTGGGTGAACTTGATCATGGATACTCTTGGTGCTTTAGCACTGGCTACAGAGCCACCAAATGATGGCCTTATGAAAAAACCACCAGTGGGAAGGAATACCAAATTCATCACTTTGATTATGTGGAGGAACATTGCAGGCCAGAGTATCTATCAAATTGTGGTCCTTTTGGTTCTTAACTTTTGCGGGGGACGGATTCTAGAGCTCAGTGGTCCAGATGCAACTTCCACTCTCAATACCTTCATATTCAACTGTTTTGTGTTTTGCCAGGTACTGTCAACTGATATGTTCTTTTCTTTATGCTTGTCTCCATTTAATTCATGATTGTTTCTGGTGAACAATATCATTTATTGTTCATTCTTTTGCTTATTAGATTTATAATCTTAAGTTGATAAATAGACAAGGGGACAAATGATTTACAAACCTACTAACTTTATAAAAATTTCTCAGTGTGTTCACCAAGAATATTGTATTAAACATCCTACTTTTTTTATTTGCTGTTTTATTTCCTTCTTTAAAGGCCTTGTAATCACCTAGTTGATAATTCTACACAGCTGACAATGAATGTTTTACCTTTCATTACCATCAAATTTTGGCTGGTCAGGTATTCAATGAGATAAACAGCCGCGATATGGAGAAGATTAATGTATTCACAGGCATGTTCAGTAGTTATACCTTTATGATGGTGATAGTCTCTACAGTAGTTTTCCAGATCATAATAGTTGAATTGTTGGGCACTTTTGCACAAACTGTGCCACTGAGCTGGAAGTTGTGGTTAGGAAGCGTCTTGGTTGGAGCTGCAAGTTTACCCATTGCTGCTGTCCTCAAGTGCATTCCTGTTGCAACAAAGAAACAACCTCCCAAGGATCACGATGTCCACGAGCCACTCCTCCGTGGTCCCGAGCTGGCATGAGAGTACTAGATGGCTATGTTTGAAAGATACTTATGCAGAACCCCTGATGAATCTCTTCTTTTTCATTGCATTGCTTGCATAACATTTTTCAACGTCTGCCTATTATTTTGGTTGTACATTCCACTCATTGAGATCAGCTAGAAATTGATCTTTTTGCTTTATTTTGGTGAAATTCATTTAAACTTGGTATTTTTCAGAGCAGGAATATCCAGGATTTATTTGCAGGTTGAGTTTTATACATTTGTTCTCATTTTCATCTGTTGAGTTGTGTGTTGAGCTTGTTCCTTGTTACCTCTAGATTTTCAGACAATGATCACAGTCAGTGTTAGAGACTCATTTGTGAGTTATATGTTTGAAGTCATGAAAAGTTTCTTCAACACAAGTCTCTAACCCTTTCTGACTCCTTAGAGTCAATGTTGATACTTTAACCACAGGATTTTAGAGGAAGAGATTTAGAGAGCTTCAAGTATAAACAATTGAGGTCATTTTTAAAGTTTAACTGTATTTCTTATTGGAAATTTGTTTTAACATAATCCACGTCTGGAATACTCTTCCTAGTTATGCAGGCAAATTCCAGATTTCTGTTTTCTGGAAGTGACTCACTGACTTATAGTTGTTTATACAATCTTCAAAATCAATAATACTAGAGGCCCAAATTTTAGTTACTGTGTGATGTGACCTGTAACATGTAACATGACTCTTATTTATTAGAAATAAATCAAGTTTAGCGTTCAGAACAAACGAAAACCTGTCACACCAGTTGAGATTCAAAATTTTGGGTTTTGATTTGGTGCCTATAGTATATCCGCCGCACCTATTAGGAGTTAACCTACTGACCTTCAGCTTAACAAGGAGATGAGAATTCTGGAGAGAAATTTGCATATTTTCCTGTATTTGATGTCTTTTAGAGCAATGAATGGCTAATTACTTTTGGTTGAAACAGAATATGGTTTTCTTTTTAGAACAATGCAAACCAAGTTATTTTTTTAAGAGATAATTAGGCTTAAGTCTTTTAGAAAAACAGTTTTTAGTTTTTAGATGAAGGCGGGGGTGTTTTAAAATTTATAAGAAAATCTTTTTAATTCATAATAATTTATAAGAAAATTCTTTTAATTCATAATAAAGTCCTTTCTCGATTTGAAATGTATTTCCCTCCTATTTAAAAGGTATTTCCCCTCCTAGGGTGAAAAATATACTTTGTAGAGGCTGCATATTAGGTTTTAACTCTGAGATTTTGGACTTTAAAACCTAATATAAAACCGTCAAAGAAAAAAAATAAAAGAACTTAATTAAAAACCCTAAATCACTACCGATAAGGTCTAAGAAAGACTCATAAAATGGACTGGACTCTAAGTCTCTTTTTAAAAAAAATAATGGGCCCATTTTGCTACCTCATTTCACAGAACAAATTTTCTATGTGAAAGTGTGAGTTAGTCGCTGCATCAATTGGAGCATGAAAAATCCTAGTTCTGGATTTGCTACCTCACTTCTCCCTTTGGTAGATTACTAAGTCTGCCATACAATGAAAGGATTACTATGTCTTTTTACTATGATGCACAACCCAAGTTACTTGCATTTCAAGAAAGGAAACTACTTTTTCATCTGATAAAAGGAAAGTACTAAACATGAATAAGAAATAGGGTTTTAGATTTAGAGCCCAGCAACTGTATGAGGTGCAACTCAACTGCATCAAGGCTAAATTCACCTCATAAGTGCACCAAAGCACATCAGAAGCTAGAAAGTATACCTTAGTCAACGTCAATGATGCTCTTATGCGATCTAACATTTACATTTTACACAAGCAAAATCCTAAGTTGTTGATATGATTATGAGAGCTATATTATCTAACACTCTCAGTCCCAAAAAAAAAAACAAAGGAAAAGAAAAACATCTAAGACTCCTACTACGTCATCACGCATTTGGATATCCTCTACTGTGGTGAACGGTCAGCTGGCTTTTTGACAAATAGCTTGCCTACATCTTCTGTGACAATGTTGCTCCTGGACCCAAAATTGAAAATGATGAAAAAATTGTGAGAGACGCCAACTTATGACAAAATTGGCATATTCAATTTTTTTTTTTAAATGATAAGACTATATAATCACCAAGAAGAGGACACTCAACAGATACAATATGCCAAGTTCAGGGATTGCCACCGTCCCAAAAAAAAAAAAAAATAATAAGAAACCAACAGTTTTAGAATTCATTCACAATGAATAAATTCCCTAAACTTCACCAGACACAAGAAAAAGTTATTATATGTATTCCTAAAAAATAGAAGCCTTGGTTTTAGCAAGTTTGCAATTTTGCATGATGTGAAACTCAAGAAGGTCAATAATTAGAAAACTCACCAACCCAATAATATCATATTAATTCTTAATGACCTTGAATTGCACAAAGCCAACCCTATACAGTTGAAGTCAGACTAACAAATTGTTCAAAGCAAATGTACTTCGGGCACAAAATCAGAGATGACCTAATAGCATGCAGCACAAAATACACCTTTTGATGAAAAACCAAAGACTAAAGGATACACCAATATAAGTAGTGAGGAATCCTACGATTATAGAGCAGTGGAAAAGAATTCATATCAAAGACCGAAAGTAGTTTACAGAAGAACAAGTGTGGAGGAAACAAACTTCTTTTTCTTTTCCTTCCTGAGAAATTTTTTGAATAAATTAACTTAAACTGAAGTATTTGTTTCCACTTAAAAAGAGTCCACTCCTTTCAATCATCATGACTGTTATACACACCTCTGCCACACACTTCATGTGCACAACTCTTTCCCAATTAAAGAAAGTCCATTTCATTTAAGTCATATAAGTATTCTATCTCTGCCACGTGCTCCACATGTACAATTGGTTCTCTCTCATTTGTAAATTGTACAAGTGATCGGATAGAATAGGGGAGGGTTTTGACTTTTTAGAGATAAAACTTTTAATTTACACTAACCTCAATTCAACTCATAATTTAATATGTCTGGGGTTATTTTTTCTCCTGTTAGTATGAAGATCAAAGCCAGAAAAATTGTAATGGTATAATTTATCCAGTAAAACTCACCACATGCACAAATCTACAAATCTAATCATATCATCACAGCCTGATCTATATGTAACAACAGTAGTAGAAACTCCAAAAACAAATTAGAAAGTTAGCATTTAAATCTCAAGTCATCACTACACAAATTCTGAAGTTGTGAATACTCAGGAAATGCACATGCATTTCAAATTTATGACTTGCAAGTCATATCACACAAACACACAAACTCTTCAGCCTTTATCTCAAAAGTGCAGAATCTCTATTATATTGTGCACATAACAGTCATGATGTCATTCCTATACATTTTCAATCGTTTACTTGGCCACATCATTGCCAGATAACCAGGGTAAAGATGAGTTCTCTATTAGAATTCAATATGTTTTACATTTCTATATGATATAAATTTCTTCACTTCCCCTAAAATGCATTTAACTTCTTTCAAGGTGGAAAGACACCCCACCTACCTTGAATTAGAGTCCATTGTGATGTTCAGTTTTTCCGACAATCAAAGTATCCTGTGTCTGCTTACATAACACTTGGGGCCTCGATAACTACTAGATAAATCATTTATAACTGATAAAATTAGCTGTAGTTAGACTACTCGACTCCGCATATTTCAAAGGAAAACAAGTTGGTATATTGTAAACGCAACTTAAAATGTAACATTTAGGAAGTTAAAGCTCACATTGCAAGTCATGCGCACACACATGCAGGCAATAGACGTGTGTAATTAAACATATGCCGAATTTAAAGAAGAATAAAAAAAGAAATGTGCACCAAACATATTAAAACTAACCTTCCACTAAGCTGAGGTGGAACCAGCACACCACCGACTGTATCTGGAACATTCTTGGAATGAGGCAAGTTCCCTCTAGGAACTTTACTGCGGGGAATAGAGGAAACAAATGAATTTGACTCTCTCTTGCGTGAAGCACTTTCAGCTATTGCAGCTGCAACACGAGAAGAGTGGTCATTACCACTCAACATACTGGATGAGAAATCAGGAGAATTCAAGAGAAGTGAAGCATCAGGAAGTTTCTCGAATGAAGGAGCTGATGGATGGGTACTTTCAGGTTGCTGATATGATGAAAAAACGAATCTATTACACAGAAAAAACAATACCAAATTAAATGCAACCCAAGGAAGGAGAAACTTATATAAAACCTTGTGACTACTTTTCTAGCAAAGAAAAAGAAATGGAAAGCCCTCTTTGAGCACCCAACATTTCAAATCCTAGAAAATACAAGCTAAATTCATCTTTTATAAATATCATCTGTGAGAATGAAGTCAAAAGGTTAAATTAATTATTCTGATACTTAATTTTCACAGCAAAAAATCCACTATAAATTTGCAGGATGATCATGTCAGCATCCATTCTAGCAAGCTTAATAGGCAGAGTCTTTTAGTATGAGATGAAGATCCAAACCCAAGTAAATTCGGGGCATCTACTATGAGTACCCAACTAATCCCTTAGCCACATGCAATCCCATTGTTCCGCACATACATGGGCAGTGTGGTGGAAACCACCATATATACTTCCATCCAAAACCAACTGTAGATTCTTTCCATGGTTGTCATTGATGCAGATTTGAAATTCCAACATCATCGTGTAAAACATTATGCAACAAATATAAAAATAAAAAACCTTAGTACCTAAAAAAATGGTACAAAAGAATGAGTCTTTAAAAGAAAAATGAATACTGTCTCACTAAAAATGGGAAGTAACCCAAACTAAGCTAATGGCAGTATGCTTCTTCCTAACCCTAACCCTAACCCTAACCTAAACCCTAAACGCTAAACCCCCTTCTTATTTTACAACTCACATAAATTAGAGCATTCCAACACATATTTCATAGCAAATTGAACCAATTAAGTTTTTTTATCTTTTTATTTTTTTCCCTATTTTCCATAGGGTCTCAATAAAAAATAATGAATATATCTGTATTCAGAATAATCATAACAAAAAAAAAAAAAATAACAGTAATGGAAAATCCGAAAGACGCAAAAGTTTTGAAATTTAAAAATGAAATTCAGAGAAAATGAGAGGCATGAATTACTGCTGGGTGTGAGGACGAGTCGGAGGGTGTGAATCATCCATGGGTACTTGTGCTGGCTCGTTTTCCTTATCTTCTCTAACCTCCTCCTCTTTCTCCGATACGTCGTCGTCTGAAGATGCGTAGTCCACCAGCGACATCTTTCGTTTTTCCTCTTTCACTCTTCCCTTCCAACTCTTCTACTCTACAGTTTCTACTTATGCCTCTGTGTCTGCCTTCTGCACTGTCTTTGCCATCTCATGAATAAAACGCTGCCATTTATTTTGGGCTAAAGGTCGTTTTTGGTCCTGTACCAGATGAATCGCACTTTAGTTCCCGTTATTTCAATTTGAATTTTTTAAAGACCGTAGTTTTATTATATCGCAATCAAGTATAATTCGTCAAAATTGTCTAATTCAGAGCCAATTAGGTGGTGCCACATCTCTATTTCCCATCTCGATTTTGACAAATTGAACTTGATTGCGACATAATGAAATTACGATTCTTGAAAAATTTAAATTGAAATGATAGGAATCAAAGTGCGACTCATCCATAATATAAGGACCAAAAACATCTTTTTGCCTTTATTTTGATGGTTGCTATTTGAACGCTTTTTCCCTTCTCACTATACACTCCTTACTCACTACATACTTTTTAATCTTTTCATTTTAATTTTTTGTCAAGTGCATTTTTTATCCCTGTACTTTAACGAAGTTTCCACTTTGGTCCAGTTCTTTAAATTTTGAAAATTTTAATCTTGTACTTTCATTAAGTTTGCAATTGGATCCAAATTATTAATTAAGTTTAAATTGTTGGTGAACATATGAATTAGCAAAGATATTTTGGATATTTTAAAGAACCTATGAGTAAAACTCATTTAACCGAGTGACGTTACCTAATCACATTTTGACACATGTTTTGTTTTTTTAATTATTTAAGTTTTTTGTTTTTTGTTTCTTTCTTAATTATATTTTATTTAATTTTTTAAATTGTTTATTTAAACCATATTAATTATGAAATGTCTAAAATATTTATTCATATGTATTGTCACGCCATATTTCCGTCTAAAAAATAAATTGAGTTAACAATTTGAACTTAATTGCAAATAAATGAGCATGAATCAGAATGAATAGGAATCAAAATGAATAGGAAGCAGAATTAGACATTCTCATTAACGTGTTTATTAACCGTCAGGATAGGGAATGAAAATAAAGTGGATTCCCATAAACGTGTTTGCTAACTAGTAGAAATCGGAATCAAAATCAAAATGAATTTGATTACTAAAATGCCCTTATACAACATCCATTATATTTCAATCAACTATTTATTAATCATAATTTTTTAAATGATAAATATTCATTTTACTACAAGTAAATCTCATCTCAATATTTTGCAAAAAATTAATTTTTATACTTACTACTATAACTTAGACTATTTTGGAAATAGGTGAATGGGTGTAGGAAGGTGCTTTGCTAAAACAAGCTAGATTAATCTTACCACGAAGAACCTAGAAGGGAAAGGCTTTGTTTCCATTATTTTGTTCTCAACTCATGAGTCATGAGCAAGAGAAACACAATGATTATGTGACTAGGAGACTACGCTATACAAGGCTTAGAAGAAAATGGGTTCTAGAGAAAATGGTGAGACTTGAGTTTTTGGGTGATGGAGAGAAGAAAGCTTGAGAGAGTTTGAGAGTGAGTTGTAATAAATGAATCACATGACTCCACTAAGGAGTCCAATCCCATGAAGTTGCCGCATCCACACATGGTTGGCATAGTTAGATTTGTGGATGGAGAAACTACCCAAAATGGTGTGTACCAAAACAATACGCAATTCAAGAAACCATATCATGCCAAAGCGTTCTCCTGATACATTATCACCCCAGTGGAATGGTATATAAAACTACAAAACCAACACTTCTTGCGACTTGCTTGAGAAGTAATAAAATTACATGCAAAAGGGAGAGATGCTCTATCTATATCAGAGCTGCCGACCAAGAAGAGATGGCCTGTAAAAAGCATGGGTTTGTGCGATCTCAATACGATCCCGAGGGTCATTCATGGTCTCATCTCTTAAAGCTTGAAGAATAGCCTGTGACGGAAACTCCCTAAAGATTCACACAATCAAACAGCATTAAATTTCACTTGCAATACTAATTCACATTATGATAAAGCAATAAATTTTTCCTCTAGTACTAAATTAAACCAACTTGATCAAAATGCAATTGAAACTACATGAGTGAGAAGATAATGGCTTATATGGACTCAATTGACATTCTTTGACTTGGAAAATAGAAATACCTTATTATAAGTATCTTATATAGCATCTTCAAGATAGGGCAAAACTCAACAGGAGCAACGGGCTTGCTTTCTTCAGGGTGTAGGATACTCAAAGAGGGCTGACTTAGCAGCTCAAAAAATGCTTTCACAGCAGAGACCCCCTGAAAGATAAAAGTAGGAATATCATCCACAGAGAAGTAACAACACTTTGATGGTGAGTTGGTCTGAGTTTCTTACAAATGAAAATACTCTCTGCTAAATTAAATTTAAATCATTTATGGTCTTGTACTCTTCCAAGCGGCTAATCTCAATTTATTGCAAAAAAGATGATCAGTCCACATCCTTTCAAAAAAGGAGAAAGCAATCATAAGACAGAACAAACACACACATCCATACTTCAAAAAAGGGGTGGGATTGCTCACACATCACTAGCTACAATGAAATCCAACTTGTTTTCAAACAGAAGTGATCACACATAAACCCAAGAAAAAAAAAAAAAAAAAAAAAAAAAGAAGAGGTGGATTGGTTATCCAAGGTTGAGCGAAACATAAGAATTTAACTGCAAGTCTTATAGTTTTTGGGATAATGAATAAGAACATAAGAATGGAATTATAAAACCGATAACCCAAAACAACAGTTTGTTGGGCACATAGATGAGGAATCCACATACAAGCTTCTATCATCACACATATATATATATATATATACATATATATATATATATATATATATATGATCCTTCATCATACAGTTTACACAGTTTTTTAAAGTGCAGAGTCAGCGAGGTCCAATAAACAAAGCAACTCTCTAGTTGAAGCCACACAACCTACGTTCGCCCACACTAGTGAATATTTAGACAAGAACACTCCGAACAGCCATCAGAATTATTTTCTTTTCAAATAAATCTCTGTAGAATCTGATTATAAATTCTACAAATCAAAATTGCAATAACTTGTCATTAAATTAAGTCAAGGCAAAGCTCAGGCAGGCTTCACATATTATTTAAGTCATGATTTCATTAAACAATAATAATGATATAATTCAAGGCATTTGTAAGTGTTTAACACCCCTTCCCCCTCTCCTTGGCCAAAAAAAAAAACACCCCTTCCCCCTCTCTTCCTGCTTCAACTCTGTTTGGAGCTCACCCACTTTTGGTATATTTCTAAACAGGTTCATGCTTGTTGCTTCACCAATATTTAAGGTAATTGAGATCCATACCTGAATCATACCCTTCCCCTTGATGCTATCACCCATTTCAAGGCTTAACTCCCCTTTTGCCAGCTTTTGTCCATACCATGCGTTACGACCTTTCAACAGCGTTACATACGTGTCAGCCAACAAAGGCCCTGCTAGCTTTTCTGGTTCCTCTGCCAATAAATGAGTGATAAATATCATCTCTGAAGTACAATGTGCGAAGTATACTGATTTGCTGGTGGCGCTCTCATTGGTTAACGCAGCTACCATTCCTGTTGAGTCATATTTCAAAGTTAAATGTATATATCAGCCTTCAAATACATTTTCTTAGAAAAGATATTAAATTAATCAAGTATTATAGTCCCATAAACAAAGGATAACGACACAGGACTAGCATATGAAAGAACACCCCAAGATAACATACAGCAGGGTAATACAAGGCCAGAGGATGATACATATCAACCTTCCAATTGAGATGAGATGAAACCAACTAAAGCAAGCAATGAACATAAATCAAAGTTTTATCCGCAAAGGATGTTTAGCATGAAAATTCGGTCAGTACTCCACCCAAAAAATGGATCACAATACATGAATCTTTTCCTTAGGACAACTTCAATTGTGGAATATATTTATATATATATATATATATATGACATCCTTACTTGAATGAACCTGTATATATATGTATATATATATACAAAGCCATTCAGGTGCGAACATGCTACCGAGCGCTCAGTAATGCTGCCGAGAGCTCGGTGAAGTTTTTTAAAACAGGCAATCGCTTCTTGCAGCGCTCGGCGTTGTTTCCTTTGCCCGTTTTTGAGGGTATAGGCGACAGGTTCACCCCATACCCTCTTAGGGTATAGAATGACCTTTGTGCCCAAAATCCCAAAGTTAAACCCTAACATAAACGCCGACAAACCATGTCTGAGCACTCGGTACAGAAAAATTATACACTAACAAGCACTCAGCACTACCTGAATCATTACTTCAAATCCACTAGAGTACTTCATTTGTACTCAAGAAAACATACTAAGTTGCAATTGCAAAGAGTGATGCCCCTTCACATGGACAATTGTGGTACCTCTTACTCTCTTAGATTTTAAGTACATATGTATAATAGAGTGGCATATAGCAGAGCTCCTAATATAATCATGCTCAAGTTTAAAAGAATGAATAGTTCGATAAAGTTCATTTTTGGAGAAATGAAATTCATGTTATGGTTATAATCTTAAGAAATAATATACCAAACAAGCTAAGCTTTGTTGTAGCATACCTGCAACTGTAAGTTGAAGAGTATTATTAAACAGCTTTGTCAATTTACTTTAATGACAAATGGAGATGAGTCGGATTTGAGGTCTTTAAGCATGTCCTTACCCAACATTCCTACTCAGGTCTATATAATATTGGATTAAGAAGCAAGATTGAATCACCATTAACACAAGTTCCAAATAGTTGTGAGTGATTCAAAGAACTTTTGGAGTCTAAAAATGACACTGTTATAGCCTTTAATCAATGAAGTGTGGATAATTCAAAACCCGCACCAAATGTCTGTATCAAATGTGTATCAATATGCAGAATCTTTGTGACTAACTTAGCTTTATCATAAAAAAATGCAGCACAAAACTACCATGGGTAGAGCACGCCAGGAAGAATCACGGTAGTGATGTCAAAAGAAATTTATGTGACTGAATTCTTTTTTTCCTTGGGAGGGGGCGGGAAATGCATCAAAGTAGCGATTCCAAATATTATTTCATTCTCAATTCATGAAAAATACACTCCTAAGACTTTTACTCATTCTAGCATGTGTCTGTGTGCACTGCAAAGTAAGAAACGTACTCCTACACTGTAAGCAGCATGTGACCATGTGAAACCTTATAGACTGAGGCTTAAGCCAACCATTAATGGTTAATATGAAGAAAAGCACTAAATCTCTTTAACATTTATAAAATAGGATTTATGTAAAAGCACTAAAGCTCTTTTAACATTTATAATATAAGATTTATGTAAAGAATCCAAGTTGTATATTTGAAAGAGGTTGACCCCCTTGTTTGTATTCTAACTTTTTACTCATGTCTAGGTTGTACTCAGTTATGAGACTGAATCTTACCAGCTCCAATGGCATAGACATTCTTTAAGCCACCCATAACTTCATGAGTAACAAGGTCACCATTGTCCCACACTATAAAGTGGGGTTGCCTTAAAAACTTAGCCAACGGCTTCCTCCACTTTTCAGCTCCACAGATCCGAGCATTTGCGTATTCATTGTTGTAAATCTCTGAGGCAATATTGGGTCCCCCAAGGTATAGAATGTTCTCGTTGGGAACACCAGCTGAAAAAGCACAGTACAAATTAGATAAAGACGAGAATAATCAGGGATCAAAGAAAAAACTTGCCAAATAACTAATCAATAGAAGATCTATTCTAATCATACAGGCATTTCATGTAGTATGAACACTATAATTGTATAACAACAAAAAAAGATCTGTTTTATAACCGGAAAGACAAACCCAGTAAGAGTCCTAAGGTCTTCAACTTAAGAGAGATGGGCAGGGAGAAGTAGCAACAAACCAAACAATTTCCAGACTAACAAAGCAATTATATAACACACCAAGTAACTAATTCAGCGCCAAAGAGCATCCTAAATGTTAAAACAGATTAAAAACAACCAAGAAGAAGAATTGCTCAATGAGAAACTAGGTATCAGAACCTTCGATACCAGTGCATTGACCCTAAAAGATTACCAACTATTCAAGAAAAACATGGAATCAGTCTTACTTGCTCGATTGATCATTTGAGTAGGAGTAATTATGCGTGGTTCAGGCACCAATTCAGCCTCTACACCTTTTGAAAGAGAAATGATGACTGGCATTGTTATTCTCTCTTTCCAATATTTACTAATTTCTTCAAATACCACACGAGTTTCTGTTGATGGTAGCCCATTCACCACAATATCAGCATCCCACACAGCCTCCTGCAAATTGGTGACAACCTTCAAAGGAGAAAGAGGGGTCTCAATCATATTCAAGCAAAACCCGTCTTTCAATAACTCATCTGCAAGCAGCGTCCGATCACCTAATCTTGCCTCGACGTACTTCAAGTATGCACACCGCCTAATCAGTCTCCTCAGCACATCTTCCCTTGAATTGATCACTTCAAATAAATGTTCCGCCGTAGCTCTATCAACAGATCTTCCAGGTCTTCTCCATATTCTTATTAGGACCTTGTCTCTTAAGTGACCATAACTATCTTGCAACATAGCAGCAAAAACACTTCCCCAAGCACCTGCACCTACACCAACTATCCTGAGTGGATCACCTTCTACTTTGCCCATTAGACGCCGAAGCTCATCAAGCTTCTCCTCCACAGAATCATTTGAGTTATGTATCAACCCATTTGAGTAGACATTATGGGTCAACCCATCAGCAGTCCCACTCATCTTCTTCTTATCCAAAATAAACTCAGCTCCAAAAAACTTAAGATTAACAGAGTCAATTATATGAACAAAGGCTCAAAAAGAAAATAGAAAAGTTTCCAATATTATCTCCTCCAAGCAGCTAAATCAAGATTACAATGGCAATGACCAAAAAAAATCAGAACACACAGACACACACAATACGCCTTTCCAAGCTGATCTCTTCTAAGCTGCAAAATCAAACTTCCTACTTTCCAACAAACTCACGCCAAGTTTGAAGCCAGCCACTTTTGATATGTATATCCGCTTCACAACACGATCAACCGCACCAGCTCAAATCAGCAATCACCTAACAAATATCAAAAAGGTTTGATTTTCTTGGTGGGATTTTCGCCAAAATCTAAACAAATCCCTCTTATTCAACTTCCAGCTACCTCGAAGCCAAAGAGAATTCAAATTCTACAACATTAATTAAGACCCAACTGGGTTTTGCCTCATGGGGTTTAGACTTGCTTATTCAATCAGCATTTACCGACAACCCACATAAGATTTGATTCAAACACGCAAAGCCAAAACTTTGAAAACTCAGTCGACAGGTTCGGTTATCCACCCACCAAAACCAGTCAAAACAAAAGCGCTACGTAAACAAAACCAAAAGTGAAGGAAAAAAGAAATAAACTATACTTCGTGTTTGCCGGTCGGTGCCTCAACGCGGTGATATCGACTTGGGCTTTGTCTTCTTCTGCTTAATGTGCTGTCCAAAACGCACCCAATAGCATTTAAACCTTCACACATTTCTTATGAACACAAAAGGGTTCTCAGTGAAGACCAAAAGAGAAAATCCAGCTACAGAAAACTGGTCTGCTGATGTGGGTTTTGCGTGTATAAATGAGAATGAGGGAAAATGAAGCAAAAACAGAGGGATTGCTAAGACAAGCCAAAACGAATAATAAAAGCAGAAGAAATTGCTTTCTTCCTATACACTCTGCTGGTAAGAATTAAGAAGGTTCGTTTCTCTAGAACAACAACTGAGCTTGTAATTGCGTACGCGGGAGCACCTATGCACATTTGTGTACACGTTGTCGAGAAATGGAAGCGGGTTGCTATTGTCAGTTGTCACAATGACAAATTCACTATTTTTTTTTTTTCTTTTTTATTCTTGGGTTTTTCTTTTTCCAGAGGGTAACCCAAATTTTTGGACTGGGTGTCATGAGTGGTTAGTAAGACTTACTATTGCTTTTGTTTCAATGAAATCTTTAAAATAAGGTTAATATTAAATATATTTAAATTTGGTATCAAAGATTTATATTTGTGAAGAAAAACCATGAAGGTTACATGCAAGGAATAAAATTTCGAGTTTCGAGGAAATTTCGACGGAAATTTCGAAAATTTTTAAATTTCGACATAAATTAGACAGAAACGACAGAAATTGCTATCAAAATACGGAAATTTTGAATGAAATTTTACTATATGTTTATTTAACATATTATCTACTACATTAATAAAAAATATTGAAGAAACTAAATTATATAATAAATTTCATATGATATAATATGAATATAATGCACGCTAGAGGCAAATACTATTAAATAAAATTAGTATAATGAATAAATGAAATTAGTATATTCTTTATACTCTATAATTTATACACTAAATCCTATATACTCTATATACTAAATCTTATATACTCTATAATATATACACTAAATTTATATACTGTATAATGTGTATTCTATATTCTTTAGGATATGGTATAAGATATTAGGGTTTAAGCTCTTTAAGATATTTTTAATTATTTTTATATAGAAATGTGTTAGGATTTAGGATTTAAAAACAACTAAACGAAACCCCAAATTTTTTTTTTCTTTCTAATTGCACAAAGACCTCAAACCTCAACCAATCCTAAACTTTTTTTTTCCTCTTTTTTTTTTTTTTTTCCTTTTTCTTTTCTTTTTTTTTTCTTTTCTTTTTCTTTTTCTTTTCTTTTTTCTTTCTTTTCTTTTCTTTTTCTTTTCTTTCCTTCCTTCCTTTCCTTCTTTTCTTCTTTCTTCCCGTGACTTCATCTTTTACTTCTCTTTCTTCTTTCCCACTGCCCAGCCACCCAACCCACTTCTCTTTCTTTTTTCCCACTGCCCAGCCACCAGACCCACTCCGAGAGACCTTCTCTCTCCTCCCTCCTTCTCTTCCTCCTTCCCTGGTCTCTCTCTCTTCCTCATCTCCCTCCCCGATCTCTTCTCCTTCCCCTATCTCTTCTTTCTCTTCGATCTGCTGCTTTCGGCGACGGCCGGCGACGAGGCCAGCTCGCCTCTTCCTCCCCTCTCTCCCTCTGGTCTCCGCTTCCCCGAGCCAAAAATTTCAGGAAATTTTCAAAATTTTCGAGAAATTTTTGAAATTTTCGACGAAATTGTCAAAATTATGACGAAATTTTTTTAGTTTGATGTTAAAATTTCCATACCCTTACAAAATGAAATTTTCGTCGAAAATTTTGAAATTTTACTCCCTGGTTACATGATATATATAGAGTTTTTGAGAATATAGCCGTTGGGATTTTTATGGGTATTTTTACGAATTTTTATAAATTTTTTAATGATTAAAACAAAAAAAAATATTAATTGAGCGATCTGGGCCGTTGGTAGCAGCTGCACCTCCTTCTCTCTCTTGTGGGTGTCACGTGGGTGGGCCAGAGATTTTTAGGTCTCAGTGTGACCCATATATTGGTCACACTTTGGGTTTCAGGTAATTTTGGGTCACATATTATGACCCATAGTGTGCATATGTGACCCAATTGTAGGGTTTAGGAGGATCCAAATAGACCCATAGTATGCATATTTTCCCATTTTCCTGTTGCATAGTGGAAGGCCTTAGGAGGATCCAAATATGAGACTCAAATTTGGGTTTGAATCCAAAATCTCTATTTTTGGTATATTTTTTTTTTCTTTCCACTTGATTTGGTGTACATTTTATAGATTTTTTAATGATTAAAAAAAAAAAATATTGATTGAGCGATTTGGGTCGTTGGTAGTAGCTGCACTTCCTTCTCTCTCCTGTGGGTGTCATGTGGATGGGCCAGATATTTTTGGGTCTTAATGTGACCCATATACTGGTCATACTTTGGGTTTCAGGTAATTTTGGGTCACATTATGGCCCATAGTGTGCATATGTGACCCATTTTTTGGTTGCATAGTAGAAGGCCTTAGGAGGATCCAAATAGGATACCCAAATTTGGGTTTGAATCCAAAATCTCCATTTTTGGTATATATATATATATTTTTTTTTTCTTTCCACTTGATTTGGTGTAGGTTTTGTAATGTTTCAATAAAAAAAATGGCAAAATTAATACAAGTACACAGATAAAAAGGAAAAACAATAAAAATAAAATACTTGCAAGTAAAACAACAGGATAATTTAGAATAAATACAAAAGTTCAAAACATTTTAGGATTAGATACCCAATAGTCAACTAAGGACAAGACTTTTCCTTTTATTCCTATGGTGTCCTTCTGATGTTCCATGGTAGGGTCCAGCTCTTGTCCTTTTTTGAAATTGAAGATTTTGGATGTTTTGCTCACTTCGATCAATGAAATAATTCTTGCTGAAATTAAGATGATTAGATTGCTGAATTTGAGATGGTAAGATTCTTTTTTGAATTTGAGATGATAAGATTTTTGTTGAGAGTAGATCATGACTAGGCTTCCATCATATTGTTGATGTTGTGGAGCTCTTCATCTGTGAGATTATCCTAGAATTGAGTGTCACCTTCTTATGCTTGCTCTCTGTTTTCTAATCTTTCTTTTATTTTTTCAAAAGTATCTCTAGTTTCTTTGCTCATGTGAAGTATAGGTCCAAAGGGACTAGTGAGAATCTTCTCCCTGCTGTAGAAACTGGTCCTATCATCTTCTCCTATTAATTGTAGTTGAGGGCAAGTGTCATTAAATCTATCAAAGTCACATATCATGCCACCTCTATGTCTCTTTATGTTCTCTATATTAGGTGTCCATCTGTAACCTGTTATTGGAGAAATAAAATATTTGCCTTCATCAAAGACTGCTAGATGATATGCTTGATTGTGAACATGTTCAGGAAACCATTATGGTGGAATGCTAATGAAAGAGATGCTAACGTTAGGCCATCTGTCTATATGTACTATTTGCAAAGTATTGAAACTTTGGAGAGAATTGCTGAAGATTATCCTGTTTTGAAATAAATAATTGGCTAAGATAACCAAAATCAATTAATAACTAAGGAGTAATTCTGACTACTTCCTGATTTCTCTTATGCTTGTAACTAAAATGCCAAGGTTCATATCTTGTAAATTAATATGAGCTACTGCTATGTTGATATAGGGATGACTGCAATCACAAAATTTCGGCTTTATACAAAAACAAGGCGGAAAAATCTGTGTGATAATATTCATGCCTGGTTTAATTTGGATATGTGATTGTCTGGTACAGTGATTTTTGTAATTCTAGCTATAGGGTTGTTGCTGCTTCTGAGGATTCTCTAAATATCTTTTGCTGGAGATGAAATGGAAGTTGTCTGTTTCTTGCTCCAAGTGATGTGTAATCGACATAAATTTATCAAAGTCTTTTCCTGTAATTTTTGTTTATTACAGAAGAAGCAAAAGATAGAAGGCCAAAATTAGAAATCAAGTACCAATTCCTGTAATCAACATATATTTATCAAAGTCTTTTCTTGTAATTCCTGAAATTTATTTTTACTACTGGCTCATTAGCCTTTTCCTGAAAGGGGGTTGTATATATATATAGCCCTCTTCAAATAGCGATGTTCTTGATTTTACAGTATTTTTAGTACTTTTATTTCAAGTTTTATTTTGTGATTTATTATCAGTACTCTTATATTATCTATTTTAGTTTGTGCTTCCTTCTCCCTTTTGGTATCAGAGGCATAAGTGTTGTGTTTATTTATCCATTCATCCGCCCAAGCAGCTGGGTTTTTGTGCTGTTTTATCTTCGTTCTTCTTTGTCTCCAGTTCCTGATTATACTTAACTTTTAGTTTATTTTTTTCTTTTCAAACAATAAGTCCAAGTCCAAACAATAAGTCCAACGGTGAGGCATGAGCAGATACGGCATGAGAGAAAAGAAAGAAAACTCTATTAGTTTTATATATTCTTGAACTAAGAAACAAAGAAAAACTTTGTTAAAATCCCAAACAACCTATAAGCTTGTAAAGATGAGTAGATATTTTCGATCCAACTCTACAGCCAATAGTTCTAGGTCTGGTTTAAATAGAATCCCTGATATAGTAAATGAAAAACAAATTGAATACCAGTCAGATGATCATATTGATTTTAATGATTGGAATATCCCCAGAGTCCCTAGTAAAGAAATTTATAGAAAGAAATGGTCAATGTCATCCTTCAAAAGTGAACATCATGTTAAAATGGTAGAACAAGTTTATGCCTTAAGTAAATTAAGAACATGAAACCTGTCAACTTTTCAATCCTGAGTCAATTAGAAAACACAGAAAAGATGGTCACAATTACCTTCATATTGGATTAGTCCAAAGTGCAGTAAAACCCTTAACAAGGAAAGGTCTTAATGCCTCTGTTTTGTTATGTCTACGAGATGCAAAATTCACTAATTTTAGTGATAGCACCCTCAGAATCATTGAATCAAGTCTATATAATGGTCCTATCCATTTTGATTGTTACCCAGATTTTACAATCAGCTTAAGTGACCCACACATGTTAAAAGCTTTAACTTTAAACATAAAAACCTCAGGATATTATGTCTTAGAAGGAGTTCAACCCCTAGCTTTAATCTACAGAGTTTATTATAAATGTACTGGAACAAATATGAATTTCCAAGCCATTTCCAAAAGTCCAAATGATCAAACCCTACTAATTCAAAATAGTCAAGAAAATGCAAACATACAAATCCCACATACAATTAAATGGTCAGATGTTAGTTTACCAAAAGATTGGTTATTAACAAATGAAAGTCACCCAACTAATATTCAAAATAATTTATTTAACCCCGATTATATCCAACAATATCTCGATGGTACAGTAAAGATCAACTTTGGAAATCAAAATCTCAGGTCTTCCTTACAAATTAGAGATTTAGAAACAGAAAGTCAAACAATCAAAACTAAAACATCAGCAAGACATTCCTTTGTAGGAACAACTACCACAGAAGAATTAAAAAGAAGAGACCATGAATTAGAAAAAGATTTAAAGAATCTTAAATTAAAAGGAGTCAAAACAACTTCACAAGTGAGCTATCCTTGTTATAAACCAAACATTAGTACTAGTCATTATACCGAACCAATTGAAGAAGACCAAACTTCCCCTACTGCCACTGATTTCGAAGTAACTCCTCCAGCAAATCCAGAATTATTAGTAATCCACAAAGATTTTAAAATAAACTTTAAAACTCTAAACCAAGATATTGAGTCAGTCAATAACATTACAAGACGTAATAAATTCAGACAAAATTACATTATTCAATAGAAAGAAAATATATTTAAACAATGGAAAACAATGATGCAAGCAATTAAATCAGAAATATTGTATTTTGATTTTGTTGAACAATATTACCATGAAAATAACGAATTAAAAACCTTAACAAAAAAAATTGGACAAAAAATGACAATAGTATCACATCTTCTAGTCATCCTCCCTTAGAAACAATAATTCTCACCCATAAAGACACGCAAGTAATAGCCTCACCTTTTAAACTTCCAAGAACAGACCCAGAAACAAAAAAGATTATTGAGCAAAATAATTATACAAATCAATGCTTAGATACTATAGGAAAACAACTAGATCACATTGAAAATGAAATTGATAAAATCCCCAGCCCAGAACAAATTAAAAAAGAAAAACCTTTAATAAAATTCCCTAAAATCAAACCTAGCTCTAGTATTAGCCAAAAACAGTCAACACTTGACAAAATAGAACAAATGCTCTGTGGATTACTAATGTCAAAAATGAATCCAAATCTAAGAATATCATAACAGTTATCAACAAACAAGAAACTGAAACAGAGTCAGATAACACCCCAGATTCGAGCCCTGAAATTACTCATGCCTTTCATAATTTTGGATTAAAAAGAGTTACAAATAAGTTTAACCCAACTAGTCTAACAAAAAATTGGTACCCTAGGCCAACTCCCCCAGAGTTACAATTTGAGGAAAGAAATTTCCAAAGTCAATTCTCTGTTTCTTCAGATAAACTCTATGAATGGAATATAGATGACCTATTTGAACAAGAAATCCTAAACAAACTTCAACACATGTCTATGGTTGCTAATAGCTACACTACAAGCCATAATCTTAGTCAAACAGAAATTGTTGACCTCTTGGTAACTGGTTTTACAGGAATGTTACATTCCTGGTGGGAAAAACATCTTACCAAAGACTTTAGGCTAAAAATCAAACACTCAGTAAAACATGATGAGGATGGCATCCCAATATTCAATGAGGAAATTGGTATGAGTATTATTGATGCAGTAAACACATTATTTTTTACAATCATTGAACATTTTATTGGCACACCTAGTAATGTTACATCTTGAATCAATGATCAACTTAGTAACCTTCGATGTCCTACCTTAAGTGATTTTAGGTGGTACAAAGATATTTTTATTTCTAGAGTTATGTTAAGAGAAGATAGTAACCAATCATTTTGGAAAGAAAAATTTATTAATGGCTTGCCAAATTTATTCGCCCATAAAATAAGACAAATCTTAAGTAATGAAAATAATATAATAAACTATGATAACCTTACTTATGGAAATATCATAACCACTATTCAAAAAGAAGTTCTAAAAATGTGTATTGATATGAAAATAAGTAAACAATCTAGTAAAGACAGACGAACTGCCAAATATGAAATGGGTAATTTCTGTGAACAATATGGGTTGCCCTCTCTAGCTCAATCACAGAAATATAAGCGAAAAGAAAGATATCCTAGTAAAACATATTATAAAAAAACTAGGAGAAATTTTACAACGAATGATTTCTACAAAAAAAGCAAATCAAAATATCCACATCAGTCACAGAAAAAGAAATTAGATGAAAAGAAAAAATTAACGGACAAAAGTAAAATTAAATGTTTTAAGTGCAACAAAAAATGACATTTTGCAAATGAATGTAGAGTCAAAAAAGCTATCAACCAATTAACTATATCTAATGAAGAAAAAGATAGCCTAATCAGAATTCTTGAATTAAGAAACACTGACTCCAATGAGACATAACATTCTAGTAATACCCTATTTACACACACCAAAACTGAAAATACTCAATCTGATTCTCCCGACATTAATTTCAGTTGTACCGATACTTGCTATAAAACAATAAATGTTCTTATTAAACAAGAAGAACAAGAAGAACTTTTAATAGATTTAATAAACAAAATTGAAAATAAGAAATTAAAATTCCAATATTTAAAACAATTTAGAAAAATTATAACCCAAATTGATGAAAATAAACCCAAACTTTCACAACCAAAAATTTTCCTTAGTACTACTTTAGACAAATTTAATAAAACTAAAAAAGAAATTGCACTCCAAGATTTACAACTTGAAGTAAACAATATTAAAACAGAAATCCGATTATTAAAAACTCAAAATATGGATTTAAAAACAGAAAACCTAGCAATCCGACAACATATTAATATCCTCAAAATAGACAAGACTTTAAAACAGTTTAATGGAACAACATAACATGAATGTCATAATGGTTCTCATCATGGTTCTGACAACTCAGAACATGATGATGAAGGTAAAAGTCATCAAAATATTATAAACATCATAAACCAAATAAAACTTAAAAAATGGTATTCTCAAATTAAAATAGTCATTAAAGATTTCGAGTTAATAACCACTGCACTTATATATTGATTATGGTGCTGATTTAAATTGCATCCAAGAGGATATGATACCTACAAAATATTTTAGTAAAACAACTGAAACCTTAAGTTCAGCAAATGGTAGTAAAATAGAACTAAATTATGAAATTCCTAAAGCACATGTGTGTCAAAACAATGTTTGCTTTAAAACAACTTTTGTTTTAATAAAAAATTTAACAGATCAAGTTTTTTTAGGTCTTCCTTTCATTTGTTGTTATATCCTTTCAAAACAGAAAATGATGGAATTACTACCTACCTTATGGGTGAAAAAATAAAATTTAAATTTCTATCACATCCTGAAGTCAAAAACATATCAGCTTTTCAAAAACATTCTATTTCCAAATCCCTCAGTCTAATCATCAAAGACTAAACTCATAAACTATCTAAAAGAGGAAATCAAATTTAGACGAATTGAAGGTCAAATAAATAAACCAATTCTTCAACAAAAGATTAATGAGTTTGAAAACAGAATCCATAAAGAAGTTTGTTCTGATCTTCCTACTGCCTTCTGGCATAGAAAGAAACATATAGTAAAACTTCCTTATATTAAAGAATTTAATGAGAAAAATATCCCAACAAAAACTCAACCTATTCAAATGAGTCAAGAAATCATGGAATTCTGTAAAAATGAAATTACTGAATTACTAAACAGAGGAATAATCAAGAAGAGTAAATCTCCTTGGTCTTGTCCTGCTTTCTAGGTTCAAAAAAACGCTGAATTAGAAAGAGGGACACCAAGATTAGTTATAAATTATAAATCTCTTAATAATGTCTTAGAATGGATAAGATATCCAATTCCAAATAAAAGAGATCTAATCAACAGACTAAGTCAATCAGTAATTTTTTCAAAATTTGACATGAAAAGTGGATTTTGGCAAATTAAAATTCATGAAATATAAAACTGCTTTTGTCACTCCCTTTGGTCACTATGAATGGAACGTCATGCCTTTTGGGTTAAAAAATGCCCCTAGTGAATTTCAGAATATCATGAATGAAATATTTAATCCTTTCAGTCACTTCTCTATAGTTTACATAAATGATGTCCTTATCTTTTCTAAATCCATAGAAGAACATTGGAAACTTTTGCATTTCTCTATAGTTTACATAAATGATGTCCTTAACTTTTTTAAATCCATAGAAGAACATTGGAAACTTTTGCATTTGTTTCTACACATAGTCAAAACCAATGGACTGGTAGTCTCATCCACAAAAATTAAATTATTTCAAACCAAAGTCAGATTTCTTGGATATAATATTCATGAATCCCAAATAAGTCCAATTGATCGAGTAATCCAGTTTGCAGAAAAATTCCCTGATGAAATTCTTGATAAGAATCAGCTCCAAAGATTTCTTGGATCACTCAATTATGTTGATGATTTCTATAAAAATCTCAGAAAACAATGTAAACCTTTATTTGATAGACTCCAAAGTAATCCTCCTCCATGGACACCCTCTCATACTCTTATAGTCAGGGAAATTAAACGATATATCAAGACTTTACCTTGTCTTGGTATTCCAACAGTTAATTCATTCAAAATAGTCGAAACTGATGCTTCTGAACTTGGTTATGGAGGTATTCTCAAACAACAAACTACACCTAATGATCCTGAAAAAATTGTTCGTTTCCACTCTGGCATTTGGACTCAAGCACAAAGTAATTATAGTACTATTAAAAAAAAAATTTATCTATAGTATTATGTATTTCAAAATTTCAAGATGATCTTTTAAACAAAATTTTTTTAGTCCGTGTCGATTGTAAGAGTGCCAAGCATATTTTAGAAAAAGATGTTCAATACATTGCATCTAAACAAATTTTTGCATGATGGCAAGCTATACTTAGTATTTTTTATTTTGAAATTGAATATATTCAAGGAGGTCAAAATTGTATTCCTGATTTTCTAACTCGAGAATTCCTGTAGGGCAAAAATGACAGCTAGAAGGCCTAATAACCCTTCAACCTCTAGTCATAACTCAGTTAAACCTGAACCCATTACTCCTTCAAGTCTAATCCCCTTTAGTCACTCTCCAGTCAATGTTTCCAATAGATTTACTACCATTGGTAGTATTCGTCCTAACTACAGTCCGCCTTAGTATCCCAATATGATCCTTACCAGTCAACCATCCAACCAGTCCCTCAACCCATTATCCATTACCAGGCAGCCACCTTTGTCTATGTCCCAAAAGTCCCTGGCCATTCATTATTCTACATTGAACCCTGTTTTAACCATCTCAAGTCTCCAACTTTGCTTGCAAAGGCATATTTTCCACCAATGCTACATTATGCTCCCAGTCACTCTACCAAGTCATTAAAATATTATAGAGATATCCTTTTCACAACTGAGTCAATCCTAATTAAACCTATCAAGGATAGGAGTGATCCAAATAAAATCTTTTATCATTCACTTTATATTCAAAAAATTCTCAGTCAACTTGATTGGGGTCCTCACCCTCCTTCTCTCCGGTTTCTTGATGAAGAAGTCACATTTAGTTATTATCATTACATTGATGCTTGGTACAAAATTTTCTTGCATCAAACAAAAGATTTCAGCCATTCCTGGTTCATTAATTTTGATAAGAAATTCAGGGAAAAATTTCCCTTGTGGTTTCAAAAATGGTGGTCAACCCATGGACCTATTTTTAGTCTTCAACCTAATATTTTGCAAGATTCTGTAAAGTATTTCTCAACTGTTTATCAAGTCAATAAAGATGAGGCTAAAATCCCAACTCTCCTCCATTTTCTTTCAAAATACAAGGTCCCTTGGATTCTCAAGTGGCACTATGAAATCAATTCTGACATAGTCACAAGACATTTTTCAGTAAAATGGTGGGATAAGTTCAATTATGATCACATTATCACCCAAGTCAACACTGAGTTTCCTTCAACAAAAACCCATCAACTGAAACCCATTGTTTCACAGTCATCCATTTCTTCCCTCTCAATTGAAGGAAAATCTAAATCCGAGTTAAAAGAACTTGCTAAATAGATCATGCTCCAAGTCACTCAAATGGGAGGATAAGAAGATGAAGTCAAAAAAGAAAATAATTCTCCAACCTCCTCTGAAGCCTCAACATCCAATGATGATAATAAGAAAGCTACTAGTCAAAAGAAGAAACACCTTTGGTCAGATCCAGACTACCAAGATGCTCAAGACCCTTATGACTTGAACAACGACTAATTTCTGTTCACTGATCATAAGCCTAATAGTAAAAAAGCACTTTCAAGACAAGTTAATATTCATTGAATAATGAATTTTTACTATTCATCAGTCAGGCAAATTTGGCTTCTCTCAGTCAGGAATCTACTTTTTAAATCACGGATTTGCTTTCGGTGCAGACAGGAACAAAGCAGTACATCAGCATTGTCAATCACAGCTCCTTTCAGTCATTCATGCTAGGAATCGAATATTTCTGGCTACCTCCAACTTGCATCTCTCCTCTATAAATACCAACCTCCTTTGTTGGTCAAGGCAGGCTCAATTCCACTACTTCTGAAATTTCCAGTTCAAATTAGCAAACACTATTGTAAACCTTCAGGCTTAGAGAAATCGTCCTAGCATACTTGAGATATCAGACTGTGATATTCTTGTATTCTAGAACTTTCAATCTTTGCAACTATGTTTATTTTATTTTGAAGAAATTTAAGTAATTTCAATAAGTTTTTATTGCATTACTTTCTTGCATTATTTTTATTATTATGATCAATAGCGATGTTCTTAATTTTACAGTATTTTTAGTACTTTTATTTCAATTTTTATTTCATGATTTATTATCAATACTCTTATATTATTATAATCAGTAATTATATATCAGTACTCTTATATTATCTATTTTATTTTGTGCTTCCTTCTCCCTTTTGGTATATATATATATATGCAGCCCCCTTCAGTTAAGGGATCCTTCATTTAACACTAAATGAGGGATTGGCCTGGCTGCCATTGGATCTCTTTTAATGAGATCTAAGGGATGATGTTATAACCCGTTTAAATAGACCAAATAACCCATAAAAAAAAAAAACAAAAACAAAAAACCTTATGACCTGCTTCAGAAGATGCACAACTCGACTTCACTTTCATCTAGTTATGAGAAAATGCAGAAGAGCTTGAGAGAAAGCCTTGCGACCTCTAAGAGATCCAACACGAAGAAGCTCGCGACGTTGCAGGAGAGATGGAGAAGGCGATGTCGTGAGAAAATCCCGAGTTGGATGTGATCGTTTCAAGTACGTTCTCAGTTGTTCGATTTGGGGATTTCTTCTTGGATTTCCTATTTGGGTTTTTCTTGCTTTAGGGTTTGAAATTTGGTTGTTCGATTTGGGTTTTTATTCTTGGATTTTAGAGTTTTCTTGAAATATTTAGGGATTTTTGATTTGGGTTTTTGAATTTAAGTATATATTGATATAGGGAATGAATGAATTTGAGTTATTGATAAATGAATTTGGCTTTCACATCTTAGTTCTCTGTTTATTGTTATTTATTTTTATTTTCTATAACACTCCCAGGCTCTGTTTTTACTTTGTATTTGGATTTTCTTTTACTAGATATATTTAGAGTGAAATGGTGACATGGTTGTTGTTTGTTTGCTATTAATTAACTGGATGCTCTGGAAACATATAGTAGCAATAGAATTATGGAGTACTGGTCAGTTCTTATTTTCCCTTTTTTTTCTAATCAGTAATACAATGTATCAGAAACTAATACCACTACCACTTTATGGTAGTGGTGTTGCTTGCTTCAGAAAACAATGAAAAAAATATACATTACATTGATACACACTTGTTCATCGGTTTGCATAGTTTAGATTAAGTCTGATGTTATGCATTTACTTTAGTGCACATATGCTCTTGTTTGTTGTTATGCATTTACTTTAGTGCACATATGCTCTTGTTTGTTGTTATGCATTTACTTTAGTGCACATCGGCTTTTATGCACATATGCTTTTGTCTAATGTTATTAATTTACTTTAGTGCTTAATTTACTAATGTTATTAATATTAAGTCATGTCACTTATACCATGATAGTTATGGAAGCTAATAAGATGGTAGTTATGGAAGCTAATAAGATGGTAGCTATGAAAGCTAATGAGCTGGTAGTTGCAGAAGCTAATGAGATGGTAGCTCCCTTGCAAAGTGAGTCAGAAGCAAATTCATTTATGTGTGCTGTCAATCCTCAAGAAAACAATGAGTTGAAGTCGTTCAAATGTCAACAATTTCAAACAGCGGATGAAGCTGAGCACTGTTAGACCAGGTATGCACAGAGTTTTGGATTTGATATTCGAGTTGGAGCAAAAAATCACCATGACATGTAGCGATTTCCTATTTGCTAAAAATAAAAGAGACTTGGTCAAAGGAAGAAATATATTCACAATTAATTTGATATTTAAAATAATAATTAAGAGTGATTAGGATTTCTTATATTTATTATAGTAATAATAACATAAATTAATTGGGCGATTTAATGAGGAGGAAAACATGGGAAATAATTCCTCACGTTATCACCAAAGTCAACAAGTCAAGGCATTTATGGGAGAAAATCCCATGAATTCCCCCATGAATTCTACGATTTCTGAAAGGTAGAGTAACGGACAAAATTCAGGAATTAATGAAGAAAGTCTTTATAAAAACTCATGGAAATCGTTGATGATAGGTATGTAAAAAATCGTTAATTACCAATTAGAGAATTTTCTTGCTCTGAGTTTAGCATCAGAGAGTTTTTTGCAGGAAATCCACCCCATGGCGAAGAGTTGAAGTTTCGACGAGATAAAAGGAAAAATTCAGCCGTTCAATCAGTTCCACGTCAGACGTTCGTGTGTTAATCTTTATTATTGTTGACTAAATTTCTCTTTGAGAGTTTCGAATTCAACAGTTGGCGCCGTCTATGGGAAAAATATTACCTTAATTAAACAAAACTCACAAGAACAATTACTGGAGCCAATCTCGGTGAGGATATCGACCTTAGCTTGATTCAAGACCCGGCCACGCTTATGGCCATAATAAAGAGAATGGCTGAGGAAACTAAAAAAGCTCGAGAGATCGCTCAACTAGCAATAGAGAAAGCACCTGAGCATCGCGAGGAACCTCACCCAAAGGCAGATAAGAGCAAGGCATCGTCCGTAGGGGGTAATCTCGAATTTAACGCGCACGATGACTTCGTGGAGATCGAGGACCCGAACGCCTCTCATCCATTGAAGAAACAACGAGATGTAGACTACCGTGAGGCACTTCAAAAAATCATAATTGACCACGCAGCGGCTAAGACTCCCGCCGAACTCGCTCTCAATACGGCAAAAAGCATCTGCAAGTCTCCTTTCATGGATGATATCATAGAAGCCCGAAAGCCCAAAAGCCCAAACATTTTCAGCAACCTAAGTTCAACTTATTCGAAGGAATGACCGACCTTCTCGAGCACATCTACCATTATCAATAACAACTTATCTTGGAAACAGACGACGAAGCTTTAATGTGCAGGGTTTTCCCTTCAAGCCTCGCGGGGCCGGCCCTGACTTGGTTTCGACAACTCAAGCCAAAATCTAGTAGCGGTTTTGCTGAATTATGTGAAGCATTCATTGCACAATATATCTGTAATCAGAAATGAAAGAAGGACATCTCCGTGCTTTTTAGCACAAAGCAACAAAAACGCGAAAGCCTGAGCGACTACTTAGCCCGATTTGGGGTGGAAATGTCAGCTCTCGACGGTTGCGACCAACACATCGCAGTCATGGCTTTCCGCGAAGGACTGAACGAAGGAAGCAAATTACATGACTCTTTAGTCATGAAGCCGCCAAAGACCATGCGAGAAGTAATTACTTGAGCTGATGGGTGCATCCGCCTCGAAGAATCAACTTCGAATTGTCGTCGAGTCGCCAACATCAGCTCAATTGATGATCAAGATCAAGTTTACAACATGGGGCCATCAAACAAGGGTAGAAGGTCCGAGAAACCCCGTGACCACATACCAGAACTCAATCTGACTTGTAGCCTCTCCAAGTTGTTCTATGAGAACAAATCTCAAGGCATTTTATGTGCCCCTAAACCCATGAGAGGACTAGTGGAGAAACGAGACAAAAGTAAGCAATGTGCTTATTAAAATGATATAGGGCATAACCACGAGGATTGTTGGCACTTAAAGCGACATGTCAACCAACTGATCAAGCAAGGGAAGCTAACTCAGTATACGGTCCAACCTAATCCTAATGTCATTGAAAGAAGGGTCCTGAAGCCCCGAGCCCGAATGATGAACCAAAAGATGTGATGCATTAAGTGAAAGCAATTCATGGAGGACCAACTCCGCCAGAAGAAGTAGAAACCCATATTCGAACCACCAACCTACAGCTAAAAACAGTCCATAGAGTGAATCAAATAAGTGAAACTGCCTCAAGCTCCCATGGGTAGAGCCACCATAGAGTGGTGGTTTTTAGCCATCGTGACCTCAAGAGAATCCAATTCCGCAATCGAGACGCCCTTGTTGTGACATTACAAATCAAGAACTTCCGAGTTCATCGAATTATGATCGACGGAGGAAACAATGCGGATGTCTTGTACTTCAACGCCTTCAAGCAATTGAGAATTAGCGACAATGAACTAGAACCAAGCCTAAGGCCAATTTTGGCCTTCGAGGGGACTCAAGCTATGCCCGTAGGCGAGATCACCTTACAATTCATTGCTGTCGGAAAAACACTACCAATTACCTTTGTAGTCATTGACTCTCCCTTGGTATACAAAGCCATCATAGGAAGAGATTGCAGTCATCGAATGGATAGACATCCCTCCACCATGTATCAAGTAATGAGGGTAGTCACCAGCAAGGGCCTTGGAATGGTGGACATCAAAGAGGACCAAACGGTGTCAAGGCAATGCTATCACGCCACGATGAACATTCGAGTAGCCATTAACCAAAATGATCCGAGCCTGAACTCAATCACCGACAAAGAGGCCAAATAAAAATTACAACACGATCCACCAGTCGAGGTTGAACTTGAACCTGAGCCAACGACGACCGAACCATTACTCGAAGAGATTTTGAATGAGGCTAAGCCAGAAAAGAAGGTACTGGTGGGAAGTCTTCTAAACAACGAAGAGAGAAGTAAGCTCTTGAGTTTTCTCAAAAAGCATAGTGATGTATTCATACAGTCTCACCACGACATGCCAGAAATCGACCCCAACATAGCTTGTCATCGACTCAATATAGATCCAAGTTATACTCCTTATCGCCAGAGACGAAGATGTTTTGCCCCAGAATGCAATCAAGTTATCAGTGACGAGATCGACCGTCTTCAAGAAGTCGGTTTCATTTGAGATGTGTGGTGTCCTAGTTGGATCTCAAATGTCGTAGTTGTGCAAAAGAAAAATGGCAAGTGGCGCATGTGTGTGGATTTCACGAATCTCAACAAGACGTGTCCAAATGATTGCTATCCGTTACCGAAAATAGACCACATAGTCGACACGACTGCTCGGCATGAGTTGCTCACTTTCCTTGATTCTTATTTGGGATATAATCAAATATTGATGGCTGCTGAGAATCAAGATAAGACTGCTTTGATCTCAAAACGAGGACTTAATTTACTGCTACACAGTAATGCCATTCGGTCTCAAGAATGCGGGCTCGACATATCAAAGACTTGTGAATCGAATGATCAAAGAACAGATTGACAAAATAATTGAGGTTTACATCGACGACATGTTAGTAAAAAGTGAAAGAAGGCAAGAACACCTCGAACACCTCAACGAAGCTTTTGAGATCCTCAGAAGGTATAAGATGCGACTCAACCCGAACAAATGTGTCTTTGGAGTATCTTCAGGAGAGTTTCTTGGGCACATCGTATCAACCCTATCAAAGTTGAAGCCCTATGAAACATGCCTGAACCTAAAACACAAAGAAACGTACAAGCGCTAACTAGGAGAATCGCCGCACTCAGTCGTTTCATCTCAAGACTCACTGATAGATGCAAACCCTTCTTCCAGGCAATCAAAGCTAAGAAAAGCGAGGTATGTGGGCAAGAACAAAAAGAAGCCTTCGAGAAGCTCAAGGAATACATGTCCACTCCACCGGTCTTGGGAGTCCCGAAACCCAAGGAACATTATACTTATACTTGGCAGTGCCAAAATAGCTGTCAGTGGAGCCCTCTTCAAGGATGAAAACTCTCGACAACAACCAATGTTCTATGTCAGCAAGAGTCTAATCAACGCTGAGATGAGGTACAACACCTCCGAGAAAATAATCATCTCCCTAGTCACGGAAAAAAGGAAGTTAAGACACTACTTCGAAGCTCATTCCATTGTGGTACTGACCAATCAACCCATCAGGGCAATTTTGACCAACTCAGATGTATCAGGAAGAATGACCAAATGGGCAATTGAACTAGGAGAGTTCGACATTCAATGCAAATCTTGCACTTCCTTCAAAGGCCAAGTGGTGGCCGATTTCCTTGTTGAAGTCTACAGTGGCAACATCAAAGAGCAGAAAATCGAGGACAAAGAAAGTAAATCACATTGGGAGCTATATGTGGACGGATCCTTGAATATACAGGGAGCAGAAGCTGGAATAATCGTTCGAACACCCGATAAATTCGAATTAGAATATGCCCTTTGTTTGGATTTTTCAGCCTCCAACAACGTAGCTGAGTATGAAGCCCTCATTAATGGACTCCACATTGCAAAGTTAATTTGAGCTCGAAATCTCCAAGTATTTAACAATTCTCAACTTATGATCAATCAAGTTAATGAAGAATACTCAACTAAGGATGATAGAATGGGAGCATACCAAAAATTGGTAAGACAGCTCGCTGATCATTTCGAAAGCATCACTTTCAACCAAATTCCTCGAGAGCAAAATGGCGACGCCGACCGATTAGCCAACTCGGCCTCTTTAGACTCAAAATGTGTCCACTCAATGATGGTCGAGCAACTCATTTCCCCAAGCATTGCTGAGAGTTTGGAAACAATGGAAATTGTTCAACTCGAAAATGATTGGATGAAACCGATTATCGAGTATTTGACCAATGGAACTACTCCCGAAGATCCCGCTAATGCACGAAAAATTTGAACAAAGGCAGCTCGATATTCAATCATCGACGGAGTACTATTCAGAAAGTCGTACTCCGGACCCTCACTCTGATGTTTTGTCGCCTTCTCAGGGCGAATGGGTCATGACGAAGATCCACGAGGGGACATGCGGGAACCATGCAGAGGGCAGAAGTCTCGCGCACAAAGCCCTCACTCAAGGATACTTTTGGCCTTACATGGCCTGAAACGCAGAAAAGTATGCCTGCAAATGCAATAAGTGCCAGAAATTCACTCCATTGAACGAACGTCTCGTTGAAGAATTCAACACAGTGCTCGAGCCCTGGCCTTTCTCGAAGTGGGGTATGCCCATTACCTTAAGCTGCTGGAGGCAACAAACACGTGATCGTAGCCACTGATTATTTCACCAAGTGGATCGAAGTAGAAGCATACGTCATAATAAATCAAGATCATGTGATAAAATTTGTGTGGAAAAACATCATTTGCCGCTTCGGGATCCCCAGGGCAATCGTGACGGACAACGGAACACAGTTCAACAATCACAAGTTTAAGGCATACTGCGAAAAAATGGGAATCACTCTCCAATATTCATCCCGAAGCTACCCTCAAGGAAATGGGCAAGCAGAAAAGTCAAATAAAACGATATTTGACAACATCAAGAATAGACTCGAAGAAAGCAAAGGGAATTGGCTTGAAGAACTCCCCAAAGTATTGTGGGCCTATCGAAACACAAAGAAGAGGCCCACTGGCGAAACTCCATTCTCCTTAGCATACGGAGTTGAAGCCGTGATCCTGACCAAGATCACTCTTCCCATTACAAGGACTTTTGCCATGGAATCTGAGGAGAACGACAATTTGCTCAAACACGCTTTCAATTTGGCGGAAGAACGAAGAGAAACAGGCCTGATCAAACTCGTGAACTATCAAAAAGCTACCGCTAGATATTTCAACCAAAAAGTGAAAAGCAGAGCATTTCGAATTGGAGATTGAGTCCTCAAGAAAGTAGTACAAACAAAGAAGCCAGTTCAGAAAAAGCCCGACTCAAAGAAGGGACAAGAGACCGGGAAATTTAAAAAGACATGGGATGGACCCTATCAGATCATGGAGGTCTTCGGGGAGGGAGCCTACAGGCTTCGAGAAGTTCAAACGGGAAAATATCTCCCGAGGCCATGGAACGCAATTCATCTGAAAAAGTACTATTTTTAAAGGTTGGTCATTTATTATTTCTCTTTTTTGCAAATAAAATGATGTATTGGGCATGATGGATCCCACTTTCTATGAGGTTAGATGTCTGAAACATTTCTTTGCAAATAAAACGTCGTTCCAGGCACATTATTTTCTTTCTTTCCATTTCCCTTAGTCATAATGTTATGATTTTAACAGAAGAAAGCGTTACAAATATCCTTTCATATTAAGCACTCAATCTCAAGACCTCGATAAATCGAGGTACTAAAAGAACATAAAAATTGCCAAAAAATTGAGAAAAAACATGCATGAAGCAAATCTCGAGGCAAAAACTCGGGAGTGACCCGCAAACACGCAAAAGACTTGGGCAAAATTTAAAGAAATATGTGCTCAAGCGTCAAAAGAATTATGGGCAAAGCCTGCTTTCCAAAAGAGATTCCAATCAAAGTTTATTATAAAATTTCAAAAGAAAATGCTGGAAAAAGCAAGTAGTTAAAAAAGTAAATTTATCTTGTCTATTCATAGAGGGATAAAAAGTCATTATTGAGAAATAAATACGAAAACAAAAGATAGGGATCTCTTATTAAATATCTCTAGACTAAAGAGATTTGATGGGGATCAGAAAATCCTAAAAATAATTAGGACATCATCAAGCTATCTATGAAAGCTGCAGTATCATTTGCTGTTTGATTAATGGCAACAGATGCATCCTCGACCCCAAGAGAAACTATATCAGAACCCTTTAAGGCCAGGGGATGGGGAGGTGAGATGTTTTTCTCTGAGACTCCTTCAACATCATATATTTTCAACTTGGACTCGAGCTCGAGACATCGATCTTTAATAGACAAGAGTTGATTAGCCAAAGCATCTTTTTCCACTTCCATCAACCTAAACCTCCTGGAAAAATCATGAGCAGAGGTCTCAAGCTCTTGAACTCGATCCTCGCTCAAGGACCCAATTTCGATCCTCAAGGCCACCAACTTTATTTTTGGCCAACTTCCTCTTCTCGGACTTGAGGCGAGACTCAAGAATGAGTTTCGAAAGTTTCGCGATAAAGCATGAAAAATCCTGTTAGTTTGCAGAGAAAAAGGAGAATCAATCAAAGGTTAAAAACTGAATCAAGGACGAAATATGAAACGAAGTAAGAACATACCTCATAAGCAAGAAAAGAGGATTCCAAAGCTATATCCTTGATACTCATTCTGCTCGAATAAATTTGATATGAGGGAAGAATCAATTCGCGAGTAAATAGAATGACAAACCATTGGAGATGAACGACCGCTATCACCCACATTCACCAAAGTTCCATCTTATTTGAGAAAATTAAGAGTCCACACGGATGGATTCGAGGTATTTGAATCAGACTTTTCACGCAAAGCAGGGCTCGAAGATTTATAATCGTCTCTTGAGTTCAAAGGGAAATTGACATCAAGAGAAGGAACAAATTTTTTCTTCTTGACACGTTCAGAGACAAGAGGCTTGAGGCTAGCAGAGTCGTCAGAGCCACATGGAAAAGAACGCTTATGTCTGGGCAAGAGCTTCAATTTAGCAACTTCAGATTCAAAGTGGAGACGAGCATCTGCCTTGATCAATCTTAAAGCCAATTTTCTTCCACTAAGACCGGAAAACTTGGTTTGAGCTTCCTCAAAGTATGGCACATCAATGATAGAATCACGCTCTCGAGAAATTCGGAGAAGCACGGCATCGGTAGCTAAAGTCTTTGCTTGAAGCTTAGAGGAAAAAGAGAAACGATGGATCCACTTCACTCTATCACAATTGAGGGAAGACTCCAAGAAATTCTTGTCTACACAAAAATAAAAATTCACGTTAAAAAAAAAAAAGTGGCGTTATTACCTGGGGTGGACATGAACTTTGAGGGGAGACTTAACCACAAGGTTTCGGGGGCAGCCTAATTCCCCTTCACAAGAAGTAGACGACCCCTCCATCTGTGATAATTAGAAGATGGGTCGAAAAATGTCCTTCGACCTTGTTTTGGACTAAAATAGAAATAAAAACCACCTTCATCTCTCTCTTTAATTCCAGACCAACAATGGAGATAGAAGAAGTCCTCGAACCCAAGAGCGGCACCTTGCTCAAGCCCAAAAGCAAGAAGCGTCGAAAGGAGAAGGAAGCCGTTAGGGCTCAATTGCATAGAAGGGATCCTCATAAGATCGAGGACGAGATGAATCAAGGGATGGAGATGAAAGCGAATAAACGGCAAATGCATAGCAGAGAGAACTGCAGCATTAGAGGGGATACATTCTCCTATCTTAAGGTCGGCACTTTCAAGGAGGGCCTCAAGGATCACATCTTCGGGTATAGAGTACTTCTTCCGAATTTGGGAAAGCTGATCATCAGAGGGGCTCCACATAGCCACGGGGTCCATGACACGAACCATCTTCAATGGGAGAATGGAAGAAAAAAGGAAGAAGCTTGCAGCAACACAAGAGGAAAACGTGAGAATGTGGAGAAGGACTTATGGCAAAATAAGAAACAAGCAAGGTCTTTTAAAGTCACTAGAGTTTGACTCAAGGTAAATTAAATAGAGCATGTTAAGGCCCCAAAATCTAGGAGTTCGACGTGGATTGGAAAATCTAAAAATTTTCCTTTCCTTTCCAAATTCAAGGAGATTGAGAATGAAAAGGAAATGGGGCATCTGTTGGAGCAAAAAATCACAATGACATGTGGCGATTTCCTATTTGCTGAAAATAAAAGAGACTCGGTCAAAGGAAGAAATATATTCACAATTAATTAGATATTTAAAATAATAATTAAGAGTGATTAAGATTTCTTATATTTATTATAGTAATAATAACATAAATTAATTAGGCAATTTAATGAGGAGAAAAACATGGGAAATAACTCCTCACGTTATCACCAAAGTCAACAAGTCAAGGCATTTATGGGAGAAAATCCCATGAATTCCCCCATTAATTCTACGATTTCTGAAAGGTAGAGTAATGGACAAAATTCGGGAATTAATGAGGAAAGTCTATAAAAACTCATGGAAATCGTTGATGAGAGGTATGTGAAAAATTGTTATTTACCAATTAGAGGATTTCATTTCTCTAACTTTAGCATCAGAGAGTTTTTTGCACGAAATCCACCTCATCGACGAGGAGTTGAAGCTTCGACGAGATAAAAGGAAAAGTTCAGTTCAATCAGTTCCACGTCAAACGTTCATGTGTTAATCTTTATTATCGTTGACTAAATTTCTCTTTGAGAAATTTCGGATTCAACACGTACTCAACTAAGAAGAGTAAGGATGATGAGATCACAAGGAAGGAGTTTGTGTGCAATAAAGAAGGAGAATACTCAAAATAATTGAAAGGTACCGAAAAAAGGCATCGAGTCGTGGAGTAGGAAGAGAGGGTTGTAAAGTGAGATTGATAGTTGTGAAGTCGAAAGTAGGTGGATTTGTAGTCACCATCTTTGATGAGGCTCACACCCATGACTTGATAAGCTTACGAAGAAGCCACTTGATTGGCTCTCAAGTGCTCAAAAATCATTAAGTGAACCACTATGCATAGTGAACATACCCCTCACTGACAATTTGACATTTTTGGAGTGCAATCAGGAGGAATTGAAAACATTGGTTGTACACAACAAGATATGTACAACTATCGCAGAGATAAGCGTACTGAGTTGAAGGGGCACGATGGAAACATATTACGTGACCATTTTCTGTTGGAACAAGAGAGAAATTGTATTCACTTACAAGATCGAAGCAGATGATTCACATAAGATAACTCATTGCTTTTTGTCAGATGCAAATTCTAGGAAATCATATAGTTTCTATGCTGATGTGGTTATCTTTGACACTACCTACAACACTAATTGGTATGGGAAGATATTCGCACCAATGATGGGAGTAAACAATTATGGCCATACAATCATTTTATTTGCAGGAATTCTATGCAGCCATATTTTGTCATTTCTACACAAGGTACATAAACTCCATACCTTATCGGTTCAATGCATTTTGAGGAGATGGACTAGATCTGCTAAAGCTGATGTTGTAGTGGACAATGATGGTGTGGAGATAAATATTGACACATCCTTACTTGAAAAACGTAGTACATTATTCCACCTATACTCATACGTGATTGATAAGGCCATCTTAAATGATGAAGTAAGACAAATATTTTGTGAGGCAATGGATTTTGTTATTGACCAGATTGAGGCCATCTTAAACATTGGTAGTGGTGGCTCTTGTATTGGAGTTTCTAATAGACTGAGTATTACTTGTGCTGCTAGTTATAATAAGCCGGATCCAGTTAAGTTTAAAGGGAGTGGAAAAAGACTAATTAAGAAAGAAAAAGAGAAGTCGAAAGGAAAGTGAAGTGAAAAAGGTAGGCGTTGTAATGGGTGTGGGAAAACTAGAGTGTCTCATGACAAAATAAGTTGTCCAAGGCTATTAAATAGGTAAGAATTTATACCTTCCTGCCACTAATTATTCATTTGACGTAGCAATGGTTTATATTTTTCTGGTTTTTTTTTTTTTTTTGGTGCATTGATATTATATATTTGTAGATGATTGGTTTATTTGAGTTATTTTTTATTTTCTTGTTGGTCTTCCACTCCCCAAGATCCTAATGACTCTCTGATTGAGGCCTTGGATGATGATAGTTCTTTGTGGCATTCCTTACCATATATATTATACCATATAGTCTAATTTGAAATATTAAATGTTTTTTGTAATGGTATTTGCTTTTTTTTTTTTTTCAGGATGATGGACTGATGCCATGATTTTGGGATACTTTTAGTTTGGATTTAGTATGGAACATCCTTACTTGGATGATTTGCAGTTTGTATTTGGTGAAGTTTTAGTTTAGATTTAGTATGGAACCATTTGTTGTTGTGTTTTCCTTTTACAGTTATCTAAAGTTGTATGTTTTTTTATTGTTGAAATTTTATGTTTGTCAATTTTTGGTGTTGAGTTGATGTGGTTCTGTAAAATCTTATTTGGCAAGCAATTTAAGTACTTCAGGGGGGAATTTTAACTCAGCAAAGGCAAGGCTTTCTGTTTGAGCAAGACATATTTTCCATTTTTATGATAAAGGCTTTTGCAATTGTTTTTTAGATATTTATTTGTCATCAAGTATACACTGTATACTTAACTGACTTTGTCAAAGTACTTATTATGATTACGATGATAATGATGATGCATGTATCTTTATGACTCGGCACTTTTTGGGCATGCTCTCCAAAAAGCCACAAATGATTTGGAGGACTGAATTGAACAGTTTGAATCCTACAATTATCAAATCCAAATCCTCACTTGAAATTATTAATGGCCTGCTTGATTGTCCCTATTATGGATAGTTATGGTCCATTTCATAAATCTTTCTTCCCTTTAATTTCATATTTAACAACACTCTTAGAAGATATTTATACTCCTCAACTCCAATTTGATTAGTTCATACTCCTCATTATAACTTAAGAGATTTACTCAAGTGAAAAGATGAGATTTAAGTTGAAAAACTTCATACTCCACAATGACTTCTTTGAAAGTGTAATAACAAATAGAGGAAATTACAAATTTGGTCCACATATTTTATACATAGTTCAATTTTGGTCCACGATCTTTTTTAAGTGCAATTTTAGTTTACTTATTTATACCTAGTTCAATTTTGGTCCACGATCTTTTTTAAGTTATGATTTTAAATCATTTTGGTTGTGTTTTCTTCAATTATAATTGAAGTATAAGTTATTTTTCATCATTTCTTAGCCATAGGAACCAATTTGGAGTATTAAAATCAAAGAGAATTGAAGTTTGGTGAAGTTCAAAAAATCTGAAAATTTTCTAAGAAAAATTGGTAGTTTCGGGTACCCTACTTTGAGGCTAATTATCTTGAGTTTTAGAACTCCGATTTGAATGATCTTTATATGGTTGTAAAGATGAGATGAATAGCTTTAAAACAAGTATATGTTTGCTGAATTTGGCTGAGATTTGATAGGGTAAAAGGTGAGAAAAATTTGAAAAAAAATAATCTGGACCTTTATTGAATAAGTAGAACAATTAGTGGACCAAAACATAATTTAAAAAAAGTTCGTAGACCAAAATTGAACTAAGTATAAAATAAGTGAATCAAATATGTAATTTCCTCTAACAAATAAGCTAGGGAAAAAGAGAAAAATCAAGGTTTTAGTTGCTTTGACCTTTTGAGGCAGAGGCTTTAAGGAATTCTTTAGGCAAAGGCAAGGCTTTTTGTTTGAGCAAGACATATGTTCCATTTTTATGACCATTCTTTGTCACGCTCACAATACTGAAGAATATGTCATACTATGTTACTAACATATTCAAGTTTACAATTGAACACGCATAGCCATCATTCATCCACAACCAATGCAGACAAGATTTGAATAACACATTCCAAAGTTCTGCCAAGAAAATAAGGAATCTTGTTACAAAAGGAATAAATGAATAACACATTCCAACAAAGGAATAGAACATCCTTACTTTGAAGATTACAAGTCTCATGTTAGTTGGTAAATTTGAACATAAAAAACACCAAAAATAGTACAACAGTTTTCATGAAAAAGCCAAATCTAGCTTGGTACGTTCCTCCTTCGAAGTTGTTCCTCTAATGCTTCATTTTTCCTTGCAAGATATATGGTCAACATGTGTAGATAACACTGCCGCACGAACATTGTTGTTGTTTTTTCTTTGGTTGAACTTCATTGCTACTGCTACTTTTAGACATTCTGCAAATATTAAATTCATAAGAACAACAGTCATCTCATGCCATGTCACCATGTCACCCTAAATATATCCAGTAAAAGAAAATCCAAATACAAAGAAAAAACAGAGCCTAAGAGTGTTATAGAAAATAAAAATAAATAATAGTAAATAGAGAACTAAGATGTGAAAGCCAAATTCATGCATCAATAACCCAAATTCATTCATTCCCTATATCAATATATACTTAAATTCAAAAACCCAAATCAGAAATCCCTAAATATTTGAAGAAAATCCCAAAATCCAAGAATAAAACCCCAAATCGAACAACCCAATTTCAAACTCTAAAGCAAGAAAACCCAATTCATACAAGAAGAAGAGAACAAATCAAAAAACCCAAATCGGAAATCCAAGAAGAAATCCCCAAATCGAACAATTGAGAACGTACCTGAAACGATCACGTCCAACTCGGGATTTTCCCATGACGTTGCCTTCTCTGTCTCTCCTGCAATATCGCGAGCTTCTTTGCGTTGGATCTCTTCGAGGTCGCAAGGCGTTCTCTCAAGCTCTTTTGCATTCTCTCAAACCAGATGAAAGTGAAGTCACATTGTGTGTCTTCTGAAGCAGGTCGTAAGGTTTTTTTTTTTAGGGCTGCTATTTGCACACCTTTTTGTTGTTGTTGCACACCCCCAATCACTTAATTAGTGAATTTACCCTAAAGCCCCATATGAAAAGACCCAAATGGAAAACTCATTTACACACCCATCTCTCTTCTCTTCTCTCTCTGTTTCTCCTCCATCTCCAGCTTCGCTTCTCTGTTCTCCTCAATCTGGTCAGGCACACCCTTTTCTCCGGCTTCTCTCTCCTCTCTCTGGTTTTTCTCTCCGGCGACGACAACCCATGCCCTCCCAGCCCAGCCCAGCCCAGCCCCGCACCCAGCTTCTCCTTCATCTCCAACTTCTCTCTCCTCTCTCTAGTTTTTCTCTCCGGCGACAACCTCGGCCCTCCTAGCCTAGCCCCGCCCCGCCCCGCATCCAACCTAGCCCAGCTTCTCCTCCATCTCCAGCTTCTCTCTCCTCTTTGGCTTTTTTCTGTTGAAAACTCAAAGCTCTAAACACAGAAAACACTCACGGTTTGGGAGCTCAAAAGCAATATTATTGAATGAATGAAATTGTGGCTTTATACCAGCCTTACAAAACAGGAATGAAATCAAAAACACCCACGTTAACATGACCTAAGGATGTGGTGAGTTTGTTAGGAATAATTCAAACCTAATCTAAACCCGAATAACCTGGGCTTTATTAACAAAACAATAACTAACACGATACTAATAGTGACCAAGTCATATTGACTTAACCACCAAGAAACTACAGCTCCAACAAATCCTCCCTTAAACTGACTTGCATACTGCAGTCAGTTTACTTCTGGTGCCACGCAAACACCAAGCAAATCTCTTAACTTCAAGAACTCTTCCAGTTTCAAAGGCTTAGTCATAATGTCAGCAATTTGATCCTTTGAACGACAATGCACTAACTCAACAACTCCATCTCTTGTTAAATCACGAAGAAAATGAAACCTGATGTCAATGTGCTTACTTCTACCATGTAAGACAGGATTCTTGGAAAGTTTAATAGCCGAGCTGTTGTCACAAAAAATCACAGTGCACTTACTTTGTTCATGACCCAGTTTCTCGAGAATCCTACGCATCCACACACCTTGACATGCACAAGAAGCTGCCGCTATGAACTCTGCTTCAGTTGTGGAGAGTGTGACCACTGGCTGCTTCTTTGAGGACCAAGCCACTGCACCTGAGCTTAATAAGAACACATATCCTGATGTACTTTTCCGATCCTCAATGTCTCCTGCATAGTCACTATCTGAATAAGCCATCAAATTTTCTTCTCCTCCTCCTCTTTTGTAAAGAACTCCTAACTCAATGGTGCCCTTTAAGTATCGAAGAATCCTCTTCACTGCTTGATGATGCAAATCAGTAGGCCTCTCCATGAACCTACTGATCAAACTCACCACATACGCCAAGTCTGGTCTGGTGGCAGTCAAATACATGAGGCTGCCCACCATTTGCTTATAAGCTGTAGCATCAACACTGGCTCCACCTTCATCCTTCACAAGTTTGGACCCGGGAACAATTGGATTTTTCACAGGATTGCAGCCGCCCATGCCAAACCTCTCCAACACTTCCTTAGCATATTTCTTCTGACTTATGAAAATTCCCTTAGAGCTTTGCATTACTTCTACTCCGAGAAAATATTTCATTTTTCCAAGATCAGACATATCGAACTCCTTTTTCATAGAGTCCTTGAATCTTGTAAACATTGCTTCATCATTCCCTGTGAAGATGAGATCATCCACGTACAAGCTGACCACAAGAAGACTTCCTCCTTCTTCTGTCTTTATAAACAGAGTGTGCTCACAGTAACATCTTTCAAAACCTTCCTTCACAAAATAGGACTCAATTCTGCTGTACCAAGCTCGAGGAGCTTGTTTGAGACCATATAAAGCTTTCTTGAGTCTATACACCTTGTCTTCAGCTCCCTTCTTCTCATAGCCCTGAGGTTGTTCAATGAACACTGCCTCCTTTAATTCACCGTGCAGGAATGCACTTTTCACATCCAATTGGTACACATTCCATCCTTTGTGAGCTGCTAGAGCAAGAATCATTCTAATTGTGTCCCAACGAGCTACTGGAGCAAATACCTCAGTGTAATCTATTCCAAACTGCTGTGTGTATCCCTTGGCCACAAGTCGAGCTTTATATTTATCAACCTCCCCATTCTCATTCAGCTTGGTCTTAAATATCCATTTCACCCCTATCTTTTTGGCTCCTTCTGGTAATGTAGCTAACTCCCAGGTTCCATTCTTTTCGATGGCTTTAATCTCCATGTCCATGGCTTCTTTCCATTTCTTGCTCTTGACCGCTTCTTCGAAAAACACAGGATCTCCAGTAGAGGTGAACATTACAAAATTATTCCTCTCCTCATCAGATAGGCCTTCACCACTGACGTGATCTTGCATCCATGTTGGTTGTCTTCTTATCCTCCCTTGAACAGGACTTGGAGAGTTATCTTCGATTGTTTCATCTGAGGAAGAACTAGTAGTTCCTTCTTCAACCTGTTCTTCTTCTTCACTTACAGCTTCTATCTCATTCTCCTCCAATTCATCTTCTTCTCCCCACTCAAGAACATCACATTTAGCTTCTTCACCAGTTTTATCCCAGTTCCACTTCTCGTCTTCCTCAAATACGACATCCCTGCTTATAACCACTTTCTTTGACACAGGATCATACAATCTGTAAGCTTTAGATTCTTCACTTAAGCCCAAGAGAACACACTTGAAACTCTTGTCATCAAGCTTTTGTCTCTTATTGTCAGGAATATGCACATGTCCGATGCATCCAAACACCCTAAAGTGATTCACAGAAGGCTTGAAACCACACCACGCTTCTTCTGGGGTCATATCCTTCACTGCAAGTGTAGGACATCGATTTAACACATGAACTGTCCAATTGACAGCTTCAGGCCAGAATTCTTTAGGAACTTGTTTTTCTGACAATATGCAGCGTACCATATTCATGATTGTACGGTTTTTCCGCTCGGCAACCCCATTTTGTTGAGGGGTGTAAGCTGCTGTAAGTTGTCTACTAATGCCATTTGAACTACAAAACTTGTTGAATTCCAGTGAAGTGAACTCCCCACCTCTATCAGTACGAAGACAGCATATAAAGTTCCCGGTTTCTTTTTCTACCAAACTCTTGAATTTCTTAAACATAACAAAAGCTTCTGACTTGGCATTTAAGAAATAATTCCACACTTTTCTGCTATAATCATCTATAAAGGTGATTAGGTACCTTTTTTGGCTGTTAGATTGAGGCGTAATAGGACCGCAGATGTCAGCGTGCACAAGTTGGAGTCTCTGAGAAGCTCTCCACAAACTTTTCTTCGGAATGGATTCTCGATGTTGCTTGCCTACCATGCAGTCAGTGCATAGTTTCGAAGACACTTGGGGAGGAGGTAGGCCCTTCACCATTTTCTTGTAGAACAACGTTTTCAAACCTTTGATATTTAAGTGCCCAAATCTTCGATGCCATAGATGAGTTTGATCCTCAGATGCAGTCTGAAAACATGCAGGGGCTTGAGCTTGTGTTGGCAGCACGGAAAGAAGAACAAACATCCTATTAGCAGACATTTGAGTTTGCATGATCAACCCTCTTGTAGGATGATATATCTTACACACTCCATGCTGAATAAGAATGGCCAGGTCTCTTTCTTGCAATTGACCGATACTCAGCAAGTTATTTTTGAGCTCTGGAATATAGAACACTTCACTAATCACCTGATTTGCCCCATTGACTTGTAATCTGATGCTTCCTTTTCCCATCACTGCTATCTTTGAATTGTTTCCCAGCTTCACGACTTGTCTGAATGTTTCATCTAGATTCAGGAACCATTGTTTGTTACCACTCATGTGGTTGCTGCAGCCGGAGTCAAGAAACCATACTTCCTCTCTTCTGGAATTGTGAAGTCCTACGTAAGCCATTAACAACATCTCTTGTTCTTCATCAAGTTCAGCATAATTAGCGCCCTTTTCCCAGCTAGGACACTCATATTGAAAGTGTCCCAGTTTGTGGCATTTGTAGCACTCTACAGTTGCCTTGTTGAATGGCTGCCTCCATCTACCACCTCCTCGACCTCGAAACGCACCTCGACCTCTTCCTCTTGCTCCAAACTTTGCTTCGTAGGAGACTTTCAAGGCTTGTTCATCTCCTCCACTGTGACTGTTCATTCTTTGCTCATGGACTAATAAGCTGCTTTGTAGTTCATCAATTGTCAGTACATCCAAGTCATTGGACTCCTCTACTGAACATACCACGTAATCAAATCTTGAGGTCATTGATCTCAATATCTTTTCGATAATCACAACCTGCCCCATCTTTTCTCCATGAGCTTTCATCTTGTTGGCAATTGTTAGTGTCCGAGCAAAATACTCGTCCACCTTCTCTCCTTCTCTCATTTGAAGGACTTCAAATTCTTTTCTTAGTGCCTGTAGTTGAGCCCTCTTCACTCTGGTTGTTCCCTGGTACTTTTGCGCCATTGAATCCCATATGCTCTTCGAACTCTCCTTATCAAGGATTGTTTCCATGATGGTGCGGTCTATAGCCTGGAAAAGATAATTCTTCACCTTGAGATCCTTCAATCGTTGATCCTCAATTGTCTTCCTCTGTGCCTCTGTTGACTCACTCCCTTCTGCTATTGTGAGGATCCCCGTCTCTATCAGGGACCAATATTCCTTTGATCGGAGGAAATTCTCCATGAGCATAGCCCAATGGTCATAGTGACCATCGAACTTAGGAATTGCAGGCTGAACAAAGCTACCTCCTTCAGTTGTCATCTTTCTTGTACTCGATCGTTCTCTCTTTCTGTTTGCTCTCTCTTGTTTTTCTTTGTTAGGAGACTGCTGTTCCTAACTCTACTCGATCAGGCCCTTTTGAAGGGGCTCTGATACCACTTTGTTGAAAACTCAAAGCTCTAAACACAGAAAACACTCACGGTTTGGGAGCTCAAAAGCAATATTATTGAATGAATGAAATTGTGGCTTTATACCAGCCTTACAAAACAGGAATGAAATCAAAAACACCCACGTTAACATGACCTAAGGATGTGGTGAGTTTGTTAGGAATAATTCAAACCTAATCTAAACCCGAATAACCTGGGCTTTATTAACAAAACAATAACTAACACGATACTAATAGTGACCAAGTCATATTGACTTAACCACCAAGAAACTACAGCTCCAACATTTTCTCCAGCGACAACCCCAGCCCTCCCAGCACAGCCCAGCCCCACGCCGACCCTCCCCTCCTCTCTCCAGTGTCGAACGGCCTATGACAGGGGCTGTGGCGGCGTTAGCGTTGTGGTTCGGTGTCGAAGCTTGTTTGCTTTTGCGTTTGCTGCTAGTCTTGGCGGGGTGGCTGGGTTGATAAGCCAGAGAGAGAGGGAGGGAGGAGAGAGAAGAAAAGAGAGAGATGTGAGTGAGGTTGAGGGTGGGAGATGGGAGGTGGGGTCGGGGGTGGGGTGTGTAGAGTTTGATGGATGGGTGAGTGTGCATGAGAAATTTGGAGAAATTTGGTGAGATGACTAATTTTGGGGTATTTTGGTAATGAGAGGGGTGTGTTAAAGAGAAATTTTAAATTTTAGGAGAGAGTGAAGGGTGTGTAGGAGAAAAGGGTGTGCAAATAGTAGCACTCTTTTTTTTTTTTAGAGTTGCTATTTGCACGCTTTTTTTCTCTTTTTTTCTCCTACACATCCCACACACTCACCTCAAATTCAAAACCTCTCCACACACACCCAACTCATTACCAAAATACCTTCATTTCATTACACACCCAATTTTTCAACACACACACCTGCACACCCACACCCACACACCTCCCCAACCTTCTCCTCTCTCTCACCTCATCTTTCTCTTTCCCACTCTATCCTCTTCTCTGCATGACACCCCCCCCCAACCTTCTCTCTCTCTCTCTCTCTCTCTCTCTCTCTCTCTCTCTCTCTCTCTAAATGGCGCACATCCACCCCCACCACAAAAAATGGGCGCAGGTGGTTCGGCAAACTAGTGCCGAACCACTGTTTTGGAATAGATAGGGGGAAGAAGAAGGTGGTGGTGGTGGCTGTTTTGGTGGTGCCGTGGTGGTGGTGCATGCGGAGAGAGAGAGAGAAGGAAGAAGGTGGTGGCTCGGGTAAGGGGAAGAAGAAGAAGAAAAAAAAAAAAAAAAAAAAAAAAGGGAGTGGGTGTAAACAAGAGAAAAAAGAGAGGGGTTGTGTGGTCTTTTTTCTTGGGTGTATTTTTTTGTTTTTTAATAGGTGTGTAAAAAGAAAAAAAAAAAAAGTGTGCAAATACCAGCTTTTTTTTTTTTTATGGGTTATTTGGTCTGTTTAGATAGGTTATAACATTAGCCCTTAGATCTCATTAAAAGAGATCCAACGGCAGCCCGCCCAATCCCTTATTTAGTGTTAAATGAGGGATTCATTAACTGAAGGGAGTTGCATATATGAATTATCTATTTTTATTATCATAAAAGCCGTCATTATCCACCATGTACATCATATATACATCTAAAACTGTATTAAATCAATTAGTTGTGCCTCCAAAATCAAAATCAGTTCATCTTTCAAAATTTAAAGTTTTATCGATCCTCGTGTAATTAGTTACACCATGTTTAGGCAATAAGAAATGATCTTACTCTCAAGGAGATGGAGATCCCATTCCCATATATCCTACGATTCCTCAAATGTTGGGCCAAGGGAGGGGAACAAAATGTACGAGGAGCATTGCAAGATAAGCCTTATGCCTCTCCATTACCATACCATATACATGAACCTAGTAAACTCTTTATGTTGGGCATCTGATTTGAGAAACTCCATCTTCAATGTATAGAGATGGGTTGCTCCTAACTGTTGCGTTGCACAAAGCTTTCGGTTAGCTGTCAGTCCCTATTGCTATTGACCTTCGTGGCTTATGGATTAGGAATATACAGCCTCTCTCTAGGCTTCGCTATCGCTATGTATGATAAGTCAATTAACTTAAGAACCCTGTGAGAAAAGTTAGTCAATTAGGATTACTTAGGTTTATTTATTATGTTTGGAAGTAGGGTTTCCAAAGGCAGCTTAGGTTGATTTTATATTGTTAGGATAAATTTGTAATAAACAATGAGGTGTCCAGTTTGGGATGGTAAAAATAGCACCAGTGCACCACCCTTAGAACTTAACAAAGTCTCACCAAGACATGGATTTGCAACAACAAAAGTGAGAAGCCAAGACTGTTAAGTACATCCATACTAGTTGATTTCTCACAATATCCCAAGTACAACAACATGAATGCAGTAATATGCATTAAAAACAAAACAAAAAAGAAATAAATTTCATGTATGACAACTTGACAAGTCTCTTTTTAACAAGGCAATAAGGTACATGTTAATTCAAGCCCTTGGCAGTAGGCATATCTGATCTGGCTTGGTTAGCAAAAAAATATTGGTGCAAATATGTGACATCTCTTTCATTCTTTCCTTGGTTCCTATGAGAGGGTGGGGGCTGGTGTTAGATCTTACCCTCCAAATTTGATGGAAGTTACATCCGATCATATTCACTTACTCACTCCAGCAAAATGGTATAGAAAAAGGCTGTGCCTTCTGCAGGAACAGAGGGCATATTCTGATGATCCCTCCAGCACGTGTGGTAATTTTTTATACAATTTTTACAGCTGGTGACGAAACTGAAATCCTCGTATACATCCACAAACAATTATCCACATGGCTCTTCAAATGTAGATATGCAAGAGATTAACATTCAGACAACAGTACGAGCTATTCTCTGAGATTCTTCCAAGTCCTTCAAGAACCTGCATTTCCCAGCCAAATAATAATTGGATCAGAGAACATCTTATATTAGACAATTTGGAATACCCTCAAACAATTACAACATATGATTAAAAACCTCTATGGTATATTTGTACCAAAATCCCTTTGTTTTAAGAAACAACTGTCTGCCCACCATCACAACTTCCCATTCTCCAGGATTGGTTAGGTGAGTGAAATGGCTATATTACCATCTTGAAGATTCCTAGGAACTAAAATTGTAGATGAATTTAATTCACACGGAATTAATAATGCAACCCAAGTACTACAACTCAAGATTTAGAAAGGCTAAAAGTAATAATGCCAAACTAATAGTTCCTTAAACTTGCATCCAACACAAGAACGAAGTAACTGGCACCAAGCCAGAGTATTTAAAACTAGTGCAGAGGTCCAAGCATTAACTGCAGCTAGCACAGCAATGTTAACTTCTTTTTCACAATGCAAGTATTTATGTGAAATTCACAGCGATGACCTGAAGCATACCTCTTAGAATTGAGAACCACAGAACCACCGAGTATAAAACGAATACCAGAATTCATAGCATTCTGTAAAGCTACAGAACGAGACTCCTCATATGTTGTCCCACCAACAATGAAAATGACCACTTCTTGAGGCCTGCTTAGAGATAGTTTGCGTCATTCACAACATTAGCAAAATTATTGCAATTTTTTATCCTTGCACTATCAGATTATAACTTCAACAAGATGATGTAGAGGTAATTATAAGTATCATAGATCAATGGTTGTCTGTTAGTCCTCTGGGATGCAAACCAGACAAAATGATGTGGGCTAGACAGTAGAAACAAGGTGGAGCAACTTGAGAGGAGAGGCCAAAAGGAGACTGAGCAGATGGTAATTAGTAACAGCCAGGTGTTATATCTGAGTCATTTGAGATGACCAGCAAGAAACCTGGTAATTACCATAGGGTGTCTACAATAATGAAAATCATGATTCATGAAGTGCAAAGCAATCATGAAACCATAGGGATTAAATTTAGGGTCCGCTGAGAGGGCCAGGCCTGCCTTCATCAGGTTGAGGTTGCCTGGCCTCCTCGATGACCTCCTAACTTGTCCAGAAAGCAATGATTTATAAGAATCCTGATTAATAAACTAAATATTGAAGAATAAGCTGTCAATAAGCACCAGGCGTGTATAGAGCAGCACCCAAGAAATGGGCTCCAGCCACCATGCATAGCACAGAGTGTCAAAAGTGCAGCAGCTTCAATGTTCCCAAGGTTAAGACTCTTGAAGACATGAAATTCCAAACGTAGTAAACTTCTCTCTAATCCCAAAACACTACCATACTATTTGAAATTGGGGAATATACTGATGTAGGCTTGCATAAATTGAACCCCATCTACATCCTACCTAGTTTAAACAAGGGCTAAAAGTTTGACATTCTCATCGTATTTCTGATTAGATGACATAATTTGAGATGGCTTTAAGCTTGTAAACTGTTGTTCTCTCATACAATATATAATCTCGGATAATAAAATCGGAAGTTTTTACTTATTAGAAAATACGATCAGTTTGGGGTAGGTTAAGAATATCCTGGAAGACAACTTGTGTTATATGTCAATACTTCAGGTACTGCCTGCTTAAAATGAAACAACACAACAATCCCCAAATTGCAGCTAAATTATAACTTATAAGTGCTCCCCAGCAATTATTTTAATGAAAAAAACAGCAACAAACCTGCCCTGCTGAAAGTGATTTCCAACAAACGGGTAGTCCACATCTCTCAGCCGTCCCTTGGTAATACTTTCCATAGTTTGGAAGAGAAGAGGCTGGTGTTGTGTGTAGACATTCTCAACCCCCTACAGCATTAGTTAAAATTCTCTATAAGTTTATAAAGCACACCCTAAAATAGAAAGTAGAAAGTATAACTTTACCAAACAAACCTTTAGCCCACGAGCCATGTTACGTGCAATATTTAAGAAATCTCGATTTCCAAAAAGATCCCCAGTTCGCTTATCAACACCAGCTTGCTTTAAGAGAAACTGGACAAGCTGTAATGCCAAAATAGCCAATTTATTAAAACCCATGGATAAGTCTAGTAACCAAATTAAAGGTACATGACAGCTTTTGGCATAATTACTGCTTTGATTGAGCCTCCCAAAGAAGGGTCAATCTCCAACAAAATTGGATGAGAACAACTGAAATAGACATTAGGACAAAATAGTCTCCATCGTTAATTATCTGAATAAAGGTAGCATATGAAGAAACCTCAAGTGACAAGGTTTAGGAATGGATGATTGCCACTTAAACACAGATATGCAACACAACCCCCCCCCCCCCCCCCCCCCACCCAAAAAAAAATATATATATTAATAATGAAGGAAAAGAAAAAACACAATCGGGCTAAAGGATCTAAGCAGGGGTTACAATCTTGGTTACATACCCCAGGCTTGTACTTGGCAGACTTGGAAGACAGTTTGTTAAATAACTGCATCAGTTGCACAGGGCTCTCCTTCTCATAGCGTAAAGCATACAACATGACAAGTCGTAGGCGGTCAATATCAGATACACTTTCATTGTTTAATAGATTTGTTACTGCCTGCAAAGTACATAGGAAAAAGAGGTGGTTGTTTTCAGATTCAAGTTTCTGTGGAGGTTAAACTCAGTTGCTATCTCAAGGTCAATAACTTAAAAAAGTATATCATACTGACTAAAAAGCTCAAGACCAAATTCTAATATAACTTGTGACAAGAAGAGTAAATATGGCAAATGAACAGACACACTCATCACAGGTCTTGTGTCAACTTCATAGCACTACTTAAGTCACGTGGCTTACATGTGTTTCATGAAAAAGGTATGCCATTTTTCCATGGTAGTTCCAAACTGTCCAAATGTTATCAGATGGTTATGATCTCAGGATAGGCCCTCTTCATTTAAAAATGATCTCAAGGGAGAGAAATCGAATCAAATGCGTGAAATTCTGTCTCAGTTTTTTTCCTTGTTAAACATTGACCTCTAAAAACTTGAAATTCTTTCTGAAATTCAAATGCTTTAAATTTTATTACGCTCTAGAACATTAGTTTCAAAACTGTTGAAAATCCCCAATAAGCAGATGGTAATAAAGTAAACAATCATATAAAAAAATTATAGACATGTTCTCTGCTCCTTATATGACTGGACCCTCTGCCCACTCTGCATGTATGCATGATAAAAAGAAAAAAACATGGAAAATTATTATTAAAAAAAACAATTGCAAAAGAACAATTTTCCTCATAGGTTTTTAGGATAAGTAGAAAAAGTAGTTGTAGACTTGTAGTGGGATAACAAAGAGGGATAAGGAGGGAAAGAGGAATGAGAATGTGGGAGAAGTGGTTTCAATTTCTTTTTACTTATTCTTTTACACTACCTCAAAAGCTGCCCCCTGACCACCATTGCAAGCCAACTCCTGTTCTGTTTGTGAAACTAACATAAGTTTTCGCTCTTCAACTAGCTTGCTCATTTCTGTTACCAGCGCCACATGCTTTGAAACATTTCCGTGCATCTTTCTGTACTCGGGGTAATTGTCAACAAATTTGGCCATGTCCTCTGCAACAAGTAAAGCATTTAAATATTTAATTACATATGATTTCCTCTAACCATTGTTCCCTGTGACAACAGTTGCCAAGCACAAGTCATGAATCTGAAATTTTCATATTTGCGTCCTACGAACCTATCGTCTGAATGTTCTGGTTACTTTTTGAAATTTGCTGAAATTCATCAACCAATTGCTTGATGTTCATCCCAATATCACCAAAGTTCTCGTACATGTTTTTTTTGAAAAAAGCATCTTGTTCTGATGACAGCACAACCTCCTATAAGCACCAATATCACAATGTAATTGTTTAGCAATAAAAATTACAAACACAAAGATGTGCATTATAGGAGGAAAATACAGCTCAACCTGTTGATCCTTTGGAAATTTTCCAATGCTTCTTAAGTCAACTTTGTTGTCTTCAATACCGATCAATTCGTGAACCATTGCCTGTAATATAGTGTAACCAAAGAGCACCATTTAAATTTCTAGTGGTTTTATCCAATTGTAATTTCAAAAATAAATAGCAACACGAGGCATTTTTCATATATATTGTAACATCATATCCACAACCACAATTACCTGATAGGTCCACTGATTCAGCAATGGCGTTACAGGATCATCCCTCCTATCAATTACCAGCAACAATGGAGAAATTTCTGTACGTCTGAAATCAAAAAGTCCACTTTCCTGCTGGTACATCAGCTTCTGTTACATGCCAAAAATATAATATCAGTTTCCCTTTGCTAACTTTCATAGCGAGAATCTACAAAATCCCCTTTACATCATGACATTTAAGCATACATAAAAAGTTGAGTCTACAGAAAATTTGGGAGGGCGGGGGTGAACACAGGAGAAAAATGCAAACCCAGTAAAAGGTTCGCATTCAAAACAGTAGTATTAATGCACAAATAACACCCATGTGCAAAACTGTTTGGAATACATGACTATACTTACCGCCGTTTCATGTGCAATCCTTTTTGCAATATCAGATGTTCTTTGATAACGAATAACAGGTCTTCGTTTTAATGCCAAAAAAACTGCTGCAATACCATCAACAACTCGGTCACAGAAGCGCTGCAAATTTGAATGATCTACAACAGCTGGAAGCATATACATGTGATTTGATGGCGAATTCAAAGTGAAATGGAAAGGATCAACTGCAACAAAGTCTGCATAGAACTCCTGCAAGATCATGGCAATAATTCTATCTAAATGAAGAGTAAGAACATGGAAACCAAAATATGAGATGTCATGACAATTATGTTATTATTATATTGTAGGTACAATCGTACCTATTATTAAAGTGGCATAACAAGTTAACAACTATGTTACACAAAATGATTTGTTCTTAAGAAAAAAACTTTTATTGAAAAGCTTGATTGGCTTAATGTGTCTAGTCATGTATCAGACCAATGATTTAACAGAAAAATTAAAAACAATGCCAACCAGGCAGGGACAGAGCTGTGTTCGAACCAAAACAATAAATTTTGCAATTTCTTTACAGAAGTGAAAGAAAGCCATGCATCCTCATGATATTATAAGCTTACCCAAGATTTACTTTGTTCCTATTTTCCTGCTACTGACTTACTACATACGATAGATTTCTTAAATTGCAGTTACCCCAAATAAAACTCGAAGTCTGAATTCAAGCAATTTAAAGTACTATATAAATAAATTTTCAGATCATCCGAAAGAATGAAAGAGAAAGGCATCTTAGTGAATGGTGAATTACCTGAAGTTGTTGTACAACTTCATGCTCGTCTGAGTCGGCTAGAATATGAATCTGGGTATCCTTCAATATGTTGGAGAAAACTGTGAATTCCAGTATGGCATAAGGAATGAGCTCCAAACAATAGTAAACACATCTGGGTATCCTCCCTAATAGCCAAATAACATGAAGAGAACACTTACATAGGTGATACTCTCCAAATCTCGGAGTAGCCAAGTGTCGGCGTAAATGCTGAATGTTCTCTGAAGTGGGCGCAACGAAGTAAACGGCTTTGAGATGAGACATGGCTTCTCTGGACTTGGAAATGGAGTCCACCAATTCCACCAAAAACACTTCCTTCTTCAGCAGCTCGGATTGCGAATACGCTACGCTCACTATACTAACCTACACCTCATATCAAATTCACAAACAAAACAACACCCACCATTATTTACTAAATCTAAAGCAACCCTTTTTCATTCATTCTTTTTTTTTCTATGAATTTTAGTTGAAAGAAAAGCGTTACCGTGTGGGAATCGAGGATGAGAACCTTCATGCCGGAGATGTCCTGCAACATCCGGCTTAAGTAATCCCGTACCGCCGAGACCAGCACCATTTTTCAGATCGACGGCTACGTTCTGATTCCGATGCCGATAATGATTTACTGATGGAATTTTCAGACAAATGGTCTGTCAAATTTATGATCGGATTTCTGGGTTTTGGGGAGGCTGGGTTTTGGGGAGGTTGGGTTTTGGGAGGAGCTGAAGACGTGAAGGAAGAGAGGAGGGGCTGGGTTTTGGTGGGTTTCGGCGGCAGGGGGCGACGGCAGGGGGCGAGAGCAAGGAGAAAGGGATGAGGGTGGGCTGGTGGTCGGCGCAGGTGAGGGGATGGAGATGCTGAGAGAGAGAGAGGGTGGGCTGGTGGTCGGCGCAGGTGGGGGATGGACTTACTGATGGAGGAAATGAGAGAAAGGAGAAGAAGAAAAAAAATAGAAAGAGAAAGGAGAAGGAAAAAGAAAGAGAGAGGGAGGAGAGAGAAGAGATAGAATGAGAGTCTAAGGATCCGGGTGTGATTTGGATTGGAAAATTCGAAATGGACCTATTTCAATCCGAAAATTTTTAATTTTGGAACATCTGAATCAAATTTAAAATTCGAAAATATCGAATTCCAAAAATTTCAAAAATAATTAGATTAGAATTAGAATATTTTTGTAAATTCCGATTCAATCTCAATTCTAATCTAAAAACTTTCAAAATTTTTCAAAAGCATTTTGATTTGATATTTTTGAAATTATGCCAATTTATTTCGTATTTATATTAATATTATATTATTTATATAATTTTCTACTATATGTTTCATTAATTTGTTATTTGTTTCAAACATACACATACATATATATTAAAAAAAATACTATTAATATAAACATATGTATATTATAAATATATATGTATCATAATAACATAAATGTTAACAAAAACACTCACATTTTTTGTACGTGTAATTACTAAATATTTGAGTTTATTATATTTAAAATTTCAAACATAATATATAAATATCATGTGTGTGTATCTAGTAGTGAAATTTATTCTCACCATGTTAGATGAGATCTAAAGATTAATCATCTCCTCTAAATATTATATATGGGCTATTATACTAAAAATAAAAAAATAAAAGTAACATGAGGATTCTGATTTTTTATCTGAAAATTTTGAATTTTTATCCGAATGTTTTGAAATGTGATATTCCGAAAAAATCCGAAAATTCCGAATTGGATTGAGATGTTGAAATTCCAATTTTTTGAAATGGAAATTGGAACAAAAATTTTATTCCAAAATTTTTTAGATTAGAATTGGAACACTCTATTTCCGATCAGATCCGTCTGAAACACACCGCTAGTCAAGGTGGTGGGATGCGTGAATGAGACATAAGGAGAGAGAAATTAATATAAAAATTTTGATTTTGGGTTTTTAAAACTCATGTTTATAAATTTACAAAAATGTCCATCATTTCAAATGCTTGTGTCTCTCAAATCGTAGCTCTGATCGATGCACAGTTTGCGCTCACATATTCGTGTGTTCGAGACCTTTCCAGCAAGCCACAAATCAAATTCAAAAGCCCAGTTATTCAAAAAGTCAAAGAACGGGCAAACTAATTTAAAACAAAAATTATAAAATTAACCCAAAATATTTTATTTCTCAAATAAATTTTAAAAATATTTAAAATATTTTTCAAAATAAAACTTGAAAAAATACGGGGTCTCACAATCTACCCCCTTAAAATAATTTCGTCCTTAAAATTCTCAAGGAAAATAATAATGGAACAACTTCAAACAAGCACAAACAACAACAATCCAAAGCTCTGAAAAGTTCTTTTCATTTATGAAAAATTGGAAAATAAATTACAACAAACTCTGAAGTGTTTGTTCAATCAAATTTATGTAATTATTAATTAGTCAACTATTTTTTTAACAGTATTTGTCTCCAACGTGCATTATATTCATCTTACATCACATGAAACATACTATATAATTTGGTTTGTTCAATGTTTTTTATCAATGTAGTAGATAATATGTTAAATAAACATATGGTAAAGTTTCATTTAAAATTTTCGTATTTTGATAGCAATTTCCGTCGTTTCTGTCTATTTTTTGTCGAAATTTAAAATTAATTGAAATTTCCGTCGAAATTTCTGCGAAATCCGAAATTTTACTCCTTGCAAATGACTCAAATTGTGTACAAGAGAGAGGTGCAGATCTACGGCAACGGAGTTTAAGGATTCGGAGAAGAGAAAGATAAGAAAGTCTGCAAGACCTCAACTGGGTTGGGCTGATCGGGCTGCCGTCTAAGCCCGGACACCCGTTTACATCGACGAAATTCATTGGGCCCAAGGTTCATTAACAAGCCCACTAAGGCTGGGTCCACCTTGTTGAGTTCAAGCCTTCTAAGTCCATGCCTATACCTATGTCTAATTATAATTAGGCGGAGGCTATTCCGACTGCCCTCCATTACTAAATTGACCACCCTCACATATTTTGGACAAATTTTTCTTATTTTACCCTTTCTTGCAAAAAATTATGGAATCACCCAGACTCATTTGGCAACATGCCACCAAAATATACTAAGGAGTTTGACAGCTTACAGTCGAATATAATGACAATGTTTGGCAGAATACTGCTAACTGCTTTTTTCATTTCCATTCGGTGACTACTTACTGAAAACTCCGCCAATATTCAGCAGTTAGGTACCGAATAACCACAAACATTTCTCAGACAAGTGTCGAATAACCCGACGAATAAAATTGGATTTTTTTATTTTAAGGATAAAATTAGAATTTAAAAATAGAGTGGTCAACTCAATAATTTAGGGTGATCGAAATAGCCTGGGCCTTATGATTATATCGATTGTGAACCAAAGCATCGATTGTTTGAAAACTAGAAAAAAATAATCTTAGTAAAAATTTGAAACGATAAAAATTTAAACATTAGGGGTTTTGTCTATAATTTGTACCATGTAAATAAGTTCCGGACGTGAAGTTAAAGATATGGAAGATCTCTATTGGATTGCAAGCTGAATAGGTTGTGAAATATAGTTAAGTGTTAATCGCAGTTAGTGAAACCTAAAAGTTTAATTATGAGGTAAAACAATATAGTAATTCTCATAAAGAAGAATTGAGACGGTGGTCCAATTCGCTTTCACTGCCAAATTAAATAAAACCTACAAGTTCACACATAATAGGTTAATGTGATGTTTAAATGAAGAAGGAAATGTTGATTATTAAATTAATCAAGTTGAGATTAATTATTAAATTAATTAATCATGATTAATTAATTTAATAATTGACTCAAAACTATCAAGTTGCAGTATAATCTACATGAGAGAAATGATTTGGGTTAAAATACCATTTGTCATAAAGTCCATGATTGGTTTATTATTTAAATACCCTAAGCTTTAGAGGACAAATTCATTTAACCATCCAAAAGGTTGGAAGGACTCATTAGCAAATATGAGATTTAGGGAAATGTTAGAAAAAACAAAAAATATCTCACATTAATTACCAAACAAATATGGTAGGTGGGGTTGGTGGAAAAGTTGTAGTTACTTACAACTTTTACTAAATTGTAAACAATTTTTTCATAAATGAAGACCAATGAGTTAAATTTCGAAATTGTCGGTGAAATTTCGCCGAAAATTTTGATTTTTGGGGGTACCAAAATTTTATCACACTTCTATCAATATTTCGAGAGAATTTCGTCGAAATATTTGAAATTTCGCGAAATTTCGAATACTCTTCAAGGCCATTTTTTTAAATTTGAGAGAAATTCCCATAACTTACTGACATACCCAAAAAGGCAGAAACTCAATCAGTCGATTTGCACTTGTAGCATTCACAGATTCTCTCTCTCTGCTCCGTCTTCTACTTGCTGGACTCCTCTCTTCTCTCCTTTCTTCTCAGTTCTCGCCGATTCTCTCTTCTCTCTCTCTTCTCACTGACGATCTTACTGGAGATTTTCTCTTTCTTCTCAGTTCTCACCAACTCTGTCTCGGCGACCCAGCCTATCGACATGACCCCCAGTCGCCGGTCGTCCTCTCCCAGCCACCTCGAAGCCTGCCTCCTCCCCTGAGCGCAGATCAGCGAACACGATACAATTGCTAAAGCCTAAATGCTAACTTGCTAATTGTATTTGCTAATTTGCTAATTGCTATAGACTACATGAGAGAGAGAAAGAGAAAGAGAGAGAGAGATAGGTAGTGTTGTTTGTTTGGGGGTTTGATAATCAAACTTTGATTATGGCATTTTGGGTCCTCTGTGCGACTGTGCCAGAGTCCCAGAGACACTCTTTGGGGTTTCTTTATATTAAGAGTGGTGTTGCTATAGTTATTCACCTATTCTGTTGTTGGTCTCAGATTAAGTGTGATTGTGTGAATGATTGTAATAAATTAATAATACAATTTCAATGGATGATTTAATATAAAAATCAATCCACCTAAGTTATTGCCATGATATAAATATCATATATGCATAATATGCTAAGCAGCAGCAAATAGTAAACAAAGAAAAATAAGTAGTAAGCCAATATGTGGTTTGAACGATTTTTTATTCTTTTTTTAAGAATATGTAGTGATTTCTAATATAAAGTACAATTTAAAATGAGTTAGTTTTAAATTTATAGGTCATGGGCCTCATTTATAGGCTATCTTTGCAAGCCTATCATATGTTACCATAATAATATATTTAAATTTAAATTTTTTAATTGAAATCCTTATTGAAATTCTCATATTTCATTTTTTTATCCAAACAATAGAATTTGAAATTCAAATTCAAATTCAAATCCCCAATCCAAACGGGCCCTTATATGATTTTGGTTAATTTTGGAATTAATTGTATGATTTTGATTTGTATAAGTATAATTTGTATGATTTTGGGTTGATTTTGAATCTTTAATTATATAATTTGTATAATTTTGGAATTGATTGTATGATTTTGAGTTGATTTTGATTTGTATGATATCATTGATATGGAAGATGAAATTGGAATTGGTATGATTTGTTAATAATTAATATGAAATTTGTATGATTTGTTATTTTGTTAATAATATATTAATATGTATGAAATTGGTAATTTAGAATTGATGAAATTAATATAGAATTTGTATGATTTGTTAATAATATGTATGAAATTTGTGATATACATATACTGATATAATATGAAATTAGTAATATGGAATTGCCAATTGGTAATATACTAATATCAATATGATAGGAAATTAGTAATATGATATTAATTCCTTGGTGATATACTGATATGATATTAATATAAAATTTGTTAATTGCTATTGTGTATGTCTTTTTGTTATAAGGAATTTAGGATTCAATGGCCAGCGGAGGGAGATCACGTGATCTAGCTTGGGACCATGCCGATCCACTATCGGGTAGTAAACAAGGTTCAATATGCAAATATTGTGGCCTTATTATGAAGGGTGCTGGAGTGACACGACTGAAATACCACCTTAGTGGTTTGGATCCTGGAAACAATATGCAACGATACAATAGTGTCCCACCAGAAGTAAAAGAATTTATCATTGCAGTGATGCAACACAAACAATACCAAAAAAGTAAAAAAATTCAACGGATGGAAGAGCTCAAGGAAGAGCTTCAAGGACAAGGTCAGATTGAGCTGAGTGACAATGATGAGGATTATGATGATAAGGATCATAATGATGATATAAGGCCTCAAGAGCAAAGAGAATTTTGAGCTGCACTTCGAGTCTCTAGAGCAACAGAATGGGAGAGGGAACACTTACATAAAGTCCCAAATAGGGGACAAGGTTCTGGGTCTAGTAGTGGTGCACAGATGCGAAGAGGATCAAGCATGAGGGAATCAAAACCAACACCTCCAGTAGCACTAAGTTTGTACAAGGCAGCTCAAGCACGCCAAAAGAGTGTTAAAAATCTTTTTTCTGAAGGGTCAATTAAAGATGGGATGAAACACTTGATCAACAAGTTCTTTATATATAAAAATGTTCCTTCTTCAAAAGTAGCATCTCATCATTTCAAAAATTTGGTGATAGGATGTTAACAGGCAAGAGTACGAGTGGAACCTACAACACCCTATCAGATACGCACCGAATTTTTGGACTAGGAGTTTAAAGAAATGCAAGAGCATGTTAACAAATTGAAGATCGATTGGCAACTTATGGTTGCACAATCATGTGTGATGGTTGGACAGGTCCAACCAAATTGTCTATCATAAACTTCATGGCTTACTGAAAAGGGAAGTCGGTATTCCTTAAGTCTATTGATTCTTCAGATCGCGTAAAGGATCATAAGTATATATATGGGCTACTAAAGGATGTAATCAGGGAGTTTAGAGAGGAGAATGTTGTTCAAGTTGTGACCGACAATGGTTCCGCATTTGTCAAAGCTGATAAGAAATTAATGACCAAATATAATGTGTACTGGACGTCGTGTGCTGCTACATTGCATTAATTAAATGTTTGAAGAGAGAGAGAAGAAAAAGCAGATTACTAATGTGATTAAAAAGGCTAGAATGATCAATAATTATATTTACAGCCACAACTGATTGTTGCCAAAGATGCGAGAGATCACGAAAGGAGATATTATTTGTCCTGGTGCCACCCGATTTGCTACAAACTATATTGCATTAGATAGTTTGTATGGTAAAATGATGGGGCTGAAGCAATTGTTCACCAGTGATGATTGGAGTCGTAGCAATTTCTGGCGTTTAGATGCAAGCATGATGGTTGAAACTATAGTTCTTGATCACTCTTTTTGGCAACTAGTGCATAAGGTTTGCAGTATGTTCGAACCTCTCTACGTAGTTTTACGTATTGTCGACAGTGAAGTGTATCCTACAATGGGATCAATTTATGAGTTGATGCGTGTCGTGAAAGAAGAACTAGAAAAAAACAGGTTGTACGATGCGTGATAAAAATCATCAATGATCGATGATTTAAAACGTTACAACACAATTTGCAATTTCTTTACAGAAGTGAAAGAAAGCCATGCATCCTCATGATATTATAAGCTTATCCAAGATTTACTTTGTTCCTATTTTCCTGCTACTGACTTACTACATACGATAGATTTCTTAAATTGCAGTTACCCCAAATAAAACTCGAAGTCTGAATTCAAGCAATTTAAAGTACTATATACATAAATTTTCAGATCATCCGAAAGAATGAAAGAGAAAGCATCTTAGTGAATGGTGAATTTGTTGTACAACTTCATGCTCGTCTGAGTCGGCTAGAATATGAATCTGGGTATCCTTCAATATGTTGGAGAAAACTGTGAATTCCAGTATGGCATAAGAAATGAGCTCCAAACAATAGTAAACTCATCTGGGTATCCTCCCTAATAGCCAAATAACATGAAGAGAACACTTACATAGGTGATACTCTCCAAATCTCGGAGTAGCCAAGTGTCGGCGTAAATGCTGAATGTTCTCTGAAGTGAGCGCAACGAAGTAAATGGCTTTGAGATGAGACATAGCTTCTCTGGACTTGGAAATGGAGTCCACCAATTCCACCAAAAACACTTCCTTCTTCAGCAGCTCGGATTGCGAATACGCTACGCTCACTATACTAACCTACACCTCATATCAAATTCACAAACAAACAACACCCACCATTATTTACTAAATCTAAAGCAACCCTTTTTCATTCATTCTTTTTTTTCTATGAATTTTAGTTGAAAGAAAAGCGTTACCGTGTGGGAATTGAGGATGAGAACCTTCATGCCGGAGATGTCCTGCAACATCTGGCTTAAGTAATCATGTGCCGCCGAGACCAACACCATTTTTTCAGATTGACGACAACGTTCTAATTTTGATGCCAATAATGATTTACTGATGGAATTTTCAGACAAACGGTCTGTCAAATGACTCAAATTGTGTACAAAAGAGAGGTGCGGATCTACGACGACGGAGTTTGAGGATTCGGAGAAGAGAAAGAAAAGAAAGTCTGCAAGACCTCAACTGGGTTGGGCTGATCGGGCTGCCGTCCAAGCCCGGACACCCGTTTACATCGATGAAATTCATTGGGCCTAAGGTTCATTAACAAGCCCACTAAGGCTGGGTCCACCTTGTTGAGTTCAAGCCTCCTAAGTCCATACCTATACCAATGTCTAATTATGATTAGGCGGAGGCTATTCCGACCACCCTCCATTACTGAGTTGACCACCCTAATATATTTTGGACAAATTTTTCTTATTTTACCCTTTCTTGCAAAAAAATTATGGAATCACCCAGACTCATTTGACAGCATGCCACCAAAATATACTATGGTGTTCGACAGCTTACGGTCGAATATAATGACAATGTTCGGCAGAATACTGTTGAATGCTTTTTTCATTTCCATTCGGTGGTTACTTACCGAAAATTCCACCAATGTTCGGCAGTCAGGTGCCGAATAACCACAAACATTTCGACAGACAAGTGTCGAATAACCTGACGAATAAAATTAGAATTTTTTATTTTAAGGATACAATTAGAATTTAAAAATAGGGTAGTCAACTCAATAATTTAGGACGATCGGAATAGCTTGGGCCTTATGATTATATCGATTGTGAACCAAAGCATCAAGAGTTTGAAAACTTGAAAAAAATAATCTTGGTAAAAATTCGAAATGATAAAAATTTAAACATTAGGGGTTTTGTCTATAATTTGTACCCTGTAAATGAGTTTAGGACGTGAAGTTAAACAAAAGGAAGAACTCTATTGGATTGCAAGCATAATAGGTTGTGAAATATAGTTAAGTGTTAATCGTAGTTAGTGAAGCCTAAAAATTTAATTATGAGGTAAAACAATATAGTAATTCTCATAACAAAGAATTGAGACGGTGGTCCAAGTCACTTTCACTGCCAAAATAAATAAAACGTACAAGTTCACACATAATAGGTTAATGTGATGTTTAAATGAAGAAGGAAATATTGATTATTAAATTAATCAAGTTGAGATTAATTATTAAATTAATTAATCATGAATCAGATTAATTTATTAATTATTGTGTAAATGTTAATATTAACTATTTCGAAAATAGAAAATTAGGATTAAATACCTATTTTCAATAATCTTTTAGAAAACCAGTAAGACCCTATCATTTTTTGGTTGGACTACTAATTAATAGAGTTGATTTTCAGATTAGGTCACAAACTAACAACCCCTTTCTTATGGGCCTTATTAGTTGACAGATTTGCCCGCCCACGTCTGATGAAGTTAATGCAAGAGTTTCAATACTCTTGTATCATTTATTGAAATATACGATTGTGGTTCACAACGACTAAACTACACTCATGAACGGGCCACTGCATATGTTGCCCAACATACCACTAGAGCAACATTTGTATCATTCTTTAATTTTGTTTTTGGAAAGTTAGTTCATATGTTTATTATTGAGGTTCTTGGCAGGTTTATTAGATTATGATTTAATATAGTTTGGGGTTTAACATTTCAAGTTGCTATTTTAAGATTTAAAATCAAATTTTAGAGTTAATAGTTTATGCTTTTATGATTTAGCTCTCGAGCTAAGCTCAAATCCGGGAGTTATACCCTAAATACTAAGTGAAAACGAGATCCTAAGTAAAATAAATAGGTAAAATTATTTAGTGCATGTATAAATATTAATATAATTTTGACTGATCTGTATTGGTATAACTGTGACTTAGCTACATTGGTGACTGCATGTCAGTCACAATTGTGATTGCTACATAGTGTGACTATCACAATTGTGACTAAATGACAGTCACAATTGTGACTAAGTCACCACATTAGTGACTACATGACAGTCACAATTGTGACTATCATACATTCACAGTTGTGTGTCACACAATCATAATGTAATTGTGACTAAATTAACAAATGAAATTTGCAGACATAATTTGCAACTAGGTCATTAGAAAACATGTGCATACGTGAGGCTTGAAAGTTGGGTTTGGTTACATGCCATGAAAGTAGTTGATCTGTGTTTGAAAGGATTAATTGATGAAGGAGGGTGCTTTTGATTTTGGATTAAGGCAGCAATTACATGATGTAATTAATTAATGGCCATCTCTCTCTGTTTTTGTCTCTGTTTCTCTCTCTCTTCATCTTTAATTGTTGGCTAAGGAGAGGGATTATACGTATAATATATTTAGGAAAACAGGAAGGTGGGATTGGTTGCATAGGTTAAGGAAGTGGGTGGAGTAATTGGCCAGTCACATAACATTATACATTTGGACAAGGACCCCAACGGTGGCTCTCTGTAATTGGGCATGTGGGGTTGGACGCTTCATCAAACACATTGTTTGCTGTCATGTAGGTATGTGACTCCATTTTCTTTATGTATTGGGTATTAGTTGACTGAGACAAACCTAACTTTTAATAGGGTAGATCCGTAAATAACATGATAAATGGATACATTTATGTATTCAAGCTCTTTGAAAAGTCAACTGGTACCTAAACTAAAATCTAATTATATTTTGGTAGTTAAACTAAAATTTTATTAAACTTTAGTAGTTATAATGAACGGATCTGGAAATAGAAAATAAGAATCTCATTTTTAGGTAAGTAATGCATATATATATAATATACAAGAATGCTCTAAAACTAACTAGTTAGTAAGTTAATACAAATCTAACTACCATGTTAGGCCCACTACAAAATGTAATCTCAAAATCCGAACCGTCCATTTTTTAGGCCCTACTTCAAAAATTATCTCTGTAAAAAATCTCCAAAATCAGAATTCATTTAGCCATTTAATTATGATAACAATTATTTATATGCTTTTATCGAAAATATTGATCGTCTATTTGTTTTATCACAATTAGATGACTAAATGATTTATGACATAGTTGAATTTTTGCAAAGATGATCTTTGAAATATGGCCTAAAAAATAAACGGTTCGGATTATGAGATTAGTTATGTGGTGGACCCAAAAGTATGATTAGTTTCATATTAACTTACTAACCAGTTAGCTTTATAGCACTCCTATATATATATATATATCTACTCATATTTATCGGTATATATACATACTAAATTAATATGATATATACTAATATATATTATTAAACTAATAATACTTGTATATATTATTACTAATATTAATATTATTACAATTAATACTAGTACTATACTAAACTACTAATATTACTCGTGCAAATATATGTCCATCAAACATTATATTTTATGCATCATATTTGATTAAATTATAATTTATATTGGTATATAATAATTAAACCGAAAATGAACCGAATATATACCGAAAATGAATCGAAGATATACCGAAGTAAATCGAAAATGAACTGAAAGTATTCGATACCAAAATTACCGAAATTGAAAAATACCAAAATTTTTGGTTTTGTTTTGGTAAGCCCCAATACCGATCATAACCGACCAATGGACAGTCCTAGTTTAAACCAATTACACCTAAGAATGTCCACTGTTTGTAGAGTTTTGAAAATTATGTTACATTTACCTTATCAGCTGGCTTCACTCATTTTTTGCGACAGATCAGAATCAGAAAAATGCAAAGTTTTGCTTCTTGTTACTTAATTAGATGAAATAAAGGATTATCCTTAGGGTACGTGCTACATTATTAGCACAATTCACTGCTTATAATTCTTGGGAGAACAATTGTTATTCACTGCCCTATTTCTCAAAGTCTATGTCAACACCTATTTCGTATTTCTCATCTCTACTGTTTCACAATATAGTGCACTATATAAATCATGCATGATCTTTCTCTTGTGAGGAGGACAAAATAAGGGCCTGTTTGGTATTCTATTCAAAAACTTTTTTTTTTTCAAAAACAAAAAAACAAGGTTTAGTCAAGAAAACTTGTTTGGTAGACAATTTTCAAAAACAATTTTTAGAAAAAAAATTCAAAAACATGCCTCTTTTTAAAAATGATAAAATATCGTTTTTCTCTTTTTTTTTTTACACTTCATTCTTTCTTAGTTGTCATCATTTTTTAAATTTAAACATTGTTTTCAAATTTTTAAAATTGATTTTGAAAACTCACATTAAAAAAAAATCTTAATTTTTGAAAAAAAATTTGAGTAGGATACCAAACGGGCCCTAAATTTTCCTCATAATCTTTTGCACTAAATAAACTTTCCATATATTACTAAAAAATAGTAATTTAAGTAGTAAATCAATTTAGAATTAATAACACATTTACATGAAACAATTAAATTATTGATACTCTTGTAAATATCTTGAAGTTGTTGATTATCAAATATATAATTATTAAGGTCCATTGATTTTAACTACTAAATTTTAATAACTTTTTAGTTTAGGTACCAAAATTAAATAGCATTTTAGATTAGGTACTAGTTGAAAAGTCAAACAAAATAATAAAATAAAAGGTATTAAAATTTACAAATATAACATCACATGCCACTAAAATAAAAAATAATAATATTGCATTAATTTATACTATATTGTATTAAAAAAAAAAAAATCAATCAAGTCACAACTTAACTGTGACTGTCTTGGTAAATTGAAAGAGACAACTCACACCACTATACTATATATTATTTTGAGTAAAAGTATTGTTTTGACCTCTATTTATACTATATTGTAGTATAATTTTTCTAAAAATAATTCAATTAAGTCACAACTTAACTGTGATTATCTCACAACTTAGATGTGACTGTCGTTCAGTCACAATTAAATTTGAAGTTGTGAGTGTCGTACAGTCACAACTAAATGTGAAGTTGAGACTACATTAACAAATTTTCAAGATAATATAAAAGCCTCAAGGGAAATTTTGTTAAAACCTTATAAATTTTAACTAACACTCATCATATGTGGGCCAAAGGATAAAAATGTCAAATGGAAAAGGCTCAAATCAAAGGGGTCAACATATTTGTGACCTAATCTAAAAAACTATATTTAAATTTAGTAGTTCAATTGAAATATTATATAGTATTTATGTTATACCAAAAAATTATTGGAATTTGGCATTTAATTCTAATTTTCTATAATTATTAACAATTATATAAGGCTATTTTATTTAGTATAAAGTGTAACTATATAAGGCTTTCAGTTATATTACGTACCTTTTTTGTCACACATATCCATAATTTTAATGTTATCTCTTCTCTCATAAATTAAATTTTCTCATTGCAGTAACAATCATGGCCTCACTTACATATTATTACTACAATCATAACCTCCACTTATATATTGTTACTGATAAGTAATAACAATCATAGCCCCCACTTACATACTGTTACTGATAAATAGTAACAATCATAGCTCCACTTACATATTGTTACTGATAAGTAGTAACAATCATAGCCCCACTTAAATATTCAAATTAAGTATACAAACAAGCAATTTTAGGCCCTCTAAGATTTAAAATTGAAATTGAAATTAACTAATTAGGACAGTTCAATTTTAGTATTTGGAGAGCATATAGTAATAAACTATGAAACACCTAAATTGAAGTTAAGCAAAAGAAAATTGCACTAACATAGCTCCAAATTTAAGCTTTATTTCGTATTGTCTGCATAAGTCAAACTAAAAGTAATGACTTCCCTAGATCATAAGAGAAAACATAAAACTTATAGAATTCACACATGAAATGAAAAAAGTACTTAACCCTACAGTGACATGGACCATTTTTCAGGTTAAGATGTCTTAAGCACAACATTGGAACCAAACAACCTTTCTGCAAACAACACTATCTTCCAACTGCAACAACAACCTCTAATTGATTATGCAGATGACTTTCACTGCAATAGGGAAATAAAACTATTGAATATCATTCAGCTTGTCATATATCAAAGACAGCTGAGAACTCAAACACTTTTTTCAAGGTTAGGAAAGTCCAAGGATATCAAATTCTAACAAAGCTATCCAAAAACATATCCAAAAAAATAATAATTGTGCTAATTTCATATTGAACAAATATTATTTTTATTACGATGAAACCCTTTAACCAAATGCAAGGCAGAAATTACTTTTTGGTCTCTTCTATAAAATGTATGGAGCATAAATATGATAAGAAGCAAAACAACTAGAACATACAGTTCCTCAAAGTACTCAAAAAAGTGTGAGGCAGTTTAGATTCAAGATAAACCATGAATTTGCATAAAATGATGAAACATTGGTGCCTGATCTATGAATTCAATCTAGAAAAATTGGTGCCTTGTCTTGGAGAAGAGTTATATCCCTAAAAATCTTAGAGGGCCTAGAATTTTTTTTAAGTAATATAAACCATGAATTCATTTAAAAGACTTTTTACCAGCAAAGTTTAGAATAAAGAACATGAAACATAGAGCACAAAATAAGTTTGATGTAATGCTTCAACATAAAAAACATAAATAAATAAATAGATATTGAATTAATTAATAAAAAATAAACCAAAATCAAATACAAGATTGAGTAACTTAAGAACGAACCTCCTCTGCCGTCGATTCACCATCGTGGTTGGGTGGATGGGCGATCGAAGGGTACTATCATGTTCAGAACGATGAGAGAAACAAGACCCGATAGGTTCGGTGCCTCGTCGTGGTCGGAAGAAGCAGATCGCCGAGGGAGTTGACTCTCGGTGAATTAATTAATAAAAAATAAACCAAAATCAAATACAAGATTGAGTAACTTAAGAACGAACCTCCTCTGCCGTCGATTCACCATCGTGGTTGGGTGGATGGGCGATCGAAGGGTACTATCGTGTTCAGAACAACGAGAGAAACAAAACCCGATAGGTTCGGTGCCTCGTCGTGGTCGGAAGAAGTAGATCGCCGAGGGAGTTGACTCTCGGTTTTCGCGTTGTTCTGTCGTCATCTATGACTGGATGAACGATTGAAGGCCATGGGAAGGAAGAGGAGGAAGAGGCGAGCACGGGGAGTTAGGTCTCGCCGCCATCCATGGTTGGACGGCGATGCATCGATGAGAGAGAGAAAGTGACCGTGAAGAGAGAGAATGGGCGAGGAGAGAGAAATGAGAGAGGGAGTGGGAGAGAGACGAAAAGATAGTCGAAAAAGGGATGGAAAATTAAAACGTGGACCAGTAGAATAAAATTTGGGCAGGAAGAAAATCAAGTGGACCCACTAGGAAGCCCAATTAAGAAAGTAGACTATATAGGAATCAAATAGCCCAAACTGGGGTTATTAGTGATTATCTTTTTGTTTTATCCTAATTAATTATCTTTTTATAAGTTGTGGTGCCACATCACCCCATTCTTGTTTTAGGAAATTTCTCTATATTTTTGGAAAAATTATTAAGTGTATCTGATACAGTGTAACTAATCCAACGTATAAAAGTATCAGTAATGCTACACTTACCACATTTTTATACTACAATTTCATACCATCTTACATGGCATTCATACATTGGACACTAAAAATTAAAAAATAAAACCTAAAAAAGAAAAAGGAAATACCCTTCCAGTAAAATAATGACACATCAGGTGGGATACAAATGTGGGAAAAAAAATGTGAGATAACTAGCATTATTGTAAAAGTATTATTGACCGGATTTGGTATTTTCGTCTAGAAGATGCTACAACTTCCAAAATACACAAAATTGCAATTATCTCCCATTGCCTTCGTATGCAGGGTAAACAGCAAGCTAAACCCTTAGGATTTCCTGCTATCTCATTCCTACAGCCTCCCCAAAACCAAAAACTGAAAAAAAAAACAAAAAAAAAGAATCGAACAATTAAATTAAGGTCTTGAAGGATGGGATGGTACAAGTGAAAGTGGTGAAGGCTCTGCGATGTCAGTTATTCTCCGGGTACATTGCTCTTGCTCTGTCTCTGTATTTGCTGTCTAAAATGTGGGAACCATATGAGGAATAGAACTGTTGTAAAGGCGTTCTTTGTTTGTTGCAAGACATTGTTAGAGGATTCTCTGATTCTGGGTTTTACTGGGTTATGGCTAAATTATATATAGTCCATTTTATAAGGCTGATTTTATAATATTTGGGAAAATATCAAATTCAAAAATGTGAAATTCATAGACCAAAGAGTGAAATTGCATAATTTACGCCTACATGTTCAAAGAATTGCATCTTGTTGCAGTAGATTATATGTATTGTCATGCTGGATAGGGGCATAATAGGGCCTTGCTGCAAAGTGAATTAGCGTGGGCTGTCATTCAGTTTACGACCTTATCCAGATCTCTTTGCTGTGTTTTTCTTGAAATTGAAATGGGTTGATGACATTTCTTCCATATGACTTTTGTGGTGAGGACGTTTATATGGACATTATTAATGTGTCTGGTGCTGAAGTCCGTTTTTCAAGGGATGGCTGGTTGTTAATTTCTCAATGCGGATACTTTAACCAATTCATGTGCTAGAATAGATGTCTGAAGCAGTATCACCAGCCCCACTACTATTTATTGTCTCAGGAAGAAAATAAATCTATCTGAATGGGTTGGTTTTGGTCTTTGTAACCAATGTGATGGTCCTTGGAGTTTCTACAATTAAACTGTTGTTACAGTAATGACAAGGGAGTTGTAGTACTGTGGAATGGAGGATGCATGTACATCTTAGGGAGTCGGCTAGTTTCCAGTAAAATCATTCTCCTGTAGCTTTGCTAGAAAAAGGAGTTATGGAAGCTCAGATACTGGTTGATTAGTGGGTTGTATCTTTCTGTGGAGGCACTGGAAGAAAAATGTACGTGGGAATAAGGTTTTGTTTCCTGAATTCAGAGGTGTGCAATTTGTTCTGTGATCTCTGCAGAAGGCTATGTTTTGTTGATTCCATTCTATTTCTCCATTGTGCTGCACCATGCTTTTCATTTACAATGAGCACAAAATAAAATCAAGTGAGATTTTCCTAAGTTCACAGGTAAATAAAGTGTCTTCTACACTTGGAAGTGGCAGTTACCACCTTACTTGGAGCAACTTTCATATTTCAATCTTAAGAGAATAAGGTGACCATTCCATTGTGCTTATGAACTGCCAACCAAGGTGGCTTTTCCCTTGTGGTCGAGATTTGAAATGGCTTAGGCGGATTTATCTAATTCATGAAATGTGAGTTTTATTAGAGCAAAAATATAAAAATGAAATATCTCAAATATTCAACTGGACTTTTGTATACTTTGTATGGAAAAGACTTGCAGGACAATTATAGATTTCAAATCTTAATTGTAGTACTTGAGTGGTACCCTGCAGTAATTTCCTAGGATAGCTTACATGGTTCAGATGTAAAGCTGATGAGTTCTAGTAATCTAATCTTCATAAATCTGTTGAAATTTTATTTCAATGGTATGGTGCCCATTGTTAAATGAGGCACTCATTAATGCTACAAATTTGAGTAATTTTCTCCACTGAAATCTGCAGTTAAGATTCATTAAGTCTAAGTTTTGTGCTTAGGTTCACTACAAGACAAAATTTGTGGCATCAAATATTGTTTTGCAGGTTTTCTTTCTTTTCAATTTTCAACTTAACAAAGCTTTTGCTCTACAGGGTTTTAAATTTCTTTTTATTTTCTCTTCACATTTCAACTTGGCAAAGCTGTCATTTTATAAAATAAAATTTATATTGAATTTTACTCCTCTTAATGATCTCAAACTTATCCTATGTTGGGGGTGCAATACTCAAATACTGAACCATTTATTTACTCTTTTGAGGCATACAACCCAAGTACGAAGGTCCAAGAAAGTTGTGAGACAAAAGTCACAAAGCTGTACATGTACAGCCTGTACTAAATGTGTGTGAATTTATAAGAATGGATGCTGTGCTTTTCTTGCTTTATTGGCTTGAATCATATAAACTTGGAGAAGCTTTTGGTATTCAAAAACTCTGGATTGTCAGTAGTTTCTGGATGCACTTTACTTGAAAGCAAAAAAGAAAAAAAAGAAAGAAGGTTTCTGGATCCATCTTCATTCACATGGCTAGGTGGTGCATAACAATTTTTCAATAGATTTCTTGACAGTTATAAAATCTGAGTTTTTTCAATTTTGACTTAATGACTGGGAATGAATAACTTTTTTGTTTTGCATAATACTCAGCTTTATGCATTTTCTTATTTAGGCACAATTCCTCCTATCTCTAGTTTTGTCAACAGAAAGGTACATAATACCAGTATATCTTTTGCTTGATGAAATATATGTTCCTCTTTTATAATATCAAGCTAAGAATTTAATTATTATATTTTATTATTTTACTTGAATCTAAATTTGGTTGAATGAGAAATTGATAAATAGTACTTGAACATAGAGTCATAGAGTGACAAAGTCTAGTTAATTCTAATTATACTGAAAAATCATTGTCATTTATAAATTGCATTACTTCACCTGAAATTATATGCAGTTATATATGTGTGTGTTCTATCCCTTACTGTTGCTTGTTATGACCTTTTTTATTTTTCAAGTTTATGAAACTTGTCTTATTTTGTTAATTCCTACATGTCATGAAAAAAACATGCAATGAGGCCATAAATCATTATATCAGTAATGTTTATATTATTCAATTTTCAGTAATTAAAAGCTCAATTATTTGCCTTTTTTTTATCTTTTCTTCACGAGATCTTCTTTATGTTTAAACTCAGCACAAATTCTGAAGTTTTCCATTGTTTGATTTGATTTCAGTTAAAGTTCCTCCTTTCAGCAAGAAAAATGTGTCAATTTTATATATGTCCATACTTTCATGAAAACACGTAAATTAAAAGCAAAAGGAAAATAAAAACAAACAATATGTATGTATATACAAAATTATAAGACTTGGAACTATTTGTGATTGTATTTTCCCCTTTTCCCCCCTCTCTCTGGTCCCCTCTCATAGTCCAAAAGCATGTACTGTGGCTTAACTACTGCACTGTGCAGGGGCAACATGGCATGGCATACAACATGGATGGGCCTCTTTATTTTTCTTGTAATTTCTTTATGATGCTCTCATTATATATTTGCCCTTATAGCCCCTAGGCCTTCCTAGGCCTTGCTCAAATGGTTTGTGTGTCTTTGGCCTTTACATCTTTTTCGCAGAATGTAAGGCATTATCAATTTCTTTGCAATAAGATCATTGTATATCATTTTGATGGGGCTTACAACTGATAATAAAAAAAGAAGAAAGGAAATTGAATGCAGTTGACTGTACGTGCTTCACTCTCCCAGTCATTGTTTTCTTCCACCATTGTAGTTTTTTCTTTTAGGTAAATTCCACTGTATTGTTTTTCTGATAGAGTAAACAGTACAATTATCCATTTCCCTATTTCGTATTTATACTCCTGTAGTCATTATGTGCTGATAGCCTGATACTCTAATCTCCAATAGTTATTTATTTCAATTATCAGGAAAATTTAATGTTTTGTGCTCATTATAGAGACATTCAAAGTACCACAGAACTCTATGCTTCAATATGCTATATTATCTATATTGCTATTTTTGTATTTTAGTGGCTATTAATGTAACTCTTTCTATGTGTGCATCTTTTGACACCTGCAAAATTTACTTATTGTTTGAAGAATTGAATGTGAAATACTTGTGCCATAGTAAATATCTTTGTGCATTTGTTGAACGCTTTTTCATATCAACCTCACTGGTCTTTTTTTTCTTAAATATTTATTTTTTGAACTTGTGAGTACCATATAGATAAAATGGTTTCCTCATGGCTATCATTTGGATTTCTTCATGCCATATAGATAAAATGGTTTCTTCACTTAAAACTTAATTAAAAAACTGTCAGTATTTTGTACATGTGGAATATGAGAGTTTCCACCTCAGTAAGAGAAACACCACTACATTGGGTGGAATATGGGCCAACAATTTCAGTTAAATGAGTTGATATAAATTTATATGCTGCTTTTCATAAATCATGGGGTTTTCTCCTATTATTTGGTTGAAACATGATAATACTGGTAAATTATGCTTAATTTCTTGTTTGTGATACTAATTAAATATTTTACCTTGGCTTGCTCTTCAGGGGAAAGTGCAATCAACAGACTTTTTTCATAAAAAAAAATAAAAATAAAAAATCACAAGGATGCACAGATTTTAATTAATTTTCAAATTATTTTGTCTCTGAGGGGGAGTTTTTTATGCCATTTTAACATTCATTAGACTAATTACTGTTAAGTATTTTCATTTTATATCAAGGTATCATCCAATCATTATAGGAACCAGGACCAGACAGAATTCTGTGCAGTATAACTTGAATTTGGTGCACTAAGCAAACTAGCCACTCATATTTCATTGACTTATGATGTGCCGTTCATGGGGCAATAATTTCTCCTTGACCACGATTTTGGGTTCTGAATGCATATGCAACTGTTTCTTTTATTTGTTAGATTCTTGTCATATATAATAATTTTTATACTTATCAGTACCATCTAGTCAATTGGCACTGATGAATTGCTTGAATATAGTTGCTTTTGGCAGAAATGGACCTTTTTGTTGGGTCAGATTTTCCAACAGCTTTTTCTATCGTCACTTGAGAAGCAACATTAGAGTTATCACTTTTTTTTAAGTGAGACATCTATGTGCTATTTAAGGTAAGTAAGATGCTTGGTCTTTTTCTCTTGAGTTCTTTTTGCATACAAATCTTAAAAATGTAAATTCAATGGTATTGTACATATTTGAGTACTTCCAGAAGGCTGAGTACTTATGCTCATATTCTTTATTTAACTACTATTTAATAGTTATAGAGCATTGTCGGCAGTTTGGATGACTTAAATGTAACTTCAAGAGCTCAACTCCTATAACCCGCATAACCAGTTTGAGTTAGCACTTTTCTCGTGAATATTCTCAAGCAAAGGTCCTTAGTGCTCAAAGAAAAGCTGAAGCTTCACTTTATATTGTGGTGATTTTAGTCTTCCAATAGTCACTGGTGTTTTGAGTGGTTTCGGAACAGAGGAAACCATTCTGAACCAATGCATCTGTAATGATGAAGCTGGCTATGCTATCAGACAACTTTTCAGTCAGTATATTGTACAGTGGTTGAACAGGTACAGGAAGTGTTTGAACTACTGAATACCTATCCCTAACTTTCTGACACACAGATGGAAGAATCTGTTGAACAGCAAAATTTTTATCCTTTTTGAGTTCACTTTCTTCATAGAACCTTTCTTTATGTTTTGCATGTTGGACGCATATGCTTTAATGTCTTTTCATATTGTGCACGATCACTTTAGCAGAAGCTAAAATGGATGCTCTGTAGGTCTGAGCCCCTTCACAAACTTGCAGTTGGAAGCTTCTTTCCTGGCCAATATTGGTACAAATTAGTGCTGCCTTACAGTAGCCAATAAGTGAAACTACGATCTAATATGCCCGATTCTTTTAGTGGATGTATGGTGACATCATTTGATATTAATATATGGCAAGGTGACCCATGCAAGAAGTTGGACATTGCAACTACAGGTTAATTGTCTTTTTGGGACCCCTTTCTCCTTTTGCTTTCTTCACATTTCCCTTTGATCTGAATCTATGTTGGTGTTATACAAGCTAGCCCTGCTTTGTTCTGAGTATGTTATTTCTTTTCGTTGGAAATATGATATTAGATGTCGGTTTTTTGAAACTGGATTCATGAAATAAATTACTCAGCCATATTTTACAAAAATTAGTATTTACATCGTCTCTAGGGCTGGTGTTTATCCAGTCCCTTTTACAACCATGATTTACAATTTAATTCTGAAAATATTTACTCTTTTCCTTAACACCCTTTCAGCCTCTGTGACACGTAAGGTACATGAGATGGCTTGTAACCTTTTAGGTAAAGGCATTTTCCCACATGCCTTAAGGGCCTCTTCTTTTATAATATAACATGTGGTGACTGTCATGAGAAGGGTATTGCCTTTTGAAATATTCTTTGTCCCGGAGAAAGTATTGCCAAAGGGTCATAAGCAGATTTTCTCTGCACAAAAACTTCCCAGTGCGGGCCAAAGTGGTCCCGCCATTCTTCCTGTGTGGTGTAATGGGGTAGATATTGCTTGACCCCAAGATGGGCGGTTTCACAGAATTCTAGAATTCTTTTGTTCCGAGTTAAGATGTGTTCTAATCCATCAGTTCCAGTTGAAGAGGGAACTGCAGAGGTAAGGAATACCACCAAGTAGAAAATATTTTCCTCCGGTATGACTACGGAAGTTCTATTGTCCCACCTGAAATAAGAATTAATAGATCATTAAGACCATAAGCTATAGGGACTTTTGGAGATAGTGACAAATATGATGTAACAGTTACTTTGATTTGTTAACTGGATAGATGAGAATGGGGCCGTTGCTTGTTTCTGTAAGGATATTGCCAAAGACCTCTTCCGCAAAAGTGTGAACTTTGCTTTTTGGTATAAGAAGATTGAGCCACGGGTGCGGAACGTCCCACAAATCTTTTGAGCGTAATTTGATCTCAGACACATGTACCCTGTCCAAGAATTCTATGTATGTAACTTCTGACATGAATAGTGTTGAGGGGATATACCTTAATTGAGACAATAAGTTCTCAACCTCCTGAATGTCAGAAAGAAATGTATGAGTGCTGTGTTAGTTATAATTATTTTCTATTCTATTTAATCAGTTTAAAGTACTAGGATGCTGGTGGGCCATTGCATGCCTCACCTCATTTATTATGTCGGTCTTGTCCAGGTTGAAGTATTTGGCCAATTCCAGGCAGAAGAGAGTTCTTCCATCTGACTTGAACTGGCTTGCTTGAGCTGGGTCTTTTGAGTTAAAGGATGATCTCCAGTTGTTTAACAGACCAGTCCTGTTTATTTTCACAAACCCTTCAACATAATCAAATGTATTTTCTGCAGATATTAGATGCTCCTGATCTTGGGTAAATTCTGTGAAATCTGAATACAGCACTCTAATCCATTTTACCTGTTCAAAATGGAGATTAAGTTAACAACTGTTACCTTCCACCTGGAAAGTTATATAATAACACGTTAGCCTTAATAATATATATTTTTTACCCTTGCAGGTGCTGCTTCCAACAATATTCTTGCCCGGGTTATGATGCCAAACTGACCAAGTCCTCCAAGAACAGCATGAAATAGGTCACCGTTCTGCTCCTCTGAACAATTTACAACTTCCCCTTTTCCTGCATTCAGTTTTGGTCCATCCGTTTGTAAGCATTGATGTTATGCATGCAATAAACACATTTCTTAAATATTTGTTTATGAGATGTTTCCTGGGTATCTTTCATGAGACCAAAGTCAAAGTAGCGACATGCTTAATGAGCAAGCCTGGCAACATACAATTCAGTTTCAAATTAAAAATTCAGACAAAACAAAATATAAGATACTGTTACTATAATTTTCCCATATCATTGCCATGTCTGACCTTTGACGCTGGTCTCATCTTCTGTGGTGCAATATATCACCACAGAATGGTTTACCCTCCCCCCCGCCACTATTTTAGTTTAACAAACCTGTAACAACTTCCAGCTGCTGGACATTGCTGATCTGGGGGCCATGCCGGAATGCCTGCCCACTGATCCCAGCATTAGACAGAGTACCACCAATAGTTAGATGTAGGTAGTCTGTCCATGATTTTGGCGCTAAACCATATTTCAAGCTTTCATGCAGGACATTTATCCACAACTCACCACCAGAGACATCCACATATGGAGAATTTCCAGTGTAAACCTGGATTTCAGGGCCACCAAGCGATTCCATGTTGATGACAATTCCTCTGTGGGCTTGTGCCTGGCCCTGGAGTGAGTGGCCATGGCCTCTAGCTGCAACTGTGAGCTCTGATTGGGGACCCATATCCCAAATATGATTAACAATAGTGGCGATGTCAGAAACTGTTTTTGGATGTAGTACTGCCATAGGGAGGAACTGATACCTGTTGCCAAAGTCTCTGGCTGCGTGGTGAACTTCGTGAAAGTTGAAATGCCCATCAAGGGGAAGTGTTTCTAATGAAGGTATGTTTGGAAAGGAAAGGTTCATTCGTACAGTTACACAGCCGACAAACAAGATCATGAAGCTTTCTATGATAAAAATCTTCATTTGTTTAAGGAAGCAAACTGGTGGATACTTCATATTTTTATGGAAGAGATGGAAGAAGCTGAAGGTTAAAGGAGTTTTAATCTTTTAGTTGTTGTTTCTTAGTGAGAAAATGGTAAATGGCAAAAAGAGAGGTGTAGAAGAGCCAAGGAAACAAAGGGTTGAGGAGGGAATTTAAAGGGGAAGGCTTGGGTGGCTGAGTCAATCTATCTTCTGTTATTAGAATCCGTATGAAGACTGCCTACTTGGGTGGAAGAGTTTTAGGATTTTCTTTTAGTGCTTCTTTTTGGGCTCTTTTGTTTATAAGAGAAGCCATCACACATATGCCAAGTTGAAGAGAAAAGTCACAAGAAAGAAAGATTTCACAAATCTTTGCACTTTTTCTAACAGTTGCAGCCACAATCCCACCTTTTCCATTCTTTAAATTTTTCTGACTTAATGGCAAGTATTTCTTCCCATTTATAGTAAAAATTAATGCCTCAGCTTGACTTCGTATTTCTCTGCATCGGATGACAGGTATTTGGTATGCCCATATTCATGTCTTGCTCACATGAATGACGAGGGAGCTGTCCTTGGAAATCCATTGTTGTCATGGTGTTAACATCCCCGTATCTACTTGCAGATCGGATGAGAGAGACCGAGGCCCGCGCCTGATTCATGTGAGAAGAAGAGAGATGGAGCTGTGGGGTAGTGATGGGTCCATGAGGCACGTGAAATTGAAATGGTTGTGCTTTGTGGGGGGAAGTGGTATGATTGGTTTAGGTTGGGACCCTTTGGCTCACTTTGATGGGAGAAGGAAGGAGTAGGGTAAACATGGCGGTGACAACTTGTAGGAAGGCACTGAAAGTCTACCCGTCTGTTCTGCCCATCAACTCTGCTACTCCTTTGAAGCCTTAGTTCCCAGCAAATGGACAAGTTCGAATGATTCTCTTGTTTATATGTTTTTTTTTTTTTTTTTTTTTTTTTTTTTTTTTTTTTTTTTTTTTTTTTTTTTCTTCTACTCTTGTGCAGTGCGGTCATCCCTTTTTCAACTTTCTTGCAACTTGTAAATTGGAAATTTGCATCTCAATGGGGAGCAGAGCATTTTCCCCCTCCCACTTTCCCCCTTTTCATGGGCATATTAATCACTACTCATCTTCTACAGTTTGATGCTTGCATTAATATACCTTCTTGAACCTGCAGAGCGTTTGCTTTGGGTCCTCGATCCCTTTTTTCTTCTTCGATTAAGAGGGAGTGGGGATTGAACTTTGGAGGGGCAAATTCTACAGCCTTCCAATTAGACTATCCCAACAACTGCTTGCTTTGGGTTATTTAAATAATTTTTTCTTGGATCTGTCTCTAATTCTCTATACTAAACAAAACAGTGTCCCTTTTCAGAAAAAAAAAAAAAAACAAAACAAAAAGTGTCATTAACCTGTCTCAAATGTAATGGAAAGATTCTCTATATGATAGCTGGCAGCATAATTTGTTCTATAATAGGACAATAATAGTAATATACATATATACATAGTAATAAACTAATAATAAAATGGAAAAGTGTAATATGATATCAACTTTTCATACATTAATGATTGATAGTCGTAGATCTTTTATACATTGATAATTAACAGTTGTTTATGTGAGTATAAACGATTATGAAAGTATATATTAATTTTGAATAAGTTAAACTAAGAGAGAGGTTTATATACATCAACGAATGATAGTTGTTTACGTACATGTAGACGATTATGAAAATATATTTCAATTTTTTATTAAGATAAATTGAGAGAGATAGAGAGAATGCGATTATATAAGTATATCATAATTTTTTACTAAAGCAAATTGAGAGAGATAGAGAGAGACAACAGTCGTTGCGCATGTACGCATGGAGAAGAGAGAGATCCTTTTGGTTGCTAGAAGTTGTAGGTAGGCAACCAAGAAGGAACCACAGAATCTGTTAAAGAGTGTGTGCATTGCACCGATGAAAACGACATAATTATGACATGAAGGCAAAACAACATGATAAAAACCACATTTTGGATGACTAGATTGGTCTGATAAAAACAACATGAAGGCAAAACAACATGATAAAAAACACCATTTGGTGACTTAGATTGGTCTGATACAAAGTGTCCTAATCAACACACAAATCTTTGTTAGGATTATAAAATGAAGATTGCTATAATATGTTCCCTCTTAGTGGCTAGTGTGTGGTATGTTTGCCAAGTGTGAACCCATAGTAATGTAGTCCTCACATTTGTGGACTTGTGGTGAAAAACCTAATCCTTTATTACATGCTTTCTGGAAGGAGACCGATCCACTAATAAAGAAATCAACTAAAGACTTGTATTCCTCGAGCATTTACAATGTGGGAGAGCACCCAAATACCTTATTCTGAGGACCCATTGTGGGCCTTTCTTGTCCATCCGATGCATGCATGTGTTGCACACATGTGTCACAGTAAGGATCCAATGGGTGGCGAGAGAGGGTCCCCTTGCACTTTCCATTGTCATATCATGTCAAAATTCACGGATGACAACTTACAGAATTACTATAAAAATACAATTACAATATTATTTTTGGGTTATTATTGGTGATTTGAGTGTGTGAGATTGTATTTTAACATAATTTAATTAGGAGAATTATTAGTTTATGATTTCAGATTTATTGATGCTTTGCACAATATTTTGAATGAGGCATTCAAAGATCCGACACTCTCAAGAGGGATCAAGCTCGAACATCTAACGCAGAATGTGAAAGTACATATCAGAAGTTTTAAACCAACTACTTGTTTTTTTGAATATTTAAAGTTGTGAGATCTTTATAAGTAACATATTTATATACAACACTCTAGAGCTAATTAATTAATAAAATAATACGGTGCTAGACTAAACTAATAATTTGCTAGTAGTAATACTAGATGATCACATTTAGTGAATTACATTATATAGCATGTGATCGACATCAATTAGTAGAGCAAGCTGATAATCAGCAAGTCATATGCCACACATGACGCAGTTTATTCATGTGGTCCAAAAATATAGCTCCCGTTGGCATTATTGTTAGATTAGCCTTTCATCATGTGCTAGCTCCTTCGTGTGTGCAAGATATTTTTTCTAAATTAACTAAATTCAAATAACTTTTTAGCAAATTATTCAAATTAACTAAATTAACTAAAAAGGAAATTAGGATTAAATACCAAATGATCATAATTTTTTAGCAAAACAGTAAGTAGTGTAGGTACCAATTTGGAATAAGACATTTTAGGTTAGGCTAAAAATTTGTTTGAAACGCAAATTTATTGCCACCGATCGCTTAGAGAAATTGCAGAGCGCTTAGTAATCTTCTGTTGGTTTTTTTTTTTTTTTTTTGGTTGGGTATGTAGCTGTGATCGTATGAAGTTTATAAAAATTTAGAGTTTACAAGGTTTAAGGTTTTGATTTAGGTTTGAGGGATAAAATCCTACAACAAAAAAATTAAATGTTAAAACTTAAGCCTTAAACCATAATATAAACACTAAAAAAAAACAAATGAACTAAACTATAACTGTGTGACTTAGTAAAAAATTTGTGATTGTTACAGTACGTCACAGTTGAGTTTGTAAATACAAAAAATATATACATATTATTTGGGCGATGCTCGACAAAACTATCGAGCACTTGATATAACAATATTATTTAAAGTTGATATTTAAACTAAAATTTATTATCTAAAGTAAAATAACATAAAATTTTAATAGTTAAAATAAAAAAATTGAATTTAGAATAGAGGTTTAAATAAAAGTAAAAAACGAGGTGATTTTAGATATAATTATAAGATCAGTGCTAAAAAAATGAGTGGATTGGCTAGTCGGAAAATAAGAATCCTCAAATCATAGTGTGGCAAGTGGGTGATGAGCCCACTAGGCCGAAGGAGATAGGTGGGAATGCCACGTACGTTAGGCCTTGTAGCCGTCCTCATCATCATGCATGCCATTGAAGTTGAAAGAAAGAAAATTAATGTTCTTAGAGGGCCGGATAGGACAAAATATTCAATCGATGTGGGACGTTCGATCGATCAAACCCCATGAAATTATAAATAATTATTCTTATCATGTTCCCTAACCCACTTTTATTCCACTCTAATCAATGTCTTCTTGTCCCTTCCAAACCCTAATCTAAAATTTTTTAATAATAATAATAATAATAATAATAATCTAAAACCTAAAATCTCTGTTTATTATTTTGTCGTGATGTCTTCTTTGTTATCAAATTACTAACTTCCATGGGGGTAAAAGTGAAAAGGCTTTTGTATATGTATCTCTCAATCTCTCATGCACACGTAAAAAGATAAGGGGGAAAAGTGAAGGTAGAAAATTATAAGTTGAAAGGTGATGTTTCCTATACATGATTAAAATGTAGGTGAAAAAATAAGCATATATCATCACTTTGTATAGATATTGTGATTATAACCAAAACCACGCCATTTTAGGGTTTATAAGTAAGCATTTAGGATTTACATTTAAAAAATAATTAAATGGGGACCTGAAACCACGGGCCAAGAAACCACGTACTTTGACCAAAGTACAATACCAATATAGAATAAATTAGCAGAGATGATTTGAACTCGGGAATAAATAAATAAAGGTTTGAATATAGCTAGCATTGTTTAAGGCAATATCCAAAGAAATATGATCATCGCTTGCATATATATTTTTTTAAAAATTTATATATATACTGATATTGTGCTAATCTAAGTTAACTAGGTTTCAATGTTTAGGGTTAAGAGTTTTAGATATAGGTATATAGAGTTTAGTATATTGGAAAGATATTTAAAAAGATGCTTAATTGAAACGTTGTGGTTTCGATATAACTACAATATTAGCATAAATATATAAGTTAATGATGCGAACTAGGATATAGGTACCAACTATAGCTATATTTTGACTTAGTGGTATTAATTTCTTCAACATTGAAGATGTTTAAGTTAGAATCCTTCCTCCTCAAATGAAAACAAAACAAAAAAAAAAAAAAATCTTGGTGATATAACATTGACTGGGATTAAACCTAAAGCAGAAACTTAAACAAAAAGAAAAAAAAAAAAAACCAAGGTTAATTTATTGTGGGCTAAAAGGCCAAAAACTGCATACAAATGCAGTACTTGGATCTGCTTTAGGTTTCAAAATACAACTTAAATGGTTTATCAAATGAATTTCCATTATGAAAAATGACAACCATGCATCATTATGGATGATTTCAAATATTGAAAGTGATCAAGTGTTTACTATATCGGTTACTAAATGAACGAATTAGGTATTGATTCGTATTGTTAATTAGAAAGAGATTTATCAAGCATGAGTTCCCCTCTCTTAAATTAAAGAAAAAGACACTAATCCAAATTTAGTAAATAATGTGTCAGTATGTACACATCTGACATCTCATTATTAATTATTTATTAAAAATAAATAAAGTTAAGAATAAATCTGGACTTTTATAAATAAAAAACTATCACATCATTTAGTAAATAATTAATTAATTAAGAGAAAATTTTAATAACACCCCCTAAACTGTAAGAAATATTTTACTTTGCCTCCTGAAGAAATAATTTGATTTTCACACTTCTTAAACTTTAAATAATTCAATTTATAATGTACCTCATACCATCAATTTTGTCAAAATTTCTGTTATTGTTTAGTATATTTCACACATTGTGACTTACTTTTTGGGGTTTTTTTTATCTCTTGGAACACGGGACTTAATTTTTAGAGATTTTTTATTTAATCATGTGCACATCACGTATTCCATTATATATAACATAAGAATTTAACGGTATACATTATACCTTTTTTAAAATTTAAGAGGTGTGAAAGTTAAATTATCTGAAGGTAATTAAAGTAGAATATGATCTAAAATTAATGGGCATTGTTAAACTTTTCCCAATAATTAATAAGAAAAATTTAACGTGTACGGTGTACGTGTAACAATACTTTAATTAATTTTATATCTCTTGCAAGAAAAGACATGCACTAGAGTACTACCCACAGACAGTAAAACGGGGAAGCTGTCTGTGTTAACAATTTTTTTTTTTTTTTTTTTATATCATGTAGTGAGTTTTCATTTATGTCATCTTTCCCATATTTTTAATGTATAAATCCCCTAGTCATTTTGAAAAAAGTCCATTTTAGCAAGCACTTTTGTGTTGTTGAAGGGTCGACCATGAATTCATTGAATTGTACCTCTGCGTAATTTTAGTTTCTCACTTGTAGCTAGCCAAAAGCTTCATCATTTGTGTTACTTGGGAGAAGTCATCGATCAATAGGCTTTTAATTTGTTTATTTTTCTTTGTTAGATATCGCTTTCCCTTTCCTAACGGAAGTTGTAGCAAGGAGTTGAAGCACATTCACTTTCAATAAAAACTTTTTAAAGTTAAGAAAAAGAAAGTGAGTTGCAGCTGTAATGTTTAAGGAAAAAGAATGACTTACCTGCAAACGTAGGTATGCCACCTATTATCCCCTCCCCCCTGCTCTCTCTATCTCTCTCATTCTCTTTCTCTCTCTCTTTCTCTCTTTAATTAGGATAACATTTGTCCCTATAACATGGACAAATAAGTTATTCTCCTTAAAATATTTTTTTTTAAGGCAAATTTTCGTACTCCTATTTTCTCTGGTTGCACTTCTTATGTTTTAATTTTTTTTATAATTTTTTTATTCTTTGTATTTCCAGATCTATTTTTTAATTATATACAGCTTTTGACTTTCAAAATATATGAATTTCCTTACTTCTTTTCTCTTTTGACACGTTTTAACTTCTTTTCTATTCCCCAAATTTTTACAAACCCTTTTCCTTCATGCTGTCTTCTAGATTGCCTTTTACGTACGCACTTGTTTTCTAATAAGGGAGGCACAAATTTTAAATACAAAGGAGTACAGCTGTTTTACATTTGAATAAGGGATGCCTTGCTTAATTGGCATATATTCATAAATTTGTGAAAATATTATATTTATCAGAAAGTTCGTGGTTAAATGTTCATTACCCAAAAACTGACATGCATGTAATCAACGCTATATATTGCAAAGAGAAGTGCAATATACAGTTACGTACGGGAAATCACTTGAGAATAAAATATTTTGAAAATAAAAAAGGTAGATTTGAAAATACAAATAATAAATATATAAAAAACATTAGAAAAGTCATTAGAAACGTGAGGTTGTACGTGTTCGACTCTGCCATCTCCATCTTGTTTGTTTATTTTTTGGGATGTTAAGAGTCAAGACGAGTGGCCGTCCAGCTTCATCCTCTTGTCACCTTGGTGTTTGTGCATGTGTCAGTCTTTTATGAAAGAAACTTGGTATTGTGATATTACACATGTCTACAGATTGTTTTATTTGGTTGGTAACTGATGGATTGGCTTCATTTTGAGATTTCTCTTGAGTTGGGTTTGTCTATTCAAGCTGTGATCAGATTCTACTGGATGATCTTACTGTGTTTTACTGTTTGTCCTTACCAAAAAATATAAAGGTTTTGATACTTTAAATTCAAAATGACACCGACTGGAACATAAACATAATATCAACACATATTAATGCAAAAGCAGAGGGACCATACACGTGTCTAGCTTGCTGCCCAAATGTAGATGGAATCTAGAAAACGATACAACAAAGAATGAAACACATGCAAAATATAATGAACTATCAACATAATTGCCAAACCCTTAAAAAAAAAAAAAATAAATAAATAAAAAAAGGGAAAAATGGATGTGAGCCCCTAGCTAGTATACATAGAGTGATTGAGTGATATATCTTTTCGATCTCCTGCCATGTGCTCATCGACCAGTACTTTTTATCTGATGCTAACGGCTACCATTAAGTCAATGTATAGCTAGGTTATGAATTCATTGATATCCTCTAGAGATCTTCTGCTCCATCACATAATGTAGCTTCATGTTCCGTCCATTTTTCATGAAAACTGCATAGCATTATATACACAGTCACAAAGTACATCCATGGATTGGTTAAATTTGCATGGGATTTATAGGTGACTTCTATTTAGGTTTTTTAATTTTATAATTTATTGACTAAAATTTTATTAGTTTTTAAAATTCTAACTAAAATCCAATAATATTGTAACCATTTTATGTTACATAATATTGGTCCATTAGTTTATATTTTTTTCACACATACCAGGCACCGAGCACTTGGCGGCCATTTTCGAGTGTTTGAAAGTGCATTTTTACTTTTTCTTCAAGCCCTGGTTTGTCGGCTTTATATTAAATTTTAACTATAAAATTTTAACATTCAACTTTTACAAACCTCATTCTATATCATAGGAAGGTATGAACTTGTACTCTATACCTTCAAACAATAAAAAAATAATGACATATTTATTTGACAAAGCAAGGATCAAAGGGCTTTATTTAAAAAAAAAAATTAATAAAGGCTTTATTTAGAAAAAATAAAGTTATAAGTTTTTTTTTCCAATATTAAAAGGACTAAACTCTAATTTTTCCTTAATTATTTAGAGATTTGGAGCTTGTTTGAATGGACAAGACTGGAATTATATAGATAGCCACACTACGTAGGTCGTAGCATTGTTAAAGCTAGGGTTTTCCAAAAGAACTAATTAATAGTGATATTTTTATTGAACACCTTGGAGCCTCTCTCAATATTGTCTTGACAACCCCAATTAAATTATCAAATTTGGTTAATTAATTACGATCGAACTATACATGATATTTTGATGTGCTTATGTAAAATGACGTTGTTTTTGGTTAAAAGAGTTAATCTTTTCATGGTTTAAGAGTTAATATTAATATTTATATTAAAAAATAATTATATAGAAGTCTAAAACGATTTAATTTTAAATATAAGGGCAAGATCAGTTGTCTACTAAACTCATTGATTGTGTACTCAAATGTATTCATTGATTTGAAAATGAAAAGTATTTTTAAATGCAACTCTTTTCTTAACTCTGTTTTTTCTCAACTCTCTCACATGAAATGAGATCCATGATATTATAGACTTGACGCACTCCATGTGAAAGAGAGTTTGGAGAAAAGAAAAAAAACCCAATTGGTGGAGTTGGGTTTTGTAGCATCATCCTTTCGGAAAAATATAAATTGAATGTAATTTTCCTATTATCCTTTCCATTTTTTTGTTTCTATAACAAAGTGGATGGATATTTGCGTTTAGAATTATATATACCTTTCACATGTTGCGTAAGAGAGCTTAAATACTAGCTGATTAGTAAGTAAATAAGAAGCACCTAATCACCTTTTTGGATTCACTCCTGGATATAATTTTATAATCTAAATCATACATTAATTAGGTCCTCACTTCAGAGTTCATTTTCAAAAAAAAAAAAATCCAAAATCATAATTATTATTACAATTATTTTAATATTTTATAATAATATTGTATTTGTCTATTTATTTGGTCACAGTTAGATAATTAAATGATTTCTAATTTAATTGATTTTTTATAAAAATGACATTTGAAGTATGACCTAAAAAATGAACTATTCAGATTATAAAATTACATCACGTAATTGACTAAAATGGTGGCTAGTTTCTAAGAGAGGAGAGATTCTCTCTAATATTATGCAGAAAATTACCGCTAAATTAATAGCTAGTTAGTATTTGAACGCGCTCTGGTATATATATAATTTTTTTATTCTTTGTAATTTAATTAGCACTGTCACTTGAAGTAGCAGCTCATGCAACTTAAATGCTAACTTTTTCAATATTTGACTAAACTCAAGGCGTGCGATTTGAACAGTATCTAGACCTCTGAAAAAAAAAAAAAAAAAAACAAAAAAAAAAACCAGAGGCAATCCCGCCAAATTGATTTTTACCTGACTTCAGCACCCACTAAGGAAAAGTGGGGCCTAATTCAACACTTAAGCGCAGTTCAAACTTTGAACGTCATTTTCTAAAAGCAATAATATAAGATGGAAGACTCCCACAAGTCTCAACTGGAAGACCACAAGACTGCATTGTAGCCTAAGAAATTGAGTGGCATGAGGAGTCATGTCAATGACTCATGCTCCTTTAATTTCAATTCCATAAATTGTTGGATTTAAATTTTATTAGTTTTAGGATAATATTAAGGGCAATTTTGGAATAGAAAATGCAAATATGGCAATTGGACAATATTTTTGGAAAATAAAAAATAAAACCTACAAAATTAAAGGAAATATTATGTCCAATAAAGTAATGATACATAAGATAAGAAAGAAAAGTTGAAATTCCTAGCATTATTGCTATAAAATGGACTAAATTGTGAATAACAAAAGACAAAATTGACATTTTCACTATTAATTCTTCATATTTAACATGCATAAATATATAAACATAAAAGTATATATTTACCATCATTTTTGAAAAATGTTAATTAACTAGTGACTTTAAATTTAGTTGTCATTATGATTAGAAATAGAGGAAAAGTACATGTCTTTGGTAAATTCATTAAGACAATACAATTAATTATATTTGAAGCTAGCTAGTTACTTAAAGAAATTAATTAAAGTTATTGATCTTTTTCTTGAAAGTTGGTGATAAAAAAGGGATTTGGATTCTGTACTAATCCCTTGGGTGCTAATATCATATTAATCAATTAAAATTATGTAGTTTTATAGTATAGTCTAATGATCAGAACTATTCATTTTTTATATAATCTTTTAAAGGTCATCACTACAAAAATTTAACCAAATCAGAAATCGTTTAGTTATGTAACTGTTATAAAATAAAAATACGACTTTGGTAACAGTTAGACTCACTGTTTGTTTATTTAAAAACAGTTACATAATCAAACGACTTCTGATTTGGTTGATTTTTTGTAGAGACGATCTTTAAATGATGATCTAAAAAATGAACAGTTCTGATCATGAGACTACATAGTAAAATGACAATTTTAATTGATTAGTATGAGATTAGCACACAAAGGATTAGCAGATGATCATCTAGTATTTGTGTTATACTTGTGCATTAATTTGTACAATAAATTTTACTCTATCTATATATAGTAGTAAAGTTTTGGTAACAGAGGACTTCCTTTTTAAAAGTCATCACTCTCTATATGATTATTTAAATACATGACTTACCATTACCATGTGTTTCACACTAAGTAAATATAGGCTTAATTTCACTTTTGGTCCCTATAGTTTGAGTTAGGTTCCACTTTGGTCCTTTTAGTTTCAATTGTTATGATTTTGGTCTGTAGTTTACAAATCGTTGCAATTCAAGGACACATTAATATTTTTGTCAATTAATTTGTTAAATTAGTCATTAATTGACTCATTAACAGTATGTAAAACACATGATCAAAATTGAAATGGTTTGTAAAGTACATGATCAAAAACACAACAAATTAATTTGACATTTGATGAACGAAAATGCTAAGATGTCCTTGAATTGCAACAATTTATAAACTACGAGACTAAAATCATAACAATTAAAACTAAAAGGACCAAAGTGAAACTTACACTACAAGAAAAACAAGCAAAGGCAACCAATTTTTTTTGGTAGGCATAGAGGCAACTGCCACTTTTGTTAGTTTGTAATGTCTCTTGTCACACTGCAGTCACCATATATCATGTTGGAGGTTGGTGTTGGGGTGGCAAGGGAGTTAAGGCCACCCACATGTAAGCATGGTGGAAGCTTCTGCCAAAACCTGCAGTGTCAGTCTGACAGGTCCGGTCCTCACCAATGCTGCAGTTAGTGGGTTTCACTTGTTCACCATCTCTATTGAGGTTGCTAAATTGGTGGAGGATTGATATTATTAATTAATGTCATGCCATGGTTTCTTCTACTATCTTGTTAACAGTGGGTATGAATGCTCACTAATAACAACCATTGCTTACTGCACTCCCACCTTATTGATATTAGTTTCTGATTTGGTTTCAGAAATTAAATATCCTCCACCATGCAAGAACTTTGGTGACTATTTATATGAGATTGAGAATGCATTTTCCCACCAAAACGATTGCTGCAGTGGATTGAATGTACTGTAGTGTCTAATTAATCTTTCATTTGCAACAGTCCGAATATTCATTTTTCAGTTCTAGATGCTTGCAATTGTTACACCATATTATTCATAAAATGTGGAAAGCCTACACTAATATTGGAGCAAGCATGCTTAACTTTCAGTCCAGCAATCCCATTAATAGGAGGGGTATGTAGCAGAACCTCAATGCCATATCAGAAAAATAAAAAACCAAATAATTGACAACTCAAGTTACACAGCTGAACCCACACAGCCTTTCTTCATTGATGCAAATACGACTTGCTATATACATTGAAATTGCATGTTTAATTCAAGTAGTGGTTCAAGTGCATAGTTACAACCATTCTAATTAATTACCCCATACTTTTCACAATTTATAAAACAGAATGAAACTTAGATACCAAAAACAACAAAAGCATAATCACTAGCTGCGCAACACTTAGTCATATGATTCCAACAGAATATCCACACTTCCAAACTTGGTGATATATATCATAGTCTAAACCATAATATAACCCACCAAGTTTATAGTTCTATGACAAAAGCTGTTCAAAATACCAGCAGTATATTACTCAAAACAACAAAAAGTATTCTTACTGGCAGCCATGATTTCTTTTGCTATGTCGATCAGTTGTGTTGTGACCTTCCAACCCCGCTTCTTGAAGCGCCTGCATCTCCCACAGCACCATCCTCTGCTCCCATGTCATTCCTAGCATGATGTTGCGCCAATTGTTGGGGACCAGCCAGTCCTGCTCTAGAAATTGGCGTAATCACACCTGTCATCTGTGGAAGGTGGAAGGAATTTGTGCCAGTCTGAACTGGGGGCAGTGGGGGTGCCAAGTATGGAGTGTTGCCAGTGCTTGTGCCAATGTTGCCCCTTAAGTAGTTGTCTACAGCTGTGGTAAGCCTCCCATTCAAGTTGAAATCCATGTGGGACTGCTCATTTGAATGTTCAATATCTCTTGAGTGTTTACCATTGCAATCCTCTCCAATTCAACCCGATATTGCTCTAGATCACTGCCAAATAGGATTTCTATTATGAAAAAAAGTGATGTAGGACAAGAAAAGGTTTTGAAGAATGAAGACCGGACCGCCCCATTGAGGTCCGGTCCTCTAGAACCTCACCTAGTGAAAATAGAGCTCAAGTGTAATTTTCCCTGCTGGAGGTCCGGTCTTCCAAAGAGAGGTCTGGACCTCCCTGCATGAAATCTCCATTTCAAGCTGCGTCGTCTATGGAGGTCAGGTTCTCCCAAGAAACGTCCGGACCTCCCTTCGTGCAAATTCCATTTCACTGCTGCTACCTTCACTAGAGGTCCGGTCCTCCAGTGTAGGATCCGGACCTTCTTCCCTCATAATTTTGGCTCTCTGTTTTTTTTCTTTTCCTTTCTTGAGCCAAATATGCCTAACTTGGTGATCTGAAGCTTTTTCTCCTTATATATATATATTGCTTAGGGAGATTAATTAAACTTCTTATATCTTTGAGTTTTTTTTTTCTAATGTGTTGCTTCTTAATATATTCTAGAGCAAAGACAAATTATTGAAGGCATACAATCAATTAATCTTCAGAATATGTCATAAGTGCAGGGAATATGTCATACCTTACAATGTAAAGCTTCACAACCTATTCACAAAAGCCAGGATGATTTCCAGCTCCATTCCCTCCTTCACTTCAGCTTCAGGTCGACAAAGAAAGATTTCATTACTTGATCATTGAGAACACATGCGCTACCTGCTCTTTTCTCTGGTTTAACCAAATACAGTTGGTTTCCCAGTCAAAATCTGAGCTCACTAGGTGCTTTCGGGCTTTGATCTCTCTTTTGATCTATCCGTAAATCAAAGTGTGCTTTTTCCATCTCTTGCTTAGCTTGGATCTGCACTTAATGGCTGGCTCTCCTCAGTACCAATGTGTAGAGCAGTAGAGCAGTAGAGCAGTAGATGCAGATGATATTCTCTCTGCAAAGTCTCTTGAGTGTAGCAGTAGGTCTACCTGCTTCACTGCAGCATTGTGAATGCTCTGCTAAATATCTTAAACACTTTATGGAGGATTTCCTTACTGTATATAATATCCCTTGAAGCCTGTCAGCAGCCACAAGTAGTTGACACCTTATCAAGTCAGTCATGGGTAACTGTGATTCCAACCTACTAGGCACCATTAGAAGGAGGGAAAATATTGAGCATGGGCGGGAGATGGGTTTTTAAGTTTGTCTCACTGACTGGACTTGCTTTATGATAAAAAATGGAAAAAATGGTTACTGTTTTGTACAATTTGGGTTGGTTATAGTACAACCCCAAGTAAATTGGTGGTGGTGTCTTTGTGTGCTGGCCCTGTTTTTAGTCCCTAAATTAACTAAACCCCTTTTTTTAGTTTAAATTATAGGGGTGCCACAATTTAATCAACTAATAAGAACCATTAGTTGCATATGTCATCACTGTTCATGTCTGACTTAATATGATGATCACTAATAATTAACATTAGTGAACAGCCACATTAGCAATTGACACCCCCCCAACTTTAGTGGAAATCATTGGAGGCCTTAGGCCAAAATTGTTGTAATGTTAGCTCAAATTACAGGGACCAAAAGTGAACTTTGGCCTTAAATATATTACTGTTGAGGAACGTAAAGTCTCATGATCAACGCGATATGAGGAAATTGATTCTTGACTTGTGTATAATCACTCCATTGATTTCCTTCCTTTCTTGTAGGAGTGTATTCTAGGAAATAGCTTGTATAGGCCTAGCTTTCAAGATCTAATTAATTGATCGATGTATTTGTATAAAACAAATGTATCATATTTAGTAATATCATCAATTCATTCGCAAACTATTGCATGATTTACATGGTATCAGAGCAACATGGCTCTTGATAACCAAAACTCTTGCCATCAAGAAACCCTAGCTGCAATCCCTCTTCTCGTTGACGTTTATAGCGATCGAAGACACCAAGAAATTTGAGTCCTCAGCCAAGCCTGAGGCAACCAAATACGATGATCCCATTGATCCTCTTTATCTCCACCATTTTGATCAACCTGGAGCTATCCTAGTCACTTAACAACTGAATGAAGAAAACTACTCCACTTGAAGCCGCGCTATGTCCATGGCCCTTAGTGCCAAGAATAAAGAAGGCTTCATCGATGGGACCATAAAGAGGCCACTGAACGCTTCTCCCACAAAACTTCAACAATGGATCCGCTGCAACAACCTTGTCAAGTCCTGGCTCCTTAACTCGATTTCACATGAAATTGGTCCCAGTGTAATCTATAATGATGTTGCCTACGAGATTTGGAATGATCAGAAGGAACGTTTCTCTCATGTGAACAACGTTCACCTCTTCCACATCAATTGAACAAGAGATGCATGGTTGTGTCCAGGGCAATATGAACATTAGTGCTTATTATACCAGGTTGAAAGGTCGCTGGGATGAGCGAGACACACTATGTTCCCTTCCAACTTGTGCATGTGGGGCTATCAAGGAGCTAGGTATTTCAATTCCAGCAGAGCCAAAAGACCACGAATTTTTCATGGGTCTCAATGACGCCTATGCCGCGATTCGAGGACAAATCGTGCTCATATCCTCTTCATGTCGTCAACAAAGCCTACTCACTCATCGTTTAAGATGAGAAGATGAGAGCAGTCTCAAAACATGCCCATGGAAAAGTATCAGTTGCCGACACTACATCCTTTTCCATCAGGGACAACACACGCAATTATAGTAGGAATTGTAAAAAATCCTAGTGGACTAATGATTGATAAATCTGGATACAACTAGGAAACTAAGCTTGCAGTTCAAGATAAAGGGCTATATTAGATTAATCTGGTTGTCTTTAATGATTTAGGATTCAATCATAACAAGGACTAAAGGCCTGGAAGGTAGGGTGTTAGAATCCTATATGGACATGAATAAGGATTTCCTATACTACAGCTGTGTTGGTTTAGGATTGAGCACTACAAGAAAAAAGGGTTTGGGAGAGGAACGAAATTCGTCGCCCAAAGTAGAGTTTCGTCGCCCAAACATTTGGGCGACGAAATGAGTTCGTCGAGCATTTGGACGCCCAAAAGGTGACGCCCAAGAGTTTGGGCGACGAACTCGTAAATTTCGTCGCCCAAAGACACCTGGGGCAACGGATTTTTTTCGTCTCCTAATACATACAATTCGTCGCCCAAAGCATGTTTAGGCGACGGACAAATTTCGTCGCCCAAAGATGGTTTGGGTGACGAACACCCTTATTCCTCGCCCAAAGCATGTTTGGGCGACGAAATTATCCGTCGCCTAAACAAGATTTGGGAGAGGAATAACTAATTTCCTCGCTCGAACGTGCTTTGGGCGACTAACTTATTCGTCGCCCAAAGATGGTTTGGGCGACGAACATCCTTATTCCTCGCCCAAAGAAGGTTTAAGCGACGAATAATTTCGTCGCCCAAACATGCTTTGGGCGAGGAATAAGGGTGTTCGTCGCCCAAACCATCTTTGGGCGACTAAATTTGTCCGTCGCCCAACCATATTTCGGGCGAGGAACAAGGTAATTCGTCGCCCAAATATATTTGATTTAAAAAAAATTTTTTTATTTAAATTATATATATGAATTTAATATTTTTAAAAAAAATCTTTATTCAAAAACTATATAAAACAAAATTAATAAATTTATATATCCAAAATATCCATACAAAGTATAAACAATTTAATTAATACATACATACAAATAACTAATGGCCCCCTAGGTCAGTAGCATCATCGACACCAGTGGAGGAGTCTGGCATGCACTGGTCAATGTTGTTCGGCAGCACAAACCCAAGTACAATCCTGGCCAACTGGCCAAACATCTGCTGCATCTGCTGCACCTTACTCGTCAGCTCCGCATATGCCGCTTTCGATTCTTCTAGTTGACCCTTCAACAGCTGCACTTCAGTGGTCAGGTTGACTAATTTTGCAGATGGCTGAGATGAAGACCCGGCGCTGAGATCACGAACCCGACCCGCTCCCATTCCGCGTATCTCCCTACCACGCTTAACACCCAGTGTCTCCGTCATAATACGAAGAACGGCATCGCGATCGGGGACTGAGATCGACTCCAACGGAGTGTCTGGAGGGTACTGGCTAGCCACCTTCTCCAAATAACTCGCCTTCTTGGCGAGCATCTCAGCCTTCAAAATATTATACACAAGTTAGGAATTAGGAAATCAAATACAAATATTTAAATTTGTGAAATAAAACTAAAATATAAAAAACTAACGTGCTTCGCCTTGCCCTTGTCGTTGCCGGGTCGGGCATAAACATCCCCGTAGTTGTCGACCTCCGGAAATTGCGAACCAGCCTGAAAAAGAATGTAATGTTGACAAAAACTCAAACAATACTAAGGAATATATATATATATTAAATTAAATAATAGCGCACCTGACGATACGACTCCACCCGGTATGAGAAGGGCATGGAACCACCATGATGATCAATCCTTGCGGGCGCTTTCCGGTTTTGAAGATTGGCATTCGACTTCCTCTGTTAAATATTAAGCAAATTGTAAATGCACATATATATTAGTGCATACAAAATAAAGGAATAACATAAGAAAAAATAATTTTGAAGTCCTAAAATGATATAACATACCAAAAATTCCGGACTCTGAAAATGAGTGCACAACCACTGCCACTGATCAAGCCGAGCTGCCATCTCCGGAGGAGGGCTGGCCAATGCCTCAGCTGCCGATCCAAACATGTTATATTCTCTGTGCAGCTCGTGCTTCCATTGTGTGTAAACTTTTCTCAATAACTTCTCCATATACCTAGCTACATCCGGATCCTCCATCCGAATGTCATAGTTTACCTGAAAAAAATGCAATTATCAAATTGTTAGAAATGATCAAATTAATCATTTTATATTAATCGAAATATACTCACAGAAATGGAGCCCATAATGCTCTTCTTAATGGCGTCATCAACCTTTTCCCAACTGGGGAAAAGCATGGGGCATTCACCACGGATAATCGATCCGACAAAGGAAGCGAAAGTACTATGGACCTCCTTGCTCGGTCGTAGGTGATCTTGCTCAAGAACGATTCGAATCCTCTCGTTCGTCGTGCGAGTGATTCGCGACACCTTCAACCCTCTACTTATCCCCCTCGTGGTTTTGGTACCTAGAAAAGCAAATATAACATATTAATTTCACAGTAATCTTATAACATCTAAATAAAATTAAACATAAACACAAGTGATGTGAAAACATTTTTCTTACTCTCTGATGATGAGGCAGTACGAGTGGATGATGCAACATTATCATATGCACCATAACGGTGACCACGTCGGGCCCTCCGTGCCGACTGAATCGCAGACCCAGTACTAGATGAGAGATCTGGGGGTATCGCCGGGGTCGATTCGCCCTGGGCTATGAGGTCGGGCTGTACTGCAGGGGCGGGCTGGGCTGCAGGGGCGGACATGGATGCTGAACTGGACCTCCGAGATCCACCCCTGTTCGAGATCAAACTCATCTGCACAATTCAATAAATATTTATGTTAGTAAAAAAGAAAACTAAAGTAATAACTTACTAATCTGAATCATCATTATCACTTACTAATATGAATCACCATTATCAATTACTAATTTGAATCACCACTAGAAATACTCATTTCATCATCATCATCATCGATACCATCAACATCATCATCTTCATCTTCATCATCTTCATCATCATCGATGAAATCATTAACATCAATTCGGGGAAGTGGCCCAAGATCAATTGATAAGGCATCGATCTCAATTGGAGGAACGTCATGTATCTCGACTTGTTGTATGATAACATCATTGTTGTATGGATTGGGTATGGTCGAAGAAGAACACATAAGGAGATGTTGCCGAAATTTTCTCAGATCAAAACCACATCACATGAACCGCTAACCACAACACATAATTGTGCACTCCCAAACTGTCCATGGGTAATTTGGACAATTCAAGAATCATATTGGAGCGCAGTCACGCCCAGTGCCCATGCGCGCGTCCAATAGACTCTCGAACGGGTCTAAGGTGAATTTAAATTTAGTGTACAAAGTTATCCACTGATAACTTCGCACGACTAGTTAAATGTACAAAGTTATCGATTGATAACTTCGCACAAGCGCTTCGTGCCACATGACCTCACCCAGTACTCGAGGAGTGCTGGACTACGTCATCGGAAATTTTGCAATTACAACTAAACTAAATGTAACATACAAACTAAACTATAATTAATCTAACAATATAGATATAAGCATACAAACAAACTATTAAATTTTAGCATATAAAAACATACAAATTAATTAATCAATTTTATAATTAATTTTAACATACAAACTAATTCACTCAAAAATTTAATACAATTATATATGAAACATTAAATACTAAATCATACAAAAACTTAACTAAAAGATAGATTAAACACATACCTCACCAAAAATGCAATTATCCTTCACAACAAATGCAACACTATCCTTCCTTCACCAAAAAAATAAATCATTGTCAAATATGAGCCCAACATCAATCTAAATTCAGATTTCACAACCAAACCACTAAATTAAAAAAACCCACAACATTAACTAATTACCACTAAAATCAGAAATTTCACAACCAATTTATGCAAAATCCACAACAAGTACAAAATCCACAATATTAGAAAACATAAAAAACAGAAAATACCATAAAAAACAGAAAATACAAAAAAAAAAAACAGAAAATACCATAAATTCAAAAAAACAAAAAACAAAATACCTGTGTGGGGGGGAGGGGGGTGTTGAGCTGGTTTCGGCTTGGAGAGGGGGGGTTTTGGGTGACCTGGTTTCGGCTGGGGGGAGGATGGGTTTCGGTGGGGGTGGGTTTTCGGGGGAGGGTGGGTTTCGGGTGGGGGGTGGGTATTCGGGTGGGGGGTGGGTTTTCGGGGGGGGGGGGGGGGGGGGCGGTCGGTTTCAGCGAGGGTGGATTTTCAGGGGAGGGGGGGTGGGTTTTCGGGAGGGGGGGGTTTTGGGTTTCGGGGAAGGAGGGAGGAGGAGGAGGGAGGAGGAGGGAGTGGCCGGCGCGCTGAGAGGGAGTGAGAGCTGAGGGAAGGAGGAGGGACTGCGCGCTGCGAGGGCGAGGGAGTGAGTGAGAGAGAGTGACTGAAGTGAACCCAGAAATGGGTTAAACTTAAAGACTTTGGGCGACGAACATGAATTCGTCGCCCAAAGTAACTTTAGGCGAGGAATTAACACGTTCGTCGCCCAAAGTTGAATTTTTTTATGAACCATGATCGTTCATACGTTCGAGCTCCAATACCAAACTTCTAGATCTCCAATTGACCTAATATTTTAGAGGAATGATCTTTGAGTGACAAACTAATAAATGAACGGTTCAGATCGTTAAAAACACAATCGACATATAAGGTTCTACATATAAATCAGTGGATTTTACACTTAAATAATAAAATTCTATTAACTATTTCGTGCAAACCTTGTCGATTCAATAATTGTGAAGACAATAACGTCATTACAACAATCATAGTCGTTCATCATATATGTTCATACTCAAAGATCAACCCTGGAAAAAATCGGCTCAATCGGAGTTCATCTACCCGTTCGATTATTATTATAAGAATCAAGATCGTTCATATATCCTAAATGCTAAACCTAACTTCTACATCTCCAATTGAGTTAATTTTTTTCATGGATGATCTTTGAGTGGGGCACTAAGGAATTAATGATCGGTTCGGATTGTTAAAAACACAATACAAAAGTGATCTTCTACATACAAATACACTTGAAGAGTATAATTATATTAACTTTTGGGTAGAAATTTTGGCGATTCAACAATTTGTGAAGACTACAATGTGATTTCAATGATCGGAACCGTTCATTCTATTCGTTTATACTGGAAGATCATCCCTGCAAAAAATCGGCTAAATCGGAATTCATCTCATACTTCGATTCGTATTAGAAAATTTACAATCATTCATAAGTTCAACCACCGTTACCTAACTTCTATATCTCAGATTGAGCTAATTTTTTGCATGGATGATCCTTGAGTAGGGAATTAAAAAATGAATGGTTATGATCTTTGGAAATACAATCGTATCGTATGCTATTACATATATAAAATTGTAAACAAAAAAGTATTCTTACTTTGGGCGAGGAACTACAAATTTCGTCGCCCAAAGTTATCTTGGGCGAAGAACTTCACAATTCGTCGCCCAAAACCACTTTGGGCGACGAAATGTAAAGTTCCTCGCCCAAACCATTATTACAAAACAATCATTCCTACATTCGAGCTCTGATACCAAATATTTACATCCAATTGACCTAATTTTCTGCAAGATTAATATTTGAGTGAGAAACTAATAAATGAACAGTTCGGATCATTGAAAACACGATCGACATATGAGGTTGTATATATACATGAACGGTTTTTGCACTTGAAGAATAAAATTATATTAACTCTTTCGTTAAAACCTTGTAGCTTCAATAATTGTGAAGACCACAACATGATTATCACAATCAGAGCCATTCATCATATATGTTCATACTCAAAGATCAACCCTGGAAAAAATCAGCTCAATCGGAATTCATCAACACGTCCGATTATTATTATAAGAATCAAGATCGTTCATACATCCTAAATGCTAAACCTAACTTCTACATCTCCAATTGAGATAATTTTTTGCATGGATGATCTTTGAGTGGGGCACTAAGGAATGATCGGTTCAGATCGTTAAAAACACAATACAAAAGTGATCTACTACATACAAATACACTTGAAGAGTATAATTCTATAGTTTTTTCATTGAAACTTTGTCGATTCAAGAATTGTGAAGACTATACTGTAATTTCAAAGATCGGAGCCGTTCATTTTATTCGTTTATACTCAAACATCATTCCTGCAAAAAATCGCCCAAATCGGAATTCATCTACTCCATTGATTAGTATTAGCAATTTCTTGATCATTCATACATTTGAGCACCGTTACATAACTTTTACATCTCCAATAATCCTAATTTTTTGCAATGCTGATATTTCAATGAAGAATTAAAAATTGAACGGTTCGGATCGTTGGAAACACGATCGCATTGTATGATTAACATACATATAATTGTACCAAAAAAAAAAAAAGGAATGACCCTTTGGGCGACGAACAAATTCCTCGCCCAAACTATGTTTGGGCGACGAACAGAATTTCGTCACCCAAAGAGTCTTTGGGCGAGAAATATGTATATTCCTCGCCCAAAAATGAGTTTGGGCGACGAAATATTTTGTCACCCAAAGTATGTTTGGGCGACAAATTTACGTTTTTCTCGCCCAAAGACACTTTGGGCGACGAACATGTATATTCCTCGCCCAATGTATTTCTCAATTAATTGTTTGTCGCGTATGTTTAGGCGACGAGATGAGTTCGTCGCCCAAAGTTAGCGAGGAAAGTGTTATTCGTCGCCCAAACCTCTTTTGGGCGACGGACCTGTTCATTGCCCAAACCTTTATGACATTGAGCGACAAATGTTCTTGTTCGTCGCCCTAAATTTCTTTGGGCGACGAATATATGTTCGTCGCCCAAAGTTTCGTCGCCCAAATATGTTTTTCTTGTAGTGGAGTAGTTCCTTTATGGAAGGACACCAATTAGATCATCACATATATATAGGAGTAAGTCCCTGGTCTCACAGTATCGTTTTTGCTTAAAGAACTCAGTCCCATATTGAGCTGCTATAAGGAATTCTGCTGAGAGGAGAAGGTTTACTCGATGGCATCAGGTAGGTGTTCTATACTCTTGTATGATTAATCTATTCTAGGCTACAGATGTATTTCTTCATGTTTGTGAATATAGTTTAACATGTGGTATCAGAGCTTTTCACACACGTCTAGAAATCATCTTGTTGATTCGTGATTAATCAAATATGCAAATACATGATGAATTACTTGGCTGCTGCGATGAAACACTTACTTTGTAATATATTTGCATGTACTGTGTATGAGTTATAAATCAATTGAAATCTTTGATTAAGTATTGTCTTGATTGATCTGTATGCCAGTATGTATTTAGAATCATTTGTTTTAGAAAAGTCTTTATATCTCTTTGATCTTCAAGATAGATATAAATTTTTATGTACTGCTGCCATAACTAAATATATATATCTGTGCTTGCAAACTGTGAGAATTAAAATTCTATTCTGGGAATTTACTTACATTACTTTAATGCTTATATGTTTGCTATGCTGTATATATGTGTGATCAGATGTAATTCATTCCTTTGTTAATTTACGTTACCTATTGAATTACATATACTAGTTTCACAATACTGTCATCAAAGGATCATATCTTAAGTCTGAACTAGATCACAGGATGAGTCTAGAAAATTTGATAACCTGTATTACCAAAGTAATAATCTTATTAAAGTTTTCTGGACTAAAGAAAAGGATCAAACAAATTGTGATTCATTCTAGATTAAGTCAGTGGTTCTCCCAAAGGAGGTTTAAACTCTTACTTATTCTCGGATAGAATTAGCATATCACAGTCTTGACAAACATGTATTCTCTTTATAAAGTCTTTTGCTACTGCCCAAAGGTGTAGAAAATTTTATGATATCGGTGAGTATATGTTTTTCTGTTGTGCAAATTGATTTGTTTCTCTGTTTTTTTTTGCTCATATGTGCTCACGCCCAGGTATGTGACAATCGAAAACTTTTGTTCTTCAATTCTAGTTTTGTTTTCCGATTTTTAGAGGCATACAAGGGGTACCAATAGGTTTTATTTCTGCAAAAGCATGCTGCCCTTTGTGTGTTTTGCTGATATGGATTAATTGATTGTATTTATATATACTGGTTGCAAAATGTGAACATAAAATTTTCGATTCTGGGAATTCTTTTAAGCTGATTTAATGTTTCTATGTTTGCAATACTCATGAATTCTGGTTGTATATGATATATTATTGCTGCAATGATTGATTCTTGTTTGCTTATATGGTTGCCGGATCATATATACTGCCTTTTAATTCTGTTCTTGAGTTTTTTATCAAACTGTGAAATGAGTTTTCCATTAGAAAACATCTTAAATTGTACTTCACAGATAATATAAACTTAAGGAGTTATCTTGATCACAGAACAAGAGTCTAGGAAGCTTAATAATTTGTGTTGCCAAAGCAATGACTTTATTAAAACTTTCTAGACTAAAGAACAAGATCAAATTGTGATTCATACTTGATTAAGTAAATGGTTCTCCCAAAGGATGTTTAAACTTTTACTTGATTTTGAATAGAGTTAGCATATTACAGTCTAGACAAAACATGTATTTTCTTTATAAATCTTTGCTACTGCCTAAAGGTGTTGAAAGTTTTATGATGCTAGATATGTTTTGTTGAAACTGGTTATATGGTTTTATCACTTTGTGTTCTCTGCCCAAAGGTGAGACTCAATGACAGACTTAAAGAGAATATGGGGTGAATTTTACTTGAATTTTGTTTTGATTTTTTCAAAACTATTCTTGTTTTAAACTAAAGATTTCAAAACACTAAGACAAAACTACATTCTTTTCTACAACATCTTCCCTTAACTTTGCCAACATAGAACCAATTTTAAAAGGTGGAAATAAGACCTAGAAATCTATCTAGGCCTAGCTGGGATGGTTTTACCCTTAAGAGAGGATTTCTAGCAAAAGATTTGGGGCTTTAACTTGTCTTGATTGGCTTAAGATTAGTAATTTACGGCAAAGGTGTGACAATTGTCCTGTGATATCATGTGCACTTTTGTGCAAATTTTGTTTGAGCTAGTTATATTTCTTGTCCAAAGGTGTGATGTAACAACGCATGAATGAAGTTTTAGTTTCAAGAAAAATTTTCAGTCAAATTTGTTCTTGTCTTTTTCTTTATTAGTTTTGCACTATCGTCTTATATTATACTGTTTGATTTATATAAATTATATTTTGGTTCTAAGTATTCTGACCACATAATGCATCAGATTAATTTAATGGATCAGATTCTTCAGTGCAAATAAAATCTATATTAGTGAATTGGAAACCAAGATATTATGGCTATTTTGGTTTCGGCAGATTTATTTATATTTATCTAATGCCATCTAGCAGATTAGTTTGTCCATATATATAATTTGATAGATCATTGTGGTGTATAATATGTATGCGATTTGTTATATATTTTTTGGCTGTCATATATCATTCTTTGTGTCCAGTGGTTATGCATAAGGAATTGTTGGGACTGATAAGCACAATTGAAGCTATTCTCGCATATTGATTGGTGTGCTTATATTTTATTTTGAGTCCTGAACTATTTGCTATGAATTATGCTTCCATTGAGTTAGGATCCTTATTTGGTTGTTTGGTACTTTGTTTATTCTTGTACCTATAAGGAATTTTGGAATACATGTATAGTATACATTAAAGAGATTACCTAGATACATTGGTGTTATAAAGATAATTTTATTAGATCAAGAATGTTAAGGCTTATATTATTGCATATTGTTTGTTTAATCATCAAACACCATTCTTCAAGGGTCCTGAAAATGATGCATGAAGTGAATCTTAATTTTGCATATATAATATATGACCACTACTTGGTGTTAATGTGTGTTTTTAATTTTGGGAAATCTAGTATGTTTCATAGCTTAATTGAAACTTAAATGATTAGCCTAATACTTGTTCTTTTAGGTTAATTTTGGCTGTTTAATTATGAATCTTTTGACAATGTTAATTTTCTTTTCGTAAAGAATTTATCCAGTTTTTTCTGCTAATAAAATTAAAGTTCTTTAGGTCTAGCAGAATAGTGGGAGTTATTTTTTTCGTTTATCATGTAAGGTTTTCATCTTAAATAAACTAAGTAAGTCAAATAACTCATGTTTTGCATTAAGTCTTTTTTTTTTTTTTTTATGGATTTAATCAATGTGCGCTTAAGATTGTTTTTTTCTGGTTTTGGGCTGATATTATTATCGATCGTATAATTGATGATAGTCCAAGTGGGAGAAATGTAAGAACATATATGGACTTATCACCAATTACTAAAGACTAAACATAATAATATATGAAACCCTGCAGAATAAGTAAATTGATTAATTTCAAGGAGACCTAGTAAATCTAGGTTACTAGATTCTGCTATGAATAAAGATTTCTTATACCTCACTATCTTGTGCAATATTAGTTTGTTTTTATTTATGGATATTATAGCTTATAAAGTTTTCTGAGCATATAGCCTAAAGTTTGGATTTTACATACCAAATATTTATGTGCGAATAAGGTATTATACTGGGTATTTATGATATATCTATGTTTTATTCTAGAGTGGCCACATCATCTAGGATTATAAGGAGATTAAAATTTGCAATTAGTCATCTGATTGGTAACTTTTCCCCACAGGGAGGTTATTAGATATTAGATTTATTGGAATGAGATAATAAATTAAATTCTTTTATGCCAAACAGGAATAGATTTATCATGAAATTCTTTTGAATGTATTAGTCTCTTTGTAAAGTTAATTCCTTGACAAATTATTAATGTATTGTAATCTTTACCCACAAAAAGTTTACAATAATTTATGCACAAGTTACTGATTTCCTTAAAAGAAATAATTGTTTTTTGGAAATACATATAGGTCATGTTCTATAAGTTTAGTTTTGCTGTTATTTAGACATGAAGTCATTTTGTGGAGACATATTGTAATTTTTTAATTTATTGTTTTTATATTTATAGGTGTACATTAAGTACATGGCTACCATATGTATTATATTGAGCATGCTATTGATTGTTAAATACTGAACCTTTTTGGTTAAAGGGAGAGTGAACCAAAATAGAAAGAGAAGCATAACCTTACTCACTACTGTGTACTTACTCAGAGCTCGGGTAAGGAAAGAAATTTATTTAAATTCTTGTTGTTACTGTTTTAGATAATGTCACCTTCCAGATTGAGGTTGTGCTCTAATTTGCTGTCTCTTGTGACTTGGGTTTATCCATGGTTTGATTTGAGAAATAATGACTTACTTGATTGGTATAGGACACTTGAATTGGTAAGAACTAAATTATTTGTTAAATTGTGAAGAGCTATACTCTCATCTGTAAAATAGTGCATGAGGAAGAATATCAAATTGAAATAAAGCATGAGCACGAACAGTGTGGAGTAATAATAATGAATCATTTTATTCATTATGTGATTGATACCTTACTTATCTAATTTTTGGCTTAGAGACAAAGTTAGGGATTGTGAAATCCATGTAGTCAACATTGACACACAACATGCTAACTGACTTTTTCACCAAGACTATGCCTATTGGATTTTTCAAAGAACATGTTACCAGAATGGGAGTTTTGGAGTCTTTTGATGTCGTAGACTAGTGGGAGTTTATAGTTTGGTTTCCAAAATTTATTTTGATTTCAAGTTTAGCTATGAACTGTTTTAGTTATTGACTTTTGCAGATATGGTGTTTAATGCTTTTCAGTTGAGATATCATTTTGTCAGTATTATCGTTCGTTATATGAAGTTCATATTATTTGGTTGATATTCAAGTTTATTGAATTACAGATAAGAAATAAGTTTTATTTGAAGAAGATTCTATTTTGAATCAGTAAAGTGGACTGATGTGCTTCTGGTTTTGAATCATTTTTTAAAGTCTGCACATTGTTTAAATGTTCATACAGATGACTGATATAGTTGTTTGATTTGCATTGGTGGTCATAGGATGCTTGCCTTTTCTGCACTGCAAGATTTTTCTATGGTCCCATGTAATTCGGTAATTGCTCAAGTCGTGTTACATGCAGGTTCTAATCTGGTATAGCTTATATGTGATCACTAAGGCTGTGCTTGTTCTGTTATACTGGTGTTCTAGTTGTTCATTGATAATTAGTCCAAGTGGGAGAATGTAAGAAATCCTAGTGGACTAATGATTGATAAATCTGGATACAACTAGGAAACTAAGCTTGCAGTTCAAGATAAAGGGCTATATTAGATTAATCCGGTTGTCCTTAATGATTTATGATTCAATCATAACAAGGACTAAGGGCCTGGAAGGTAGGGTGTTAGAATCCTATATGGACATGAATAAGGATTTCCTATACTACAGCTGTGTTGGTTTAGGATTGAGTAGTTCCTTTATGGGAGGACACCAATCAGATCATCACATATATATAGGAGTAAGTCCCTGCTCTCATAGTATCGTTTTTGCTTAAAGAACTCAGTCCCATATTGAGCTGCTATAAGGAATTCTGCTGAGAGGAGAAGGTTTTCTCGATGACATCAGGTAGGTGTTCTATACTCTTGTATGATTAATCTATTCTAGGCTACAGATGTATTTCTTCATGTTTGTGAATATAGTTTAACAAGAATTTCTCACTAAAAAATCCTAACCTCAAGTGTGATCTTTGTGATGCAATATGACACACCTCAGAGACATGTCGAGCACATATTAAGTGTGATTATTGTGGCTGGAAAGGCCATACCATTTATCTATGCCACAAGCTGAAGATGGCAAATCTTCACAATGATCGGCTGACCATTAGGATCGCAGGGGATCCACTTCCAAGGTTATCATGTTTATGCAAATCCAGCAAATTCAACAGTGCCTCCTCCATCATACAATCTTACTGCAGAGCAATATCAAAACCTTCTTGCTCTCCTGACAAAAACAAGTCTAGTCCCATTGTGAATCATGTTAATTAGTACTACATCCACAATGAATGGTCTCTCAGGTAATGCTCTATGTGCTTCTTCTTTTAGTGAGGGAACAAGTTGGATCTTTGACACTGGAGCCACAGATCACATGGTTTGCTCACCTAGTTTGATGACCACAAGCATTCCAGTTGCTAATCGACAAGTGCATCTGCCCAATCACGCACTTGCTGATGTAATGCACATTGGCACCATTCGTTTCTCAGATTTGCTGAAGGTGTATAGAAGCACGAGTTAGATGCAAATATGTCTATAAAGTTCTAGTTGCTGGGTCTTCCTCATGATTAACCATCTGTCGATCATTATTATTATTGTTCACATTATTTTCATTGTTATCAGCCATTGTGTCATATTTAATTTCAGATGATGATGAACTAGAAGAATTAAAAATATTGTCAAACAATGTTTCAGATTAAGGTTTTTTTATCAAATTAATCTTCCTAATTTATCTCTATACCACATATGATTCTAGAACAAAATAAAAAAGAATAAAAAAAAACCAAACAAACAAATTACAACAACAACAACAACAAAATGACTAGAAAAAGAAGGAAAATAAAATATAAAAAATAACAGGCTTTATTACACTTTATCCACCTAAACTTGGGGGTCAATATCATTTTACCACCTTAAAAAATAATTGTGCCAATTAATTTACCACCTGAATTAAAAATTTGTTGTAATGTACCACCTCTGGCTCATTTTGTCTAAACGTTTGTTGAAAATAAGGGTGTTTTTGTCTTTTCAAGTTAGTTTTCTAATCTTTCAAAGCGAGTAAAATGTAAAAAAACCATTTTTTTTTTTCTAACAATAGGAACTTGAAAAAGACTAAAACACACTTATATATTTTTAACAACAATTTAAACAAAATGAGCTAGATGTGGTATATTGCAATAAATTTTTAATTCAGGTGGTAAATTGACACAATTTTTTGTTAGGTGGTGAAGTAAAATTGACCCCAAAGTTCAGGTGGGTAAAATGTAAAAAAGCAAAAATAAAAAGATGAGATGGAAAGAGTAAACCTAGTTCGCAAGAAAACTCGGCACTCCTTGTCAAACCACTCCCCGGAAATGGCACAAAAAATTGCTTGCTAAACCCAAGTGCAGGTGTCGCGTAGTAGTATAACTCAGAAGTCAAATGTCGAATCCACATAGAGTAGTAAAAAAGTTCACCAAATTTATAAAAGAAATGAAACAAGTAGAAGAAAAAAATTAAGCAAGTTTTGAGTCGAAAGAAAACTCAATAATAATTAAACATTAAGGCATCAGGCTTCTACCTAAAACCTAAACATGCAATCCATTAATTTGATTATTTTTTTTATAACTCAATTAAGGTACAACTAGAAAGTGCTCTCAGTCGGAAGATCAGACAATTATTATTTTTTAGAAAAATATCACAAAAGTAATTTCATTGTGGTTGATCAAAGTCATAAAAAACTCTTTCAAATTTCCTTTGGGACAATATCAAACATAACCTATACCCTTAGGCGACGAATTATTAAGAAACAAAATCCATTGAAATTATTATCAATCTATAAGTTTTTCCCAATTATCAAAAGCATGAATGTTTTTCTAAACTATAGGAAAAACATGAGTAAATTAACCTATGAATTACTTCAAACACTCATCAATTATATCAAAGAGAAAAACTATATATTAAATAAAATCAACCACAAGAAAAATATAACATTGAAGATCAAAATTCGAATCAAATTAACAAATCACATAAATAAATTGTAGGATTTCCCCTAGCCTTAGCTAGGGAGTTAGTTCTCCATTACAAAGAAAATAATACCCTAAAAATAAAAGATAGTTGGGAGAGAATAGAATGGGGAGGAATAGAGAGGTCGACTATCTGATTTCTCATAGTATATAACGCCCAAAGTCTTGTTCCGTAAGGAAAAGAAATAGCACCGCCTTTATCTTTTATTTTCCTTCTTTTTTTTCACGTTTCCTCCCTCTTCGAATAGCATTAGGAGAGTTCTTCCCCATTTAGATTATTGCAATCTTGAAATCTGGGCCCACCACCTTTTCCTTTACGTGTTGGCCATGCTCTTAAGAGAACAATGGCATTCATTGTCCAGCAACTAAAGTATTGGCCCAATTAACTTGTTGACCTTGCTACATGAAATTGCTCAATAATCATTCAAATTGTACAGCCCTTTTGTGCTTGAATTAATTTAGCTGCTATTTCAACCTTCATGTCATTTATCTGAATGGACAAAATAAAATACAAATTGACTATCACTAAAAAATAAAAGGGCACAAAATATATAATTTAAGTCCAATAAATATGAACTTTTAAGCTATAATGCAGCATTTCATTTTGCTGCAGATCCTTCCAAGCTCTAAAAGTTCAATTGTCCTAGTCTCCTATGCCATACATAGCCAAGAGTTGTCCAAAACATCAACTTTCAATGCCATATGCTTTGATTATTGAAATGAGAGAAGAAAACTTATGTCGTTCTTCTCCATTTTGATCTTTGTGACAGCTTGTGAAATGACAGCTTGTGAAATATCTCATTTCTCAAAAAGCTTGCAGTAGTTCTCTTCAAAGTGGATATAGCATCCATGTTCAACAAGTTGCCCAACACTCAAGAGATTTTGTTGAAGTTCTGGAACCAGCAACACATATCCTTAATGAAATTTCTGCCTTTATTTGTTTCAATTGCAAGGATGCCCCTTCCTCTTGCTTTCACTAATGCCCCATTTCTCATCTTCACTTGTGAGATCATTGAGGTATCAATGTCAATAAGGATCGACTTGTTTGCTGTCATGTGATTGTTGCAGCCACTGTACGTCTAGAAACCAAACATTATCATTGTTCTGCATTGTTGCTGCTTGACAAGCATAAAACAAGTTTGCTTCATTGCGCTGCTCTTCAATGAAATATGCTTGCTAATTTCCTTTGATTAGCCTACAATCTTTATAAATATGCCCAAACTTTCAATATTTACAACGTTCAATATCATTTTAAACGACATTTGATGTGCGTTGCTAAAACAGTGGACCCTTCGACAACATAAAGATACACAACGTTCATGCGTGCGTTGTTAAACCCATTTAACAACGTTCACATGTTGTTAAATGCGCGCTTATTTTGTTGTAGTGTTGTTACAGTTATAGCATTTAGGTTTACCCTTGAACCAACACATGTACGTCTTCTATATGACTCTTCATGTCACATATATATCTTGCATTTTGTTTGAGAAGCATTAATCTCAGCATTTGTTTTTCTCTCAAAGGTATTATTCTTTTCTATTTTTGATTTTTTATTTCTCAATCCTTTTCACCTTTAGAGGATTCATATTTGGATTGATAAGAACTTGATTATTCCATTTCCTTTTCTTTTGAACCTATACACTGAGAGACTGAAAGGCACTCTTAGTGGACTTTTCAATATATCTATTCAATTTTTTATCAAAAGCTTTAATTGATCTTTTCAATTCTTAATTTGTCAAAGTATCTAAATCCTAAGTGATTGCTCAGACTAAGCTCTGAATTTGATACCAACTGTTGGATTTTAGGCTTTGCTACTCAGTTGTTGTAGCACACTAATTTGAACTTATAGTAAAGATGTATAAGCAAGAAACACAAAGGTTTTTTTTAAGGGTTGAGATATTTTCCAGCTCCAAAGATAGATTCTTTACTGATCTTGTTCTAATATTTGCTTAGAGAGAACTCTAAGACAGTAAGACTTGTACAATGGTGTTAATCAATAAGAGCCACACTTTGGCTGCTTTGATATAAGCCACACAAAACATTATATAAAGTCAAACTAATATATACTAATAAATATCAGACTTAACCATTAAGATAGGGCTGGGCATCAGGCGGGTTGGGTCGGGTTAAAGCCCAACCTGCCAGCCGAACCAGCCAATTAGTCGGGTTAAAAAATTACCAACTCAACTGTCCAATCTGTATACAAGTTGGGTCGGGTTCAATTGTAATTAGCTAGTCGAGGGTTAATTAGGTTAGTGTTGGGTTGAGCCAACTAGAATACCACACAATCCAAATCCCAAAAAAAAAAATATATATATATATATATTAAGCTCATAAATAAAAGGCTCAATCCACAAGTTTAGGCAAACTCAAGTGGCTATGTTAAAGGGAAGCAAGGGACTAATTTTATAAGAGAAATAAGGGAGTTGAATCCCTCTTATTTTCTACGTGGGATCGTGGAACCACATTTCATCAAGCCATTTTGAGTCCCAAAATCCCACATCCACCAAAGAGTTAAAATACTCCCTTGACTTCTTCTATAAAAAGAGCTCACACTAGTCAATTAATTTGCACAATTCTAAGCTTTGAAATTTAATGTAAGAGTGGGCATAAACTCGTCCGACCTGGTAACCCACCTGTTCAACCCGACTCTGGTTAGTTTGGGTCGGGCCCAACTCAAATTAAAGAAAAAAACCGACGGCCCTAATCGATAGAACCAGACTTGATCACAATGGGTCAACTTCGGTTTGGGCATCTATCTGCCCGTTTCCAACTCGCTCGCACAATTAATATGAAATTTATTATTTAATATACATCAAGCCCAATACTAGCCATTAATTGTTGGCCAATATTAAAATGTACTTGGAAGCGATTTCTGAGAAAGCACATCTCAAGAAACGCTTTCAAGTGCTTTTATAATTCAAAAACACTTTTATTTTATTTTTTTCTTCAAAATATAAGTAAAAGTGCTTTTGACTATTTGAAAGTGCTTTTATGACTTCTAAAAGCACTGCGAAACAAGTCCTAAAATAATGACCTTAACTTTAACATATATGATAGAGTAAAAACATCAGTAATAAGTGACTTGAACCGATGACCTCTTAGAAGAAACTTTAGTTTCTAACCAACAAGATTGTTGAAGTGTATGTTTGATATTTCGTATGAGAGAGAGAGAGAGTAAAAAACAAAATCCTACTTTTTTTTTTGGTCCAGAGTATAGAAGAAACAGAGGGAACCTTCAATTGGGGTGTTTTTTTTTTTTTTTTTGGGACATTCAAAAATAAAATAACTTGCAGAAAAAAAAAATGTGGCTCTAGAATTCATGTCTCATCTCTTCTCCTAATTATCTCAATCCAAACATAATAAGGTAAATGTTTCCTGTTAAAGGTTGATGCACCATGTATTCATTTGGGTCTTATTTTGGCGAACGAAATTATGATTTCTTCTTTCTTTCTTCTTCCAACTCTTCTAGTAGTCATTTTTCTATTGTCCTACATGACTGAATAAAGTTGCAAATTTTAAATGAAGTTATATGGTATTCAAGATCACAACTTCCAAATTAAACAATTAAACATTCTGTGATCAGGTTGCTCAAATTAGTGAGTTATTTGAGAAGTATATATATGCAGAAGTAGAGCTTTAGGGGGAAAGTGGGATTCATAATGCTGTAATGAACTAAATGTAGATGAAGGAATGAAATGCTCATCCTTCTGTTCATTCATTAATTCAATTTACTTGTAATTACAAATTAACTTCTGCACTCCAATCCAACACACTAACCAAATCATCTTTCTCTAATACAATTGAAATGATCATCTGAAGGCCCTTTGTCTATCCCAATAAGACATTGAGCACTCTGAGTCAAAGCTGAGATCCTTTGCAGTTTGTCTTGATTTTATAGGACTTGGAAGGCCCTTCATGCCAGGAGATCTTTGCTGGAAGCTACCATACTTTCCGACCAGGCGAGTGCTTGGAACTTCACTGGTGAAAGAAGATACAAGAGAGATGTTCTTCTTGCATGGTGAATAGGTATCAGAGCAAGTTTCCAAACTCCCTGGCCTTAATTTAGGGGAGCTTAGAGACCTTGCTTTTGCCTTGGCAGATTTTGTTGCAGCCATGTAAGTTGGAACAACAGGAGAGCTTGTGAAGGAATTCTCATCTCCCAATGAACACTGCTTTCTGTGGTGTAATAAGGATGATCTTCTTGGAACAAATACTGGAGAATCCATTCCTTGATTATTTTGCCTTTGAATGTTTCTAAGCCTGAGTTGTTTTCCTCCAAATTCCTCTTTACGCCTTACATTCGAAGGCAAAACTGTGTCCAAGTCTTCAAGTTCTTTGCTTTTGGAAAGTTGGGTGTCTATCCATTGGTCCAACCAGTATCTCCATCTTCCATTTACCTTGTTTCTCTCTGATTCTGCTGACTTCTGGAAAATGGTTTTGCTGACAACTTAGTAGGAGAAGCAAATTTTGACAGTGATAAGAACTTAAACCACTGATTATAAAGAAGGCTAACTTTCTCTTGCTAGATATCTTGCATGTTATATTGCTATACTATCAATCTAGATCATAAATTCAAAAGAAAATCCACGTGATTAATAGTCCGGATTTACAATCTGGTGAGAAAAAATTTCCCAAATAAAGAGGAGGAGCTTACCCGATGGCTATAGGAGTATTCCTTTATCCGTTCTCTCTTCATCATAGCCTCTTTCTTGCTCAGAAACAAGGCCTCTGCCTCTTTCTTTGATACAAAGCTATCATCCCACCTTTTCTGACTGTTTGAGTCCATCTAGAAATTTAATAAATTTCATTATATGTCTCTTTATGCAAATAAAATTATCTCTAAAAGGCACTGGTTTAGTTAATTTTTGAAATTTAAGGTTTGAAAGAGCAGCCTGCAGCCTATAATTCCCCACAAGAAAGATTGTCTAAATTGAAAAAAAAGGTGTTCTTTTTCCCTTTTGTTCATAATGTAAGAAAAATTTGCCAAACCTACCCTTATTATCTTGTCTCTCAAATTTTGGAACTGATTATGTTCATCACAATGATAAGTGTCTTCGATTGTTCGGAATCTCCTGGCACAGACGTGTGATTGGATATTAATTATGGATTGCAAGCACTTGAGTGTAGTCATTGCTTGGCGTCTCACTGCTTGGCCTCGGATAATAGCTTGAAGCTTCACTATTCCCTTAAGTGCCTGCAAAGCTTTCCTTGCCTGCAATGTTCTCCCACATATGTTCATTAGAAAACATGCAACAGTGATAAGTTCAATAAACTGATCTTAGCAGGATACGATGAATAAATTTACAATGAAACAATATTTGCATACTTAATCTAGTTCTTGTAATTTGATCTGGGAAATTGTAGCTTACTAAGAATAATTGAGTAATTAGGAAATAGAACACCAGAAATTACTACCCAGATTCTCAGATAAGCATAAACATGGACACGGTTGTCAATTATATACATCACTTCCCTCCAATCTAGCTCATTGTTTCTTGAACTTTTTGTACTAATTTAAACTATCCCAGTGAAGATATGCAGGAACAGTTGATAAAAAATGAAAGTTTGTTATGATGAGTGATAGAGAGAGAGAGAGAGAGAGAGAGAGAGAGAGAGAGAGAGAGAGAGAGAGAGAGAGAGAGCAGCTTGGATAAACTCACAAGGTAACCTCTAAAGGCAGTTTGAATTTTAACAGCAGCAGATTCTTGTATTTTCCTCTCACATTGATGTGCTAATTCAATAGCCTCATTTCTTGCTTTAATGGTTGGTGATAGTTTCCTCTCCTCCCAACATTGATGAGAAGACTGTGGGGTACCAGTGAGCCAGACAATCTCAGCAGCAGCTTGAGCTGCTGCAACAGCAGCTTCAGCAGCAGCAGTGCTGGCAATAGCCACAGTCAGAGCATGCTTGCTCTGTTCTTCCTCTGCCTCATTTTGTGTCCTTTCTTTTAATGGCGATTGTGGTGACGGTGCAGTTAAGGAGGGTTGTCTTTTGACCTTAAACCTTCCAAAAATCCATCTCCTTCTCTTCTCTTTCTAAAAAAATAAAGAAAATGAGGGTTGGGAGTTGGGACTTGAAAATTTGAAACTAAACAAAATAGCAGAATAAGCAGGAAGCTTACATTTTTTTGCTTTGACTGTGTGTCTGAAATAAAGAACCTCTTCACTATATTGAACCAGCTCTTCTTTGCCATTGAAAAACCATGAATTCACATGATAATTAGGGGAATATATGATGCTGGTTTTCAAAACCCATTTGCACAAATAGTCAATAAAAAACATTAATATTTCAGTTAGTGAACTCACACATCATGACTTGAAACAGTTATCAAAATGCTAAATTCTATGCAGGTATTGTGTAAAGATCTAAATAGCATCTTACCCATCTCCAGAAATCGAGTGATTTTCGTATATCAAACAAGAATTACATCACAAAAAATTTCAGCTCTTGGGAACTTGGGTGTGCTACTTTTATAAAGTGTAGGAAGATCACTTAGAATTCACTCAAAGTTTATAATATGAAATAGTATTGAAAAATGTGTTGGGAAAGTCCATCAGAAATGGAGGAAGGGAAGCAGATGTTTATTGGGAAACTGAATCACAAACACCAAAAAGGTTGTTAAATTTCCAAGTTGATAATAATCTAATGTGGGTATGTTTGTTTGTCAATTGAACTATGAACCATTCACATTTTTTTTCTTGTTCATGATGAATTTCTTCTGGTCAATATGTGGGCCTAAATCAAGCAATTGTACTACAAAAAGTAGAGCTACTTTGTTCTCATGGAGGGAGGCTGTTAATGAATTATGAGGAACACTTTTGATGGGACCTCTCATCTTTTCTGCAACCTCCAATTCTCTCCACTGCAACAGACATGTTCAAATGTCTGCTGGGAATCAAATTACTGAACTATCCCTTCATCAGTTGAGTGAGTTCTAATACCATCCAACAACAGTCCATCATGTATGATGACCTATCTATTCATGACTATGCTTGTTGATGTTGATTTACTCCAATATTGACTATTCCGATTTGTCTCCTGTTCGTGACCCATCTACATATATATGTTTGATGGAGTGGATGGTCAAGATCATCTTCCATGGTACGGGTTCTACTGAATTTATGCATACTGAATTTTATAAGTGGAAAAATCATGGCCAATTTGCTATAATGAGGACCTTGGATATTTCCATTTTCTTTGTAGAATTGGAACCTTGATCCATCTTCTTTTGTTGAAATGAGCAATCCTAGTCAGTCACACAGTGTTGTTTTGTGACAATTAGGTGAACTATCTGGGACCTTCCAAGTTAAAGATATTGTACTATAGGCAACTACTATTTGTGCGTAGTTTAAAGTCTTTTAAGAGTAATGTTACACCCATCAAAATTGTACATTCATCAAATTAACTAGCTTCACCAATGATGTGACAATATTTTTCCTATTCAAATGTGAGCTCATACCTACTTGTGTTTTGACACATAATTTAGTGAGCAATTTTGATGACACTAACGCTATTTAAAAATACATATAATTAACAAGAGAATAAGAGATAGAGACTGTTTCCATAATCCACACACCAAGAAAGAGATAGAGAGAGAGAGGCATTAATTATTGAGGGAAGTGGGGGAGTCACAATGTGCAAGAGATGAGAGAATGTAGGGAAGAAAACAAAGGAAACAAAAGTAGAGAGGGAAGACAGCTGTTGAAGGGGCCCAGAGAGAGGAGTGGTCATATTATATCCTCATCTTTTACATAAGAATAAAGAGAGAAATCTTTTTCCTCTCTTTCCCACTCTTTTAATCACGCAAGTCATAGGTTTCAATTAATTTCTTTGTATAATATGATGTCTTTCACTGTGAGCTCTCTAGCTCTTTTCTTTTCTGGGTTAAATGTAAGATGGACAAACCAAAGTCACGCAATCACACATCCACACAATTGAGTGGAGGTGATCGATGAAGTAAGAAGATGGCGAGCTCCTTTTAACTTTTCTTTTGTATTGGATTATTAGACTAGGCTAATTAAAAAATATATACTTGCATATGAATCCTTAATTAAGCAAGTTTAGCGTTCTTACACTTGTTATTTCAATTCCAATTTCAAAATGAATCAATCTCCATGTTCCCTTAGTCCTATTCACGTTCTTGTACTTCAACTTCACACTTGTTTTTGTTGATCTTAAAGTCCTTTACTACTAAGGCAAAGAGAATAACCAAGATTGAATAGTAGGTATTTTTAAAATTTTTTTCTACAAGAAAGAGAATTTAAGTTCGAATTCCTCCTTCCCTAAATAATAATTAAAAAAAATAGACTTTTCTCTGTCTTCTTACAGCATCATTAGACTTGAATTCTAATCCGCATGCATCACACATATTTTTGCAGTTAGATGCATGCTAAACCAAAATGATCTAAAATAGAGTGTAGTCTCTCCCTAAAATTCAAGGTGGATTGAATTTGAGAACTTATTAATGATTGTATGATTGTTATAATCTAAATGAATTTGTAACATCACTGCAACATGGAAGAGTTGAAGCAAAATAGGATCTTTTACTTATAAGGGTCTCACAACCTTCAATGTACTCAAAAGCTACAATAGATTGGTTTCTTAACTTCCAGCACAATTTCACTTTGAATTTTGAGCATTGGAACACCCCTTGAGGGGGTTTAAACAATATTCATCCAAAATCTGGTGCAAGTTGTGCTAAAAGCTGCAATTGTAACTTTGCAAAAAAAAAAAAAAAAAAAAGAAGCAAGCCAAAAGCTTTCGGAAAACTATAATAGCAAATTCCAAATTCTATATATACTAAAACACAACTCGGTTGCTATTGTTCACACTGTTCCTAACCTGTTCATCGTGAAAAGATGTTTTTGCCCTTCTTGCACCCTTAATTTTCAGTTGGTTGGCTTTTTGAGTTTTGGGCTTTGGTTGGGCCCTTTTTTGTCATTGTGCCTCTGTCTGGTTGTTGCCCATATTGTTTCGAAATTTTTACTTGCTCTGCCATTGCTTTCTTTGTATACGGTTTGCCCTCACAACCCTAATTTTTTTTTGATCTATTTGCCATTCTGAGAATAGCAGAGATGGGTTTGTGCTTATGGTCATTCGATTCCTCTTACTTTATCTAGGTTCATAGTTAAGGTTTCAACCAGATGAAGGATCTGGTGTGGGGGCTTTGATCCCAGCTTCATATATTCGTTTGGTTGTGATTCGAACTGGGTTACAGCTTCATCTATTCGTGTGGTTGTCATTCCAACTAGATCAACAATCTGGTTTGGGTTCTTTTGTCGTTTGATGTGTTGGCTGATAGGATTGAATTATCGCATCGAAGAGGTGAGCCACAAGCTTTTTAGTTTTTTTTTTTTTTTTTTCTTTTGTCAACTCTCACTGACAACTTCACTGTTTCAGCTTGATCTAGCTTTTCGATTGTCGTTCGTTTGTGTTTTGGATGGTGTAATTCAAATCGGTCCATTCGTTTCTATTTGCTCCTTATCAGATAAGTCTTATCTCTCTTTGATCTCATTTTTTCATATTACTCTGCTTCAGTTTGCTTAGTCTGCGTTCACTGGGTCTGTATTTGCATTTTGGATATCATTACTCTGGGTCTGTGTTTGCATTTACTCTTAAATCTTGAAGCATAGACTTTTGTTTTTTCCTATCAGTTTTTTGTTATCAGTATTTGATCTGTCTTTGTTGTTTTTTCTTTGTATTAGGTCACAGTCTTAGGTTTTGTTTTCAATCATTTGCCTTAAAAAAAATTTATACAGTTCTTAAAAAAAATGGTTTATGTAGTTATTTAATTTTTTTCTTAATTTAGTTCTTGCATACTCAACTTTGTTCTGCGACAAAATTAATCAAGTATCAATTTCATTAGCTATATACCTAGGTACTCATATCTTGATTCCATGTACCTTTCGCATACAATGACCATTAACCAGAGTTCAGATTAGACGATGTTACTACCTTTGTGTGTTTTGGTCTGCCCTTTTTCTGCTGCCTTTGTGTGCCTCAATTTAACTGGTTTCATTGCTTTGTTTTATGCTGGCACAGATGAAAATGTTTAAATGTTATGAAATATTTTTTTTTAGATAGGTTGTTGATTTTGTCTCATATCATACATATTCCAACGAACCATTCTTATTTCTGTTGCTTAACATTTTTTCTTATTCTAAATTACTATGTTGTTTGCATTTTAGACAAGAAAGATATAAACATTTACACCAGCAGTTTAATTTTTAGCATTTTTTCCAATGTTTTCCTTTCAAATAAATCAATTTGGATTGTCTTCCTTATACTTTTATATCTATACTTTTTAGATATTTTATATGCTTTATATCTAAATTTTGCTTTATTTTTTTCTAATTGCTGAAATTTTAACATTAATATACATGTTTTCTAGGTACTATTGTGTTGGTTTTTTAAGCTTGACGATGAGGCTGCGGTGTTGTGGCATTTGATCTTCTTAATCAAAAGGTTAGGTTCTACTAGATCTCTTTTAAATATGTTCACTGTGCATATGTTATTGGTTGTGGTAAATATCTTTTGATTATGGATGAGTATCAATTTGCTTTCATTGGTTGTAGTATATATGTTCTTTTAAATTTGCAATTTATTTATATGTGTGTATTTTTTTCCTCCAGCTATCTATTCATTGCTTCAAGCTTTTTTCTTTCAACGTGATGCATAAAAAGTCTAGGGTTCGTAGTAGAGTTCTCATGTTAGACAAAGGTGATTGTTCTCATATTTCAAGTGGTATGCAAGTTGCCACTGAAAATGTTTGTGATGTTGTTTCTATCACTGCCTGCGAATTAAATTCTCCAACTCATAGGACAAAACACAAGTCTATTAGAAATACAACTTTAAAACATGTTAATGCAATTCAGGCAACTACAGATCAGGTCCCTTTGGAACGATTGGACTCTGATTCTAATAGTATATCATGTGATCTAAATGTTTTTCATTCTGAAGTTGCACCCCTGACCTCCACATTGAATGAAAACACTGCAAATCACAACAATAGGGGCCAATCATTTTATCAGAAGAAAAGACAAAGTATATTCTCTTTTTTATTAAAATTTAATCCAAAATTTCAACATTGTTGTTCTATCAATGATAATATGCATTGGTACTCTTTGTTTCTTTCACACTTCTTCTTTCTATAGTAATGGTTCACAAATATGTGGATTTTCGAGATAAGGATTATAAGTACATTTACTGTGATGCACTTTTTTGGCTAAATGAATCCATTAGTAAAAAATCTACAAACAAACAGCCTTTGTTCAGTCTTTGTTGTTTGCAAGGAAAAGTTAAACTTCAAATTACCAAACCAACTCCTAAATATTTAGATAGTTTACTTGATCCAAGCAAAGGCCAAAAAAGCTCAATATTTAGGGACAATATTAGGGCATACAATTCTATGTTTGCATTCACTTCAATGTGAGCCAAAATTGATCATTCAATTAACAATAGACTAGGCCCTTACACTTTTAAATAGTGGTCAGGTTCATTATTTAATGGGGTCATTGTTACCACAAGAAGACCAATATCCAAAATTTGCTCAGCTCTATATCTATGATACCTATATTAATGAAGTTATGAATCGCCTTAATGCAGTTAATCGTAAACAAAATAATACAAATCTTGATCAAAAAATTGTTGAAGGCCTTATCAAAATATTTGACCAATCAAATGACCTGGTGAAATTCTTTAGAACAGTCAGGGATAAATTGGAAAGCAATTATATTAGTGATGTGAAAGTGAGAATATTGGGAGGGCAGTTAAATGATAGTAAACAATATGAAAGTCCCACATATGATGAAATTGGTGGTCTGTTAGTAGGAGATATTGGTCTCTTTGATTCAAACAGAGATATTGTCATAGAAAGTCAAAATGGAGAGTTGAAACGAATAACAAAATTAAATCCAAAATTCATGTCTTTACAATATCCTATTCTATTTCCTTATGGTGAAGATGGTTATAGGCCTGATATTAAATGGAATCATGATTTTAAGGTCATCAACCAAAAATAAGAAGAGTGCCTATGAGAGCCTTTATAGCCTATCAAATTCAGGAGAGACAGTTTGAATTTAGTATACTTTTCAAAGGTGGAAGATTATTTCAACAATTTTTAGTGGATGCCTATGCAACTCTTGAAGAGGATAGTTTACATTTCGTTAGAAAAAATCAAAAAAATTTGAGAAGTGAAGTTTATAAAGGCATTTATGATGCAATTTTAATAGGTCATACAAATACCAATGATCTAAGACATCGGGTTATATTGCCAACCTCATACACTGGAAGTGCTAGATATATGATTAATAATTACCAAGATGCTATGACAATTTGTAGGCATTATGGCAATCTAGATCTTTTTATTACTTTTACTTGCAATGTCAAATGGCCTAAAATTGTTAGAGAGCTTCTTAGAAAACCTGGCTACAAACCAAAAGATAGGCCTGACATAATTGCTAGAATATTCAAAATCAAACTGAATGATATATTAGTTACATCAAATCAGGAAAACCTTTTGGAGAAGTTGCAGCAGGTGAATTTCATCAAACAAAATTTCTTCTTTGCTAACTTTCTTCCTTTTAAATAAAAATTTAATTGATGGTGTCGTTTTTTTTCTCTCTATGATAGCAAACATAAGTTGATACAATTGAATTTCAAAAAAGAGGATTGCCTCATTGTCATCTCCTCATTTGGTTGAAACAAAATTACAAGTCATTCTCTGCAGCAGATATTGACTCAATAATCTTAGCTGAATTGCCAGACAAAATTGTGGATCCAAAACTTTATGATGTTGTAATCAGTTCATGATCCATGGTCCCTGCGGTAATTTAAATTCTAATTCTCCTTGCATGCGAGAAGGAAAGTGTTCTAAATTTTTCCCAAAGCAATACAAAAGTGAAACAGTTTTTGAAACAAATGGTTTTCCTACATATAGGGGTCGTGATAATCCTAACAGAGTTGTGCTGAAAAAATGGAATTAAGATTGATAGCAGTTTTATAGTGCCTTATAATTCGGAGTTATTATTAAGGTTTAATGCTCATATAAATGTTGAATTGTGCTGTCAATCAATGATTATAAAGTATCTATTTAAATATATCAACAAAAGTTCAGATAGAGCTAGAGTCGTAATTGAAAACAAACCAGAAGATGAAATACTATCCTATCTTAATTGTAGATATATATCACCATATGAAGTTGCATGGAGATTATTTCAATTCCCTATTCACTCTAGAAAACCTGCCATTGAACAATTGCCTATACATCTGCCTTTAGAGCAAAATGTTATTTTTGGTGAAGATCAATCACTTGATTCGATTCTTAATTGAGAGACTATTCAGGATACAATGCTAACCAGTGGGTTCTAAGCAAACAAAAATTATCCTGAGGCACGAAGAATTTCCTTCAAAATTTGTATGGAATTCTCGCAATAAGATTTGGACACCTAGAAAAAGAGGCAAATCTATAGGTAGAATAGCTTATATACACCCTGCAGCTGGAGAATTATATTACTTGAGAATGCTTTTAAATTTCCATAAAGGTGCCTTTGATTTTGATGATATAAAAACTTTTAATGGCATTAAACATCCATCATATCAGTCTGCATGTAGGTTTTTGGGTCTGTTAGGGGATGATAGAGAATGGATTGAGGCCTTAGAAAATGTTGTCAGTACATCATCATGCTCTGAATTAAGGCAATTATTTGTTACAATAATTTTGTTTTCGGATGTAGCAAATCCTACAGTCTTTTTCAGTGCTCACTGGCAAAATATGTATGATGACATATTATATAATCTTAAAAAAACATTTTCTATGCCTAATCTGATTGTGCCAGAATCTGAATTAAAAAATTCCCTTATATATGAACTGAAGCTACTTTTTAATGCATCATCTAGCAATTTGAAATATTATAATCTTCCAATTCCTGATGAACAAAGCATGTTACAAATTAGGAATAAACTGTTAAGAAATGAATTAAATTATGATCTTCATCAGTTAGAGAATGAACATTCTGTTTTAATTGCTCAACTCAACAAAGAACAAAGACAAGTGTATGATTCTGTTATCACTGCCATAAATGAAAAAAAACCTGGTTTGTTTTTTGTTTATGGGCATGGGGGAACTAGAAAGACTTTTTTGTGGCACACAATAATTAATAAAATCAGATCTTAGGGTCAGATTGTGTCAGAACCGTCCCTGGATTTCACCCTGAAACCCGGAGTGGTCTTGTGGGATTCAATATCAAGGAAAATCCTACCAAAAATTTGGCAGAACCTCCCTTGAAATTGGACTATCCCATACTTATAAAACCTGTATAAAACACTTCTATAACCAGCAGCCACCTCTACCACAACCAAAAGGGTCTCAGACCCACCAAAATACAATCTAATTAGAGGATCCAAGTATGGTTACCAGAGCCACTATTATAATTAATTCCTTACAACGAATTATAATTTAACATAATAAAGGTGGGCATGTTGCCTACAATGTCTAAAATAAGGAAATGAAAATTTTGCCACAACGTGTATGGCTCGACCTCCACCGCTACTACCTGGGGGGAAAGATTAACAACCAGATAAAACATGAGACAAACTCAGTAAGTGGACGGGTTAAGAAAACGAAACATAAAATTTATTTATTCTTTTAGAAGTCTTTAAATAAAAATCTCTAAGACCTCACAATCGTTCTTTGCAATCCCCCAGTTTTAAAACTATTTCGCAATCTGTTCTAAAACGTCATAAACCTAATTAATATATGATATATGAATAAAACTGATATACAGTCATTCATTGAGAACTTTCTAAATAAAAGTATCATGCAAAACTAGAAGTTCAAGAATCAAGATAAAGCATAAAAGAACTTCGCGTTTAAACTTTTGTAATAGAATTCCTTGGAAGAATAATGAAACTACACCATACTCGTACTCGTACTCGTACTATAGACGATGTCCTGGCCACAATCCCGTGTAGGGGCAGACTCAAATCCTAGCCACAATCTCGTACGGAGAGGTCACTCCGCACGAGCAGGCTCATATCTTGGTCACAATCTCGTACGGAGAGGTCACTGTGCACGAGTAGGCTCACCTCCTGGCCACAATCTCATACGTAGAGGTCACTCCGCACGAGCAGGCTCGTATCCTGGCCACAATCTCGTACGGAAAGATCACTCCGCATGAGCAGGCTCACCTCCTGGCCACAATCTTGTACAGAGAGGTCACTCCGCACGAGCAGGCTCGTATCCTGGCCACAATCTAATACGGAGAGGTCACTCCGCACGAGCAGGCTCATATCCTGGCCACAATTCCGTGCATTTTACACAGGCAGGCTCGTCCGATCAATACGTGTATTTACACAGCAGTTTTAAAATATTCTTTAAATCTCTACTTACCTTTGAGATAAATGAATAATCCTCAAATCATAACAATACATCCTCAAAAAAATTAATTAGATTCTTTTGGCCGAACGATTGCCTAATCATCAATTAATAACCTCGATAATAAACATTTCTCATCTAATTAGTAATTAATCTCAGGGCATCTATATAATTCCCAATTAATCCCTTAGCCTCAATATCATTATCAATCTATTCTCATGATTCAGTCCTACACTTAGCCTCCTGTAAACTACAACAACAAATCACATAAAAT